>NC_135889.1:22786373-23986373 GCF_964194155.1 Cetorhinus maximus
GGGGGGGTGGTGGGGGGGGGGGGGGGGTGGGGGTGGGGGTGGGGGGGGGGGGGGGGGTGGTGAGGGGGGTGGGGGGGGGGGGGGGGGGGGAGTGTGGAGCCTGTAGCAGGTCTCTGACGAGACAGAGTGTGGAGCCTGTAGCAGGTCTCTGACGGGGCGGATGTGGGAGCCTGTAGCAGGTCTCTGACGGGGCGGAGTGTGGAGCCTGTAGCAGGTCACTGACGGGGCGGAGTGTGGAGCCTGTAGCAGGTCACTGACCGGGGCGGAGTGTGGAGCCTGTAGCAGGTCTCTGACGGGGCGGAGTGTGGGCCCTGTAGCAGGTCACTGACGGGGCGGAGTGTGGAGCTGTAGCAGGTCACTGACGGGGCGGAGTGTGGCGCCTGTAGCAGGTCACTGACGGGGCGGAGTGTGGAGCCTGTAGCAGGTCTCTGACGAGACGGAGTGTGGAGCCTGTAGCAGGTCTCTGACGGGGCGGAGTGTGGAGCTTGTAGCAGGTCACTGACGGGGCGGAGTGTGGAGCCTGTAGCAGGTCCACTGACGGGGCGGAGTGTGGAGCCTGTAGCAGGTCTCTGACGGGGCGGAGTGTGGATCCTGTAGCAGGTCTCTGACGGGGCGGAGTGTGGAGCCTGTAGCAGGTCACTGACGGGGCGGAGTGTGGAGCCTGTAGCAGGTCCTCTGACGGGCGGAGTGTGGAGCCACTGACAAGCCAATGGGACAAGGCCTATTACAATAATACTGTTCACATAAATTATCATAAAATTAGCAATTCTACTTCAGAGTAGCTTTAAAAGCATCAGTGTCTGAGCCCCTTGGTTGGTCTGTTGCCTTTCATAAATTCAGCCAAGAATGATGGTGTGAAAGTCTCCTCTGCCTTTTCAATGTAAGGGAAATAAGGTTAGGGCAGTCACAGCCCAAATACCCCTACTGCCTTGGCCAAAACAAGGCAGACTCACGTCTCCAGCCTCCATTCATTGCTCCATTCCCACACAGCTGCATCGTTTACAACAGATGAGCACTAAGTTCATATAAAGTTTTTATGAACTTAGTGATCTCTGTGTAAACGATGCAGCTGTTGGGAATGGAGCATTGAATGGAGGCTGGAGCGTGAGTCTGGCCTTGTTTTGGCCAAGGCAGTAGGGGTATTGGGCTGTGACTGCCCTAACCTTATTTCCCTTACATTGAAAAGGCAGAGGAGACTTTCACACCATCATTCTTGGCTGAATTTATGAAAGGCAACAGACCAACCAAGGGCTCAGACACTGATGCTTTTAAAGCTACTCTGAAGTAGAATTGCTAATTTATGATAATTTATGTGAACAGTATTATTGTAATAGGCCTTGTCCAATTGGCTTGTCAGTGGCTCCACACTCCGCCCCGTCAGAGACCTGCTACAGGCTCCACACTCCGCCCCGTCAGTGACCTGCTACAGGCTCCACACTCCGCCCCGTCAGAGACCTGCTACAGGATCCACACTCCGCCCCGTCAGAGACCTGCTACAGGCTCCACACTCCGCCCCGTCAGTGACCTGCTACAGGCTCCACACTCCGCCCCGTCAGTGACCTGCTACAAGCTCCACACTCCGCCCCGTCAGAGACCTGCTACAGGCTCCACACTCCGTCTCGTCAGAGACCTGCTACAGGCTCCACACTCCGCCCCGTCAGTGACCTGCTACAGGCGCCACACTCCGCCCCGTCAGTGACCTGCTACAGGCTCCACACTCCGCCCCGTCAGTGACCTGCTACAGGCGCCACACTCCGCCCCGTCAGAGACCTGCTACAGGCTCCACACTCCGCCCCGTCAGTGACCTGCTACAGGCTCCACACTCCGCCCCGTCAGTGACCTGCTACAGGCTCCACACTCCGCCCCGTCAGAGACCTGCTACAGGCTCCACACTCCGCCCCGTCAGAGACCTGCTACAGGCTCCACACTCTGTCTCGTCAGAGACCTGCTACAGGCTCCACACTCCGCCCCGTCAGTGACCTGCTACAGGCTCCACACTCCGCCCCGTCAGTGACCTGCTACAGGCTCCACACTCCGCCCCGTCAGTGACCTGCTACAGGATCCACACTCCGCCCCGTCAGAGACCTGCTACAGGCTCCACACTCCGCCCCGTCAGTGACCTGCTACAGGCTCCACACTCCGCCCCGTCAGAGACCTGCTACAGGCTGTACACCCTGCCCCATCAGAGACCTGCTACAGGCTGTACACTCCGCCCCGTCAGAGACCTGCTACAGGCTGTACACTCCGCCTCGTCAGAGACCTGCTACAGGCTGTACACTCCGCCCCGTCAGAGACCTGCTACAGGCTCCACACTCTGCCCTGTCAGAGACCTGCTACAGGCTCCACACTCTGCCCTGTCAGAGACCTGAGAGCGGCTCTACAGTCTGTCCAATCATTAGCTATACAACCTGTCTCATCAGCCATGAAGTGCATTGCAGGAAGACTGAAAGAAAAACTGAAAATAAAATTAAATCAAAAAGCTAGTTCAGAACATAGAATCCCACCCTTCAGAATAGGTAACTACAACTAATAGGTTCAAAGCTGTTAATTGCATTTCAGTGATGTGCAAAACTTTAATACCACAAACTACAGAAGAACATCCAACAGTCACAGCAGTGCCATAAGCAGAGCTGCCTGAGACTTTCAACAGTCAGCTTATTGTGCGTCATCTTACTGTGTTGTTTTGTGCTGTGGTTCCATCTCGTTCTTGTTCCCTTTGTTGTTTGTTATTTGTGGTACATAACTGGTGGGTACAGGTCTGTCACTGTATAACACTGGGGTACAGTACTGGTGGGTACAGGTCTGTCACTGTATAACATTGGGGTACAGTAGTACTGGGTGCAGGTCTGTCACTGTATAACACGGGTACAGTACTGGTGGGTACAGGTCTTCCTCAAAGTTGCTGGTCACTATTGGTGCACAGGCAGAGAGAAATTTGTGGTGATAAGGGAATCACAGAAGAATGATGCCACATGTTAAGGTGAATAGTGTATACTGGGCACCAATATACAAAACAATCCAGTGACAACAGGAAAGTCCTATCAAAGTTTAGAGGCCCCGTCATCACTCACGTTTTTGCGTGTTCCTTTGTTTCGTACGTCACATTCACAACTGCCGTCTCACTGTCGGTGTTAACTGAGAGATGGAAAAGAATCAGTCAGCACCCAGACTGTGGGCAGCAAAACATGAACCAACTTATCCCACTGAGCCCACGATGCTACCTTTCCCAGCATAGTTCAGCAATTAAACTCCTTCAGACAGGCCCCAGCGTCAACTGGGTGATGTGAAATGCTCATTTTGTTTATTAAAAGTGAGGATTCCAGTTTCTGACCTGTGGTTCTTAAGTGAAAATAGTGACATTTGAAACGATGCATTAATGGCTGGAGTTGAAATGTCAGCTGGCCTCTCGCACCAGTTTTCAACATGGAGGACGGACAATGGAAGGTCAGTTGTCTGTGGGGCCGGCCTCAGCCAAATCGTTTGACCTGGAAATTAGCCAGCACACTGTGGAACAAATTTAACTATACATCGTCAAAGCTTTAGCCAGTATCTGAGACTTAGACAATGCGTGATAAATTGATCATTCGCATTCTGTGCAATAATTATTACTTACTGGTGATAGATGATTGACAGGTGATCCTTCAAAATGGTGCCTTCTTCTGCATTTCTAGATTCAGATTCCAGAGGCAAACTGGCGAGCTGGGGGCGCAGCGCAATCTTTTGAGGATACCTTCCCTCCCATCAAGTCTGGTTAAACCAAATTAATAATGCCATTTGGCCCTTGTGACTTTTACACAAATTCTCAGCATTTAACAAGATTAAAGCATAATCTCACCGCAGCAGACAGTTCAAGGGATTTTAATACATCGAAAGTTACATTGTTGCTCTATGTTGCCAGGTTATCGGCTGCTTACACTGCCTCATTAGCATTTCACACATTCCCATTCCCAAGAGAGGCTTCCTGAGGAGCAAGCTGCTCATGTAGAGGTGGAGGCAATCACATGACATTCACCCCGACTCAAAGGTACAGACATTCGGTGTTTGGTACATCTCCAGCCCTCTTGCAGCACTCTATCTCGAATTAACAACTTCCAATTCCACTGCCTTGTCCCCTTCATCCCCTCAGGTTTCGAATGTTGACTCACCTTTCCCCCATCATCTCAGTTACCTCTGAGGCAAACACTTCACTTCTCTGCTCAACAGCTTTCAAATCCAAATCAAACTCAAGATTGCCAAAGAAAATCTGAAAATTGTTCCCGCCTTTGGAGATGGACTGAGCAGATCAGGACAAGATACAAACGATGATGGACAGGAAGTGACCCTCTGGTCTTGTGTATCATTATATACACACTCCACGCCCACCCAAAAACCATGTGATTTCCTGGGAGGGGTTTAAAAAAAAAAGATAGAAAAGCCCAAGCCAATTTGAAAGGAAAAAAGGTGGGAATTTGGTCCCTTAAACCTGCCCAGAAACGAGTCCAGCAGGTATAATAAAAGTAACCTGCCACAATTTAGACAGCTAGCTCAAGCTTCCAGCTTCTTCTCTCTGTGGCAACACTTCTACACACTCTGTTTTCAATCCTACCCTATGTCCTGTGGATCTCTGTTCAACTGTTCCTCCCAATTTGCAATTCCCCACCTAGTAGCCTGCGGCTCTTCTCTGCACTCATACTACACGAACAAAGGTTTCTTGGTTCTTTAAACTGCGAAATTAAATTATCATGGAACAGAAAACAAAATAGTAAACCAAAAAATTCTACAGGCACAGAAAGAATAAAAGTAAGTTCAGGATGGGAATTGGACCAACAAGGACAGTCAGAATAAAATCACAGACAGTGATGGCAGAGTGGCAAAGATGGTGAATCTATGGAATTCTCTGCACCTTCTCCCCCCGCCCCCAGGGCTGTGGAGGCTCAGTCACTGAGTATGTTCAAAACTGAGATCAATAAATTTCTACATATTAAAAACATCAAGGGATACAGGGATAGTGCAGGAAAACATTATTGAAGTAGTAGATTAGCCATGATCTCACTGAATGGCGCAGCAAGCTCGAAGAGCTGAACGGCCAACTCCCGCGCCTATTTCTTATGTTATTATATTAAATGGCTATCGTACTTCAGTATTTCAGTATCAGGTGAACAAGGCATCGGACAAATTATATAATGTGCATTTAAAATAAATCAAATCAAAATCAAAGCAGATCCAGACAGATTGCATCCGTATATTTTAAAAGAGTCTAGAAAAGAGATAGCAGAAATCCAAGTTACACATGTTTAATAATTTGTCAGAGAAAGGTGTGGTGCCAGAGAATTGGCAGGTAGGTAATGCCATAACTATATTAGGAATATTATGCCATACTTATATCAGTCAGCTTAACGTTGGAGTTAGAAAAGATAATGGAATCACTTCTAAAGGGGAAAATAGAAAAAAAATCTAGAAATCAAAAAATATAACAATAAATACTCAGCATGGATATCAAAAGGGAAAGTAGTGCTGGAACAACCTCACTGAATTCTTTGACAAGGTAACAGACAGTAGACAAGGGAAGTGTAATAGATGTAATACATCTAGTTTACCAAGAGACACTCAATAAAGGTACTGCCTGGTACACTAATGAATTGGGAGTCAGCAGATAATTAGCAGAACAAATAGCTTGCTGGCTACAAGGCAGAAAGCAGTGGGTAGGGGTAAAAGGCGGGGAGTTATTCAGAACAGCAGAAGATGGGAAGTGGGGTTCCTCAAGGATCAGTGCTGGGACAGCTATTGTTCCCAATTTATACCAACAATTTAGGCTTTGGAATCAAAAACACGATTTCTAAACTTTCAGCCAACACTCAATTCAGAGGAGGTGGAGAAACGGGCACTGGGATAGTCAATATTCAGGGGGATTCCAAATAATTACATGTAGACATTAATAAACTTACTATATGAGCATATAATAGGCAAATGAACGTCAACATTATCAAAATGTAATACTTCACACTTAGCCGAGAAAAATAAGGTCACATATTACAGTCTTTGGAATATAAGGATCTAAATGGGGTGGAGGGAGATAGGAATCTGGGAATATGAATACACAAAGCAATGAAAGGAATGGCACCGGTTAATAGGGCCAAGCAAACCAAGTACTGGGATTTATCTCTAGAGGAATAGAACCGACAAGGAGGGAAGTTCTGCTAAACTTGTATCAAACCTTGCATAGGTCACACTTGGGGAGTACTGCGTACAGTTCTGGTCGTCATATTGACATAGCCAAGGGTTTTAAAACAACTTACAAACATGATAACAGAACTGAGAGATTATACTTATCGGGGAAGGACAAACAAGCCGAGTCTCTGTTCTCTTCAGAAGGGAAAACTGAGAAGGTAACCAAGGAGGAGACTTTAAAAAAGATGAAAGGTTTTGATCGAGAATTGGGTATGGAGAAAATATTTCCATTTGTGGGGACGGTGAAACTCGAGGCCATCAATGTAAATCAGAAACTTCGCTACACAGAGAGTGGTATAGATGCATTTAAAGAGGAAGCTAGATAAACATACAAGGGAGCAGAGAACAGGTGAGAAAGAATGGGAGGAGGTTTAAGTGGAGCATAAACACTGGCATGGAGAGTTTCTGTAATTCTATTTCTCATAGTCTCTTTCCTAACATATCAACATGAAACTCCTTACTACATCTTCCTCCTAAGCCAACAGGATTTTTAAACTAAACTTGTTCCCCATAGTTTACTACGTGTTTCCATACGCACATAGTGAATGAGTTCTACCCACTGGATATTAAAAGTAGTCGGTGAGGGAATTGTAAAAGTGTTAGTCATAATCTTTCAACATTCCCTTGATATGGGAACTGTACTATTAAATTGGAAAATTGCTAGTGTCACTCCATTATTTAAGAAGGATGGGAGAGAGAAACCAGAGGCCTGTCAATTTAAAGTCAGTTATGGAAAAGCTACTGGAATCTGTCATTAGGATAGTGACTGAGCATTTGGACAAATAGGAGTTGATCAGAGAGAGCCATTAAGGCTTTGTTAAGGGTAAGTCATGGCTGATTAATCGGGTTGAATTTTTTGAGGTGGTCACTAATAAGGTAGTTTACTCCTCAAAAAGACTAATGGAATGCTGGCCTTTATTGCAAGGAGGCTGGAATATACAGGAGAGAAGTTATGCTCGAATTGCAGAGAATCTCAGTCAGACCCCATCTGGACTATCACATTCAGTTCTGGGCACCACATTTCAGGAAGGATATACTGGCCTTCGGGTGGGCGGATTTGGTGGGGGCAGGGGATGGGGAGGACAGTGCAGCACAGGTTCACCAGACTGAAACCAGGGATTAGAGGATTAAATCATGAGAACAGGTTGCATAAACTTGGTTTGGACTTGCTCAAGTCTATGAGATTGAACGAGATGATAGAGACATTTAAAAAGTTAAAAGAATTCAGTAAAGGTGATAGTGAGAAACAATTTCTTCTGATGGGAGGCAACAAGCACAAAAGGACATCATCTTAAAATTGGAGTTAGGCCATTCAGGAGCACAATCAGGGAAGTTCTTTTTCCACACAAAAGGTGAGTAAAAATCTGAAGATTTCTCCCAAAAGGTTGTGACTGCTGGAATAATTAGCGCCTTCTTGGCTGAGACTAACTTATATAATTACTGAACAGAAATCTAAGAACACAGATTTAAGGTGGGCAGATGGAGGTAAGATACAAATAGCCATGATCTAACTGAAAGGCAGAGCAGACCAGAGAGGTTGAAGGACTCCTGCTGTTTCTAAAGAACCAATGTTCCATTATAATGAAAAACCACAAAGAAAACAATACTGGGTTATGTTCATGTTATCTCCATACCTTGTTCCACATTCTCCACTGTGCCATGTTGAGCCAAGAGTCCATCCAATACCTGAAAACAACAAAGAGACGGAAGCGTCACACCCTGTGACTCAAACGGACAGGGAGCGCCATGCCCCGTCGCCCAGACGGACGGGGAGCGCCATGCCCCATCACCCAGACGGACAGGAGCGCCACGCCCCATCACCCAGACGGACAGGAGCGCCACGCCCCATCACCCAGACGGACGGGGAGCGCCACGCCCCATCACCCAGGCGGACGGGGAGCGCCACGCCCCATCACCCAGGCGGACGGGGAGCGCCACGCCCCATCACCCAGGCGGACGGGGAGCGCCACGCCCCATCACCCTGACGGACGGGGAGCGCCACTCCCCATCACCCAGACAGACAGGAGCGCCACGCCCCATCACCCAGACGGACGGGGAGCGCCACGCCCCGCCACCCAGACGGACAGGAGCGCCACGCCCCATCACCCTGACGGACAGGAGCGCCACGCCCCATCACCCAGACGGACAGGAGCGCCACGCCCTGCCACCCAGACGGACAGGAGCGCCACGCCCCATCACCCAGACGGACAGGAGCGCCACGCCCCATCACCCTGACGGACAGGAGCACCACGCCCCATCACCCTGACGGACAGGAGCGCCACGCCCCATCACCCTGACGGACAGGAGCGCCACGCCCCATCACGCTGACAGACAGGAGCGCCACGCCCCATCACCCTGACAGACAGGAGCGCCACGCCCCATCACCCTGACGGACGGGGAGCGCCACGCCCCATCACCCTGACGGACGGGGAGCGCCACGCCCCATCACCCTGACGGACGGGGAGCGCCACGCCCCATCACCCTGACGGACGGGGAGCGCCACGCCCCATCACCCTGACGGACGGGGAGCGCCACGCCCCATCACCCTGACGGACGGGGAGCGCCACGCCCCATCACCCTGATGGACAGGAGCGCCACGCCCCATCACCCTGACGGACGGGGAGCGCCACGCCCCATCACCCAGACAGACGGGTGCGGCACACTGAGTAGTCGAAACACAGATATACACAATGTAACCCAGATGAATAGGGGAAACATATGGGCTCTGCAGTCCATTTTGTTAGCAAATCGTGGCTTCTTCCTGATCAAAACTCATGTCCTTGTTGCCTGCCCCCTCGAGAGACAGGGTACACAGAATGGTGAAGGGGTTTGCTTGGGTACCTAATGACAGTGGCAGCATGCAGAGCAGGCAGATGATGATGCAAATCAGTCTGCATCGATTATTTGATGCTAACACTGCCACGTTCAAGCGCCATGTTCCAGCCTATGTCATTTCTTAACCTTGCACAGCTGAATAAATAGTAAACAGCATGAAGGAACTCCCCCTCCTTGCCAGTCCCCAAAATCATTGCAACTTAAAGGAAACATGAGCGGCTTAATAGGTTAGCTGTTGGGTAATTTTTCTGGGGTCTGATGCAATTGCCTGCATTTTTGAAGCTTTCTTAAAATCACCTGAAGCTTCAATAGCTTACAGGAAGTGTTCTGGATGGTGTCAAAACACTTTTATGTAAAAGCTTGTGCTAAAACAAGAATGGCTGTCAGATGGAAGCCATATCTGCTCAGGAGTGTTGAAGCTTGCCGCCTCAATCTCAATGATGACCAATGTTTGAAACATTTTCACTTCACACAAGATGTTGCGATTGAAATCTGTCAGTTGTTGCAGGCACAACTGCAACTTTGAAGCAAGGCAAGGACTACATTGCCTGTGGCTGGAAGACGTGACCGTGGCTCTTAATTATTATGCCTCTGGCTCCACAGGTTGCTGTTGGAGATATAAGCACCTTTTTGCAGTTTGCAGTACACTGCTGCATGAGAGAGGTGAACAGAGGTTCTCTATACACAGAGAAACACCCTAATTTCATTTTCTCTTGCCAGCGATAAGTTGACTCTGCGAGCATGAGGGTTTGCGGGCTTCCCTGCAGCGCAGGGTTCCATTAACATGCATGCACCTCATGCCAGCTCTGCCATTCTCATGAACAAAAAGGGACTCCAATCCCTTCGTGTGCAGCTAACATGTGACCACAGGCAGCTCATCATGAAAATCATTGCATTTTATCCTGGAAGTGATCACAATTCCTTCATTCCATCCGTATTTGAAGCACCACAGCAGTCAAACGTTGGCTACTGGACGACAAGGATTACCCATGAATGACATGGTTCTTCATTCTGAGCTGAAATCATGTACATATTTATACCAGGCATACAATGAGAATAAAAGCAAAATACTGCGGATGTTTGAAAACCTGGATAAAAGCAAAAGATGCCAGAAATACTCAGCAGGTCAGGGGGCATCTGTGGAGAGAAACAGAGTTAACATTTCAGCTTGGTGATCTTTCATCAGAACAGAAGGGAGATAGCAGTCTTAGAGTTTTTAAACCAGTAGAAGAGGGTAGGGGGTAGGAAGGACAAAAGCGAAGATCAATGATGGGCAGGAGGGATTAACTAACAAAGATGCAAAAGCCAAAGAGATAGTAATGGACTTAGTAAAGAAACAAAGGTTGTGTCCAGATGAGGTGTGAATGGCTACTTAAAAACCATCTGAATGCAACATGAAGAGATAAAGAAAGAAACAAGGCAGCAAAAAATAACACACAGAACAACATGGAGGCAGAGGTTATGATCTAAAGTTGTCAAACTCAATGTTGAGTCCAGAAGGCTGTACAGTGCAGAGATGGAAGATGAGGTGCTGTTCCTCAAGCTTGTGTTGAGCTTCACTGGAACACTAGCAGGTCGTGGACAGAAAGGTCAGAGTGGGAGCAAGATGGAGAATTAAACAACACGTGGCAGGAAGTTCGGGATCATGCTTGTGGACCGAAGGGAGATGTTCCACAAAACGGTCACCCAGTCTGCATTTGGTCGCCCCAGTGAAGAGGAGGCCACATTGTGAGTAGTGAATACAGTATGCTAAATTAAAATAAGTACAAATAAATTGTTGCTTCACTTGGAAGGAGTGTTTGGATCCTTGGATAGTGAGAAGGGAGCAGGTTAAAGGGCAGATGTTGCTTGCATGAGAAGGTGTCATTGGGAAAGGAGGGTGTTAGGGATGACTGAAGAGTGAACCAGAGTGTTCCAGAGGAACGGTCCCTTTGGAATTCTGAAAGGAGAGGACAGAGGAAGAAATTTTTGATGGTAGCATAAAAAATGGCAGGGGGTGATGCACAGAATGATCCCAACAGGAGGGGGCATGACCCCGACTGGGGGCTGGGGGTGAACAGATGGATAAGCGACAGACACAGCAACCCCAACTTAGGTGGGTGGGAGGAAGGAATGACACACAGAGCGACCTGACCCTGCCCAGAGGATGGGACGGGGTGGGGACGACACGCAGAGACCCCAACCGAAGGGTTGGGAGAACAACACGCAAAGACCCAACCCCCATGCGGCACATGCAGCAAGACGCGACCCAGGTGAATCAGTGTACACCTTCACCAAAAGACCTTCAGGACAGATTGGGTGTGCATTCAATGGAGAGCTATTAGTTCCCCCGGAAGGTAGAAGCCTCTTACTGAACTTAGTGACGCATTTCACAGGGTCACAGAATTGTTACAGCGCAGAAGGTGGTCATTCAGCTGGCTCTACATATGTGGGAGTCCCACTCCCTCACCTTCTCCCCATAGCTCTGCATTCTTGCTTTCCAGATAACAATCCCTTTTGAATACCTTGATTGAATCCACCTCCACCATGTTCTCAGACAGCGCATTCCAGACCCTAACCACTCGCTCATGCAACCTCAGGTCACCTGACTTGAGATCGTGCTTCAACACATACCACCCAAGGTCAAGGCGGACGTCAAAACTACCATGGATTAATAAGACATTTGATGAATGCTGCTATAGAGTATTCTGCTGACTGAATGAGGCATTCAAGGGGAACTGGAAAAACTCAGCAGGTCTGACAGCATCTGCGTTATGATTTGTTCTGATGAAGGGTCATAAGGACTCAAAACGTCAACTGTATTCCTCTCCCAGATGCTGTCAGACCTGCTGAGTTTTTCCAGGTATTTTTGTTTTTGTTCTAGATTTCTAGCATCCGCAGTATTTTGCTTTTATTCAAGGGGAACTGCTGGCCTTTACATCTAGAGGACTAGAATACAAGGGATAGAAGACATGCTGCAGGTGTACAGAGCCCTGGGTTAGATCACACCCATGCTCAATACTAGGCACCACTCATTAAGAATAATATATTGGCCTTGTATCCTCACTGGCTACGGGTGAGGTCCCAGAGGACTGGAGAATGGCCAATGTTGTTCCATTGTTTAAGAAGGGTAGCAGGGATAATCCAGGAAATTACAGGCCGGCGAGCCTTACTTCAGTGGTAGGGAAATTATTGGAGAAGATTCTTCGTGACAGGATTTACTACTATTTGGAAGCAACTAGGCATATTAGTGAGAGGCAGCATGGTTTGGTGAAGGGGAGGTCGTGTCTCACTAACTTGATCGAGTTTTTCGAGGGAGTGACAAAGATGATCGACGATGGAAGGGCAATGGATGTTATATACATGGATTTCAGTAAGGCCTTTGATAAGGTCCCTCATGGCAGACTGGTACAGAAGGTAAAGTCGCACGGGATCAGAGGTGAGCTGGCAGGATGGATACAGAATTGGCTTGGTCATAGAAGACAGAGGGTAGCAGTGGAAGGGTGCTTTTCTGAATGGAGAGCTGTGACTAGTGGAGTTCTGCAGGGATCAGTGCTGGGACCTTTGCTGATTGTGGTATACATAAATGATTGGGAGGAAAATGTAACTGGGCTAATTAGCAAGTTTGCAGATGACACCCAAGGTTGGAGGAGTTGCAGATAGTGAAGAGGATTGTCAAAGAATACAACGGGATATAGATCGGTTGGAGACTTGGGCGGAGAAATGGCAGATGGAGTTAAATCCGGACAAATGCAAGGTAATGCATTTTGGAAGGTCTAATACAGGCAGGAATTGCACAGTAAATGGCAGAATCCTTAAGATGGGCAGAGGGATCTGGGTGCACAGGTCCACAGGTCACTGAAAATGGCAACGCAGGTGGATAAGGTAGTCAGGAAGGCATATGGCATGCTTGCATTCATTGGCAGGGGAATTGAGTATAAAAGCTGGGAAGTCATGCTGCAGCTGTATAGAACCTTGGTTAGGCCACACTTCGAATATTGCGTGCAATTCTGGTCACCACATTACCAGAAGGATATGGAGGCGTTGGAGAGGGTGCAGAGGAGGTTTACCAGGATGCTGCCTGGTCTGGAGGTTATTAGCTATGAGGAGAGGTTGGAGAAACTCGGATTGTTCTCACTAGAGCGACGGAGATTGAGGGGCGACTTGATAGAAGTTTGCAAAATTATGAGTGGCATGGACAGAGTAGATAGTCAGAAGCTTTTTCCCAGGGTGGAAGAGTCAATTACTAGGGGATATAGATTTAAGGTGAGAGGAGAAAACTATAAAGGTGATGTGCGGGGCAAGTTTTTTACGCAGAGGGTAGTGAGTGCCTGGAATTCGCTGCCAGAGGAGGTGATGGAAGCAGGTACGATAGTGGTGTTTAAGAGGCAGCTTGACAAATACATGAATAGGATGGGAATAGAGGGATACGGACCCCGGAAGTGCAAAATGTTTTAATTGACGGGCAAGATGATCGGCACAGGCTTGGAGGGCCGAAGGGCCTGTTCCTGTGCTGTACTTTTCTTTTCTTTGTTCTTTTCTTTTCTTGGAGAGAATGCAGCATAGATTTGCCAGAATGACACGTGGACTCTCTCTGTTCAGGTAGCATGCCCTAAGAGGGTGTTGGTGACCCTGGACCTCCATGTGTTGGTCCACGGTTATGTTTGACAAGGTACTGCAGTGGTTTGCCATTACCTTCTGCACGTTCTGATTGACCAGGAGACTCTCCCGCTCTTACTATCTGCCATAGACATATTTGAAGGATGCGCAGATTGATAATTAACCTGTTTGACCATGTTATGAACATACCTTCCATGGCCATAAAGTCCTGGAATGGGACTCGAACGAAGAGCTTCAGGCTCAGAGGTAAGGAACACTACCCACTGCGCCACAAGACATTCTGACACCTAGACTCAGAAAAAATACGTTTCACCCCATGTCACCCTTACTTCTTTTGCCAATTATTTTAAATTGCGCCCTCTTGTTCTCAATCCTTTCACCAATGAAAACAGTTTCTCCCCAAGTACTCTATCCACACCCCTCATGATTTTGAATAACTCTATCAAATCTCCTCTCAACTTTCTCTTCTCCAAGGAAAACAGTCCCAACTTCTCCAATCCGTCCAAGTAACTGAAGTTCCTCATCCCAGGAACCATTCTCGTGAATCTTTTCTGTACTCTCTCCAATGCCTTCACATCCTTACTACAGTGCGGCACCCAGAACTGGACACAATACTCCAGATGAGGTTGAACCAGTTTAATACAAGGTAAATATAACCACCTTGCTTTTATGCTCTAGGATGATGTATGCTTTATTTGGAGAATTCAAAATTCTCAACAGAATTTAACAGAATCAACGTGTGCTTGCAGTAAAAACAGGAAATACTCAGCAGATCCAGCAGCTTCTGCGGAGAAAGAAACAGAGCTAATGCTTAGAGTCGAATATTACTATTCGGAAGAAAAGTCATATTTGACTCCAAGCATTAACTCTGTTTCTCTCACCACAGATGCTGCCAGACCTGAGTATTTCCAGCACTTTCTGTTTTTATCTCAGATTTTAAGCATCTGCAGTATTTTGCTTTCAACTTTTACTTGCCTTTTGCTATCACTACAATTAGCGCACAAACCTTTTTTAAGTGCTGCAAATTTCCAACACTTAATTGCTTAAAATGCCAATTAGAATGCTGGACCAATAAATGAACTGACAAAGTCTGAACAAATGGGCCCCTGTGACGGTGATTAAAACAACAACTTATATTTATATAGCAACTTTAACATAATAAAAGATGCTAATACATCCAATAGGAGCATTATAAAACTAAGTGAGGTTGGAGGAGAGAGAGAGATTGGCGAGGCCATGGAGGGAGTCATAAAGTCATAGAGATCTACAGCACAGAAAAAAGCCCTTTGGCCCATCGAGTATGCGCCGGTCAAACAAGTACCTAACTATTCTAATCCCATTTTCCAGAACTAGGCCCATAGCCTTGTATGCCATGGCATCGCAAGTGCACATCCAAATATTTCTTAAATGTTATGAGGCAGTGAGTTCCAGATTCCCACCACCCTCTGGGTGAAAAAATTCTTCCTCACATCCCCTCTAAACCTCCTGCCCCGTACCTTAAATCTCTGCCCCCTGCTTATTGATCCCTCCGCCAAGGGGAAAAATTCCTTCCTGCCTACCCTATCTATACCTCTCACAATTTTATACGCCTCAATCATCTCCCCTCTCAATCTCCTCTGCTCCAAGGAAAATAACCCCAGTCTATCCAATCTCTCCTCCTAACTAAAACTCTCCAGCCCAGGCAACATCTGGTAAATCTCCTCTGCACTCTCTCTAGTGCAATCACATCCTTCCTCTAACGCGGATTCCAGAACTGCACGCAATAATCTAGCTGTGGCCTAACCAGCGTTTTATACAGTTCCAGCATAACCACCTTGCTCTTATATTCTATGCCACGGCTAATAAAGGCAGGTATCCAATATGCCTTCTTAATCACCTTATCTACCTGTCCCACTACCTTAAGGGACCAGTGGACGTGCACACCAAGGTCCCTCTGATCCTCGGTACTTCTCAGGGTCCCACCATTCATTGTGTATTCCTGTGCCTTGTTTGTCCTACCCAAGTGCATCACCTCACATTTATCCGGATTAAATTCCATTTGCCACTGATCAGCCCGTCGATATCCTCTTCATCAAGGGCTATCCCTCCTCACTATTTACCACCCCATCAATTTTCATGTCATCCTCGAACTTACTGATCAACCTTCCTACATTCAGGTCTAAATCGTTTATATATACACCACAAACAGCAAGGGACCCAACACCGAACCCTGTGGAACCCCACTGGACACAGGCATCCAGTCACAAAAACACCCCTGGACCATCACCCTCTGCCTCCAACCACTCAGCCAATTCTGGATCCAATTTGCCAAATTGCCTTGGATCCCATGGGCTCTTTTGTTATCAGTCCCCCATGAGGGACCTTATCAAAAGCCTTGCTGAAGTCCAAGTAGACGATGTCAAATGCATTGCCCTCATTTACACACCTGGTCACCTCTTCAAAAAATTCAATCAAATTGGTCAGACACGGCCTCCCCTTGACAAAACTATGCTAACTGTCCTGGATTAATCCCTGCCTCTCCAAGTATAGATCAATTCTGAATTAATTGCTTCCAATAGTTTCCCCACCACTGAGATTAGACTGACTGGCCTGTAGTTCCCTGGTTTATCCCTTCCCCCACTTTCTTGAATAACGGTACCACATTGGCTGTCCTTCAATCCTCTGGCACCTCTCCTGTGGTCAGAGAGGTATTGAAAATTATTGCCAGCACCCCTGCTATCTCCTCCCTTGCCTCACTCAACAGCCTGGGTTACATTTCATACAGGCCTGGAGAGTTATCGACTTTTAAGCTTGCCAGATCACTTAGAGCCTCCTTCCTCTCCATGCTAATTTCTTTCATTATATCACAGTCCTTCTGCCTGATTTCTATATCCATGTTGTCCCTCTCATTTGTGAACACTGACACAAAGTATTCATTTAGAACCCTCCCTACATCTTCCGGCTCCACACACAAATTACCACTGTGGTCCTTAGTGGGCCCTACTCTTTCCCTAGTTATTCTCTTACTTTGAAACCAAGGATGAGAATTTTAAAATCAAAAGTTGCTTGATTGGGAGCCAATGTGGGTCAGCGAGCAGGGAACAGGACTTGGTGAGAGTTAAAACCTGGGGAACAGAGTTTCGGATGAGATCCAAGTTTATGGAGCACAGAATGTGGGCGACCAATTTCACCAAGGCTCCTTCGACAGCATCTTCCAAACCTGTGACCTCTGCCACCTAGAAGAGCAAGAGCAGCAGCAGGTGCATGGGAACACCACCACCTGGAAGTTCCCCTCTAAGCCACATACCATCCTGACTTGGAACTTTATCGTCGTTTATTCACTGTCATTGGGTTAAAATCCTGGAACTCCCTCCCTAACAGCAGTGCGTCTGTGACCTACACCACATGGACTGTAGCAGTTCAAGACAGCAGCTCACCACCACCTTCTCAAGAGCAATTAGGGATGGGCAATAAAAATGCTGGCCTAGCCAGCAAGGCCCATGCCCTGTGAAAAAATAAATTAAAAAAAAGACCAGCCAGGAGTATGTTGGAATAGTCGAGTCTAGAGGTAATTAAGGCATGAAAGAAGGTTTCAGCAGCAGACGAGCTGAGACAGGGCGAAGTTGGATGATGCCATAGAGGTGGAAATAGGCGGGCTTAGTGATGGCCACATGTGAGGTTGGTAGCTCATTTCAGGATCAGGTGTGACACTGAGGATACAAACAGACTGGCTTAATCTCAGGTTGTTGACAGAGTGGGGCGGGGGGGAGAATGGTGGAGATGGAGTGGTAGCTAGGGAATAGGAACAATAATATAAGACACCCAACAGCCAACCATAAGCTGAGTCAAAGGTAAGATGATCGAGGAACTCTCTAAGACGACAAATTACCAAATATTGGGACAAAACCAAATTCTAAAAGAGGATGCCTCAGGGGACTTCACTCTGGAGCTATAATCTGGGGTTATTCTTCGGGCACATCAGTCAGGCCTTACAATCGCAGAGTAGCAGTTTGAAAAGTGTTACAAGGCCATACAGTAATATAGCGGTTGTATTACTGCACTACAGAAGCAGATTTTATTCCCACCTCAGCAGTTTAAGATTTCAATTCCGTTCAAAGAGCAAATCTAGAAATCAAAAACCTGCTTTAGTGAAAGTGACCACAAATTTGTCATACTGTCATTAAAAATCCCAACTGGTTCACTAATACTCTTCAGGGAAGGTAAACTACTGTCGTGGCCAGGTCTAGTTGTTATGTGGTTGACTCTTAACTGCCCACTGAACTGACATAGCAAGTTGTATCAAACTTGTATCAAAAAGGGTGGCAACTGCTCAAAAAGATCCACCAGCTCCATCTTGAGACAACTAAGGATGCGCAATAAATGCCAGTCTTGCCACATCACCCACACCTTAGGAATGAATTAATAATTTTTTTTCCCTGCCTGTATCAGGGTCCCCTGTGCTGGACAGGAAGCTACTCTTACTGGTGGGTGCCATCTTTTCCTCCATGTGTCTTCCTTCAATTACTTTGCTGAGCTTTTTAACCCCAACCCAGTTTCCCACCTTGTGATACTTTGCAATTGGCTGCGAATGTTGATTGCCGGTCAATGCTATACATTTTTGGAAAATAAAACACAACAGTCAGCACAGCGAGAGGAAGGCCAAACCTGCTGTTTGGCAAAGAAACCGTCCATTTCATCACAGGTCAAATCACAGATCTGACCTCACTAATTTCTCAGATATCTTAAATTGCAGGAACTCCCCAGTCATTTTCCATGACAGGTATTGAATCCAAACTACGCCACGTCCTGTCCTGCCACCCTGCCCTACCGTCGAATCACCATCAGACCTATAGTTAAGCACACCTGGGGTGGTCACGCGGAGCCGAGACACTGCGTCAAGGTTGGTGTCTGCGGAGTGCAATGGAGTCACTATGAACTCTAGCCATTTAAAAAGAGGTTCAAATAAATGAGTAGTTACCAACTCCTACAGGCTACTCACCTCCCACTGCAGATGAGGCGGGATGTTGCGGATTTGAATTTTCCGACTCCTGCAAAGAAAAACACAAAACCCATCAGTGTAAAACACAAAACAAAAACAAAAGTACCTGGAAAAACTCAGCAGGTCTGCCAGCATCTGCGGAGAGGAACACAGTTAACGTTTCGAGTCCGTGTGACCCTTCAACAGAACTAAGGAAAAATAGAAAAGAGGTGAAATATAAGCTGGTTTAAAGGGGGGTGGGAGACAGGTAGAGATGGATAGGGGGCCAGTGATAGGTGGAGATAACCAAAAGATGTCACAGACAAAAGGACAAAGGGGTGTTGAAGGTGGTGCTATTATCTAAAGAATGTGCTAATAAGTGACATTAAGCATAGAAAGCAGGACGAGCAAGGTACAGATAGCCCTAGTAGGGGTGGGGTTGGGGGGAAAGGGATCGAAATAGGCTAAAAGATAGAGATAAAACAATGGATGGAAATACATTTAAAAATAATGGAAATAGGTGGGAAAAGAAAAATCTATATAAATTATTGGAAAAATAGGGGGATCGGAAAGGGGGTGGGGATGGAGGAGAGAGTTTATGATCTAAAATTGTTGAACTCAATATCCAGTCCGGAAGGCTGTAAAGTGCCTAGTCGGAAAATGAGGTGCTGTTCCTCCAGTTTGCGTTGAGCTTCACTGGAACAATGCAGCAGGCCAAGGACGGACATGTGGGCATGAGAGCAGGGTGGTGTATTGACATGGCAAGCGACAGGGAGGTCTGGGTCATGCTTGCAGACAGACCGAAGGTGTTCCACAAAGAGGTCACCCAGTCTGCGTTTGGTCTCTCCAATGTAGAGGAAACCGCATTGGGAGCAGCAAATGAAGTAGACTAAATTGAGGGAAGTGCAAGTGAAATGTTGCTTCACTTGAAAGGAGTGTTTGGGCCCTTGGACGGTGAGGAGAGGGGAAGTAAAGGGGCAGGTGTTGCACCTTCTACGGTTGCATGGGAAGGTGCCATGGGAGGGGGTTGAGGTGTAGGGGGTGATGGAGGAGTGGACCAGGGTGTCCTGGAGGGAACGATCCCTGCGGAATGCTGCCGGGGGGGTGAAGGGAAGATGTGTTTGGTGGTGGCATCATGCTGGAGTTGGCGGAAATGGCGGAGGATGATCCTTTGAATTTGGAGGCTAGTGGGGTGATAAGTGAGGACAAGGGGGACCCTATCATGGTTCTGGGAGGGAGAGGAAGGAGTGAGGGCGGATGCGCGGGAGATGGGCCGGGCACGGTTGAGGGCCCTGTCAACCACCGTGGGTGGAAAACCTCGGTTAAGGAAGGAAGGAAGAAAGGAAGGAAGACATGTCAGAGGAACTGTTTTTGAAAGTGGCATCATCAGAACAGATGAGACAGAAGCAAAGGAACTGAGAGAACGGGATGGAGTCCTTAGAGGAAGCGGGGAGTGAGGAGCTGTAGGAGTCGGTAGGCTTGTAATGATTGTTTGGTGGACAGCCTATCACCAGAAGTAGAGACAGAGAGGTCAAGGAAGGGAAGGGAAGTGTCAGAGATGGACCATGTGAAAATGATGGAGGGGTGGAAATTGGAAGCATAATTAATAAATTTTTCCAGGTCCAGACGAGAGCATGAAGCAGCACCGAAGCAGTCATCGGTGTACCGGAGAAAGAGTTGTCGGAGGGGGCCGGAGTAGGACTGGAACAAGGAATGTTCCACATACCCCATAAAGAGACAGGCATAGCTGGGGCCCATGCAGGTACCCATAGCCACACCTTTTATTTGAAGGAAGTGAGAGGAGTTTAAGGAGAAATTGTTCAGTGAGAGAACAAGTTCAGCCAGACGGAGGAGAGTAGTGGTCGATGGGGATTGTTCGGGCCTCTGTTCGAGGAAGAAGCGGAGAGCCATCAGACCATCCTGGTGGGGGGATGGAGGTGTAGAGGGATTGGACGTCCATGGTGAAGAGGAGGCATTTGGGGCCATGGAACTGGAAATTGTTGATATGATGTAGGGTGTCAGAGGAATCACGGATGTAGGTGGGAAGGGACTGGACAAGGGGAGAGAGAATGGAGTCAAGATAGCAAGAAATGAGTTCCGTGGGGCAGGAACAGGCTGACACGATCGGTCTGCCGGGACAGTCCTGTTTGTGGATTTTGGATAGGAACTAGAAGTGGGCCGTCCGAGGTTGGGAGACTATGAGGTTGGAAGCTGTGGAAGGAAGATCTCCAGAGGAGATGAGGTCAGTAACAGTCCTGGAAACAATGGCTTGATGATCAGTGGTGGGGTCATGGTCCAGGGGGAGGTAGGAGGAAGTGTCTGCGAGTTGACGCTCAGCGTCCACGAGGTAGAGGTCAGTGCGCCAGACAATAACAGCACCACCCTTGTCAGCAGGTTTGTTGACAACGTCAGGGTTGGACCTGAGAGAACGGAGTGCAGCAAGTTCAGAGAGAGACAGGTTAGAGTGGGTGAGAGGAGCAGAGAAATTGAGAAATTTGTAAAACACATGTCTGTATCTTCACTGCGCTAGCGCGTGGGCAAGTTCAGAAGGGAAAGGGAGATTGGGAATACTCTAAATAAAACAATAGATTGGCACCGACTGTGTACACCACCAGTGCCAATGACATAGCACCTCTCTCTTTTTGTTTAAAACTGTTTGTTCCTGAAATGTGGGCAGTACTGGAAATGCAGCATTGACTGCCCATCCTGAGTTGCCCTGACGTCACTCAGTATCATCCACATAATGGTGTCACACATAGGATATACCAGGAAGTGGTGGCAGGTTCCTGTCCTTGAATGTAGTGAACCAGCCGATAACACTACAACAACTTATGTTCACACAGCGCCTGTAAAACATTCCTAGATGCTTCACAGGAGCATTACGCAGCAAGACATGAGGGCAAGCCAACCCAGATAATCTTAGGGCAGATGGGCAGAAGTGTGGTCAGGAGTAGGTTTTAAGGACTGTCTCAAAAAGAACAGAGGGGTAGAGAGGCAGAGGGAATTCCAAAGCTTAGGGTTTTGACAGCTGAATGCATAACCAGCACTTTGGAGCAATTAAAATGGAGGATCTTAAGAGGCTGGATTAGAGGCGTGCAGAGATCTTGGAGGGTTGTAAGAGATTACAGTTATGGGGAAGGCCGAGGCCATTAAGGGATTTGAAAACAAGGCTGAGAATCATAAAATCAAGGCACTGCTTCACCAGGAGCCAATGTAGGTCAGCAAGCACAGGGGTGATGGAAGAAAGGAACTTGGTGCAAGTGAGGACATGAGCAGAGTTCTTGATGACCTCAAGTTTACAGAGGGTAGAATGTGGGAGACCAGCCAAAGTGAGCTGGAATAGTCAAGTCAATAGATAAAGGCATGAAGGAGGATTTCAGCAGCAGGTGAGCTGAGGCAGGGACGACGTCAGGCAATGTTATGGAGGTGGAAATAGGCGAGCTTAGTGATGGTGCAGGTCATGTGGGGTTGGGGGTCGGTTAGCTCTGCTGACTGTTCAGCTGGTTTGTGATGCAGAGTGACATCAACAGTGCAGATTCAATTCCCGTACCTGCTGAGGTCATCCTTCTCAACCTCGCCCCTCGCCACCAGTTGTCTCTCTCTCTAATGAGAGAGCAGCCTATGGTCCTATGGGACTATGGCAACTTTCATTCATTTCATTGTGTTTAGAAGCTCATCCCAGGGCCAAATATAACAAGGTTGCAAACAATCTGACTGAATTTCTGACTGTTGCCAGGGAGAGGGATGGAATTCGTAGTTAGGGAAGAGAGTTTCAAGAGGGGATCGAAGACAATGGTTTCAGTCGTCCCAACATTTAATTGGACGAAATTTCTGTTCATCCAGTACTGGATGTCAGATAAGCAGTATGATAATTTAGCAACAGTGGAAGAGGCGAGAGAGGTGGTGGCGAGGTAGAGCTGGATGACATCCGTGCATACCTGAAAACTGAGACTGTGTTTTCAGATGATGTCGACAAGGGCTGCATGTTGATGAGAAATAGGAGGGGGCCAAGATCCCTGGGGGGACACCAGGCATGTGGGAGCAGGAAGAGAAGTCTGGCTACAATTAGATAGATAAGAATGGAACCAGGTGAGTTCAGTCCCACCCAGCCGGACAAAGGTGCGGAAGTTTTGGAAGACAACGGTGTGGGTCAACCATGTCAAAAGCTGCAGAAAGAGTGAGAAAAAGGAGAGAAAGCTTATCTTTGTCACAGTCATTTGTGACTTTGGTAAGAGTTGTTTCAGCACTGTGCCAGGGGGGAAATCTGATTGGAGGGATTCAAACATGGAGTTCTGGACAAGATGGGGATGGATTTGGGAAATGACAACATGTTATAGGGCTTGAAGGAGGAAAGGGAAGTTGGCGATGGTGCGGTAGTTTGCGAAGACAGTATGGGTTTATTTTGAGGAGAGGGGTGATAGTGCCAGATTTGAAAGAGGGGGACAGCACCTGAAGGGGGAGAACCATTAACAATATTGGCTAACATGGGGACCAGGGGGGTTGTTATAGTTGGCCTTGGGATGAGCTTCCAAACACATGATCTGCACCATCACTAAGCTCACCATCGCCTGATTTTGTCCGTCTCAGCTCATCTGCTGCTGAAATCCTCCTTCATGCCTTTGTTATCTCTAGACTTGACTATTCCAACGCGCTTTGGCTGGTGTCCCACATTCTACCCTCTGCAAACTTGAAAAACTCAAGAAAATGCAACTTCAGGGTAAAGCAGGGGGAACTTTAGTGGAAATTTGGCCCAATGGGCTGATGGAAGAGGGGGGAAGTGGCAGAAGTAGCCAATTGGATCAGAATCTTAGTGATAGAGGTCCATGAGCTCCTCGCACTTACTGGGTGGTCACTCTTCTGGTGCCAGTTCACAGATTACCCAATATAGTGACTCCAGTTTCTTGTTTGGCCATGGTGCAATACGAATTCTGCACCAAATCACTAGGCAGCTGGACCTATGACCTGTTCACCAGGCGGCCGCACTCATGCCACAGGATGAATGCAGCAATACTTTGATTCAGTTTGCATTAAACTGATCCTAGTGCAAGAATCTTCAACAAGATTTTTATTTAATGTCATCTGTTGATCTCCCAGTCAGTCTATTATTTTATTCTGTCCATTTCCAGGTTTCAAATCACTCATGAAAGAGTTAGACAATAACGTACCAATGGAAATATTTACATACCATGAGGCAAACCCTAATGTGATACTCACAGCCTGCTCAATAGACTCTGCCAAGTACTCTCTTTTTAACAGCCAGTGGTAAGTAAACGAAAGTGAGAGCACAAGACAGACAGGCTCACGCACAAGCACACAGGACAAGGGAAAGAGAGAGAGAGAGAGAGAGAGAGAGAGAGAGAGAGACACAGACAGACAGACAGACAGACACACAGAGGACAAGGGAGAGAGGGATAGAGACACAGAGGTCAAGAAAGAGATAGAGACATACACATAGACACACGAGAGAGACAAAACTCCTCACAAGGGAGCGTCATTAATTTAAATGAGTGCGAGAACAAAGAATAACTACTCAAATTAGCGTGCAAGGAAAGAAATTATTAGAAAAAAATGAATACTGAAGAAACAAACGGCTGCTCCATCTCGGTCACTGACACATCTGGTAACTCAATACGTACACTTCACATCATGGTCACTCCCCCGCGAAATGACTTCTCTCTTGCCTCAAGTAGCCACCATGCCAGCTTTGAAGGCCACTATTCAGTCATCTTTCACACAAGCCACTCAAGGATGTCTTTTTTTAAGGTTTTGCCAGATCACAGTAAATTCAATTGAACAACTGGAGGCAACAATTCACATTAACATGCAAGGAAATGCAAATACTTCCATTTAATTCCTGAAATGTTAAACTCAACAGAAACTCCACGATATGCTTATGCTTATTACTGAGAAATGTAGGAGTACCACCAGGATCTACAGCCTTAGCAACATTCAAAAGGCTGCAAAAATCTGCAGTCGTAAGGAAAATCCAGAATCAGTGGATTGTCATGCCAAATGTCTAGTTTTTGGATGTTTCATACTTTCTTTCTTCATGAAGGATTTGAGGATGAGCAGACTGTGTGAAAGCAAAGTGATTCCACAGACATCTAAAGAAAAGCCACAGATCTGAGACATTGAAGTTATCAAAAGCCAGACAAGATGATTTGCGGAAATACAGCATTGAGGCAGAGCAAGGTGCGAAGCGGGGAAACATTTTGAATTTGGCCACAAGGCTGCAGCACTGCTCTCCCAACTTATTTCCTTCTGTTTGATGAGCAGCAGGTATCTTGGATGAAATGGCTTAACAGACCCTCATGCTAAAATGTTGTACTTGACAATATAGACCTCGCTTTATCCAGAGTTTCGGTCTCCAGGGGAAACTAAAGGTACCAGAGTTCTTCAGTAATTACCTAGGTCCAAAGTGCCCTACTTGTACAATGGCACAGCCTAAGACAATAAGAAATAGGAGCAAGAACAGGCTGTGTGGCCCCTCAAGCCTGCTCTGCCATTCAATAACGACCGAACTCCTACATCAACTCTAATGTCCCACCCTATCCCTATATCCATTGATCCCCTTAACGTCCAAACATCTATCACGCCCAGTCTTGAATATACTCAATGATGGATCATCTCCAGCCCTCAAAATCCAAAGAATTCCATGTCAGTTACTCATGATCCAAGACACAATAGATAAGGAGATATGAATCATCATGCTAATGAGCATGTTACATACCAACCAGGGCTCATGTAACTACTCATGCTTTGGCCCACTATAACAAATTAACAGTATTCTGACCCATTTCTAGATCAATCAATTTGGTCTGACCTCCTGGGCACCTCATCTCAGCCTCCAGTTTGAAATTTGATCCAGTTTGATTAGTCTCCATTTGAATTAGTGTTATTTGAAATCAGTGTGTAAAAATGAACAAAACCATCACAAAGAGTGGCAGAGTTTTGAGCGTCTGGCAACGAACTGGAGAAGAAGATGGCGAGTCAGCATCAACCGAAAGATACGGAGAGAAAGATGGATATTTGATCATCAACACTTTTGGCAAAAGTTCCCCTTTCTTCGCTCTGACACTCAATGAACAATAAAAAAAAATTAAGAAAATGCAAGCTTTAATTACACCACATGAATAGTCTGTTGCCAAGTAACAGCAACATATTAGTCACTCTCACTCCTACTTCACCTAGTTGAGTGTGCACAATGTTCAAAAGTCACATTACACTTTGTAGCAACTGGTGCAAAATCCTCCATTTCTCATGCATACACTTTACAGAAGACAAGCAGGACTGCCTGATACTGAGACATCAGCTCTATCCAATACCTTTCATTTTCTATTTGGATTACATTTTGCTTCACCTTCTGACAGAACCTGTAGGCGGCTGACCAACAGCTCATCTTCACCCAACAACGTGCTGCGATGATGCAAATTTGTTCATTTATTAGAACTGCCCATGGGCATGTTCAATCTCAGCCTTTCTCTGTCACAATGTGGAGTGAGGGCACACCATCACTATAAGCAGGAGATGTGAGCGAAGCTACAACTCATCAGCAGTGGATGGCGACCCCAAGCGTTCACAGAAAAATAGAGCGCCCCACAATTCTACATTTCCTACCGAGCTGAAACCTATTTCCCATTGACTGCGTCACTCCACAGCACTGATATCACAAACTCTCTGCACTCTTCAATCAAGTTCACTCCAATCTTCTTGCAGTCATCAGAAGCCAGGCTCTGCATCACCCATTACTGAGGGTTTAAGTGCTAAACGGCGAGTCTGGGGTTGCAATTTAAATCCTGGCTTCAGATAGTGTTCACGAACCAGTCCAGCTCTCCTTACACACTGTTACTTCACCTCAACTTTTCAGTTGAAGGGGCACTAATGCAGGAGAACCAAGTGTGAATATGGGGGAACAACCTGCCCTAAAGGCACCTGTTGCTAGGTTTCACCACAGTTCACTACAGCTCCTGCTTTCTGAAGATGTCACCCAAATAAAGTTCGGCAAACTTCATTTGACAAAAAGTCGTGGTTCCTTTTAAGTACTCGCTCCCACTGTCGAAACATGTCGAAATAACCATAACCCCTCACAATTCAATGATTGAAGTGGGTTGTGACTCAATGGGTGGCTCTCACTCGAGTTAGTACGTCATAGGTTCAAGTTCCACTCCAGAAGCCTGACCACATAATCCAGGCTGACAGCCCAGTGGAGTGCAGCACTGGGAGGAGCCCTCTCTCAGATGAAACAAAAGCCCCATCTGCTCTCAGGTAGACGTACCAGATCCTATGCCACTATTCAAAGAGCAGGGGAGCTATCGATGGTAACCTGCTCAACATCATTGAAACAGATTATGTGGTTATTACCACACACATGGGAGCTTGCAGTGAACAAATTTCCAATGCTACAACGGCGCTAGTACTTGACTAGCCGTGAAGCACCCTGGGATACCTTGAGGTTGTGAAATGCAAGTTTTTTTCCCTTCCATCTTCAACTGAAAAGGTGATAAACACAGAGTGGACAGGAGCTGAGGGAACTAAGCCCAGTCCAGTTCTCAAGATCATGACGGGGCGGTGAAAGGCACTAGGGGTCGTAGAGGATGTTTCGGGGTCGGGGGGGGAAAGGTGGGGAACTGTCCATTCGCAAGGGGTGCTCAGTCTCTCAGTTAAATAAGCAGGAACACTCCAGCTGGCCAGACTCAGCAATCCAGTCACTCTGCTCCCTGGATATTGCAACACCTATCCAACATGTCAGTGACTAAATATAGCAACAGCTTCAGTTACATTACAGGGCTAAATAGAAACATTATCAGCACTTTGATGGCAACCGATCCACATGCACTGAAACACTCCCAGGGCAGGTAAAGCACAGGTTAGATACAGAGTAAAGCTCCCATGATGAGTAGAATAAATATTACAGTGCTCCTAAACATCAACTGTTCAACTTCCCCAGGAACAGCATTGAGCTGTGCCTCAATGTCACTCTCATCTCAGAGCCAGAAGGTTGGGGTTCAAGTTCCACTGCATAGATTTGAGCCTGTCATCCAGGCCAATACTTCAGTGCAGTACCAAGGGAGGGCCGCAGTGCCACAGAAGCAGTCTTTTGGATGACAAGTTTGACCGAACCCCCACTTGCCTTCTCAGGCAGATGTAAACGATGTTGGCCCAGACACCGGGAGAACTCCCCTCCTCTCCTAGTCGTGCTGTGGGATCTCGAATGACCTGAACAGGTCAGATCCAGTTTGGCGCCCAAGGAATATACCAAATTGTGCATGGGGGTTAGCAGCAGCCCACTATGTAAGGCACAGGGAGAGGGACAGGGCACAGAGATCTGGGCACTACAGCTACAGTGAGAGTTGAATGGAACGAAGGGGAATCCCAAAAATCACGACCTTATAACATCCCGTTTTTGTCACATAACTGATAAATATTAACACAAACATTTATTCATGCATTGCACCCGCCTGGCCTCACTCCACGTGTCAGGATGTGTGGGGTAGTGGGGTTGCCGTGTGTACAGCAGGCACCTTGCTGCTGTCATACTGTTCAACATCCTCCGTAACCTGACTCTGTTGCATACTCCCTGACCAAAGACTGTAATGGCACGAGGAGGGCTGGAGAATGGGGTAGCCCATTGCCAGCCCAAAATCTGCAGCTCAGCTGTTGACACAGTGGCAGAAGCCCCCTGCCATCTGTCCTCTGTCCTTAATCCTTTATAATCACAAGGCCATATGTTGGAGATGGTTGTGGTGGTGGTGGTGGTGGGGTGGGGTGAGGGGGCTGAGTGCTGTGTGGAATTCTCATTGAAAGCCAGGCCCAGCTCTTCTGGAGACTGCCTAGAGGGGCTCATAGCTGCAGTTCAGTCTGGGGAGGGGTTTTACTGTAACACCAGCTATGAGCTACCTGCCCATGTCTCATTGGGATGAAAGCGGATCTGGGAAAGGAGGGTTTTCACCTCATTCAAACGTCCAACGTCAATCGTACATAATAGGATAGAAAAAGGACAGACAGCTCACAGATAATCAGCTGTCAATCAGCATTCCTCACCAAAGCATGAAGTCACGTGGGGCATTCAGTAGCATCCAGGATCAGTTGGTAGCTCAGCCCCCCTCCTCCGCTCCCATTAACCTAACTCTTTATCAGGACTTCTAAATCTCTCTCTCCCTTCCTGGTCAGCCACTACGCTATCCTCAGACTCCTGGAGATAGGGCATAGCTGTGAGCAGACAGTAAACGGCCAGCGCACAACGTGAGCGGGCTGCCCGAGAGACCGGGGGTTGGGCAGGCACAAGCAGGCAGTCCGAGAAACCAGGGGGAGAACGTGAGCAGGGGCAGTCAGTGACCTGCAGAGAGTGAGGGGGCCTGACAGACCAGAGTGGTACAAACGGGCGGCCCAAGAGACCAAGTGGAATTTCTAATCTCACTTAAATTGTATGCTGATGTCACATGTGTTATGACACAGCAGCTGGTAATGGCTGAGTTATTTAAATCCCAGAGGGAAACTTGAAACAACTGTCATAACCTATTTTGGTATGTTTGAGATGCAGCTCTGAATGCAGGAATAAGGCCACTGAGCCTCTAGAGGTTATTTATATAATACTAAATTAAACATCTATTAATTTACAACAAATTAAACACATACACATCTACAAATTACTACCATAACTTTTAAACAAACCCCCAAATTAATCACTCCTGGGTAAATCTCCACCAAGGCAACAGTAACCCATAGACTTTAAACAGACCCCAGCAAAGCACATTTGACCGTACGAATTCAAAATGAGGTTCCTTGTTAATTTGGTTCCTTTGCAGGCACAGTTCGAGGTTTACAGGCTGGTTTTCCAACGTATCCTAGGCTTTTAACTTCACATCTTCTAACAATAACATTTTCACCCCACTAATTTTATTAGTAATAAAAACACATTGCTTGGCGTCTCTCAGCTAGATTTTACTCCCATTCTGGAATGCTTTAATCGACAAATGCAAATGTACATTTTACCTTTTAACTTCCTTAATGTTTACCCAATTAACATCTCAAACTACTACACATCAAAGCGCCCAGCTAGCTGGCTTTAATCTAATTAAGACACACACAAACACATAGACACAGACCCCACTACAACTCCATTTTAAAAATAATTTCCAATAACATTTTAGACATCACTATCTCTTCATGACACATGTTAGGTTTTATAAATACTTGAAGCAGAAAATTTGCAGAGCAATTGGCGAAGGACGGGGAATGGGGCTAATTGGGAGCTCTTCCAAAGAGCCAACACAGGCATGATGGACAGCATGATTTCCTTCTCTTCTGTATAGTTCTATGACTAGAGAGAACCGAACATGAAGGGATAGAGAGGACAGGCAATAGTGCACTACAGCAGTAAGTGAAGTTGGGCAGGTGTTTGGTGGCGGTGGGGGGGTTAGTGAGGCAGATTTGATCTTTTTGCACATTTTGGAAATGGAGTTACAGATGTACCCCTCCCCCATGCTGGCTGTGTGTACTATTCACACGATGACTAATTGCACTGTCAGAGCCCAGCACTCACTTCCTCTGTAAAAAGCCGTGTGTCTTGAGCAATGCCGTTGTGCTGCTGCTGATAGTGACGGCCTGACTGTGAAGCTCACCCCTTTATACAAGGAGAACTCGCGGGGCTGACACATTTAGTGTCAGAGCATCAGCACAACTCTCTCCACCTTGATCACTCATTAACAAGGCAGGAAAACAGAAAGGACATAGAAACAAGAGTTCCTAAACACTGGCAATGACACTCCCTTTGTTACACACCAATCCCTGGTATAACAGACTCCATTCGAACATGAACATGATCAAACCCCTGTGTGAAGTACCCGATTGCCTCTTGAATGGCCACCCCACATATTGATGACAGTGCATGAAAGTAAAGAAAGACTTGTATTCATATTGTGTTTTCCACAACCACAAGTGACACTTGTAATTCAGGAAACACTGCAGCCAATGTGGGTACAGCAAGATCCCACAAACAGCAATGCAGATAATCTGTTCTTGTGACATTGATTGGGAGGTTAATATTGGCCAGGCATAATCCCCCTGATCTTTCTTTGAAATAGTGCCAAGGGATCTTTACATCCATCTGAAGGGGTCTCAGTTTAACATCTCATCTGAAAAACAGCACCTCCAACAGTGCAGCACTCCCTCAGTGCTGCACTGGACTGGACTTTCAGCCTTGATTACACTGAAGTTGTGGAGTGGGATTTGAACCTGGAACCTTGTGACTCTGAGGCAAGAGTGCTACCAACTGAGCCACAGCTAACATCTCACCTGAACTTGCACTTTCCCCAACCTCGACCCATGGCCCCTTCACCTGCAATCATGGTTTAACCCAAAATAATGCAAGGCTTGATTCTTTCTTATTTCAAATCTCTATGAAGGCCACCTCTATCACTGCGACTGCCTCAAGAAGCTCAATTCTCTTCTTTGTGTTTGAGAATACCATTAAGAGGACTGTGACAGGCACAAACTGACCAACTCATCATTGCTCCCTGGGTGAGTCCAGGAGAAAAGCACTTTCTATTCAAGGCACACCATGTCAGTCAGGAGAAGCACTCCTCAGTCAGGAACAGCATGGATTAGTTACAGAATGAAGCTCTCTCTATGCTGTTCTATCAAACACCACCAGTATCCATCAAATAAAATTACTTTGTCCACCTTTCAGCTGTTTCTCAGAGCCACAGGAACTTTGCCGCTCAAGTAAAGGTTCCTGTCCTGTACACAAGGACAGCCAGACTGTCAGTGGCTGCTCGATACATGCAGAATACAGCTCAGAATGATCCACTATCCCCTTCGTATCCTCAACAGTGGATCTGGTGACTGCACCAGGATCAACAAATGGAGTTTGTGTTTCATCAGTGGGGCAGTCAACCTACATAGTGGATGATCAACGTAATCTGGAGAAACAGAGTACTTAGTCAGCAGGGTACAGTGGACCTCTGAAATCATGGTGAGGCTGTGATCTCTGATCTATGACTGTCAGAATTGTTCAAATATTTGATTAAACTATTGATGCGTAAAACCTTATATAGACAAGCTGAGTTGGAATTGCAAATGCATAACACTGGGGTACAGTGCTGGTGGATACAGATCTGTCACTGTAAAACAGAGGTACAGTATTGCTGAGTACAGGTATGTCGCTGTATAACACTGGGGTACAGTCCTGGTGGATATGGGTCTGTTACTGTATAACACTGGGGTACAGTACTGGTGGGCACAGGCCTGTCACTGTATAGCACTGGGGTACAGTCCTGGTGGATATGGGTCTGTTACTGTATAACACTGGGATACAGTACTGGTGGGTATGGGAGGGTGTATTCAGAATACATCATACAACAGAACGTTGTGGCTGACCTGATGCTGCCACAATTCTAGCATTGGAACCAGTTTAATTCCTCAACCTCTGATGTACATCGAGCAAATAATCTGGGAGAGGGAGGTTCTGAACATGTTAAACCAGCATGGTGTCAGGGGGGCTCTCCTTCCTGATAAGTGTAATGCCCTGAAGATGTTGGTGTGCGTGCACACATACACAGACACAGGCACACGTGTCTGTCCTACAACACTCAGACCTGATTTTGCTGTATCTTTAATGACTAACATGCCAATCAGAAAGGGCTCCACAGTGTCTGACTCTGTACCTACACATCGCTGTGTGGCAACTGCATTGGGCTTAGCTCTACAAGTGCCTGTGTGGTCCTGAATGCCGGGAAGTAAACCCAGCCAATTCTCCGCCTATCTCCTCCTTTGGGTAGATGAAACAGTATCACAGACCAACACACTCGGTACCAGCCTGAGAACTGGCAGAATGTCAATAGCATGAATCAGTGTTCAACTCACTCTGCCTCCACCACCCCCTGCTCCCCCTCCCCTTTGCACCATTGCTCCCCATATCCTTTCCCCTCTCTACCACCTCCACTCTCACCCGTCCCCTCACTTTCCTTCACTTCCCTCACTCCAGCTTCCACACCTAAGTCCCCCAACCCCGGCCCCTCACCTCTCCCACATCTCAGCTGCCTATTCTTCACCTTCTGGAGCCAGTGTCAACAGACTGGCTAACCACAGCAGGCATCACACGTCTGACGCTCACCTGAGCAGGTACGCTATTGCCGGGAAGGTCACTGTACTGCCATTTGCAGCTGCCATCTAGATGGATTCTTTTGGAGCAGCACTCAAAGTTTTAATTTTAGTCTTGAAGTTGTTGGCAGTTTCAGAAGAATATGTAAACCACAGCATCCGCAATTTGCCCACCAATACTTATTAGAGAATTCCACCCATCTCACAGCAAAATAAAAGGGTAGCCAGCAATTTCAGCATGATCACTCCCACAGAGAGAGAGAGAGAGAGAGGCAGAGAAAGAGAGAGACAGGCATACACAGAGATAGGCTGAATGAGAGAAAGAGACAGGCAAAGAGAGAGAGAGAGACAGGCAAAGAGAGAGAGAGAGAGAGACAGACAGATAGACAGATTGAGAGAGACACTCAAAAAGAGACAAGGAGAAAAAAATGAAAATGAATTATTTTTAAAAGCGAAGTGGAAAGTGGAGTGTTAACCAATTTCAAAAACCTTTTTGATAATACAAGGCTGCACGCAGAGATTGAAAGGATAAAAGATCAAAACTGAAACTGAAAGCAAGAGATGGTTGTGATTAGGACTTTGGAAACTCCCCTCTTGTACAGCATGTGTGTGTGTTTGTGTTTTATCTGGCTGCTGGTTTCACTTCAAGATATCCTTGTTCTATTTGGAGAAAAGCACAAGAGTGACCCAGAGTGAGTCCCTGGAGCCTCTGGGCCCTGACCTAGGGAGGGGAGAGGCGGTGTTATGGCCCATGCACCCACTCTTTTCTTGCCACACTAGCTGGTGTAACTGGTTTCCTGGGGTGAGCCTGGGCATTTCCTCACTCAGGCCACTAGATGGAGCTCGGAGCGGGCAGTTTGTTCCAAAATTCTTCCTAGAAAAGATCGCTGGCTGAACAGGAGTCACTGGCTGGAGGGAGGAGTGAACACCATCACCCTGCTGCAAAAGGACATTAAACCTACTGCCATCTCCACCCACCTACTGTCCAAAGAAAGGAGGGCTTGTGTTTATATAGCATCTATCACAACCTCAGGACATCCCAAAGTGTTTCACAGCCCAATTAGATAACTCCATGTGTAGTCACTGTTGTAATTTGGGAAATAAGTCAATTTGCACAAACAAGCTCCCACAAACAGCATTGTGACAAAGGCCAGGTAATTTATTTTGGTGATACTGGTTAGGGAATAAATATTGGCTGGAACACCAGGGATCATTCCCCTGCCCTTCTTCAAAGAGTGCTAGGGGATCTATCACACCCACCTGAGAACACAAATTGGGCCACAGTCTAATGTCTGAACAAAAAGGCGTCATTTCTGACAGTGCAGTACTCCCTCAGTACTGCACTGGACTGTCAGCCTGGATTATGTCCTCAGATCTCTGGAGTGGGGCTTGAGCCCACAGATTTGAGTGTTAATTCATCTGGTCCAGTGCAGGATAATGGGTAGCAAGACTCTGCCACCATCTCTGATCCATCACGGTTTCTTTCGCTCAAGCCCAGCTGGTGTCCTGCTCTTGAAGCTCTTCCTTAAATGTACTACTCCAGGTCTTCTTTGGCTGGACCCATCATCATCTTTTTCCAGCTGGTGGTGGCCATTCTACTGCCACTCTGGCAGCTCGGGAGACGAAATATTTGTCTCTCTATCATGATGTCCCGCAGGCATTTCTTCGGTGATAATGCTGCCTTGGATCTTATGTAGGCAATGCTGGTGAAAGACATCCAACTTATGTGACACCTTTGCTGTTCTCTTCCAAGTCTTGCTGGCATAGATTGCAGTTGGTGCTACTATGGACATGTAAAGATGCAGCTTCATGACTGTGTTGATGGTATTGGATGCCCAGGCCATGTGGAGTTGCTGAAAGGCCATTGCTGCTTTTCCAATTCTTGTGTGGACATCAATCTCTACATCGCCACCCCCCCACCTCCAGAGATGTTTCTTCCTAAGTATGGGAAGTGGTTGACGTCCTCAATGTTCTGTTGCTTGATGAAGTGCCTTGTTACCGTCCAGCTTTCACGGTCTTCGTCTTCTCGCAGTTGATGCGTAGATTAACTTGGAGTGCATGGCCACAGGTCCTTGAAGGTGGCAGGACAGGTGGGCAAGGTGGTCAAGAAAGCATATGGAATGCTTTCCTTTACTGGGCGAGGTATTGAATATAAAAGCACGGATGTAATGATGGAACTGTATAAAACGCTGGTTAGGCCACAGCTGGAATTTTGTGTACAGTTCTGGTCACCACATTACAGGATGGATATAATTGCTCTGGAAAGAGTGCAGAGAAGATTTACATGAATGTTGCCAGGGCTTGAAAATTGCAGCTACGAGGAGAGATTGGATAGGCTTGGGTTGTTTTCCTTAGAACAGAGGGGGCTGAGGAGTGGCCTAATTGAGGTGTACAAAATTATGAGAGGCCTAGATAGGATAGACAGGAAAAACTTGTTTCCCCTAGCTGATGGATCAATTACCAGGGGGTCATTGATTTAAGGTGATTGGTACAACAATTAGAGGAGGCATGAGGAAAAGCTTTTTCACCCAGAGGGTGGTGGCCATCTGGAATTCACTGCCTAAGTTGATGGCTGAGGCTGAAACACTCAACTCCATTTAAAAAGGTACCTGGATCTGCATCTGAAGTGATGCAAATTGCAAGGCTACAGACCAGGTGCTAGAAAGTGGGATTAAATTGAGTGGGTTGTTTCTTTTTCCTCTTTTTGGCTGGTGCAGACACGATGGGCTGAATCACCTCTTTCTGCACGGCAGCTTTTCTATAGTTCCAACCTTGACGCCATTACTCTCAATGCTGGTGCTTGTGTCTTGGAGCACACGTGATTCTTTGGCCAGCATGACAATGTCGTCTGTGAAAACTTGGCCCGATAACCAGTGGTGCTGCTGCCACAGGAGGTGAAAGCCTGTCCCCACCAACACCTTCCTCATGATAAAATCAATAGCAAAGACGAAAAGGAATGGGGAAGAGTACAGTACTCATGTGATGATGTTGAAGGGATCCATGATGCCTGTGCTGATCTTGGTGCAGCTGTTGGGAGTCGCGGTACAAGGCTTTGAAGATGTTATACCACTCCGGGATGCAGTACTGTCTTGTGATGTACCGGAAGGACTGCTGATCGGCGCTATCAAAAACCTTCTCAAAATCAACGTTGATAACAAGTGGCTTCTGATACTCCAGGCTCTGCTCAACAATGTTCTTGAGAGCAAAGGTCTGCTCACAGCATGATCTGTCATCCTGGAAAGCTGCCTGTTCTTTGTCAAGCATACCGTCCACTTCTGCATCCAATCTCTTGAGGAGCACCGTGCTGAAGACCTTGCCAGGTACTGGTAGCAGTGTTAGGCCCCTCCAGTTGTTGTAGTCGCTGAGGTTCTCTTTCTTTCTGATGATTACTTTTTTAAAATTCATTCATGGGATGTGGGGTTCGCTGGCTGGACCAGTGTTTATTGCCCACCCCCTAGTTGCCCTTGAGAAGGTGAGGGTGAGTTGCAGTCCATGCGGTGTAGGTACACCCAAGGTGCTGTTAGGAAGGGAGTTCCAGGATATTGACACAGCGACAGTTAGGGAACGATGATATGTTTCCTCACCTCCAGTCATCTGGGACACCTCCTGCAGTCCAAACCTTCTGGAACAGGTCTGTGAGCTCTGTTGCGACAGTGTTCTTGACATGTTTCAATCATTCCGCTGGTATCTCATCAATCCTAGGTGCCTTGTTGTTCTTCAGGCTCTTGATGGTTCTTCGGACCTTCAATCTGACAATTTCTCCCAGTTTGACATGCAGTTGTTGAGGTGCAGTGCTGTCATTGAACTCAAACATGAAACTGGGGTTGGGCTGGCTAAGGGTCTCCAAAAGTGCTCCACCCACCTTGCCTCCTGCTCCTTGTCCAGCAATAGCATCCTACCGTCCACATCCTTGATTAGTACAGTCGTATTGCTTCTTGTACCAGTGCAATCCTGTAGTGTGTCCTGGAGTCCTTGCGATTTGCTGCTTCTTATACCTCCCTGCCATTTAACTCTATTCATCCTCATTTGTCTCTCCTGCAGCTCTTCTTCACAGCTTTATCCAGTCTTCTGTGCTTCTCATCGACTTTGTTCAATGTTCTTTTCCTGGTCCCTCTTGCTCTTTGCCAGCTTTCTTTCATTAATCAGCTTGGTTCCTCTCCTCCACCCAATGATGTCTTCTGCACTCTTAAATCCCTCTTTTGAAGATTTTCCACTGTTCTGCAATGTTGCCTGACCTCATTAGTACTTCGAATCTATTGTAGAGGGCCAGCTGGAAACTGTCTGACGTGTCCTGATCCTTCAGTTTCTCTGTTGAAAATGACTGCTGTGACTTCATAGTTGTTGCCTTCTTCAACTTCAGGTTGAACTTGCCTAACACAAGGTGGTGGTCAGATCCTACAACACCTCCACATGTCCAGACATCTTGTAAGGATGTCCTCCATCTGCTACTGATACATATATAGTCAATCCCATTCAGGGTGTCACCATCTGGAGACTTCCATGACTTTTTGTGGATGTCCTTGCATTTGATGAAGATATTCCCAATGCTTAGCCCATTGATGTTGTAGAAGGCCAACAGATGCTCGCCGTTTCTGTTCAGCATGCTTGCTGACCCATGGGGCCTGATTGTACTGTTCAGCTAAGTTCGAGCTTATCATTGAGGTCACTGATATCATTGCTGGGTACCTCATCCAGTGTTTCCTGCAACTGATCTGAGAATTTATCTTTCTCCTCCTGTCTGTCTCTGTTAATGCGTAAACCTGCACGACATTGGTGTGCCTTGTGTGGAATCTGGCAGTGATGATGCAAAGATTTACTGACTTCCACCCCACCAACGCTTGTGCTGTGCAGGTGTTGAGTATGAGGGGCAAACTCCATGGGTGTGGTTTTCTCGCTGCCCAGGGCACAGGATTGTCACGCCCTCATTGCTGATTCGTCCTTGGCTTGTCCACTGCAGATGTTTAAGATGTCAAGTTGATAGGTTCTCATTTCTCTCAATACCTGGAACATCGTCCCACACTGGAGGGGTGCTTTGACATTCCAGGTGCTGAATCCGATGGAGATTTTGGTGTTGAAGACTGGGCTCGTCAAGGATTGGATTTCATTTCGCCTTTCATCAAATCCCACCATAAGTACATCCTTGGATGCACTGGGCTGAATTTTGCAGGCAACTCTGAAGCAACGTGCTCACCACTGACTTCGAAGAAAGCTGCCCACAAAGATCTAGTGATTCCTGTGGTTTGCATTTCCCCTTTCCCAATGGCATCAAGTCAAGAGGATCTCCAAAACAAAAACAGAATTACCTGGAAAAACTCAGCAGGTCTGGCAGCATCGGTGGAGAAGAAAAGAGTTGACGTTTCGAGTCCTCATGACCCTTCGGCAGAACTGAAGTGTAGTTAGGAGAGAGGTGAAATATAAGCTGGTCTAAGGCGGGGGGCGGGGGGAGAGAGAAGTTGAGGGTGGGGTCGTTGTGGGGACAAGCAAGCAGTGATAGGAGCAGATAATCAAAAGATGTCACAGACAAAAGGATCAAAGAGGTGTTGAAGGTGGTGATATTATCTAAGAAAAGTGCTAATTAAGAATGGATGGCAGGACACTCAAGGTACAGCTCTAGTGGGGGTGGGGTGGAAAGACTGACAAGGTATTAGTTGTAGATTTAAAAATAATGGAAATAGGTGGGAAAAGAAGAATCTATATAAATTATTGAAAGAAAAAAGGGAGGGGGAGAAAACGGGGTGGGGATGGGGGGAGGGGGAGTTTAAGATCTAAAGTTGTTGAATTCAATATTCAGCCCGGAAGGCTATAAAGTGCCTAGTCGGAAGATGAGGTGCTGTTCCTCCAGTTTGCGTTGGGCTTCACTGGAACAATGGATCTCCAGGTGTTCAGCAGCAACGATATCCGCAAGCAGGGTAAGCAGCCAATCACAATGAAATATTCTCACAGGCATCAAACCAGAAAGTTAAAAACACTGAATCCCTTCACTTTTAATATACATTTCCAGATAATGAAATCAATGATTACAATCCGGTTAAGGTAGAAGTTAAAATAAGCTTCAAATAAAATATTTTTTAAAATTTGGAATTTTTAAATAATAATGGAGAAATTACATTTCACAAATATAAATTAGCTTTTCAGGGTCAGTGTTTAGCAGTAATTATGAAGTTAGTACACTGTTGAAAACCTAGTTACGCCTCATTCAACAACAGCTTGTATCTATATAGTGCCTTTAACATAATTAATGCCCCAAGGCAGTTCAGAGCAGCTTTATAAAACAAAATATAACACCGACTCACGTATGAGGTATTTGGTCAGATGGCCAAAAGCTTGGTCAAAGAGGCAGGTTTTAAGAAGCGTCTTAAAGGAGGAAAGTGAGGTAGAAAGGCAGAGAGATGTAGGGAGGGAATTCCAAAATTCAAGGCCTCGGCAACTGAAGGCACAGCGAACAATGGCACAGCGATTAAAATCAGGGATGTTCAAGAATCCAGAATTAGATGAGCGCAGTTCTCTCGGAGAGTTGTGGGGCTGAGATTGCAGAGATGGGGAGAGGTGAGGCCATCGAGAGATTTAAAAACAAATGATGGGAACTTTAAAACAAAGATATGGTTTGAACAGGAACGAACGTAGGTCAACAAACACAGAGGCGATGGATGAATGGGACTTGCTGCGAGTTAAGACAGGGACAGCAGAGTTTAGGATGTCTTCAAGTTTATGAAGGGTGGAATGTGGGACACCAGCCAGGAGCGCATTTGAATATTCAAGTCTAGAGAAAAGCATGAATCAGCAGCAGATGAGCTGAGAGAGAGACCAAGTCGAGCAACGTTATGGAGGTGGAAATAGGCAGTCTTAGTGTTGGGACAAATATGTGCTTGGTAGCTTATCTCTGGAGCAAATACATCACCAGGTGGGGAACAAACTGGTTTAATCTCAGACTGTTGCCAGAGAGGGGAATGGAGCAGGTAGCTAAGGAAGACATTTGGAATGGGGGCCAAAAGCAATGGCTTCAGTCTTCCCAATAATTAATCAGAGCAAATATCTACTCATCCAGCACTGATGTTTTAGCAACAGTGGAGGAGTTGAGATAAGAAGCAAAGATACTAAGGAAAATGAGAATGGAAACTGCAGAGGTACTGGCTATAATTTTCTAGTCTTCCTTAAGAGTTGTCAATGCTCCAGGATTGGCCTGGAGTCTCCAGGAATTGAAAATCAATCTCCAGGACACAGCTGTGTGCAACCCTGGAGAAAAATCATTGGGACATCAAAAAGGACATTTTTCTTTTTGTAATTTTTTTGAGCATTTCTCTTTATTAGATATAAAAATTTTGAAAATGGAGAAAAAAGGCTGTTTGGCTGACAGTCAAGCACCATCTTCTTGGACAATGAGTCTTTTTGCTTTCCAATTGATGTAGGAAAGTGCTGTTGTTGTCTGGTGCACTGACCTCTACCTCGCGGAGGCTGAGCGTCAACTCGCAGACACTTCCTCCTACCTCTCCCTGGACCATGGCCCCATCACTGATCATCAAGCCATTGTTTCCAGGACTGTCACTGACCTCATCTCCTCTGGAGATCCTCCTTCCACAGCTTCCAACCTCATAGTCACCCAACCTCGGACAGCCCGCTTCTACCTCCTACCCAAAATCCACAAACAGAACTGACCGATCGTGTCAGCCTGTTCCTGCCCCACGGAACTCATTTCTCGTTATCTTGACTCCCTTCTCTCTCCCCTTGTCCAGTCCCTTCCCACCTACATCCGTGATTCCTCTGACACCTTACGTCACACCAACAATTTCCAGTTCCCTGGCCCCAACCGCTTCCTCTTCACCATGGACGTCCAATCCCTCTACACCTCCATCCCCCACCAGGATGGTCTGAGGGCCCTTAGCTTCTTCCTTGAACAGAAGCCCGAACAATCCCCATCCACCACTACTCTCCTCCGTCTGGCTGAACTTGTTCTCACACTGAAAAATTTCTCCTTTAACTCCTCTCACTTCCTCCAAATAAAAGGTGTGGCTATGGGTACCCGCATGGGCCCCAGCTATGCCTGTCTCTTTATGGGTTATGTGGAACATTCCTTGTTCCAGTCCTACTCCGGCCCCCTCCCACAACTCTTTCTCCAGTACATCGATGATTACTTCGGTGCTGCTTCATGCTCTCATCGGGACCTGGAAAAATTTATTAATTTTGCTTCCAATCTCCACCCCTCCATCATTTTCACATGGTCCATCTCTGACACTTCCCTTCCCTTCCTCGACCTCTCTGTCTCAATTTCTGGTGATAGACTGTCCACCAATATCCATTACAAGCCTATCGCCTCCCAGCTCTGCTTCCTGTAAGGACTCCATCCCATTCTCTCAGTTCCTTCGCATCTGTTCTGATGATGCTACCTTCAAAAACAGTTCCTCTGACATGTCCTCCTTCTTCCTTAACTGAGGTTTTCCACCCACGGTCGTTGACAGGGCCCTCAACCGTGTCCGGCCCATCTCCCGCGCATCCGCCCTCACGCCTTCTCCTCCCTCCCAGAAACATGATAGGGTCCCCCTTGTCCTCACTTATCACCCCACCAGCCTCCGCATTCAAAGGATCATCCTCCGCCATTTCCGCCAACTCCAGCATGATGCCACCACCAAACACATCTTCCCTTCACCCCACCCCGGCGGAATTCCGTAGGGATCGTTCCCTCCGGGACACCCTGGTCCACTCCTCCATCACCCCCTACTCCTCAACCCCCACCTATGGTACCTCCCCATGCCCACACAAAAGATGCAACACCTGCCCCTTCACTTCCTCTCTCCTCACCGTCCAAGGGCCTAAACACTCCTTTCCAGTGAAGCAGCATTTCACTTGCATTTCCCCTAACTTAGTCTACTGCATTCATTGCTCCCAATGCGGTCTCCTATACATTGAAGAGACCAAACGTAAACTGGGCGACCGCTTTGCAGAACACCTGCGGTCTGTCTGCAAGAAAGACCCAAACCTCCCTGTCACTTGTCATTTTAACACTCCACCCCGCTTTCTTGCCCACATGTCTGTCCTTGGCTTGCTGCATTGTTCCAGTGAAGCCCAACGCAAACTGGAGGAAAGCACTTTACAGCCTTCCGGACTGAATATTGAATTCAACAACTTTAGATCTTGAACTCCCTCCTCCATCCCCAACCCCTTTCCGTTTCTTCCCCCTCCCTTTTGTTTTTTCCAATAATTTATATAGATTTCTCTTTTCCCACCTATTTCCATTATTTTTAAATCTATAACTGTAATGCCGTCAGTCTTTCCACCCCACCCCCACTAGAGCTGTACCTTGAGTGTCCTGCCATCCATTCTTAATTAGCACATTCGTTTAGATAATATCACCACCTTCAACACCTCTTTGATCCTTTGTCTGTGACATCTTTTGATTATCTGCTCCTATCACTGCTTGCTTGTCCCAACAACCAATCCCCTCCCAACTTCTCTCCCCCCACACCACCCCCCACCCGCCCCCCCACCACCTTAAACCAGCTTATATTTCACCCCCTCCTAATATTACTCAGTTCTGTTGAAGGGTTATGAGGACTTGAAACGTCAACTCTTTTCTTCGCTGCCGATGCTGCCAGACCTGCTGAGTTTTTCCAGGTAATTCTGTTTTTGCGTAGGAAAGTGGTGCTTCACAAGGGTGAATGCGTTGGCCGACTAATGGCTGGAGCGTGCAGTAAGTCACGAAATGAAACCTCTAGGAGTACATTTAATCACAGCTGGCAACTCTAGTCTTCCTTGGACTCAGGGGCGGTGCCAGAGGACTGGAGAATTTCAAATGTTACAAAAAAAAACAAGGGTGTAAAGATAAGCCCGCCAACTACAGGCCAGTCAGTTTAACATCAGCAGTGCGGAAGCGGCCATGTTAAATGGGGTAGATTTCGAACAGATCTAGCAACTCAAGACTGGGCATCCATGAGGCGCTGTGCGCCATCAGCAGCAGCAGAATTGTACTCGAACACAATCTATAACCTCATGGCCCAGCATATCTCCCACTCTGCCATTACCATCAAGCCAGGTGATCAACCCTGGTTCAATGAAGACATCAGGAGGGCATGCCAGGAGCAGCATACATGCCACCACACATAAAAATGAGGTGTCAGCCTGGTGAAGCTATAAAACAGGACTACTTGTGTTTCAAACAGCAGAGGCAGCAAGTAATAGATCCCACAGCCAAAGGATCAGATCTAAGCTCTGCAGTCCTGCCACATCAAGTTGTGAATGGTGGTGGACAATTACACAACTCAATGGAAGAGGCAGCACCACAAATATCCCCATCCTCAATGATGGAGGAGCCCAGCACATCAGTGCAAAAGATACGGCTGAAGCATTTGCTACAATCTTCAGCCAGAAGTGCCGAGTAGATGATCCATCTCGGCCTCCTCCAGAGGTCCCCAGCATCACAGGTGCCAGTCTTCAGCCAATTCGATTCACTCCACGTGATATCAAGAAACGGTTGAAGGCACTGGATACTGCAAAGGCTATGGGCCCTGACAATATTCCAGCAATAGTACTGAAGACTTGTGCTCCAGACTTGCCGCGCGCCCTAGCCAAGCTGTTCCAGTACAGCTACAACACTCTCATCTACTCAGCTATGTGGAAAATTGCCCAGGTATGTCCTGTATACAAAAAGCAGGCCAAATCCAACCCGGCCAATTACCGCCCCATCATCAAAGTAATGGGGGGGTGGGGGGGTCATCAACAGTGCCGTCAAGTGGCACTTGCTTAGCAATAACCTGCTCACTAACGCCCAGTTTGGGTTCCGCCAGGACCACTCAGCTCCCGGCCTCATTACAGCCTTGGTTCAAAAATGGATAAAAGAGCTGAACTCCCGAGGTGAGGTGAGAGTGACTGCCCTTGATATCAAGGGCGCATTTGACCGAGTGTGGCATCAAGGAGCCGTGGCAAAACTGGAGTCAATGGGAATCAGGGGGAAAACTCTCCACTGGTTGGAGTCATACCTAGGTGCAAAGGAACATGGTTGTAGTTGTTGGAGGTCAGTCATCTCAGCTCCAGGACATCACTGCAGGGGTTCCTCAGGTTAGTGTCCTATGCTTAACTATCTTCAGCTCCTTCATCAATGACCTTCCTTCCATCATAAAGTCAGAAGTGGGCATGTTCGCTGATGATTACACAATGTTCAGCGCCATTCGCGATTCCTCAGATACACGTCCAAATGTAGCAAGATCTGGACAATATCCAGGCTTGGGCTGACAAGTGCCAAGTAACATTCGCACCACACAAGTGTCAGGCAATGACCATCTCCAACGAGAGAGAATCCAACCATCACCCCTTGACGTTCAATGACATTACCATCACTGAATCCCCCACTAACAACATCCTGGGGGTTACTAATGACCAGAAACTAAGCTGGACTAGCCATATAAATACTGTGGCTACAAAAGCAGGACAGAGGCTCGGGATAGTGCGACGAGTAACTCACCTCCTAACTCCAAAAAGCCTGTTCACCATCTACAAGGCACAGGTCAGGAGTGTGATGGAATATTCCCCACTGCCTGGATGAGTGCAGCTCCCACAACACTCAAGAAGCTTGACACCGTAGAGGACAAAGCAGCCCACTTGATTGGCACCACATCCACAAACATTCACTCCATTCAACACCGACACACAGTGGCAGCAGTGTGTCTACAAGATGCACTGCAGGGATTCACCAAGGCTCCTTCGACAGCACCTACCAAACCCATGACCATAACCATCTGGAAGGATAAGGGCAGCGGATAGATGGGAACACCATCACCTGAAAGTTCCCCTCCAAGCCACTCACCATCCTGACTGGGAAATATATCGACCTTTCTTCACTGCCGCTGGGTCAAAATCCTGGATCTCCCTTCCTAACAGCACTGTGGATGTAACTATACCATATGGACTGTAGTGGTTCAAGAAGGCAGCTTACCACCACCTTCTCAAGGGCAACTAGGGATGGGGCAATAAATGCTGGCCCAGCCAGCGAAGCCCACATCCCATGAGTGATCAAAACACTTCTAGAAACAATAATTCAGGACAAAATTAATAGTCACTCAGGCAAATGAGGGCTAATTAAGGAAGCCAGCACAAATCTCTTAAGGGTAAATCATGCTTAACTAACATACTGCAGTTTGTTAATGAGGTAACAGAGAAGGCTGATGAGGGTGATGCTGTCAATGTGACATACATAGACTTCCAAAAAGCATTTGATAAAGTGCCGCACAACAGGCTTGTGAGCGAAAGCAGAGCTCATGGAATAAAAGGGACTGTAGCAACATGGATATAAAATCAGCTGAATATCAGGAAACAGACAGTACAAGTTAATGAATGTTTTACAGATTGGCAGAAGATTTGTAGTGGAGTTCCTCTGGGGTCAGTGTTAGAACCACTGCTCTTCATGATATATATTAATGGCCAAGACCTTGGTGTACAGGGCGCAATTTCAAAATTTGCAAAGGATACAAAACTTGGAAGCATTGTGAACTGTGAGGACAGTGTAGAACTTCAAAAGAACATAGGCAGGTTGGTGGCATAGGCGACAAATGGCAGATGAAATTTAATGCAGAGAAGTGTGAAGTGATTCATTTTGGTGCGAAGAATGTGGAGACGATATAAAATTAAGGGTATAATTCTAAAGGGGATACCGGAGCAGAAGGACCTGGGAATATACTCTTTTGCCTACCAATAATAAAGCTAATTAATAAACTAATGAACAAATTTACTACCCCTTTAAGGCACTGTAACAAAAAGACAAAATTTTAAAGCAAACTTTTCAGATTAAATTAATGTTTCCAGGGCTGATGATGCATTTCAACCGCTGCTGTGCCCACTGGTCACGGAAGGCCCCAGCATACCAGTGGACACCACATGCTCCCTCTCCAGGGACACCCAAGCGCAAACATAGTTGCAGAATAGGGGCAGAGGACCTGGGTGCATGTGCATAAATTATTGAAGGTGGCAGGGCAGGTTGGGAGAGTGGTTAATAAAGCATACAGCATTCCAGGCTTTATTAATTAGGGCAGGGTATAAAAGTAGGTCAGTCAAGTTAAACTTGTGTAGAACGGGCTCAGACTCACACAAGTATTGCATCCAGTTCTGGGCACCACACTTCAGGAAAGATGTGAAGGTGATTAGAGACGGTGCAGAAAAGATTCACAAGAATGGTTCCGGGGTGAGGAACTTCAGTTTCGTGGATAGATTGGTCCAGGTCAGCCGCTGTAACACTGCGGGTGCAGTGCTGGTGAATACAGGCCTACCATTGTAAAACTAGGGTACAGTAGCTGGTTACGTTACAGGTCTGTATAACACTGGGGTGCAGTATGAATGCATAGTGTCATTCGTGGTAATCTGGGGAGGTTTACTTACGAATTAACATGATGGTCCTGTTATTCTGAATTCACCCAGGGCCAACACTGTGGGCACTGCCACAGGCAGCTGTACGCCCCTGCAAGAGACTAGCCTGTAGCTTTAAAGCAAATATAATCAGGTGCTTCTAATACCCAATGTTTACTGCCGACAACAAAAGCTGCTTCAGAAGATTCTACGGCATATTTACAGGATAGTTAAATCCCCTCCGTAACTAAGCCATGCTTCTTACTGAAGAATGCAGAACACACTACTCAGTCGGTGTCATAGCAACCAAGACTAGTGCGACAAACAAAATGGAGGCGGTTGAGACACCCACACATGCAGAGACCCACACACGCTTATGCACACACCCTCACACTTTGGGACCTTTGTGCCAATTTTCATGCCCCCACTCCTCCACCACTGGGCTCTCCAAACAGAATTCCTTTCCAGCTGACTTGATTGGCAGAGGATAATGCAGTAATTAGGTTACTGGACTAATAATCTAAAACACACAAGTTTAAATCGTACCATGACAGATCCAGAGTTTCAAATCAATTTAAACAAAAATTTGGAAATAAGTAATAATCAGGTTATCAGTAAAAGTGACCATGAAGCTGTAGGATTGTCATAAAAATCCAATTGATATCCATTACGGAAGGGAACCTGCTGGCCTTAGCTGGTGACCCTAGCCCCACACCAACAAGGTTGACCCTTAACTGCCCTTTTCAGCAGTCACGCAATTGGATCAAAATCAGCAGAGCTCCCACTATAATATTATCTAGGGCACTAAAGTGTGAACAATAAATGTCAGCCTTGCCCAAATCGAGAAAATAATTTATGTTTTATAAAAACAGAGGAGCTCAGAAGCAGTGACAGGAGGGACAGGCTACACGAGACAAGCTTCATGTCAACCTACTGATACCTGTGTTCGGTACTGATGCGTGCAGCGCATTACACAGTACGGGAGAAATGAGACCAAAGCCGGTGCATCGGTATCACTGACCCCGGGGAAAGAGCAGGCCGACCCCACTGTGTCCGTACCACTGACCCCGGAGAAAGAGCAGGCCGACCCCACTGTGTCCATATCACTGACCCCGGAGAAAGAGCAGGCCGACCCCACTGTGTCGGTATCACTGACACTGGGGAGGAGAGCAGGCTGACCCCACTGTGTCCGTATCACTGACCCCAGGGAGAGAGCAGGCCGACCCCACTGTGTCTGTATCACTGACCCCAGGGAGGAGAGCAGACTGACCCCACTGTGTCTGTATTACTGGCCCCACTGTGTCTGTATCACTGACCCCGGGGAAAGAGCAGGCCGACCCCACTGTGTCCATATCACTGACACCAGGGAGAGAGCAGGCCAACCCCACTGTGTCCGTATCACTGACACCGGGGAGGAGAGCAGGCCGACCCCACTGTGTCTGTTTCACTGACCCCGGGCAGGAGAGCAGGCCGACCCCACTGTGTCGGTATCACTGACACTGGGGAGGAGAGCAGGCCGACCCCACTGTGTCCGTATCACTGACACTGGGGAGGAGAGCAGGCCGACCCCACTGTGTCAGTATCACTGACCCCAGGGAAAGAGCAGGCTGACCCCACTGTGTCAGTATCACTGACCCCGGGGAAAGAGCAGGCTGACCCCACTGTGTCGGTATCACTGACCCCGGGGAAAGAGCAGGCCGACCTCACTGTGTCGGTATCACTGACACTGGGGAGGAGAGCAGGCCGACCCCACTGTGTCTGTTTCACTGACCCCGGGGAGGAGAGCAGGCCGACCCCACTGTGTCTGTTTCACTGACACTGGGGAGGAGAGCAGGCCGACCCCACTGTGTCAGTATCACTGACCCCAGGAAGAGAGCAGGCTGACCCCACTGTGTCGGTATCACTGACACTGGGGAGAGAGCAGGCTAACCCCACTGTGTCGGTATCACTGACACTGGGGAGGAGAGCAGGCCAACCCCACTGTGTCCGTATCACTGACCCCAGGGAGAGAGCAGGCTGACCCCACTGTGTCGGTATCACTGACACTGGGGAGGAGAGCAGGCCGACCCCACTGTGTCAGTATCACTGACCCCGGGGAAAGAGCAGGCCGACCCCACTGTGTCGGTATCACTGACACCGGGGAGAGAGCAGGCTGACCCCACTGTGTCGGTATCACTGACACTGGGGAGGAGAGCAGGCTGACCCGACTGTGTCCGTATCACTGACCCCAGGGAGAGAGCAGGCTGACCCCACTGTGTCCGTATCACTGACCCCAGGGAGAGAGCAGGCTGACCCCACTGTGTCGGTATCACTGACACTGGGGAGGAGAGCAGGTCAACCCCACTGTTTCTGTTTCACTGACCCCGGGGAGAGAGCAGGCCGATCTGACTGTGTCTGTATTACTGGCCCCACTGTGTCTGTATCACTGACCCCAGGAAGGAGAGCAGACTGACCCCACTGTGTCTGTATTACTGAACCTGTGGAGAGAGCAGACAGACCTCATTTGCATGTGTTTCACTGACCCCGTGGAGAGAGCAGGCTGACCCTACTGTGTCTGTCACTGACCCCGGGGAGAGAGCAGGCTGACCCCACTGTGTCTGTATTACTGACCCCGGAGAAAGAGCAGGCTGACCCCACTGCGTCTGTATCACTGACCCCAGGGAGGAGAGCAGACTGACCCCACTGTGTCTGTATTACTGACCCCACTGTGTCTGTATCACTGACCCCGGGGAAAGAGCAGGCCGACCCCACTGTGTCTGTATCACTGACCCCGGGGAAAGAGCAGGCCGACCCCACTGTGTCTGTATCACTGACCCCGAGGAGAGAGCAGGCCGACCCTACTGTGTCTGTATCACTGACCCCGGGGAGAGAGCAGGCTGACCCCACTGTGTCTGTATCACTGACCCCGGGGAGAGAGCAGGCTGACCCCACTGTGTCTGTATCACTGACCCCGGGGAGAGAGCAGGCCGACCCCACCGTCTGTATCACTGACCCTGGGGAGAGAGCAGGCCGACCCCACTGTGTCAGTATCACTGACCCCGGGGAAAGAGCAGGCCGACCCCACCGTCTGTATCACTGACCCTGGGGAGAGAGCAGGCCGCTCCGACTGTGTCTGTTCAAGACAAGTTCTCTTGCCCCCTGTCTGGTACTTGCATACCCACACAGGTAGCAATCAATGCTGGACACTCTGTCCTCCTTATGATGACTCTCTCCTGAAGGAAGCTCTGGCCACAAGCCCCCATGGCCTCACTAAACCAAGTGAAATCCTGATCAATCATAATGCGAGATGCCCCTGGGAAAGCAACCCGCCACTGCTGAAAATGCTTTCAGTGCCAGCTCCAACAGTCAGGTGCACCCATCCAGGTGCATCCCCATCCAGCTCTTGAATTGCTCGAGGCCCTGCTACACCTACCTGAACAGTAAGCACTTGATGTTGGGGTTAGCGGGGAGGGCAGTGTTACCTGCTGTGAGGATACAACACAGGTCAGCATTTCCACTAAAATTTAGCGGATCATGGGTTCAGTTCCCACTCCAGGACATGAGCACAATATTCCAGACTGACACCTCAGTGCAGTACTGAAGCAGCGCTGCACTGCCAGAGGGTCAGTACTGAGGCAGCGCTGCACTGCCAGAGGGTCAGTACTGAGGCAGCGCTGCACTGCCAGAGGGTCAGTACTGAGGCAGCGCTGCACTGCCAGAGGTGTCATCTTTCAGAAGAGACATTAAAGAGACATGTAAAAGATCCCAGGGAACAGGTGAGTTGTCCCCAAGACCCTGGCCAATATTTAACCCCCAACTCGCACTTAAAACAGATTATCTGGTCATTAGCATTTGCTTTTTGCTCCCTCAAAAGTATTTCGTTGCCTGCAAAGCATTGCAAAAAGTCTTGAGGCTGTGAAACACTTATAAATACAAGAATTTTTCTCTATTTGCCACTTGCAGCTCCCCACAGGCTTTGCTGACCCATGGGGTTAATGCCAAACATGCTGACCCTTCTCCAGCGCAACTTCCACAGAGACTTGTGGTCTGCTCACTCACCTAAGCCTCATTTCCATTCCCCTTTCACTTATATTTGGTTCAACCTCAGTAACTGCTAACTTGCCAAAAGGCCATTAATGGCTGGAGATGACTTTTGAAGCTCTCCAGAAACTGAATTCTGCACCCATTCACTCTCTACCATTGAGACCTTCCCTTCTTACAGGCACACAATGTGTTGCTGCCACCCTCAATATACTGCCTACATCCATCCGAATCTGATCACCTGCCACAGAACTGGGTGCAAACAGCCGCTTCCAATTTCAAACTAAACAGCCATCCTGACATAAATAATGTTCACTGTCTGAAAACTGGTAGCAGAGGAGGAAACTCAGTCACTAGAAGGGTTTAAAATTGATAAGGGGGCATTGGATGAGCTGTTGGTACTTAAAGTTGATAAGGGAGGTTTGCTCATGCCATTGGGGAGGGTTTAAACTAACTTGGCAGGGGGGTGAGATCCTGAGAGGTTCAGCAGGGGGAGATGCACAGCCAAAATTAGAAGAGAGAGCAAGTGAATCTGGAAGGCATAGAAATTATAGGCCAGTTAAGGCACAAGGGAGTTTGGCAAGGTTGGATGGCATTTATTTTAATGCAAGGAGTCTGACGAATAAGGCAGATGAGTTGAGGGCACAAATTAACACATGGAAGTATGATGTCATTGCTGTCACAGAGACATGGTTGACAGAGGAGCAGGATTGACAGCTCAATATTCCAGGATATAGGGTCTTCAGGCAAGACAGGAAAGGAGGTAAAAGAGGAGGGGGTGTCGCAATATTGATCAAGGAATCAATTACAGCAGTAAGGAGGGATGACATCTCAGAAGGCTCCTCAAATGAAGCCATTTGGATAGAACTTAAAAACAAGAAAGGAGCAATCACATTGCTGGGAGTGTACTATAGGCCCCCAAACAGTCAGTGAGAAATAGAAGAGCAGATATGTAGGCAAATTTCGGAGAAGTGTAAAAATAATAGGGTAGTAATAGTGGGTGATTTCAATTTCCCCAACATTAACTGGGTTAGTCATAGTGTGATAGATTTAGAGAGAGCGGAATTCTTAAAATGAATCCAAGAGAGCTTTTTAAGCCAGTACGTAGAAGGTCCTACAAGACAAGGTCCTGGACTTAATTTTAGGGAATGAAGCCGGGCAAGTGGGAGAGGTAGGGGAACATTTTGCAGGTAGTGATGAAAACTCTATTAGATTCAAGGTTGTTATGGAAAAGGGCAAGGATGGGCCAGAAATCAGAGATCTAAATTGGGGGAAGGCCAATTTTAATAAGATCAGATATGGTTTGACCAGAGTGGACTGGGAGCAGCTATTTTTAGGTAAATCTGCGTCAGAGCAATGGGACTCATTCAAGAAGGAAATAGGGAGATTACAGGGCCAACATATTCCAGTAAAGATAAAGGGTGGGACCAACAAATCCATGGAACCCTGGATGTCGAGGGATATACAGGATTGGATGGAGAGAAAAAGGGAGGCTTATGGCAGATACCGAGGGCTTGAAACAGCGGACACCCTACAGGAGTAAAGAATGTGTAGGGGGGAACTTAAAAAGGAAATTAGAAGAGCCAAAAGGGGGCATGAAAAAACATCGGCAGGTAAAATAAAGGAAAATCCAAAGTTATTTTACAAGTGCATCAAGAGTAAGAGGATAACTAGGGAAAGAGTAGGGCCCATTAAGGGCAATAGTGATAATGTACGTGTGGAGCTGGAAGATGTAAGTAGGGTTCTAAATGAATACTTTGTGTCGGTGTTCACAGTGAGAGGGACAACGTGGGTATGGAAATCAGGCAGAAGGACTGTGATATAATTAAAGAAAGTAGCATAGAAAGGGAGGAGGTTCTAAGTGGTCTGACAGGTTTAAAATTAGATAATTCTCCAGGCCTGGATGAAATGTATCCCAGGCTGTAAAGTGAAGCAAGGGAGGAGATAGCAGGGGCGCTGGCAATAATTTTCAATACCTCTCTGGCTACAGGAGAGGTGCCAGAGGACTGGAGGACAGCCAATGTGGTACCATTATTCAAGAAGGGAAGAAGGGATAAACCAGGGAACTACAGGCCAGTCAGTCTAACCACAGTGGTGGGGAAACTAATGGAAGCAATTCTGAGGGACAGAATTAATCTATACTTGGAGAGACAAAAATTAATCAAGGACAGTCAGCATGGTTTTGTTAAGGAGAGGTCATGTCTGACCAATTTGATTGAATTTTTCGAAGAGGTGACCAGGTGTGTAGATGAGGGCAATGCATTTGACATCGTCTACTTGGACTTCAGCAAGGCTTTCGATAAGGTCCCTCATGGGAGACTGATAACAAAGGTAAGAGTCCATGGAATCCAAGGCAATTTGGCAAATTGGATCCAGAATTGGCTGAGTGGTAGGAAGCAGAGGGTGACGGTCCAGGGGTGTTTTTTGTGACTGGATGCCTGTGTGGTGGGGTTCCACAGGGATCGGTGTTGGATCCCTTGCTATTTGTGGTATATATAAACGATTTACACTTGAATGTAGGAAGGTTGATCAGTAAGTTCGCAGGTGACACGAAAATTGGCGGGGTGGTAAATAGTGAGGAGGATAGCCTTAGATTACAGGAGGATATAGACGGTTTGGTCAAATGGGCTGATCAGTGGCAAACGGAGTTTAATCCGGATAAGTGTAAAGTAATGCACTTGGGCAGGACAAACAAGGTACGGGAATGCACGAAGAATGGTAGGACCCCGGGAAGTACTGACGATCAGAGGGACCTTGGTGTTCATGTCCACCAGTCCCTTAAGGTAGTGGGACAGGCAGATAAGTGGTTAAGAAGGCATATTGGATACTTGCCTTTATTAGCCGAGGCATAGAATAAGAGCAGGGAGGTTATGCTGCAACTGTATAAAACGCTGGTTAGGCCACAGCTAGAGTATTGTGTGCAGTTCTGGAATTCCGCATTAGAGGAAGGGTGTGATTGCACTAGAGAGAGTGCAGAGGAGATTTATCAGGATGTTGCCTGGGCTGAGAGTTTTAGTTAGGAGGAGAGATTTGATAGACTGGGGTTATTTTCCCTGGAGCAGAGGAGATTGAGGGGGGACATGATTGAGGTGTATAAAATTATGAGGGGTATAGATAGGGTAGGCAGGAAGGAACTTTTCCCCTTGGTGGAAGGATCAATAACCAGGGGGCATAGATTTAAGGTAAGGGGCAGCAGGTTTAGAGGGGATGTGAGGAAGAATTTTTTCACCCAGAGGGTGGTGGGAATCTGGAACTCACTGCCTGAAGGAGTGGTAGAGGCAGAAACCCTCATAACATTTAAGGAGTGTTTGGGTGTGCACTTGCAATGCCATGGCATACAAGGCTACGGGTCTAGTGCTGGAAAATGGGATTAGAATAGTTAGGTACTTGTTTGACCAGCGCAGACTCGATGGGCCAAAGGGCCTTTTTCTGTGCGGTAGACCTCTATGACTCTAAGGCACTGGGACCGGATGAGATGCATCCAAGAATATTGAAGGAAGTGAGAGTGGGAATTGCAGAGGCACTGGCAATAATCTTTCGATGTTCCCTGGATTCGGGGAAGGTGCCAGAGGACTGGAGAATGCAAACATTACACCCTTGTTCAAAAAAGTTGTAAAGATCTGCCCTCCAATTATAGACCAGTGAGTTTAACTTCTGTGGTGGGAAAACTTCTAGAAACAATTATCGGGATAGAATTAATAGTCACATGGAAAAATGTGGACTGATTCGGAAGATTTAGCATGGATTTGTTAAAGGAAAATTGTGTCTAACTAAATTGGAGTTTTTCTGAAGTGGTAGTAAAGATGGTTGATGAGAGCAAGGCCGTTGATGTGGTGTAGATGAACTTCTAAAATGCGCGCAATACAGTGCCACACAACAGGCATGTGAGGAAAGTTAAAGGTCATGGAATAAAAGAGATAGTAGCAACATGGATACAAAATGGGCTGAGGGATGGGAAACAGAGAGTAATGGTCAATGGGTATTTTTCGGGCTGGAAGAAGGTTTGTCGTGGAGTTCCCCAGGGGTCGGTATGCTTTTCCTGATACATACAAATGATCTAGATCTTGGTTTGCAAGGGACAATTTCAAAGTTTGCAGATGACACAAAACTTGGAAGAATTGTAAACTGTGAGGAGGACAGTGTAGAGCTTCAAAAGGACATTGACACATTGGTGGAGTGGGCAGGTAGGTGGCAGATAAAGTTCAATGCAGAGAAATGCGAAGTGATACACTTTGGCACAAAGGAAATGGAGACACAGTATAATAAAGAATACTATTCTAAAGGGTGTGCAGGAACAGAGAGACCTGGGTGTACATAAGTCATTAAAGGTGGCAGGATAGGTAGAGAGAGCTGCTTCTAAAGCATACATTAACTTAGGCGTCATTAATAGGGGCACAGAATACAAGAACAGGGGGGTTATGTTGAATTTATATAAGACACTCAGCTGGAGTATTGTGTACAGTTCTGGGCGCCACACTACAGGAAGGGTGTGAACACATTGGAGAGAATGCAGAAGAGGTTTACGAGAATGGTTCTAGGGATGAGACATTTCAGTTATGAAAAAAGACTGGAGAATTTGGGACTGTTTTCATTGGAAAGGAGAAGGCTAAGAGGAGACTTGATAGAAGTTTCCAAATCAAGAGGGTCCTGGACAGAGTAGATAGAGAGAAACTGTTCCCGCTCGTAAACAGATCGAGAACCAGAGGGCACAGTTTTAAAGTGTTTTGCAAAAGAAGCAAATGCGACGTGAGAAAAAGTTTTTCACACAGTGAGTAGTTAGGGTTTGGAATGCACTGACTGGAAGTTTGGTGGAGGCAGGTTCAATTGGGGCATTCACGAGGGCACTGAATGATTATTTAAATAAAAACAATATGCAGGGTTATGGAGAAAAGGCAGGAGATTGGCACTAAGTTAAAATGCTCAGAGAGCCGGTGTTACATGATGGGCTGAATGGCCTCCTTCTACACCATATCAATTCTGACTGTGATTCTGAAAACTGGTCCTGTTCTGCCTCAGTGTCAGAGAAGAACAACACACAAGAGTGTCTACAAATACCATAAATCCCACAAAACAAAATGCCTTGGAACAAAGACAATTCCTGATCTGGAAGAGGAGGGGAAGATTCAGCTGGAGAGTGAGGGTAGGGGCAGGGACAGCATGCCACAACAGTCAGACAGGATTCACATTTGCATGAATTCTTAAATGGCTCAGGCATCAACTATTTGAAAACACCCCCAGAGGCTTGCAAGTGGCATCATTCCTGCACAGAGGGGAATCAGAGAGCAATTTAACTGACCAAAACATAAAACTACCAACAGGATGATATATTTCATGTCTTGGGTGGCTTTAGATTTGAAATTAGGCATTTTAAAATTGCCCCAATCATAGGATCTTGCAGCACAGAAGGAGGTCATCTGTCCATCAGCCTGTGCTGGTTCTTTGAAAAGAGCTATACAATTTAGTTCAATACCTCAGCTTTCTCCCTGCAAATTATTCCTTTTCAAGTACACGTCCAACTGCCTTTTGAAAGCTCCTATGCAATCTGCTTCCACCGCTCTTTCAGGTAGTGCGTTCCTGATCATAAGAAGCCTCTGTGTGAAAACATTTCTCCTCATTTACCAACTAGTTCTTTTGCCAATAATTTTAAATCTACGATCTCTGGTTACTGACAGACTGCTAAAGGAAACAGTTCTCCGCACTTGCTATATCAAAAGCCTTAGTGATTTTAAACACAACTATTAGGTCACTTCTTAACCTTCGCTGCTGAAAGAAGAACAATCCCTCCAAATAACTAAAGGTTCCTCATCCCTGGTCTCATCCTGGTAAACCACACTTTGGCTTCCTTGTTTTTGTATTCAATGATCCTATTTACAAAGCCAAGTATTTTCTTTACCACCTTCTCAACTTACCCTGCTGCTTTCAAGGATTTGTGAATATGCATCGCCAGATCCCTCTGCTCTTTCACCCATCGCCATCCCCAAAATAGTACCATTTGGATTATGCTACCTCTGCCAAAGTGCATCTCTTCATACATACGTCCTCCTGAAGTTTGCTACTATCCTGCTCATTATTAACTACAACAGTCTTATCATCAGGATAAAAAGCAAATTGCCTCCAGAGATCAACATTACGAGGAACACCATGGCCCTGCTAGCTCCCTGCAAATATACAGTTACAGGTATTCACAAGTTAACTGCATCAGAAATTACCTCTTCTTTGAAATGTTCATACATACAAGTGCGCAGGCCACAGGAGAAGAGGAAATGGCTAAAGCATCAGAGAGGCTTCAATCTAGCTAAAATTCCAGCGAAGTGAGTCATCGCCACACAAATGTTTATCAGACTAGGCTGATAAGTATCTGCATTAACTTGTAAAGATTCAGCACTTCTCACTATTTTTGTAGCAACTCATGTACGATACAAGTCCAACACTACTGCCATGCGTTTCTGCTAGTATGTTGATGTCATTAACATACCTACAAATAAATCCGATTCGTGGTTTTAGCCTGAATAGAACTGCCAGAGGACATGATATTTACCAGGTTTCAGAGTGGACTGTAAAGTGTCAACCAGCATAGGAAAGGGCATCTGGTAATTCATGAAACTACATCACATACACATCGTACTGGGGTGCAGGCTTTAACCCAGCAGGCCCGCTTGCAGAGACTGTGATATGCAGAAAAGAAGAAACAGGAGTAGAAATAAGCCATTTAGCACCTTGAGGCTGCTCTGCCATTCAGTAAGATCACAGCTGAATTTCTACATCAACTCTACCTTACTTACCACACTATCCCCTAATCCCTCTATTCCCTTAGTACCCAAAAAACGATTTAGCTCAGTCTTGAATATACTCAACGAATGAGCATCCACAGGTTCTTGAGGTATTCCAACCCGAGAATTCCAACCCTCCGAGTGAAGAAATTGTTCCTCATCTCTGTTCCAAATGGTCAACCCCTCATCCTGAGACTATTCCCCTAGTTTTTGATCTCCAGCCAGGGGCAACAGCATCTCAGCATCTTTCCTATCAAGCCTTCTTAGAATCTTACACATTTCAATGAGAACACTCCTTATTCTTCTAAACTATAGAAGAAAGCCCAGGGATCAGACTAGTGATGCTTGTTGCATGTCCTCTAAGGCAAGTTTATCCTTCCTTAGGTAAGGAGGCAAAAACTGTACACAGTATGCTGGACAACTGTAGCAAGATTTCCTTACTCTGATGCTCCAACCCTCTTGTGATTTTACAAGTGCCCTGTTACCATGTCCTCACTAACTGATTCTAACAGTTTTCTTACTATTGATACCTCTCTGGCCACAGGAGAGGTGCCAGAGGACTGGAGGACAGCCAATGTGGTACCATTATTCAAGAAGGGAGGAAGGGATAAACCAGAAAACTACAGGCCAGTCAGTCTAACCACAGTGGTGGGGAAACTAATGGAAGCAATTCTGAGGGACAGAATTAATCTACACTTTGAGAGACAAAAATTAATCAAGGACAGTCAGCATGCTTTAGTTAAGGGGAGGTCATGTCTGACCAATTTGATTGAATTTTTCGAAGAGGTGACCAGGTGTGTAGATGGGGGCAATGCATTTGACGTAGTCTACTTGGATTTCAGCAAGGCTTTTGATAAGATCCTGCATGGGAGACTGATAACAAAGGTAAGAGTCCATGGGATCCAAGGCAATTTGGCAAATTGGATCCAGAATTGGCTGAGTGGTAGGAAACAGAGGGTGATGGTCGAGGGGTGTTTTTATGACTGGATGCCTGTGTCCAGCGGGGCTCCACAGGGATCGGTGTTGGGTCCCTTGCTGATTGTGGTATATATAAACAATTTAGACTTGAATGTAGGAGGGTCAATCATTAAGTTCGCAAATGACACGAAAATTGGTGGGGTGGTAAATAATGAGCAGAATAGCCTTAGATTACAGGAGGATATAGATAGGCTGGTCAGATGGGTTGATCAGTGGCAAATGGAATTTAATCTGGATACGTGTGAGGTGATGCACTTGGATCGGACAAACAAGGCACAGGAATACACGATGAATGGTAGGACCCTGGGAAATACCGAGAATCAGAGGGACCTTGGTGTTCATGTCCACCGGTCCCTTAAGGACAGGTGGATAAGGTGGTTAGGAAGGCATATGGGTTACTTGCCATTATCAGCCGAGGCATAGAATATAAAAGCAGGGAGATTATGCTGGAACTGTATAAACGCTGGTTAGGCAACAGCTAGAGTATTGCATGCAGTTCTGGAATCTGCATTATAGGAAGGATGTGATTGCACTAGAGAGAATGCAGAGGAGATTTATCAGGATGTTGCCTGGGCTGAGAGTTTTAGTTAGGAGGAGAGATTTGATAGACTGGGGTTATTTTCCCTGGAGCAGAGGGGATTGAGGGGGGTCATGATTGAGGTGTATAAAATTATGAGGGGCATAGATAGGGTAGGCAGGAAGGAACTTTTCCCCTTGGTGGAAGGATCAATAACCAGGGGGCATAGATTTAAGGTAAGAGGCAGGAGGTTTAGAGGGGATGTGAGGAAGAATTCTTTCACCCAGAGGGTGGTGGGAATCTGGAACTCACTGCCTGAAAGGGTGGTACAGGCAGAAACCCTCATAACATTTAAGAAGTATTTGGGCGTGCACTTTCGATGCCATGGCCTACAAGGCTATGGGCCTAGTGCTGGAAAATGGGATTAGAATAGAATAGTTAGGTACTTGTTTGACCGGCGCAGACTCGATGGGCCAAAGGGCCTTTTTCTGTGCTGTAGACCTCTATGACTCCATGATATCAGGTTAACTGGTCGATAGTGCTTCGTTTTCTCTCTCCCGCCTTTATCGAATAGCAAGGTTATATCTGCCACATTTCAAGCCACAGTCACCATTTTTGAATCTAAGGAATGTTGCGAAATTAAAACCAATGCATCCACTATCTCTGAAGAAAGCTAGGGTGTAGGTAATCAGGGTCAAGGATTTGACAGCTTTTGAGACCATTAATTACTCCAGCACTTTTTCTTCACTAATATTGATAGCCTTTAAGTTCCTCCCTCTCTCATTAGTTTTACTGCGAAGGCAGACAAAATATTTGTTTAATATCTCTGCCACTTCCTTATTTTCCATTATAATTTCTCCTTTCTCTGCTTCAAAGGGACCCACATTTACTTTCACTAATCTCTTCCTTTGTACATACTCAAAAAAGCTCTTAAAATCTGTTTTTTAAATTTCTTGCTAGTTCATTCCCTCATTTTCTCCCACTTTATCAATTTTGTGATCATCCTTTGCTGGTTTCAAAACCTTCTTAATCTTCAGGGCGGCCACTCTTTTTGGCAACAATGTAAGCCTCTTTCTCTTAATCTAATACTATCTTTAACTTCCCTAAATTAGCCATAGTTGTGTGACTTTTCCAATGCAGATTTTACTCCTCAAGGAAATGTATACTCTTTGAGCGTTATTTCTTTAAACATTAGCCCTTACTTATCTTTTAACCTAATTTCCCAATCTAACTTAGCCAGCTCACTCCTCATACCTCAGCAATTGGCTTCAAGTTTAAAGATCCTAGTTTCGGACTTAACTACTTCACTCTAAGACGTAATGAAATTTTATGTCAGGATCACTCTTCCCCAGAGAATTCTTTATTATCAGGTTACACAAATTAACAGTGTCTCATTACACAATACTAGATATAAAACAGCCCATTTCCTGGTTGGTGCCTTGATGGATTGTCCTGGAAAACACAGGGCTGAATTTTGCCATCAGCGAGCAAGGGACGGGGCCCGCTCGCCGACGCATAAAATGACACGGGGTGACATTGGGGGAACCCCCGATGTCACCCCGCCCCATTTAAATTTTCAGGAAGGCAAATCAGCTGCTGGCCCGCCAACCTGTCAATGGCCAATTGAGGCCATTGACAGGATCATTGAAACAATTAAAAGGACCTGCCCGTCCAACCTTAAGGCTGGCGGGCAGGCCAGGAGCCCCGGCGGCAAATAGAAAAAAACATGAAACCTCATCCACCGGTGGAATGTTTCATGCAGGGATTTAAAAAGTTTAATAAAGTTTCAGTGTAATTTATGAACATGTCCCATCTCATGGTAAGGATTTTTTTTTTCTATTTTTAACGTTTTTAAAACTGTCAGCGATCTCCCTGAGGCAGCACTTAGCCTCAGGGAGATGTGCGCTCCTTCATGCGCATGCGCAAAAGAGCGCACTCTCACTTTTGGGGAATCCCCTCCGCCCGCACAGGAAGCGCATAGCGTTTCCCGCCAGGTGTCACGCTGGGCGGGCCTTAATTGGCCCGCCCACTTAAAATGGCGGCGGGACCCCCTTTCCCAGCGGGGATCGGCTCCCCGCCCACCAGAGATTGGGTCGGGCCCGCCCGCCCAGTAGGCAGAAAATTTTGCCCACAGTCTCAAACGTGGTGAGGTGGTGGCATAACAGTATTGTCATTGGTCTGGTAAATCCAAAAACATGGGGTAATGCTGGGGTTCGAATCTTGCCACGACAGACGGTGGAATTTGAATTCAATAAAAATCTGGAATTAAAAGTCTAATAATGACCATAAAACCATTAGTTGATTGTCGGAAAAACCCATCTGTCCTCACCTGGCTCCAGATCCACAGTAAACGCCCTCTGAAATAGCCTAGTAAGCCACTCAGCTGTATCAAACAGCTGAAAAGGAATGACACCTGACAGGCCACCTGGCACTGGAAGCAACCTGGTGGCAAATCCAGCCCCATCGACCCTGCAAAGTCCTCCTCACTAACATCTGGGAGAGCTGTCTCACAGACAAGTCAAGCAATAGCCTGACATGGTCATACTCATGGAATCATACTTCACAGATAATGTCACAATGTTGCAGACACCATCATCACCATCGCCTGTCCAACCGCAGGACAGGCCCAACAGGGGTGGTGGCAGTGATATACAGTTGGGAGGGAGTTGCCCTGGGAGTCTTTAACATCGACTGCAGCCCTCATGAAGTCTCATGGTATCAGGTCAAACACGGGCAAGGAAACCTCCTGCTAATTACCATCTACTTCACCTCCCCATCCCCTCAGCTGATGAATCAGTACTCCTCCACGTTGATCCAAGCACTGAGGGTGGCAAGGGCACAGAATTTACTCTGGGTGGGGGACTTCAACGTCCATCACCAAGAGTGGCTCGGTAACACCACTACAGACCAAGCTGGCCGAGTCCTAAAAACATAGCTGCTAGACTGGGTCCGGCAGGTGGCGAGGTAACCAACAAGAGAGGAAAACATATTTGACCTCACCTTCACCAATTTGCCTGCCACAGATGCATCTGTCCATGACAGTATCAGTAGGAGTGACTACCGCACAGTCCTTGTGGGGATACCCTCCATCGCACTGTGTGGCACTACCAGCGTGCTAAATGGGATAGATTTCGAACTGATCTAGCAATTCAAGACTGAGCATCCATGAGGCACTGTGGGTCATCAGCAACGGCAGAATTGTACTCAAACACAACCTGTGACCTCATGACCCAGCATATCCACCACTCTACCATTACCATCAAGCCAGGGGATCAACCCTGCTTCAATGAAGAGTGCAGGAGGGCATGCCAGGAGCAGCACCAGACATACCTAAAAATTGAGGTGTCAACCTGGTGAAGCTACAACACACGACTGCTTGTATGTGATAGACAGAGCTAAGCGATCCCACAGCCAACGGATCAGACTACAGTCATGATGGTGGTGGACAACCAAACAACTCACTAGAGGAGGCAGCTCCACAAATATCCCCATCCTCAATGGTGGAGCCCAGCACATCAGTGCAAAAGATAAGGCTGGAACATTCACAACAATCTTCATCCAGAGAAGCTGCGTGTATAATCTACCTCGGCCTCCTCTGGAGGTCCCCAGCAGCACAGATGCCACTCTTCAGCCAATTTAATTCACTCTCAACTATGAAGAAACGGCTGAAGGCACTGGATACTGCAAAGGCTATGGGTCCTGGCAATAATACTGAAGACTTCTGCTCCAGAACTTGCCACACCCTTAGCCAAGCTGTTCCAATATAGCTACAACACTGGCATCTACTCGGCTATGTGGAAAATTGCCCAGGTATGTCCTGTACACAAACAGCACGGACAAATCCAACATGGATTACCACCAATTACCGCCCCATCAGTTTACTCTCCATCATCAGTAAAGTGATGGAATGGGTCATCAACAATGCTATCAAGTAGCACTTGATTAGCAATAACCTGCTCACTGACACTCAGTTTGGGTTCCAGCAGGGTCACTCAGCATCTGACCTCATTACAGCCTTGGGAAACATGGACAAAAGAGCTGAACTCCAGAGGTGAGTTGAGAGTGACTGCCCTTGATAGTCAATGGGAATCAGGAGGCAAACTCTCCGCTGATTGGAGTCATACTTAGCGCAAAGGAAGGTGGTTGTGGCTTTTGGAGGTCAATCATCTCAGTTCCAGGACATCACTGCAGGAGTTCCGCAGGGTAGTGTCCTAGGCCCAACCACCTTAGCTGCTTCAATGACCTTCCTTCCATCACAAAGTCAGAAACGGGGATGTTTGATGATTGCACGATGTTCAGAATCATTTGAGACTCCTCAGATACTGAAGCAGTCCATGTCCAAATGCAGCAAGGCCTGGACAATATCCAGGGTTGGGCTGATAAATGACAAGTAATATTCATACCAAGTGCCAGTCAATGACCATCTCCAACTAGTTAGAATCTAACCATCGCCCCATGACATTCAATAGTATTAACATCACTGAATTCCTCACTATCGATGTCCTGGGGGTTACCATTGGCCAGAAACTGAACTGGACTAGCCATATAAATACTGTGGCTACAAAAGCAGGTCAGAGACTAGGGATGCTGCAGCAAGTAACTCACCTCCTGACTCCCCAAAGCCTGTCCACCATCTACAAGGCACAGGTCAGAAGTGTGATGGGATACTCTCCACTTGCCTGGATGAGTGTAGCTCCAACAACACTCCAACAACGAGGGGCTTGACACCATTCATGGCAAGGCAGCCCGCTTGATTGCCACCCCTTCCACAAACATTCACTCCTTCCACCACTGACTCACAGTGGCAGCAGTGTGTACCATCTACAAGATGCACTGCAGGAACTCACTAAGGCTCCTTGGAACCACCTTCTAAACCCATGACCACTACCATCTAGAAGGGCAAGGGCAGCAGATAGATGGGAACACTACCAACTGGAAGTTCCCCTCCAAACCACACACCATCCTGACTTGGAAATACGTCACCGTTCTTTCACTGTCACTGGGTCAAACCCCTGAAGCTCCCTCCCTAACAGCACCTTGGGTGCACCTACACCACAGGGACTGCAGTGGTTCAAGAATGCAGCTCACCAGCACCTTCTCAAGGGCAATTAGGGATGGGCAATAAATGCTGGCCGAGCCAGTGACTCCCACATCCCGTAAATGAATAAATAAAAGCTCATGGCTGATCATCTACCTCAATGCCACTTTCCCACACCATCTCCATATCCTTTTAACTTTCACCTCAACTATCCCAGCCCCCTCCCCTAATCTCACTCGAGTTCAATCCCCTCCACAGCCACCATTTTTGACCTCTACATCATCTACAGGCACTACACCAGCTTTCACCGATATGCCAACTACAGCCAACTTCAGCATCTCCCTCGGCCCCTCGACTGTCTACGGACTGGCAGACTGCTAACCCACCATCCCAGGTGAGGCATAACTTCCTGCAGATGAATGGCAAAAAGGACGAAACCCACAGCCATTACCACAAACTCTGCTCCCTAGTCTCTTCCTCGAGCCACACCAGAGTATGAGTGACCTTAGTGACATTTTTTAACCCTGAGCTCATCTTTAAAACTATCTTAAGCCACTTACTTCTTTCTCCTTAATGGCGTCTACCTTTGCTGCTATCACCCTCACCCTCCCAACATATCCTTCCTCACCTCCCATCCTCTATTAATCTCACCTTGTCCAAAATTCAGCCACACACACACTCCTTCAACCACATGACGTTCTACTCCCAAATCCATCCACTCTGCCTTTTTTTAAATTCTTTGACGTGATGTGGGTGTTGCTGGCACGGTCAGCATTTGTTGCCCATCCCTAATAGCAAGCCACTCAGTTTGAGTCATTTCAGAGGGCAGTTCAGAGTCAGCCACATTGCTGTGGATCTGGAGCCACATTCAGACCAGACCAGGCAAGAATGGTAGATTTCCTTCCCTAAAGGACATTAGTCAGCCAGATTGATAGATCACGATCACCATTACTGATACTAGCTTTGTGGTGCGATTTGAACCCATGTCCCCATTAGCCTGGGCCTCTGGATTGCCAGTCCAGTGGAATTACCACTACACCACTGTCTCCCCTGTGCAATCTCCACCATTCCTCTAATCTTGACTGGACACTCAGGCCTTGTGTGTAGTCCCACCCTTAGTTGCTGAGCTTTCGGCCAACTCGGGCCTACTCTTACCACCTTTAGAAACCTTCATCTAAGTTTTTGATCAGCCCTCCTAATCTCTCCCTCTGTTTATGAAGTGCTTTGGAACACGTCCTCATACCGAATACACTGCAGAAACGTCAATACTTATAAATATTGCGCAGGTTGAAAATGAGAGACTGAACTTAATATTTTGAGTCCATGCTGATGACTCCTATCACAAACTGAAGGTAGCAGGCAATTTATTTTTCTCAAAAAACTCACACTGAAAATGGTCCACAATGTATAGCCCAAAATATTTCCAACCACATGCTGCAAACCTCTCCAAGTGTTGAAAATTTCCATCTGGAACGTCAGTGACCCTGGTCATTCCCATTAGTGGACCATATATCCCCTATGATCAGGAGCATACTGTTACTGCACAATGTCTAGCACGACCTGGATAGGAACAATTGTGTTGTGCGTACTGGAGTCAATGACTTTGCACAAGCCTCCATTTACGATTCTCTGCTCTCCCAGGAGGAGGCCAAGTGAGGAGAAACCCATTATAAACTATCCAACAATTTAACAAAGGAGAGAGTAAACCTAAAAGCTACCCTCAGTTGTGTCAATGACTGGTTCACCAAACACACTCAACTCAGTAATCCTTCCCCGCAATGCCATATTATTGACTACTGTCGTTAATCCAGCTCCCTCATGGTCACTTAGGGCCTCGTATTAATTCACTCAAAACCCATTCACTTGCAGTTAAAAATCAGGCCCTCTGTAACAAATCAAAATACACTTTCCTTGCTAAAAAAACACTTCATTGATTATCAACAGACAAAAGAGATTGCTGGGATGCCTGGTTAAGAATGAATTAAATAAACCTGAAAATACACAAATCAATAAGAATCAACATGAAAATAATTTCAACCATTCTCCTTCTAGAGCCAGGGTGAGGAAATAGTAAATTAATGAGTAACAGCTGGGTGCGAGAGTGTAAACTCTCAGTCTGAGCCATTCTCCTCGCACTCAGTTTCTGAATTGTTTCTCTGACCAGCACTATCCTACTTAACAATTCACATCTGACCCAATATACCTGCCCAGATCATGGTGAGGGAGTGTTCATCAAGAGGTGGAAGCTGCTGCTGGGCTATTTCGGGCCCACTATCAGCATCAAATATTCCCAGGGAAGCACACCATTGGTTAGATACAGAGTAAAGCTCCCTCCACACTGTCCCATCAAACACTCCAGTAAATATTACAGTTTCCCTACCTGTAGCTCAGTGGTGTCTGTGCATTATGATAACATTAAACAAAGTTTCAGCTGGTAAATGCAGTGCTTTTCCAAGCTCTATAAACTAGAAGGTCCCAGACTCAATTGCCAGTCATTTTTGGAGTCAGGTTGCATCAGTGCTAATTGAGATTAGCCAGCAGCAGAGATGCATTTAGATCCCTGCTCCTTAAAGCACTGACCCTCCCCCAGGAAGTGTATTTGTGTCAGGGCGGGGTTGGGATTTCTCCCCTCCCAGCCGGCTGGTGCTCACTCATCAATTGGCCATTAGAACACATATCCCTTCCAAGGAACTACAGCTGTGCTCCCAATAACAAAGGGCCAGCAAAGTGGGGAATCGCTCACAGGTTCAGTGCTGTGAGATGACATCCCAGCCCTCCAAACCCTTCTCTCACAGTCGGGTTGTTTCACCTGCCTGTACACACTTTCCCACAATACTGCAGCAGCACCCAGTGTCACTGCCTCTCGCAAAGCAGCAGATGCCACTTTGATAAGCTGTCAGTAAACGATCTCCCTCATCACCATTCCCACCAAAAACTGGTTGCATTTCCATTAATGGTATGAAGAATCTGAAAAGTCAGGTCAACAAGCTAGACACACAGGGCATGGATGTATCTTCACACATCCTCGAGGCTGTCTCAGTTGGAGTTAGTTCAATCACTTGAACTGAATTGGAGACTCTCAATTTTCACGTCACACATACAGGCTTCAACCTCCCTAGCTTGCCTCTCAGTTTCCAGTATCCCATCTCGCTCTTTCTCCTCACTGTGTCCTCACTGCCCCATCATGGAGCTTCTCTCCTTCAATATACTCTGAAGACCCAAGCTCGACATACCAGAATCACCCCTTGCTGATTGACCTCACCTTTCTTCTCTCAAACCTGGTGGAGTCAACATGGGCCTTTCAATTGGATTATAATTAAAATTACTATCATCCCTTTCTAGGCTGGCTCTGGTGCGTAGGACTGGCAGAGTAAGCAAGAGCTGGTATGGAATTAGCAGCTTCTGAACAATTTGGTAATTCCGGCATTACCGAAAAGGAGATAGAGAAAAAGAAAGGGAGAGAGAGAGGGGGAGAGAAAGAAAAAGAGAGAAACAGAAAAGGAGAGACAGAGGGTTAAAAAAAGAGAAACCGAAAAAGGATATTCAACACATCTCAAATACTCCATAAAATACTTCTGAAAAAAAGTCTAGTGAATTCCAACTCACCCGATACCTCTCTACCTGCCTTGTCCTATGTGGTCCACCCCAAGCCCTCAGGCCTTACATTCATTTGCCCTAACTTTGCAACCATTCATAAAACTCGTTTGGAATGTTTTCAACATACCTCACATACCTAGCCAGCATTTACCCTTCAATCGACATCTCAATCAGATTATTTGGTCACTATCACATGGCTTTTTGTGATGGGAGCTTGCTGTGTGTAAATTGGTTTCCTGCATTACAACGATGAGTGCCCTTCAAGCTACCTCATTCATTGGAAAAAGTGTCTTAAGGCATCCTGAGGTGGGGAAAGATGTTATATAAATGAGTTATTTCTTTCTTCTTTTACATTTAAGAATCTTCTTTTACGTCTGTGAACAAAAGGCTAAGTTCAAAGAAATAGTGTCGAAAAGGAGAATACAACTAAATATGTTTCCTTTTCCAGCGTGCCAGGATCACAATATTAATCAGCACTGGATTCCCCCACGTGAACAGATTGCTGTCAGTTTGAATCTCCCTCTTAAAGACCAACTGTTCAGGCAAACGCTGCAAAGGGTGCTTCTTGATTTTTTGACTGTCCTCTCCCACTGAAAACCTCAAAAGGTTTTTGAATAGTGTTATCTCCAATTCCCCGACACACGATGTTCAAGAAAACAAAAACAAGCAGCCAGACTGCAGCCCTCCTGTTTCAAGTCGATCACTGAGATTTGATGAGCAGCTGAGTGTCGGCATCAACTAAAATCAAAACAGAGCATCCGATTGTGAGGAGCAGAGCCAGCAGTAATTCCCTCCCCCGACATTCCTTTCTGTTAAAGACCAAGTTTATTGATTATTCTAATTGTATTGGGACGTGGGTGTCTGTGGCACGTACGTTTGCGTGTGTCTTTGCATGCGAGCGAGTGTACACCAGTGCATCTTACCGCATCAATGGCTGCTTGATTGAATTTCTATTTCTGAGCCAGTGACGAGAAGGTGTGTTGGATCCTGTACCCTTGGTTTGCTGGGGCTAAAGAATCCGGGTTGCACACTTTGTTCGGGCTGACTGAGTCAGTACAGAGATGGAGAACATCAGGAGGTCAGTGTTAGAATAAACACATGCTGTTTATTTACAATCTAACTCTTCAACTATACTTGTGTGCTCAACACATAAAACTTTGTCTTCGCTCATTAGTGACTAACTCCAGACTCTCTCACAGAGATAGCCCGCGCTACTCTGCTATTGGACAATAAGATCATGTGACCCCTTGCATTACAATACTCGATTTAAAGGTATATTACATCTCAGGTTACTACAAGGTGCCAGATTTGAACACTGGCCTGTGCTGAAGTCACACAATAAATTGTCCCATCCTGTGTTTAGGGATTGGCAATATCAGAATTAATAAATCCAATAAAGCCAAGGTTGCAGCTCCCAATTGTGGTCAGGTGAACTCCTATTGGATCCTGCACTTAACCTGATGCAGCCGAGGTGCTGTCATTGTGGTGGAGCAGCCTGGTAACTCTCAAATAGGCTCACAGAGCAATGATGGCCACTTAGCCACCTAGTGTCAATCTCCACATGTGGATCCAATAGCTAGCCAGAGGGTCAAAACCTCTTCAGAGAGGAGGAAGAAGAAAGTGAGCCTGAAGACTTGCATTTACTTGCACCTTTCACATCCTCAGGACCTTAGAAACGCTTCACAGCCAATGTTAAGTGTAGTCACTGCTGTAATGTCGGAATCTTAATTTTCCATCTTAATAAACACCAACAGAAGACACAAAATGATTTTCCAATATTCTCTTTGACTCACCACCGGGAACCAGCTGCGGCAGAACACCAGAATCTCCAAATCATTCTCTCTACACTATAGAGTTCTCCAAAATTCACTAAAATACAACTTAATGGGAGAGCTGGACATCTCAAAATCAAGATTCTTTATTAAAGGAACCTGGTTCCACAGAGTGTTAAATATTTACTGGGAATTGTGACCAATACTAACCCCGGGTTTATTGCTCTCGTTCGGATTTAATCTCAAGAGCACTGGTGACATCACAGGCAGGAGGGAACCACCTGAGAGAATTATCAAGACTGATTGCGCAATTAGGTCGAGTTCCCCTCAGTCAGGGCACTATCATACAACCAGAGAATTTAGAGTTGTTCCTGTACATTAGTCTGCCTCGTCCTGTCTCACAATGAGCTTGCATGTACCTTGTTATAAGGAAACCCTCAGTCCCCCGTCACTGCCAGTCCTCACCCCCTCACGCAGAGGCTAAAATACTTGAAACAGTAGCCACAATCAAACCAGTCATATGGTCACAAATAAACACTCGTCGCAACACTTCAGGTAAAAAAAAACAGGCAATTATCTACTACTACCTGCACGATTTATTTATTCTATGCATCTTCTGAGTAAAGTATTCAGACCAATTCAGGGTAGGTTTAAGGCATCATTTAAATCAATGACAGAATGAACTGCAACCAGCTGGCTGTGAATCGGGGAATCCTGTGTTGCTAGGTAAGCAACCAGTGCAGTTCTGATTAGAGTACAGAATTCTTCAAACAAATAAGATCAGTAGCTGGGCAGGTTTGTTCCCCGAGTTTAGTTACTGAACTGGCACTGTTACATCATAGGCCACAGAAGCTAGCAAGCTTTCGTAATTGTGATACTCTTAATTCATCACTTCAGATTTCTCTCAGCACAGGCGGTACACGGCGACAGGCCTGTCCCCACCAGCGGTACACGGCGACAGGCCGGTCCCCACCAGCGGTACACGGCGGCAGTCCTGTCCCCTCAGCGGTACACGGCGGCAGGCCTGTCCCCACCAGCGGTACACGGCGACAGGCCTGTCCCCACCAGCGGTACACGGCGACAGGCCTGTCCCCACCAGCGGTACACGGCGACAGGCCTGTCCCCACCAGCGGTACACGGCGACAGGCCTGTCCCCACCAGCGGTACACGGCGACAGGCCTGTCCCCACCAGCGGTACACGGCGACAGGCCTGTCCCCACCAGCGGTACACGGCGACAGGCCGGTCCCCACCAGCGGTACACGGCGGCAGGCCGGTCCCCACCAGCGGTAAACGGCGGCAGTCCTGTCCCCTCAGCGGTACACGGCGGCAGGCCTGTCCCCACCAGCGGTACACGGCGACAGGCCTGTCCCCACCAGCGGTACACGGCGACAGGCCTGTCCCCACCAGCGGTACACGGCGGCAGGCCGGTCCCCACCAGCGGTAAACGGCGGCAGTCCTGTCCCCTCAGCGGTACATGGCGGCAGGCCTGTCCCCACCAGCGGTACACGGCGACAGGCCTGTCCCCACCAGCGGTACACGGCGACAGGCCTGTCCCCACCAGCGGTACACGGCGACAGGCCGGTCCCCACCAGCGGTACACAGCGGCAGGCCTGTCCCCACCAGCGGTACACGGCGACAGGCCTGTCCCCACCAGCGGTACACGGCGACAGGCCTGTCCCCACCAGCGGTACACGGCGACAGGCCTGTCCCCACCAGCGGTACACGGCGACAGGCCTGTCCCCACCAGCGGTACACGGCGGCAGGCCTGTCCCCACCAGCGGTACACGGCGGCAGGCCGGTCCCCACCAGCGGTACACGGCGACAGGCCTGTCCCCACCAGCGGTACACGGCGACAGGCCTGTCCCCACCAGCGGTACACGGCGACAGGCCGGTCCCCACCAGCGGTACACGGCGGCAGGCCTGTCCCCACCAGCGGTACACGGCGACAGGCCTGTCCCCACCAGCGGTACACGGCGGCAGGCCTGTCCCCACCAGCGGTACACGGCGACAGGCCTGTCCCCACCAGCGGTACACGGCGACAGGCCTGTCCCCACCAGCGGTACACGGCGGCAGGCCTGTCCCCACCAGCGGTACACGGCGGCAGGCCGGTCCCCACCAGCGGTACACGGCGGCAGGCCTGCCCACCCCTACCCCCAGTGGCAGGCTTGTGGTGGTATGTTACAGCTTACTCAGGAAGTCTGAGTTGCTGTGGCAACATGCACTTCTATATGCCTGTTGTAGTATGAAGCTATGCATAATGATGGTAGGTGCTCCAATTTCTTTCCATCACTTGGCTGACCAGGAATCTCTCCCACTCTTGCCGCCTGCCACTGGTGTGTTTAGAAGGATTTACAACTTGATATTCAAACTGTTTCGTTGCATTATGAACGTTCCTTCCTTTTATGGGGGAAGTGGCAGTGGCCGGACAGCTAGGAGTCGATTCGCTCCACGCCAGCCTACCTCGCAGCTGTGAGATGTTTCAGGCAGTCCAAATCGTGGACAGCAGCACTTCTGCCGCTCAGGAGCTGCTGGCCAATCTGATTGGTCGGCAACTTCAACCGACCAGCAGCGCCAAGAGCTCATTAGAAGAAGGGCCCAATGGATCCCGGAGTGAGGTAAATCTGGGGTATTGGGCAGGGAGGTTTGGCCAGCTTAAGGGAGGGTTGGAGGTGGAGAGGTGATGGGCTTTGGAGAGCAGATGGGGGCTCCCTCCTGTGGCTCAAAGGGTGCCCTCCAAAGATAGCACCCACCCATCCTTACTTCCCTGTTAAAAACTTACGTTTTAAAAATGGCCTGCCCACTCCCACCCAATTGCCCACACCAACCGTATTATGATGGGGGCAGTGTATTGTCGGGTCAACTGACTTGTTAACAAGCTCAATTGACCCAGAATTATTTATTTACATATGGTGGGCGGGCTGCTAATTCCAGCGCCCACCTACCCTCCATGTATTGGGAATAAGCTCGGGGCGGGGGGGGGGGTGCTGGGCACCTCCCGCTTTTATGTGCTCCCACCACCTCTGCTGAAAACACGACCAAGTTGGCGTGTAAAATCCAGCCCCTGGAGTGGGACTTGAAATTGGAGCTTCTGGTTCAGAGGCAGGAATGTCACCAACTGTGCCACAAGACCTGATAGGCCTGTATCCCAACAATACACAGTGATACACACTGTACCCACCAGTACTGTACACCAGTGTTATACAGAGACTGACCTGTACCCAACAGTACTGTACCCCAGTGTTATACAGAAACAGACCTGTACCCGCCAGTACTGTACCCAAGTGTTATTTAGTGATAGACCCGTACCCACCAGCGCTGTACCCCAGTGTTATACAGAGACAGACCTGTACCCGCCAGTACTGTACCCAAGTGTTATTTAGTGATAGACCCGTACCCACCAGCGCTGTACCCCAGTGTTATACAGAGACAGACCTGTACCCGCCAGTACTGTACCCGTGTTATACAGTGACAGACCTGTACCCACCAGTACTGTACCCGTGTTATACAGTGACAGACCTGTACCCACCAGTACTGTACCCGTGTTATACAGCAACAGGCTTGTACCCCAGTGTTATACAGCGACACACCTATACCCGCCAGTACTGTACCCCAGTGTTATACAGGGAGACACCTGCACCCACCAGTACTGTACCCCAGTGTTGCACAACTCTAACAAACATTCTGCCCAGAAACAAGTGACCCTCAAGCTGTCAGCTTCTCTTAAAATCCCAACTGATTCACTCACTTCGTTGCTCAGTCTGGCCTCTATGTGACTCTAGCCCCACAGCAAATGTGACTGACTCTCAACCGCCAAGTGAAGTGGCCCAGCATGCCATTTAGTTGTATGAAACGGCTACTACTGGCTCAAGAAGGACCACTACCATCTTATCAGAGAAACTAGGAACCTGCATTAAATGTTTGCCTTGCCAGCAATTCCCACATCCTGAAGAAAAATAATTTTTTTTAGAAACCAAGGTGATGAGGCAGTATGTTGAGTTGTGTGAATGCTGCTTCTCACAATCTTACTGTTTTTACACACATTAAATTCACTGAAATCCAATCAGCACTGAGCAAATTTCGCTGACACCCCAAAGAGATCAGTGCCTTTTCGGCATGTGATAGATAGAAGGAGAATTCAGTGTCTGACTGGTTTTAGGAGAGTGAATGACATGGTGTGATGAGGTATGGTCAGATTTCCAATCACTACTGGATAATGACTTGCTTTTAAGGTCAATGGCAGCAGAACCAAACTATCAACCGAACTCCTGGATCATAGTCGAGAGGGAATCCGACCATTAACCTCCAGGATCATAGCCGAGGGGGAATCCGACCATTAACCTCCAGGATAGTAGCCGAGAGGGAATCCGACCATTAACCTCCAGGATCATAGCCGAGAGGGGATCCGACCATTAACCTCCGGGATAGTAGCCAAGAGGGAATCCGACCATTAACCTCCGGGATAGTAGCCAAGAGGGAATCCGACCATTAACCTCCAGGATAGTAGCCGAGAGGGAATCCGACCATTAACCTCCGGGATCATAGCTGAGAGGGAATCCGACCATTAACCTCCGGGATAGTAGCCGAGAGGGAATACGACCATTAACCTCCGGGATCATAGCAGAGAGGGAATCCGACCATTAACCTCCGGGATAGTAGCCGAGAGGGAATCCGACCATTAACCTCCAGGATCGTGGCCGAGAGGGAATCCGACCATTAACCTCTGGGATAGTGGCCGAGAGGGAATCCGACCATTAACCTCCGGGATCGTGGCCGAGAGGGAATCCGACCATTAACCTCCGGGTTAGTAGCTGAGAGGGAATCCGACCATTAACCTCCGGGATCATAGCTGTGAAGGATGATTTTTGTCAATTTATTGATTCATGGGATGTGGGCGTCGCTGGCAAGGTCAGCGTTTGTTGCCCATCGTTAATTGCTCTTGAACTGAGAGCCTTGCCAGGTCAGTTCAGAGGGCAGTTATGCATCAATCCGATCACTTATGATCAGGATCACAGCCGAGAGGGAGTGCAACCATTAACCTCCGGGATCGTACCCGAGAGTGAGTCTGACAGTCAATCTCCAGGATCATAGCCGAGAGGGAAAGCAATCATTAATATCCAGGATCGTGGCCGAGAGGGAATCCGACCATTAACCTCCGGGATAGTAGCCGAGAGGGAATCCGACCATTAACCTCCAGGATCGTGGCCAAGAGGGAATCCGACCATTAACCTCCGGGATAGTAGCCGAGAGGGAATCCGACCATTAACCTCCAGGATCGTGGCCAAGAGGGAATCTGACCATTAACCTCCAGGATCGTGGCCGAGAGAGAATCCGACCATTAACCTCCGGGATAGTAGCCGAGAGGGAATACGACCATTAACCTCCGGGATAGTAGCCGAGAGGGAATCCGACCATTAACCTCCAGGATCGTGGCCAAGAGGGAATCCGACCATTAACCTCCAGGATCGTGGCCGAGAGGGAATCCGACCATTAACCTCCGTGATCGTGGCCGAGAGGGAATCCGACCATTAACCTCCGGGTTAGTAGCTGAGAGGGAATCCGACCATTAACCTCCGGGATCATAGCTGTGAAGGATGATTTTTGTCAGTTTATTGATTCATGGGATGTGGGCGTCGCTGGCAAGGTCAGCGTTTGTTGCCCATCGTTAATTGCTCTTGAACTGAGAGCCTTGCCAGGTCAGTTCAGAGGGCAGTTATGCATCAATCCGATCACTTATGATCAGGATCACAGCCGAGAGGGAGTGCAACCATTAACCTCCGGGATCGTACCCGAGAGTGAGTCTGACAGTCAATCTCCAGGATCATAGCCGAGAGGGAAAGCAATCATTAATCTCCAGGATCGTGGCCGAGAGGGAATCCGACCATTAACCTCCAGGATCGTGGCCGAGGGGGAATCCGACCATTAACCTCCAGGATAGTAGCCGAGAGGGAATACGACCATTAACCTCCGGGATCGTGGCCGAGAGGGAATCCGACCATTAACCTCCGGGATAGTAGCCAAGAGGGAATCCGACCATTAACCTCCGGGATAGTAGCCAAGAGGGAATCCGACCATTAACTTCCGGGATAGTAGCCGAGAGGGAATCCGACCATTAACCTCCGGGATCGTGGCCGAGAGGGAATCCGACCATTAACCTCCGGGATAGTAGCCGAGAGGGAATCCGACCATTAACCTCCAGGATCGTGGCCAAGAGGGAATCCGACCATTAACCTCCGGGATCGTGGCAGAGAGGGAATCCGACCATTAACCTCCGGGATAGTAGCCGAGAGGGAATCCGACCATTAACCTCCAGGATCATAGCCAAGAGGGAATCCGACCATTAACCTCCAGGATCGTGGCCGAGAGGGAATCCGACCATTAACCTCCGGGATAGTAGCCGAGAGGGAATCCGACCGTTAACCTCCAGGATCATAGCCAAGAGGGAATCCGACCATTAACCTCCGTGATCGTGGCCGAGAGGGAATCCGACCATTAACCTCCGGGATAGTAGCCGAGAGGGAATCCGACCATTAACCTCCAGGATCGTGGCCGAGAGGGAATCCGACCATTAACCTCCAGGATCGTAGCCGAGAGGGAATCCGACCATTAACCTCCAGGATCGTGGCCGAGAGGGAATCTGACCATTAACCTCCAGGATCGTGGCCGAGAGGGAATCTGACCATTAACCTCCAGGATCGTGGCCGAGATGGAATCCGACCATTAACCTCCAGGATCGTGGCCGAGAGGGAATCCGACCATTAACCTCCAGGATAGTAGCCGAGAGGGAATCCGACCATTAACCTCCGGGATAGTAGCCGACAGGGAATCCGACCATTAACCTCCAGGATCGTGGCCGAGAGAGAATCCGACCATTAACTTCCAGGATCGTGGCCGAGATGGAATCCGACCATTAACCTCCAGGATCGTGGCCGAGAGGGAATCCGACCATTAACCTCCAGGATAGTAGCCGAGAGGGAATCCGACCATTAACCTCCGGGTTAGTAGCTGAGAGGGAATCCGACCATTAACCTCCGGGATCATAGCTGTGAAGGATGATTTTTGTCAAGTTATTGATTCATGGGATGTGGGCGTCGCTAACAAGGTCAGCGTTTGTTGCCCATCGTTAATTACTCTTGAACTGAGAGCCTTGCCAGGTCAGTTCAGAGGGCAGTTATGCATCAATCCGATCACTTATGATCAGGATCACAGCCGAGAGGGAGTGCAACCATTAACCTCCGGGATCGTACCCGAGAGTGAGTCTGACAGTCAATCTCCAGGATCATAGCCGAGAGGGAAAGCAATCATTAATATCCAGGATCGTGGCCAATATTTGGAATAACGAAATATCAGGCTTCCTGCTCCTGAGTGCTAACTAGTAAATTCTGCTGTAAGATATACGGTAGTGAACCTGCATTAGGTCTGGCTTGGGCTGTGGTCTCAATACTCAACCAGTCCTGCAGACCCTCACACATCATGCCCTCCAGCAAGTATCAGGAATAGCAGCAGAGCGGAAAATGGAAGGAAAGTGGGTAATAACCAGGTGTGTTCCATTCATAGAGGACAGTTGGTGAGACCTGGATAAATAAGTATCATGCAGCCAAGTAACTTATCATAGCCTCATTGCTCTCTGTGGCATGTTAAATGCCAGCTGAAAAAGCACAAGAGTTTTAAAGAGATACTTATTTTTTAAATCAGCAGGGAAAAATAAGACAGAGCAGCTCATGATGGGAATCGGAGCTGAATATTCAGCACTTCAGAACAATGAATCTCTCTGGTGACTCACAGGTTTTAATTCCAGGAATTCTGGGTGCCCACAGCTCGGTTTTGGACTGAGAATGAGTAATGTGATGATCGGATTCAGGTGGCATCATCATCTTCCAGAAACTGCCGCTCATCAGACCGAGAAAAGTGACTGAGATTAACACAGATACAGGAAGGTGCAATGAAGAAATTACATTTCAAGTGTTAATAAAATGACAACTACTTTGCACTAACTCTGTTGTGTAGTTTAGTACTCCACATGTGTAACCTTTGATATCGCTCACATTGTCTATACATTTTTCATTGAGAGTCTAAAAACTCATTCCTGAACCTGTCCCTGTATTCTACACAAAGTAAAATTAGTGTGCAAAATTGTTAACTGGCTAGTATTTATATACAGCCTTGAAGCACAGTGCACATCGAATATTTATTAAGATCTTTATTTCATTCAATTAAACTTTGGGAAGACAGCAGTCATCATTAGTTTCCATCATAAATGCTGCACCCACCATCGATTCTATCCCACTCCCAGCTAGTCAGGAACGGACTGAACCAAGCTTCTGACTTCTTATCCTCTCCATCATAAAGACCGCTGACTTCCAGTGTGGAACAGGCTCGAGGGATTAAATGGCCTATTCCAGCTCCTATATTCCTTCCACCTCAGTAATATCTCCTGTCTCAAGCCACTGCTTCCACCTAGCTGCTGCTGAAACCATCACCCACACCTGTCACCCCAGACTCGATGATTCCAACGCTCTCCTGACCATCCTCCCACCTTCCACCTTATGCAAACTTCCAAATCTCCAAAATTCTGCTACCCATATGCGTACTCGCACCATGTTCTGTTCATCCATCACCCCTATTCTTGTATCTACTTTAGCCCCCACTCACTTCCAATTTAAAACTCTCACCCTTGTTTTCAAATCTCTCTATGATCTTGCCCTTCCCCATCTCTGTAATCATGGGAAGGTGGTGGTGTAGTGGTAACATCCCTCGACTAGTAATCTAGAGATCCAGGCTAATGCTCTAGGGACATGGATTCAAATCCCATCATGGCAGTTGGTGGAATTAAAATTCAATTCATAAAAAAATCTGGAATTATAAAGCTACTCCCAGTAATGGTGGCCATGAACTAACATTGATTGTCGTAAAAACCTATCTGGTTCACTGATGCCCTTTAGGGAAGGAAATCTGTCATTCTCACCTGGTCTGCCCTACAAACCCACAGCGATGTAGTTGACTTTTAACTTCCCTCAGTTGAAGGGAAATCAACAAACGCTGGCCTTGCCAACAATGCCCACATCCCTTGAACCTTTGTTAATATCTCCTTCTCTGCCTCAGCGTCCAGTTGAACATTATTCTATGTTTAAGGCATTATATAATGGTAGTACAAACTGGAGTTCAGCAACGCCACATAATTGTCCAACGGCTTCATAAAATATAGCAGGAATGTACATCTAAACATATATGAGTTTATGTAAGGAAGAAAACCTTAGCCCTATTAGAAGGGGAGCACAGCTGCCCTCCTGCCCTAGCCAACATTCCTCCCTCCATCAACATTACCAGATTAAGTCACTCTTCAGTTCGCTGCTATTTGTGGGATGTTCCTGTGTACAAATTGGCTTCTACATTAGCAATCGTGATTGGATTGCAAAAGAGTGAAAAGTTGTGTTGAACAACTTAGAGATGTGACAGGTCACAGTGTGTAAATACAAGACTTTTTTCCTTTCTATGTAACTGCGAAAGGCATCACAGCTGCACTGAATCAGGTCTGTACCCCATATCCAGATATGTAACTTCCAACAAGGTCAAACAACGGCCCGTCGGTCTCCCCCACTCCCTAATCCAAGGCCAACAACAGCAGCCTAACCAATCAGTCCCTATTAGAAAGCAACTCCAGGGCCGTCTGGATCTCAGAAGGAGCATCATTTTCTCGCTCAACTACAGTCCTAAGACAGAGTCACAAACCTTTTATTTATAATTTTTTCTTTCAATTTCTTTAAAGAAAAAAGTCACCATTTTTTTTTAAAACTCAGAACAAAGTAACAAGCCAAAGCCATTCAGCCCTTCGAGCTTGTTCCATCATTCAATGGAACATGACTGATCCATTTTCCCTGATATACTTAGCAAACAAAAATCTGTCCATCTCAGTTTTGATTTTTTCAATTGACCCCCAGCCTCAACAGCTCTTGCAGGGGAGTTAGTGGGGGATGGTGGTGGTTACAAAGAGTTCCAACTCTCCATTACTCATTGCGTGACAAAGTGCTTCGTGACATCACCCTTGCTCTAATTTTATGGCATCACAAAAACAGAAGATGCTGGAAACACTCAGCAGTGGCAGGAAGCTTGGATAAAAGTCATCCACCTGAAATTTTAACTTTGTTTCTCTCTACACATGCTGGGCCCGAGTATTTCCCACATTTTCTGTTTTCATTTCAGATTTCCAGCATCCGCAATATTTTGCTTTGCTTGTGTTAAAGCTATGCCCTTGTTCTGGATGAGAACACAACAGCTCCAGAAGCAATAAATCTTTGACAATATTTGAGAGCTGCTATAGCCCACTGATGGGAGAGAGGTCCAAAACGGTGCTAGATAGAAATGGCTGACAAGCATGGCAACAGCAACACCAAGTGAGCCACATGAACTAACTTTAGTAGAAAACCCTGTACTTGTTTTTTATTCATTCATGGGATTTGGGTGTCACTGTCTAGGCCAGCATTTATTGTCCACCCTTAATTGCCCTTGAGAAAGTGGTGGTGAGCTGCCTTCTTGAACCACTGCAGTGCCTGAGGTGTAGGTACACCCATAGTGCTGTTAGGAAGGGAGTTCCAGGACTTTGACCCAGCAACAGTAAAGGAACGGCAATATAGTTCCAAGTCAGGATGGTGAGTGGCTTGGAGGGAACTTCCAGAATACAGGTGTAAAAGGTATAAAGGAAGTAAAACATTCACAGTAATAAAAAACATTCACACACACTACTTTCCATAAACTGCTGTTCCAAATACACACAAAAAGGTTGAAGTTCACAAGCGCACACCGTGCAAACAATGGTGTGCAATCATATGACCAGCTGACAGTTTCTATTACTCATTTCTTATTTACTAATCGGAAATGCAATTAGCCACATCTGGATTCCCCAATTAGCCAGACATGGCTAGCGGCTGACGCATTGGGCAACACGGTACAAGAGAAGAGAAAGCTCTCTGAGCTGATCCACTCGAGGTGCTAACTTTGCATTCAGATTTCTGTCAGCAGACGCCAAAAAGTGAAACTCAAAAACAAACAGTGCGGAAATGATTAGCGACTCAAAAACTCTTCAGAAAAACTTGGATGTTTACTCCACACCTGCTTTGGATTGTGTGTGGAAAAAATCAGCCGTGGTTTCATTCAGACGCAATGAATAGAAACACGAGCTTGCATTGAAACAAAGATAAGTTTTCCAGGCTAGACTGTGCCAACCACATGACATTCACTGATGACATCACTAGGGCAATTGGTATCTATTTTCAAAAACAAATCAAATTGAAAACCCATTTAAGGCCCAGAGTTATGCTCTAGTGGTCTCCAGGTTTACTTGTTGCTAATTTCACATTACAGACTTCACTACAGAAGGGTCAAAGGGTAGGTGGCTAAGGATCATGGGGCTGACTGAGGAGTGGGGGTTGGGGGAAAGAGTGCATTAAATTTTTAAAATTTCTGTTCAAGAGTTCATTGAACTTTCCAAGCTCAACTTCACCCAAGGCTTGCCAACCCTTCAGGATTACCCCAGAGTCTCAAGGGATTAAATATTAAACTCTAGGACAGTGAAAACCCAGGAGAAAAATCATGGGGCATTAAAAAAAAGACTGAGAGATTTTCTTATCCATTTTCTTTCAAATACTTTTCTTTATTGTTTATAATAATATTGGAGATAAGGGGAAAAAAATAGCTGTCTTGACTGACAGTCAGATTCATCCAATCATATCATGAAGAGGCTGTTCACTTTGCAATCGGATAGACCTGTCCAGTAACCAGTGGTGGGAGTTTGGGCATGGGACAGTTAGAGATGGGAGGCAGGTCATGAAACCTCCAGGAATACATGCAACATTGAGTTCGCAATCCATTATATGATAGGTACAGGTTTCAATCTAATCCAACATTATTCCTTCCTCAGTCACCTCACAGGAGAAAATGAACAGTCACTTGGGCAAACATGGGTTAATTATGGAAAGCAGGCACAGATCTGTTAAGGGAAAAATCATGTTTAACCAGCTTAAATTTTTTGATGAGGTAAACAGAGAGGGTTGACGAGGGTAATCCTGTTGATGTGGTGTACAAGGACTTCAAAAAGGCATTTAATAAAATGCCGCACAACAGAGCAAAGTTAGAGCTTGTAGAATAAAATGGACATGAGCAACATGGATACAAAATTGGCTGAGTGACAGGAACAGTAGTGGTTAACGGTTGTTTTTCAGACTAGAGGAAGCTTTACAGTGGGGTTCCCCAGGTGTCAGTGTTTTTTTTATGCATATTAATAACCTTGACATTGGTGTACAGGGTGCAATTTCAAAATTTGCAAATAATATAAAACTTTGGAAGCGTTATGAACTTCAAAGGGACAAAGACAAGTTGGTAGAATGGGCAAACAAGTAGCAGATGAAATTTATTGCAGAGAAGTATGAAGTGATAAATTTTGGTGGGAAGAATATATAGGAACAGGAGAAGGCCATTCGGCCATTAAGCCTGATCCACCATTCAATTATATCATAGCTGATCATCTACCTCAATGTCACTTTCCCACACTATCTCCATATCCCTTAATGTCATTAGTCTCCAGAAATCTATTGATTTCTGTCTTGAATATGCTCAATGATTGAGCTTCCACAGCCCTCTGGGGTCAATTCCAAAGATCCACCACCCTCTGAGTAAAGAAATTCCTCCTCATCTCAGTCTTGAATGGCCTACCCCTTATTTTAAGATTATGTCCCCTGGTTTTAAACTCACCAGCCAGGGGAAACATCTCATCGACATCCATCCTGTCACACCCTGTAAGAATTTTGTAAGTTTCAATGGGGTCATCCCTCACTTTTTGAAACTCTAGGGAATACAGGCCCAATCTCCTCAATCTCTCTTTATAAAGCAATCCCAGCACTCCCTCTATAGCAAGTATATCCTTTCTTAGGTAAGAAGACCAAAACTGTACACAATACTCCAGATGTAGTCTCACCAAGGCGCTATATAACTGCAGCAAGACATCCTTATTCCTGTACTCAAATCCCCTCACAATGAAGGCCAACATACCATTTGCCTTCCTAATCGATTGCTGCACCTGCATGCTAACTTTTAGTGACTCATGAACAAGGGCACCCAAGTCCCTTTGGACACCCGCACTTACCAAACTCTCACCATTTAAGAAATACTCTGCCTCTACCAAGGTGAGTAACTTCACACTTTTATTCACATTATACGGGGAGAGACGATATAATAAAAGATACAACTCTAAAGGCAGTTCAGAAACTGAGGAGCCTGCAGAAACATGTGCACAAATTACTGAAGGTGGCAGGGTAGGTTGAGAATGTGGTTAATAAGGCATGCGGGATTCTGGGGTTTTTAAGTAAGGGCATAGAATGCAAAATTTTTCCAAAGATTTTATGTCAAACTTGTATGCAACACTCAGATCAAAGCAAAATACTGCGGATGCTGGAAATTTGAAACTAAAACAAAAATAGCTGGAAAAACTCAGCAGGTCTGACAGCATCTGCGGAGAGGGATACAGTTGACGTTTCGAGTCCGTATGACTCTTCATCAGAACTAAGGAAATAAAGAAATGTGGTGAAATATAAGCTGGTAGAGGGGGGTGGGACAGGTAGAGCTGGAGAGAGGGCCAGTGATAGGGGGAGGCAAAGAAGAGATTGCTAAAGATGTCATTGACAAAAGGACAAAGGGGTGTTGATGGTGGTGATATTAGCTCAGGAATGTGCTAATGGTGACATTAAGGGTAGAAAGCAGGACAAGCAAGCGACAGATGGCCCTAGTCGGGGTAGGGGGGGGAAGGGGTCGAAATGGGCTAAAAGGTGGAGATAAAACAATAGATCAAAATAAATTTAAAAATAGGTGGGAAAAGAAAAAAATATTTTTTTAAATTATAAATTGGAAAAAGGGGGATCGGAAAGGGGGTGGGGATGGAGGAGAGAGTTCATGATCTGAAGTTGTTGAACTCAATATTAAGTCTAGAAGGCTGTAGAGTGCCTAATCGGAAGATGAGGTGCCGTTCCTCCAGTTTGCGTTGAGCTTCGCTGGAACATTGCAGCAGGCCAAGGACAGACATGTGGGCATGAGAGCAGGGTGGTGTGTTGAAATGGCAAGGGACAGGGAGGTCTGGGTCATGCTTGCGGACATGCCAAAGGTGTTCCGCAAAGCGGTCACCCAGTCTGCATTTGGTCTCTCCAATGTAGAGGAGACCGCATTGGGAGCAGCAAATGCAGTAGGCTAAATTGAGGGAAGCACAAGTAAAGTGCTGCTTCACTTGAAAGGAGTGTTTGGGCCCTTGGACGGTGAGGAGGGGGGGAAGTAATGGGGCAGGTGTTACATCTTCTGCGGTTGCATGGGAAGGTGCCGTGGGAGGGAGTTGAGGTGTAGGGAGTGATGGAGGAGGAGTGAACCAGGGTGTCCCAGAGGGAACGATGCCTGCGGAATGCCGCCGGCGGGGGGGGGTGAACGGAAGATGTGTTTGGTGGTGTCATCATGCTGGAGTTGGCGGAAATGGTAGAGGATGATCCTTTGAATGCGGAAGCTGGTGGGGTGATAAGTGAGTACAAGGGGGACCCTATCATGGTTCTGGGAGGGAAAGGAAGGAGTGAGGGCGGTTGCGCGGGAGATGGGCCAGACACGGTTGAGGGCCCTGTGAACCACCGTAGGTGGAAAACCTCGGTTAAGGAAGACATGTCAGAGGAACTGTTTTGGAAAGTGGCATCATCAGAACAGATGCGACAGAGGCGAAGGAACTGAGAGAACGGGATGGAGTCCTTACAGGAAGCAGGGTGTGAGGAGCTGTAGTCGAGGTAGTTGTGGGAGTCGGTAGGCTTGTAATGAATATTGGTGGACAGTCTATCATCAGAAATTGAGACAGAGAGGTCAAGGAAGGGGAGGGAAGTGTCAGTGATGAGCCATGTGAAAATGATGGAGGGGTGGAAATTGGAAGCAAAATTGATAAAATTTTCCAGGTTCAGACGAGAGCATGAAGTGGCACCGAAGCAGTCATCGGTGTATCTGAGAAAGAGTTGTGGGAGTTTTGCTTCCAATTTCCACCCCTCCATCATTTCACATGGTCCATCACTGACACTTCCCTCCTCTTCCCTGACCTCTCTGTCTCAATTTCTGGTGATAGACTGTCCACCAATATTCATTACAAGCCTACCGACTCCCACAACTACCTCGACTACAGCTCCTCACACCCCGCTTCCTGTAAGGACTCCATCTCATTCTCTCAATTCCTTCGCCTCCATCGCATCTGTTCTGATGATGCCACTTTCAAAAACAGTTTCTCTGACATTTCTTCCTTCTTCCTTAACCGAGGTTTTCCACCCACGGTGGTTGACAGGGCCCTCAACCGTGTCCGGCCCATCTCCCGCGCATCCGCCCTCACTCCTTCCTTTCCCTCCCAGAACCATGATAGGGTCCCCCTTGTCCTCGCTTATCACCCCACCAGCCTCCGCATTCAAAGGACCATCCTCTGCCATTTCCGCCAACTCCAGCATGATGCCACCACCAAACATATCTTCCCTTCACCTCCCCGGCGGCATTCCGCAGGGATCGTTCCCTCTGGGACACCCTGGTCCAATCATCCATCACCCCCTACACCTCAACCCCCTCCCACGGCACCTTCCCATGCAACCGCAAAAGGTGTAACACCTGCCCCTTTACTTCTCCCCTCCTCACCGCACAAGGGCCCAAACACTCCTTTCAAGTGAAACAGCACTTTATTTGCACTTCCCTCAATTCAATCTACTTCATTCGCTGCTCCCAATGCGGTTTCCTCTACATTGGAGAGGCCAAACGCAGACTGGGTGACCGCTTTGCGGAACACCTTCGGTCTGTCCACAAGCATAACCCAGACCTCCCTGTCGCTTGCCATTTCAACACACCACCCTGCTCTCATGCCCACATGTCCGTCCTTGGCCTGCTGCAATGTTCCAGTGAAGCTCAACGCAAACTGGAGGAACAGCACCTCATCTTCCGACTAGGCACTCTACAGCCTTCCAGACTTAATATTGAGTTCAACAACTTCAGATCATGAACTCTCTCCTCCATCCCCACCCACTTTCCAATAATTTATAATTTTTTAAAATATATTTTTTTTTCCCCACCTATTTTTAACTTTATTTCGATCTATCATTTTATTTCGATCTTTTAGCCCATTTCGGCCCCTTCCCCACTACCTCACCCCCACTAGGGCCATCTGCCACTTGTTTGTCCTGCTTTCTACCCTTAATGTCACCATTAGCACATTCCTTAGCTAATATCACCACAGTCAACACCCCTTTGTCCTTTTGTCTATAACATCTTTAGCAATCTCTTCTTTGTCTCCACTTATCACTGGCCCTCTATCCAGCTCTACCTGTCCCACCCCCCTCAACTAGCTTATATTTCACCACATTTCTATGTTTCCTTAGTTCTGATGAAGAGCCAAACGGACTTGAAACATTAACTGTGTTCCTCTCCGCAGATGCTGTCAGACCTGCTGAGTTTTTCAAGCTATTTTCATTTTTATATACAACACTTGTCCAGCCTCAGTACTAAAGTATTGTGTCCAGTTCTGGGTGCCACACTTTAGGAAAGATGTGAAGGCATTAGAGAGAGTGCAGAAAAGATTCACAAGATTGGTCTCAGGGATAAGGAACTTGGGACTGTTCTCCTTGGAGGTTGAGAGGAGATTTAACAGAGATATTCAAAATCACGAGGGGGCTGGACAGAGCAGTTAGGGAGAAACTTCCCAATGGTGGAAGGATTAAGAACCAGAGGACATCGATTAGCAAAAGAAGCAATGGCAGCATGAGGAAAAGTTTTTTTATGCGAGTGGTTAAGATCTAGAATGCACTGCCTGAGTGTGTAGTGGAAACAGGTGGAACTGAGGCATTCTAGAGGGAATTGGATCATTATCTGAAAAGAATGAATGTGCAGGGCTATAGGGAAAAGGCAGGGGAGTGGCACCAGGTGAATTGCTCCTTCAGAGAGCCAGTATAGACACAACAGGCCGATGGCCTCCTCCGTGCTGTAACCATTCTATGATTCTAAGATACGGAGCAGTTTATAATATAAAAATAAAAGAAGTTACCAAACTTTAGGGCCAGATTTTGCAGTGGTAATGACGGTGAAGCCATCAGCACTGAACATTACTCCAACTGAAATGGAGAGCAATTTTGGAAGCCTGCCCATGGAAATCCAGAGGTTGCTGTCAGTGATTCAACACTTTTCCAGCAGGTACACTGCTGTGGCAGCCCCACACTGCAATCAATGGGAAAATCTGTGAACTGAGGAGAACTTGCCCTCTTAGTCCTACTATATAAACCCTTGGAAAAATTACTTTGAATGAGGTGTAACTGAGGTTTTAAACACCATACTAAGTTAATAATCATTGCTAGACATCCTCAGTGGCACAATTGAGCTGATTTTATATAATAAAAACAAAGTTCTTGAGATTCTCAGCAGATCTGGCAGCATCTGTGGAGAGAGAAACAGAATTAGCGTTGAGTCAAATATGACTCTTTTTAGTTAACTCTGGTTCTCTCTCCACAGATGCTGCCAGACCCGAGTACTTCCAGCACTCGGTTTTTATTTCAGATTTCCAACATCCACAGTATTTTGCTTTTAAGCTAATTTTATATTTGTGCAATGCTAAATTGCTCCAATATTTGAAAAATATTTTCTTTAAACTTTATCTTTATCTTAGCTCTGATCTTAGTCCAAGCATTGTGCAATAAATTATCTGAAAATTTAAATTAAAAAGGTGAAGGAATTCATGCTTTTAACGTGAGAATACTTCAATGTGATTGGCTGCTTACCCTGCTCACTAACATCACTGCTGTTGAATGCCTGGAGATTCCCTTGACTTGACATGAGGTTTAAACTGCCGTCAGGCAAGGGGAAGCCCACGCCAGAAAAATCGCTAGATCTTTGTGGGCAGCTTTCTTCAAAGTCGGCAGCAAGGGTCATTGCCAAAAGCCAGGCCCATATTTCAGACGGCTATAGGCCACGCTGGGGGATCTAATACCACCATCTAGGCCACAGTCTCAGGATATGGGGCCGATCATTTAGGACTGAGATAAAGAGGAATTTCTTAGCTCAAAATGTTGTGAATCTTTGGAATTCCCTACTGAGGGTTTTGGATGCTCCATTATCGAGTATATTTAACACAGATAGATTTTTGGTCCCTCAGGGAATCAAGGGATATGGGAAAGGTTTGGAAAAGTGGAGTTAAGGCCAAAGGTCAGCTATGATTGTACTGAATGAAGGAGCAGGCTCGAGCGGCCATATGACCTCCTCCTGCTCCCATTTCTTATAATCAGGAGCCTTGTCCAACTCAGACCTGGAATGATGCAAAATGGATGCCAACTACAATCAGGTGCTGATGCCAACACATTGAAATCAGATGACTCAGTTAATCCCACCTAGACTGTGGCCAATCACGGTGCAACCTTCTTTCTCTTTCATCATTATGATGTCAATTCTTCTGAGTTTTCCACTCTTGTTCCTCCCAATCTCCAAAATCTCACCCTGCACACTCTCTAAATCCACCACTGTGCTGACATTAAGACTCCAACTCTAACTCTGCCCCAGAGCCTGAAAACTGTTGGACACCTCCCATCCCTCAATCTTCCCTTTCTCCTACCATCTATCTTGAAGCTTTCAAAGCCCAAGCTTTGTATCACAACATCACACTTAGCTCCTTATTCATCCGTTCTTTGTTAATCTTGAGGGTCCTACAGCTTGATCCTTGATCTTAAATGCATCACCTGGATTGCAGCAAAGATTTCCAGGCAGATTGGGAATGCCCTATTGTTCACTACCTTTCCACATCATATCTTTGCAGAGATTCAACAGAAAAAAAATTGTGGATTCAACAACAACAACTTGTATTTACATAGCAACTTTAGCATAGTAAAACATTCCAAAGGTGCTCAACAAAGAAATTTAACATCAAGTCAGATTAGGAGATGTTAGGGCAGATAAAAGGGTTAAGTTTTAAGACGTGTCTTAAAAGGCAAGAGCTGGAGAGGCAGAGAAACTTAGGGAGGGAATTCTACAGCTTTAGGCACAGACAACTGAACGCACAGCCGTCAATGGTTTGGGAAGGGACAAATGCCTAGGTAGTAGTGAGCTGCCTTCTTGAACTGCTACAGTCCATCTGGTGTAGATACACCCACAATGCTGTTAGGAAGTGAGTTCCAGGATTTTGATGCAGCGACAGTGAAGGAACGGCAATAGAGTTCCAAGTCAGGATGGCATGTGACTCAGAGTTGGTGATGTTCCCATGTATCTGTTGCCCTTTTCCTTCTAGGTGGTAGAGGTCACTGTTTGGGAGGTGCTGTCGAAGGAACCTTGGTGAGTTTCTGCAGTACATCTTGTAAATAGTACACATGCTGCCACTGTGTGTTGGGGTGCAGGGGATGAATGTTTAAGTAGGTGGACTGGGTGTCTAACAAGCGGACTGCTTTGTCCTGCATGGTGTCGAGCTTCTTAAATGTTGTTGCAGCTGCACTCATCCATGCAAGTCACACTCCTGACTTATGCCTTGGAGATGGTAGACAGGCTTTGGGGAGTCAGGAGAATGCCTCCCATTGCCGGAGGTGGTGGGTAAAGTTGTGTTGGGGTTGTAAGACTGGAGGATAACAGAGATAGGAGGAAACACGAATCAAATCGAATGGCACTAGGTGAATTGTTCATTCAGAGAGCCGGTGGAGACATGATGAGCGATACGTCTGCACTGTAACAATTCTATGATTCTGTAAACAAAGGTATTGCAATCACCAAGTTCCAATGAGTTTAAAAACTGCACTGGGTCTCAAGGAATTGACACAGACAGCATTTTTAGAACACACACCAGCATTTCACAACCAAGTGCTCAGGTTATAGAGCACCTATGTAAGAGCAGCAACTCACCTCAGGGTTGAACCAGAGTGCTGAGGAGACTGGCTGGCCTTCCGTGGCCTAAACAGAAAATTATCTTTCCCAGTCTAAAAGAACTGGTGCCCAGTCTGACTGCAACCAATTAATTGTCACGACTTTCACCTCCAGAACCCTACAGCTCATGCCTTGATCTAGGAACACAAAGACCAGTCAGCCATTTAACCCCTCACGCCTGTTCTGCCATTCAATGAGATCGTGGCTGATGGCTAGTTGATTTCAGCCCTGATGCAGTTGTTGAAATGTTAATCCATATCTTCCTGGCATGGGAGGATTGATTCTCTCAATGCACTGCCCCCCTCCCCTCCCCGCCTCCCCTCCGCCTCCACCACCACCACCACCACCACCACCACCACCAAACCTCTCTGCCTCCACCCCAACAAACTCGCATTAGCCCAGAACAAAGCAGCTCCTACAGCTAAGACCAGCACAACTGTCACACACACAACCCCCAAATCTGGTCAAGCACTGTGGAGGTTTTCCCTCTAAGAGGACTTCCTCAAGCTTCGCTGCATCTTCAAACCCTGATCCTGTGACCTTTTCCAAACCCAACTGGATGATTCATCTCTAGCCACACCCTTCATGCTTCTCATTCTGGATTAATTCTTGTTCCTAAGTCTCAGAGGCCATTCAAGCCTCTTTATTTGTGCTCTGTCGGCTCTCCGTCTATACTAATTTCCATCATCAAAAGTCCCACAACAAAACCTATGCGTTTGGCAACATCTTACCTCTAGCTGCCAGCCCTGTTTTCTCCCCTCTCCCCAAACCCCACAACATCTCTCTTCCTTCTCCTGCTCAATGTTTCCACCACCGTGTTTGATAGAAAAAAATTTCAATTTATTTTTTTATTTTTTAAACAAGATCTAGGTTTGCGTTTGTGTTCCCCCACTTCACCCAGAAAGGCCAAGACCGATTTCATGAGGCGTGTGAATTGTTCTCAAAATAACTCACTATTCATCGTCTGGAAGGACTGACTATACCCAAGGTAAATAAAACATCTGTGAGGATTTTGGTACAAGTCATTACAATCTTGGCTTGTATTCCTTTGAGTTTAGAAGGCTATGGGGTGATAAGATTGAGGTGTTTCTTTAAATAGCTCCTTAAAACCAACCGCTTTGACCAAGCTTTAGGTTATCTGCCCTAATACCAGCTTCTGTGGCTCAGTGTGTAATTTTGCTTTGTAATGCTCCCAAGAAGCACCTTGGGGCATTGTATTATATTTGGACGTTACCTTTAATGTAGCTTGTTATTGGTTAAAATGTTAAAGGAGTTCGACAGGGTAGATAGAGAGAAACTATTCCCTCATGCAGGGGAATCCAGAAAAGGGTGATATAATATAAAAATCCCTCAAAACAGCCTCGTTCTGATATCAGGAAAGGAAATTTCTTGGCATTTATATAGTGCCTTTCACATCCACAAAACATCCCATAGCACTTTACAGTCACCAGAGTACTTTTAGGAGGGTGGCTGATGGTGTAATGTAGAAAACATTTCTTTTACATAAAATGTAGTGTAAATCTGAAATTCTCTCCCTGCAGGCTTCTGGATAATGGGACAATTGGAACTTTCAAGACCGAGATAAAAGGTTGAGTTGAAATACGAATCAGCCATGATGAAGGCTTGAGGAGCTGAATGGACTAATCCTGTTTCTACGTTTCTAAAGTGTTCAAACCCATCAAGAACTTATTGATTCCTGATACACCTGATTGAGGCACAGCAAACTTTCCTTCCACTCCCCCAAAAACACGCTAAGCTCCCAATAGCATCAACAGATAATGACAAATCTACTTTGTCCAAATACCGTGAGGACCCTGAAACGTAGAGGACCGAGAACCCAATCCAGTGCTCAGTACGCACCTGACTTTGAAACGTAGAGGACCGAGAACCCAATCCAGTGCTCAGTACGCACCTGACTTTGAAACGTAGAGGACCGAGAACCCAATCCAGTGCTCAGTACGCACCTGACTTTGCATGACATCAATTACAAGTAATCATTTTCCATTGCATAAAAAAAATTCAAGAAAAAAAAAAGCAAGCAAGTCGTGTGAGGCAAGTCAATGGCCTCTTATTGATCCGCAGTTCATTACAGGGTAAAATCAACAAGGTTTGATCTCAAATAAATAATCCAGCAGCACACATGTCCCAGAGGAGAAGATTCACAGCAAAAAACTGAATTCCGTTTCAACACCTGGGAACTATGACATTGCAAACGCACTGCTCCGAACCCAAAACTTCACACACAACAGAAGTCAAAACTAGAACCATGCACCACACACTCTGAAAGGCTCCACCGACACCCAGGGACTAAGCACTGGCAGCAACTCATCAAACTGTCAATGACAAGTTCCATTTTTAAAATGCCCCGAATATAGAAAAACATCCCAAAGCAATTCACAGGAGAACTATCAAATATAACTGACACCAAGACACATGAGCAGATATTAGGGCGTGATCCAAAATTTGGTCAAAGGGGTAAATTCCAAAGAAGTCTTCAAGGAGGAGAGGAGACGTGGAGGGATATAGGGAGGCAACTCCAAGGCTTAGGGTCTAAGCAGCTGAAGACACGGCTATCAACAGTGAGGCAATTAACATCAGGGTTGCGCAAGGGGCCAGACCTGCAGGACCGCAGAGATCTCGGAGGCTGGAAGATCTGAAGCATGTTACAGAGATAGGGAGGGACGAGACCAAGGAGGGATATGAAAAGAAAAATGAGAATTTCAAAATCACGACTTTACCGGACCAGAGGTGAATGTAAAACAAAAACAGAATTACCTGAAAAAACTCAGCAGGTCTGGCAGCATCGGCGGAGTTTTTCCAGGTAATTCTGTTTTTGTTTTGGATTTCCAGCATCCGCAGTAGTTTTTTGTGTTTGTTATTATAGAGGTGAATGTAAGTCTGCGAGTAGAGTGATGGGTGAACTCGATTTTGAGAGTTAGGAAACAGGGAAAACTGAGCACACATGAGCTTAAGTTCACATCGCTTCATTCCCAAAGATGTAATCCCTGCAGACTAGCAAATTATATCATCAAGAAAAACAGCTACAACAGTTACACCAAGATACCCAAATAGAAAAACATGAATCTTTCAGCATACTCAGAGTTTGTCAAATACATAGACATCAATGTGCTTTGAGGAAAATCAATAAACACAACTATTTCTCTTCAATACTTTTGTACGCACCAACGCTGTACCCGTGTCATAAAATGACAGACCTGGACCCACCAGTACTGTACCTCAGTGTTATACAGTGACAGGACTGGAACCACCAGTACTGTACCTCAGTGTTATACAGTGACAGGCCTGGACCCACCAGTACTGTACCCCAGTGTTATACAGTGACAAGACTGCACCCACCAGTACTGTACCCCAGTGTTATACAATGACAGACCTGAATACACCAGTACTGTACCCCAGTGTTATACAGTGACAGGCCTGGACCCACCTGTACTGTACCCCAGTGTTATACAGTGACAGGCCTGGACCCACCAGTACTGTACCCCAGTGTTAGACGATGACAGGCCTGGACCCACCAGCACTGTACCCCAGTGTTATACAGTGACAGATCTGGACCCACCAGTGCTGTATCCTGCAGCACCTCACTCCAGTGTTGTACAGTGAAAGACCTATATCCACCAGTGCCGCACCCGAGTGATATACACTAGGAGACCTGTAACCACCAGTACTGTACCCCAGTGTTATACAGGGATAGGCCTGCACTGTGAAAGAAAGACTTGCATTTGTATAAACAAAACCTCAAGGCATCCAAAGCACGTTACAATCAATGAAGTCCTTCTGAGGTGCAGTAACTGTTGTAAATGTTGGAAATACAACAGCCAATTTCTACACAGCAAGATCACAGAACAGTAATCTGACAATGGCCAATCTGTTTTTGTGATGTTGAAGAAGGGATAAGTCTTGGCCATAACACCAGGGATAACTCCCCTGCTTGGCTTCAGATCTGTGTCTCGGGATCTTTTACGTCCACCTGAAAGAACATATGGGGCATCGGTTTAACATCTCATCTGAAAGACGACACTCTGGTAGTGCAGTACTCCCTCAGTACTGCACTGGAGTGTCAGCTGAGATATTTGTGCTCACATCCCTGGATACTTGAACCCATGACTCTCTAACTCAGAAGTGATAGGACTACCAGAGCTACAGCAGTCACTGTACCAGTGTTTTTTTGTGACAGGCCTGTACCCACCAGTACTGTACCCATCATTATTATAGTGATAGACCTGTACCCACCAGTATTGTACCCCAGTGTTATAGTGACAGGCCTGTACCCACCAGTACTGTGCCCATGTTATATGGTGGATGACCTGTGTCCACCAGTACTGTAATCCAGTATTATACAGTGACAGGCCTGTACCCACCAGTACAGTACCCTAGTGTTTTACAGTGATAGACCTGTACCCATTAATACTGTAACCCAGTGTTTTACAAGGACAGTACTGTACCCCAGTGTGATACACATATAAACCTGTACCCTGCAGCACCTTACTCCAATGTTGTTCAGTGACAGACCTGTACCCGCCAGTACTGTACCACAGCGTTATACAGTGACTGACCTGTACCCACCAGTACTGTACCCCAGTGTTATACAGTGACTGACCTGTACCCACCAGTACTGTACCCCAGTGTTATACAGTGACTGACCTGTACCCACCAGTACTGTACCTCAGTGTTATACAGTGACTGACCTGTACCCACCAGTACTGTACCCCAGTGTTATACAGTGACTGACCTGTACCCACCAGTACTGTACCCCAGTGTTATACAGTGACTGACCTGTACCCACCAGTACTGTACCCCAGTGTTATACAGTGACTGACCTGTACCCACCAGTACTGTACCTCAGTGTTATACAGTGACTGACCTGTACCAACCAGTACTGTACCTCAGTGTTATATAGTGACTGATCCGTGCCCACCAGTACTGTACCCAGTGCTAGACAATGGCAAACCTGTACCTACCAGTAATGTATCCCAGTGTTATACAGGGACAGACCAGTACATGCCAGTGCAGTACCCCAGAGTTATACAGTGACAAACCTGCATCCACCAGTACTGTACCCCAGCATTGCACAATGACAGACCAATTCCACCAGTACTGTACCCTAGTGTTATACAGGGACAGACTAGTACCTACCAGTACTGAACCCAAGTGTTATACAGCGACAAACCTGTACCCACCAGTACCGTACCCCAGTGTTATACAGGAGCAGACCTGAATCCACCAGTACTGTACCCCAGTGTTATACAGGAGCAGACCTGTACCCACCAGTACTGTACCCCAGTGTTATACAGGAGCAGACCTGTACCCACCAGTACTGTACCCCAGTGTTATACAGGAGCAGACCTGAATCCACCAGTACTGTACCCCAGTGTTATACAGGAGCAGACCTGTACCCACCAGTACTGTACCCCAGTGTTATACAGGAGCAGACCTGAATCCACCAGTACTGTACCCCAGTGTTATACAGGAGCAGACCTGAATCCACCAGTACTGTACCTCAGTGTTATACAGGAGCAGACCTGAATCCACCAGTACTGTACCCCAGTGTTATACAGGAGCAGACCTGAATCCACCAGTACTGTACCCCAGTGTTATACAGTGACAGGCCTGTACCCACCAGCACTGTACCCCAGTGTTATACAGTGACAGATCTGGACCCACCAGTGCTGTATCCTGCAGCACCTCACTCCAGTGTTGTACAGTGAAAGACCTATACCCACCAGTGCCGCACCCGAGTGATATACACTAGGAGACCTGTAACCACCAGTACTGTACCCCAGTGTTATACAGGGATAGGCCTGCACTGTGAAAGAAAGACTTGCATTTGTATAAACAAAACCTCAAGGCATCCAAAGCACGTTACAATCAATGAAGTCCTTCTGAGGTGCAGTAACTGTTGTAAATGTTGGAAATACAACAGCCAATTTCTACACAGCAAGTTCACAGAACAGTAATCTGACAATGGCCAATCTGTTTTTGTGATGTTGAAGAAGGGATAAGTCTTGGCCATGACACCAGGGATAACTCCCCTGCTTGGCTTCAGATCTGTGTCTCGGGATCTTTTACGTCCACCTGAAAGAACATATGGGGCATCGGTTTAACATCTCATCTGAAAGACGACACTCTGGTAGTGCAGTACTCCCTCAGTACTGCACTGGAGTGTCAGCTGAGATATTTGTGCTCACATCCCTGGATACTTGAACCCATGACTCTCTAACTCAGAAGTGATAGGACTACCAGAGCTACAGCAGTCACTGTACCAGTGTTTTTTTGTGACAGGCCTGTACCCACCAGTACTGTACCCATCATTATTATAGTGATAGACCTGTACCCACCAGTACTGTACCCCAGTGTTATAGTGACAGGCCTGTACCCACCAGTACTGTGCCCATGTTATATGGTGGATGACCTGTGTCCACCAGTACTGTAATCCAGTATTATACAGTGACAGGCCTGTACCCACCAGTACAGTACCCTAGTGTTTTACAGTGATAGACCTGTACCCATTAATACTGTAACCCAGTGTTTTACAGGGACAGTACTGTACCCCAGTGTGATACACATATAAACCTGTACCCTGCAGCACCTTACTCCAATGTTGTTCAGTGACAGACCTGTACCCGCCAGTACTGTACCACAGCGTTATACAGTGACTGACCTGTACCCACCAGTACTGTACCCCAGTGTTATACAGTGACTGACCTGTACCCACCAGTACTGTACCCCAGTGTTATACAGTGACTGACCTGTACCCACCAGTACAGTACCCCAGTGTTATACAGGAGCAGACTTGAACCCACCAGTACTGTACCCCAGTGTTATACAGGAGCAGACCTGTACCCACCAGTACTGTACCCCAGTGTTATACAGGGATAGGCCTGCACTGTGAAAGAAAGACTTGCATTTGTATAAACAAAACCTCAAGGCATCCCAAAGCACGTTACAATCAATGAAGTCCTTCTGAGATGCAGTAGCTGTTGTAAATGTTGGAAATACAACAGCCAATTTCTACACAGCAAGATCACAGAACAGTAATGTGATAATGGCCAATCTGTTTTTGTGATGTTGAAGAAGGGATACGTCTTGGCCATGACACCAGGGATAACTCCCCTGCTTGGCTTCAGATCTGTGTCTCGGGATCTTTTACGTCCACCTGAAAGAACATATGGGGCATCGGTTTAACATCTCAGCTGAAAGACGACACTCTGGTAGTGCAGTACTCCCTCAGTACTGCACTGGAGTGTCAGCTGAGATATTTGTGCTCACATCCCTGGATACTTGAACCCATGACTCTCTAACTCAGAAGTGATAGGACTACCAGAGCTACAGCAGTCACTGTACCAGTGTTTTTTTGTGACAGACCTGTACCCACCAGTACTGCACCCATCAGTATTATACAGTGAGATACCTGTACCCACCAGTACCGTACCCCAGTATTATACAGTGTTAGGCCTGTATGCACCGGTGCTGTTCCCGTGTTATACGGTGAATGACCTGTACCCACCAGTACTGTACCCTAGTGTTTTACAGAGTTAGCCCTGTACCCACCAGTACTGTACCCATGTTATACAGTGAAAGACCTGTACCAACCAATACACAGTGACAGACTTGTGCCCACCAGTACTGTACCCATCAGTATTATACAATGATAGACCTTTACCTACCAGTACTGTACCCCAGTATTATACAGTGATAGGCCTCTATCCACAGTACTGTATCCCAGTGTTATAAAGCAATAGGCCTATACCATCAGTACTGTACCCCAGCATTATACAGCGATAGGCCCATACCCACCAATGCTGTACCCCAGTTAAAAAGTGAGACCTTTAAAACTCTCATGTTAAACAGTGACAGCCTTGTATCCATGAGTACTGCACCCTAATCTTATAAAGCTGCAAATTCTCTTTCAAGGTAGAACCCAAGTTTGGCAGTAGAGAATCTAGCTTTATACAGTTGGCTATTCCTCGGTTCAATTGTAAAAATTCCACATACTCACTCTTCCACAGTACTGAAATCTTAGTGACCACATACTGCATTAACATCGCTTGTGAATGAATCCCTCCCCCCACAATTGCCTTCAGTCACCTGTAACCTGTTTGAAAATATGGTCTGCTCCTACTTCTGATGTTCCTGTGTCCTGAATTTGACAAGGTTTATAAGTACAGTATAGAAAGCATCCATTGCACTGGAGCAAGAAAAGAGTTGGATTCCCCTACCCTCAACATCATTTTATTTTACAAAAAACTAACATTTGATCCCACAGACTAATCTCTGAATACTGAACACACAAACCAAGCCTTTTCCACTGAAGGCGTGTATAAAATAACTGAACTGTACACTGATACTCTCACATTTATTCAATGCCTATTAAGGCTCAGACATGTAACCCATCAATGCAAAGTGCAGCAACTGTTTTTATGTAGGCATTCTGCTCGATTTTGTTGTTTTAAAAGCTGGCAATTAAACAGCCAGTAATAACAAAATCTATGAATTACAGAAAATATAAATAAGCTGTCAGTAAATAGAGCAACATCACATTATAACTTCCTGATTCTTGTGTTTTAAATTTTGTGCACTCTTATTGAACACATCCTCTCAAAAAGAAGACATGTTTTAGTGAAATTCGTTTGTATGGTGGTTAAAAAAAATTGTGCAAACAAGAGATTTCATTAGAACACGACACCAAAAAACAACCTCCTGAAAGAGTGGAAGATGTTCATTTAATTTTGAATTAATAGGTTTAGTTTCACTATACATGTGTAGCACTGTAACAATGAAATAAAATTATGCCTTTTCATCTGAATTAAAACAGAAAAAAATCTATTAAAGCAAAATTATTTCCATTTGACCTGAAATTAAACAATGAAAAATGTTGAAGAATGTCACTCATTCCCATTTGAAGATATCCCTCCCATTTCCAAAAAATCAAAATCTAACAAATAACCATCTATTTTCTCACCTTCTGTATCTAAATACTTGTAACTCTCAGTACACTATTCTCAAACAAAACAGTAATTAAACTTTTCATTTTTATAAGTGAATTGTTTTGAGAACTTCAGACAATTTGTTGCAAAATCCATTCTGAGGCATTAAACTTTCTCCATTTAACAAAACAAGAGTTGTTTCCTGCTTTCAATACTTGGTGCTTAAGTCACTTTGACACTTCTAACCAAACAAACATTTGGGGAAAAATATTTTTTTAAAACTCTTTTTCCTCAATTTTATTTGAAGAACCAGAGAAAGCACATTAGAAATAAACAGCAGTATTTTTAAATTCAACAAATTAAACAAGTCCTTTTCATTTTATTTCAATTTAGCATGCGCTCAAGAATCCTCAAAACTATCTTGTGAACCGGGAAACAATCCACAATTTAAGATGACAAAAGAAATCGAAAAATGACCCAAGAACAGCACATGCTGCAAATCACTAGCTGAAATTTTGGAAGGATTTAATCCGTAAAATTTAATGACTTTCACCAGCTGAACTACTGATTAGATTATGCCAAATCTGGGACCTATGTTCCCCACATTTAGGAACAATATCAGCTCTCATTCAATTTCAGCACTGCTAAAGATGAGCTCAACAAACACCTGCCACACCACACATACATCTCCTGAGCTCACCAGGTTCTGTACAGGTGAGACACTGACAAAAGCATGAAAAACTCTTCCAAGTTTTACATTATATTAATATACAGGTATTTAATATTTATATTTACATGCATATTAACGAATTTAGATCCATTTATATACTGTGTGTTGGGTGGGGTAGTGTAACATCTTTAATGTGCAACAAATCTGTTGTCTGTTCTTACAAATAAGCACTCAAAACTTTGAATGGGCACTGCCTTGAGACAAACTATGAACTTGACACATATACATCAAAATAGTATTAAGGAACAAAAATGGGAAAATTTGGGAGATAAGTATTTAAAAAAGGTGGAAATCTGAAATAAAAGTTGTTGGTCTTGTAAATACTTGGCAAGTGTGAACATTGCAGAACTCGAATGCATATTCTCCACCAGAAACGCTAACCTGCGTTTTCCCTATTCTGCATTTTTCTGGAATTTTCTGCTTTGATTAAACACAAACAGAAGAGGATTCCACAAAACACATGTCCCAGGAACACACTTCACCCTCACTGTCTGTTACAACAGATTGCCCCTGCAACACAGTGAGCTAGCACAATGTCCGAACATAGCCAACATCAATCGTTAGTGCATACTCTAAATCAACCTGAAATTCACTTTCTGCCTGATCATTGCGTTCACTTCAGGTAATGCCCAATCATTTGTGAAGTGACAAATTCCTCCCGAGATATAGTTCATTTTCTACTGATTTTTCAGTCACAGTCAGGCAAGGTAGAATAGCACTGCTCTGCACCATTGACACTTTGTGTCAAACAAATATTTTAAAAGTTTGCACCTCATGTTTCAGAAAACAATTTTCCACGGCCATTTACAACGTGCACATGATTCTGCAGTAGCATTATCACAATGTCAACCACTGGGAGAACCTCTATTACTGGAGGGCTTGGCCTGGCTCAGTCCAAACTTTTTTTGGTATTTAGGAGACAGACACATTCACATATGCTACAAATCCACTCACTCAACACAAGTCACAGTACTGTCTAGACTGTAGAAAATATGAGTCAAAGACTTCATCCTCCTGCATAAATCTGATTGTTTACTCTGAGCTGCTGACAGTCAATAGCAAATAATTTACCCACTTAAAAGGCAAGCTGTAACTAAATGTTTACAATCTAGAAAATAATTTTCTCTCATGCCTAACTGTTAAATGCTTAATAATCTCATGGAAAGTTTAATATGTCCAGTCTTAGAGACCCAAGTTATCTCTACATAAGATTGTCTCAATATCAGAATTTTTCTTCTTTTTCTGAAGGAAGTTCAATAATTATTTTTGTTGCAATTTAACATTGAACTAACAACTCCAACATTCTTCATTTGTGATTTATTTTAAGGGAGGGGTGAGAATGAACGGTAAATTAATTTTAAGAAACTGGGCGGGGGAAGAAAATTTGCCAGCCATTTGGAGCATTGGAGTGTTTGCTCAAGACTGCTGGGCAGGCTGAATCATTAGCCTCGGTCCTCACTGGGTCATTTAACCGGGAAGTGTAAAGGAGATGGGGATTTAGCTGTAGATTCAGGTTGTGCATGCACTGGAATTGAATCAAATGCAAACTGATTACAAGGCAGTTCAACATTTGTTCCCACTAGATTCTTTCCCCTAGTGTCAGGCAGAACACTTCTGAGCATTACAGTCCGGGAATTTCTAATATGATATTGGCATTGCATTGAGGAACAGAAATACCAACATGGTGATTTTCTACAACTGCCCAACTTACTAACACTCAAGTTCTAGAATTCTGTATGAAGGTTTCTTTAGCCTACTGGTACCAGCACGCTATAGAACAAAGTGAGGTCCCAACACTCCCCTTGTGTGATCTCTTTAATTACTCCAACAGATATGTAGCATACCAGTACTGTTCCCTAATGTTATATAAGTTCAAACAATTTGTCCAGATACAGATCAAGAGGACAAAGTCTAAACTTGTATGACTGGGCGTTTTTCATTGCTCCAAACTATAACATCAAGAGTTAATAATAGGTGAGGTTTTCTGTCCCTCAAAATGGGCCACACTCAAAACTCTAAAACTAGTTTACTTTGTTTGATTAAGTTTTTTTTTTACAAACAAGTATCTTTCTTTTTGCAGCTAAGTAAGGAGCCAGTACCAGAACCAGTCATCGGCTGGGCTCTGCACACACAATTATATAGTTCAGATGGAGGCCATTCAGCCCAGTGTGGCTGTGCTGGCTCTATGAAAAATTTAACAAATTAGTCCCTCTCTCTTGCTCTTTTTCATGGCCCTGTAAATTTTCCCTCTTCGACTATTTATAACCATAAATTACCTGGTGATGCCAGACATTGAACACTGGCCTCTTACACAGCAAAAAAACTGAGATATATTATTTAAATCAAGAAAATAGAGACAAAGTAAATCTGCTGTTTATTTTCCACTCACCAATGTCTCAACTGCCCTTCAATACAAAGATATGAAAACAACAATATGAAAATAAAATAAGCATAAAATTTGTAGTATCCTAGAACAGGATTTATACTTTGGGTTTGATGATTTTATAACTCATTTTATTTTAACAACTGGACAAATTGCGACAAATTTTGATCCTTTTGATTCAACTTGCTAACAAAAGTACAGCAAAGGAAAGGCATCTGGGAACTATTGTGTGACCTTCCTTCTGTGTGATCACAGCCAAAGAAACACAAGTCATTAGATTCTCTTATAAACTTAACCTCAGATCAAGCAAGGTCTTTATACCGATATCCCAAGCATATCCCTTTGCAGTAGTTTGTTCTTGTCGGCTCCTATTATTCCACTAAAAAAAGTGAAAACTTTCCTAATGAGAATTTTATTTTTGTTGCATACCTCCACATACACAACCTACTGTATAATGTGTGACACTACAGATCACAACACTGGGGACTTGAAATTATTTTCTTATTTAAAGAGAACTATTGAAAAGCTGTATGTACATTAATACTATTTCAACCCTTAAATTAAGGAAAATAAATTTGTCAATCTATCTTCACCTGAAGTTTTGGGATGGTGCAATTCTCTTGCAAAAGGGATTCCCACCAACAAACCTGGTATTCTATACACATTAAATCTAAAAAATGTTTTCTCTGGAAGTCAGTCACCATAATGCATAAACCTATATTTTTTGACTGCTGTTTTGTCAGATACCTATTAATATGCTCAAAATTAAAACCAACCTCATCTCCAAAAGGAAAGGCTTGTAAGCTATCTTTGTGTGCTTTATTACAACATTGAGCCTTTTGCATCAAAAAGCTTCTTTCTCAGTCACTGTCATGTAAAAGAAAATCTACCACACAAATGATATCTCTTCAACAACATTAAACTTCTGCAGCAGCACCACCTCCCCCCACTCCCTCCACTACTGGACGCTGGCCAAATACCCCCTCAGATCTCAAATGGAGCAACAAAGTGATGTGAAATCCTCTTTTCCTGCACAAAATGGGAAATCAGGTACAAGGAGGAATGTTGTACCTGAGATCTAATTGGAGATTACTGTTGGAAGTGTGTAACTAGATTCAATCTTTAAAAGAACAAGGTCTCTATGGTTTTACACTGACAGTACAGCCATATGCATTTTCTACAAAAAAAACCCAAGAAAATTCCCTTTCCTATTACTGGAAATAAATATTTTACCTCTGAATTTTCATTGCATGACTAAAAGCACACCTTTTCTATACATTACCCTGTGCAAAAAGAGGGGTAAATTTTAAAGAGTGCAAAGGTAATCTAAGGAGTTAGCTATTCCATTAGTACACATTTCTTTTTAAAAAGGCACTAATATCTTCCATTTAATATTTGAACATGGAGATAGCCCTTCTTACACCTTCGCAAAATGGGCAATGACTGACCTACGTACACCAGTAGTTCATCCCATGCTTTGCGCTACCTGCACCATTTTCATTTAGTTCAGGTTTTGTGCAACAACAGACCTTACATGACAGATGACCACAACTCGTGTCAACAGTTCTGTCTAAAAGCATATTTAAAAAATTGTGGGAGTCATTTTTTGTTGGCGGGGGCATTATTGACGCTTCAAGGTCTCCACAAGTCAGCAGCTGAACAAGTTTATCAGCTACAATTTGGTCTCTCCAGAACAAAAAAGTGGGTTTTATTATTTAGAATTGCCAGCACTTTGTTCTCCCCAGTACTCTACTCCCACTATGGCAAAAGATAAGCAGGAGAACGGGATTGACAGTAACTCACATTTTACTCCCGATATTTGCAGCACTTTGAAATAAAATCATTCTCTCACACCCACTATTTGGAATAACCGGCACCTATAGACTGGTGCCCTTTTTAAAATCAATGAGCTACAGGACCTTACACCTAACTAGTGCAACAGGGAAAAATATTAATATTGTAGTGGTCCCCCAACCCCGCCCATATCTCCTTAGAAAGGCACAAGAGGGTGATGGGGGCAATGGTTAAATGACAATGTAAAGATACAATTAGGAAAAGTAATAGGTATAACAGAAAGCTTTCTTAACCCTTCTGCACCAATAGTAACATCCTAGGAAGAGCAGTCTCAGTAAAAGCAATTTATCCAGATGTGCCCCAAAAACTGACACACATAAGGCATGCACTGCACTTTTTCAACAGCTAGTTTGCAACTTTCAAAAATTCATCTGCCACATATCAATCAGAATACGTTGATAGATCAGTTTAACAATAAATGGTACAAAACGCACAAATTGACACCCACAGAGCACCGCTATTAAATGAAGACAAACACCTCATCAAGAGTAGACTGTAAACATGGCTGCCTGCACCAATCATTTGGGTTTTAAAATATATATCTTTTTAAAAATATGATAATCGCATTTCCAATAACATTGTTTACAAAACAATACAATAATGCATTTCTCTGTACACTGCTGAATACCTTCCTCCAACAGATCACCATCTCAGCTTCCCTTGTCACAGTTGTTCTACTTATTCTCCAGTTCTCTTTTGGGTGTATTGTTCTGATGCATTTTGTGCATTCTATATTAATGTCATATTTAAATACGACTGGGTGCATTACCTGGAGCAGTCCATAATAATAATTAAGGATTATGCACCAATATCAGAAATATGAAAACTACAACTTTCTTTTGTGCCAAACTCATCAAGTTCAAAGCACCATGTGCTACACAAAATATTACGTTCATGACAAAAGTTCCAGTTTAAATTGAGTTTCAATAGTTCCATCACGTTATTTGTGCTTTATTTTTGATTATGTTGGATAACAGAAATTGCTATCAAAGGAAAACAGAATAAATGAGATTTGGTTTTTGAAGGGTGCGGAAATTGGGGAAGAATCTTCTAACATGCAGCCAGAAATATGTAACATTTATTTCATAAACTTTTTTGAAATCAATTATCTAATCTTTTTGAGGAAAACAAATCTAGACAAATTAACAAGGCACAAAGTTAGTTTCAGATCACTGCTCTTAGAAACAGCAGAGTTTTTATAAATTGCACAACAGGAAACTCTCCAAAAATGAAAGTCCAACTGATTATTGACTATTGCAAAAGGTTTTTTTTTTGAGATGGCAAATTATAATTTCCTTCAATTCTTTTCTGTCTTTTATGAGCATCTTAATTCAATGAGGTTTTAAAATAAGTAATAAAGATTTCACTCTTGTATGCTGGCATTAATAGTGCTTACATGGGTGCCGTTTATTGCAAATTAAATATGGGTTGTTTTTGCACAAACACAGAAATTTGGAAACTCGCATTAAACCAGGCAATACTTCCACACACAAATCTAAAGTCTTAAGGAATATCCGCACAGTTGTGCCCTCGCATGACTGGAGGGTGGGGGGCAGCAGTAAAAACACACAGCACAAACAGCGAGGATTTAAAAAAAATAATTGATATAAACGCTCACCTCTGCTTTTTGGGGACGGAGTAGTCGACTTCGATCACCTTGCCGTGAAGCTCCACTTTGCCTGAGCAAAAGAAAAGCATAACTAATATTCTTTTTTTAAAAAAAAGGGATGGAATGGGTGGCGAAATGAAATGACCATGAGGGGCTGTGAAACTGACACATCCCCGGAACCCCATGTAACCAGTTCAATGTTACAATTCAATTGTAACAATCCCGCACAAGTTGCCCCCACGCGCTCTCCTGTTAAACTTGTGGCAGGACAGTGAGATGGGCAAAGGAGGGGGGTCTTTAAAAGAAGCAAAATAAATATTCCATTCTTAGATTTTTTTCGTTGCAAGAGGCTGGAATTAAATCATTAAAAGGGCCATTTATTAATATTTATAGAAATGCAACTCGTGTGTTAAAGGAACACACGCAAAACAAAACAAAAAAGCGGCGCCAAAGGAAAGAGATTTTTTTTTGATTCACAAAATGAAGGACGGAGCCGCCATGCTTCTCACCACCTCCCACCCCGCTTTTTAAACAGCAGGCGAATGGAGAGAGGGGGAGACACACCAGCAGCCCCGCCAGGGACGCCTCACATCTTCAGTCATGGACTGAAGCAGGGGCAGGGAGGTAAAAGGGAAGGGGGGGGGGGGGAGGTGGAGAAGCAGCCCTGAGCTCTTTGCCCCAGCCCCGGGGGGCCAGAGGTGGCCCACTCGCTCTCTCTAATCCCCCCCATCCCCACCCAGCCAACACCTCTTACCATCCTTCCCCCTCCCCCTGGGGCTGGGGGAACTGGTGCTTTGAAGTGAAAGTTGTGTTTGAATGGTTGAGAAGGTTCCAGCATGTTTAATGTGTGTGTGTGTGTGTGTGTGTGTAGATACTATGGCCTGGCGCAGTTCAGATGCAACTAACTAGCCCTATCCCCACTACCTCCTCGCTACCTATTTACAGACACTTTGCTCCCGATCCCCAGCCCCTAGAGACAGGACACCTCGTAAAATGATGGGCACCTTCTCGGGGAACACAGGCGCGGGCTTTTCTGGGGGTGAGCTCAGCCAGCGGTCCATGAATAAAATCAGACAAAAAAAATCAGGAAAAAATAAGAGTGGGAGAGGGATGGGGGCTGTGCTCTGGGCTCTGCCCTGTCACTGTTTTTTTTTAAGTTAGGAGAAGAGAGGTAGGCATGTAATCTCACCCCTACTCCAACACCAACCTCCTCCTCTCGAACCCAAAAAGGAAATTCATCCTCAATGGAGCAGTTTGTTTTTTGCTGCCGTATTTCAGTTGAATGGTGATTCTCACACCTTGAGGTCTCAGTCTGAAAGTGTCAAGAGGAGAAAAGCTCAGACTCAACCGTCCCGGCCAACATGAAGGCAATATGGCAATGGATGACTGTCCTTTCAACCTCCCCCCCCGCCCCCCTTTCTCTTGGGGAGGGTAGAGATTTAGGAAGAAAGCTCTCTACCTTCCCCCCACCCCCCCCACCCCCAAATCTAAAGAGAAGGATCCCACTCCCAACTTCTACTTACCGGACAATGTCTCGATGACTTTGATAGCCGCATTCTCGTCGGGGCAATCCACGAAAGCATAGCCGGATTTGAGAAGAACTTGCCCGATTGAAAGCTTCCTCTCCCCAAAGAGTTGCTGTATATCGGCGGCTGTTACAGTCGAGCTCAGATTCCCAATATACAACTTATTCATGATCTCACTCCCTCTCTCACCCCCCCTCCCTCTCTCTCTCTCTCTCACACACACACACACAATCGAAAAATTATCAACAACAAAAAATATATATTATATAAATTAAAATAAGAGCTAATCGCTCAACACTTCCCTCCCCCTCCCCCCAAAAAATGAGAGATAAAAAACACAACATACAAGTCTGCCTCCAAACAACTAAACTGTTCCAGCACCAAAGACAAAAGCTAGCGAGTCCGACTCAAAGTGTCGCTACGACGCTCCTTTGGTTTAAGCGCCGCCTCTAAATAAAATCAGACTTAAAAATATCAGAGAAAAAAAATTGGAGCCCACGTGGTGCTTTGCGAAGACACCAGGGATGGAAATCGGAGGTGATGTGTGTGTGTGGATTTAGCAGAAAGAACCAAAAGGGTGTCTGATGGAGAAATCTCGCCCTCCCCAAAAACCCCTATCGCAGTGCTACTGATCCAAACTAACCCCAAACCATCAAAACTAGGAAGTGGCACAGGAACATTCACTGGGAAATGCTCAGAAAAATAAAAAGCTCGCGATTGGCCGGAGCCATGGTTCGCTAACATGAACGGAGTGGGCTGTCATTGGCTCAAATCAGCTTTCATGTGGATTCTCGACAGGTTTTGTACATGTTATTTGAACAGAGAGAGCACATCACCGGATGGCCACCTGCCCTGGGCGTCACTCAAGCTTATCAGAAAACCGGCCTCCTTTACAACCTCAAACAAATTTCCTAGTTACTTTCAGCTTTGCATCTATTGGTTCAAATAATATAAAAGAATAAGCCTCGGGAACATTCTAAAGTGCTTTACAACCAACAGAGTACTTGAAAATGTAGTCTTTGTCATGTAGGAAAAAACGACCAAATGCACACAGCAAGATCCCATACACAGCAATGAGATAAATAAATAATCAGATCATCTGTTTTAGTCAACTCTCTCCACAGATGCTGCCAGCCCTGTTGAGTAGTTCCAGTATTTTCTGTTTTTATATCTGTTTTGGTGGTATTGGTTGAGGGATGAATATTGGCCAGGGCATCAAGGAGAACCCTAAGAGAAAAGCAGATAACTGCAGATGCTGGAAATCTGAAACAACAGAAAATGCTGGAAAAGCTCAGCAGGTCTGACAACATCTGTGGAGAGAGAAACAGAGTTAACATTTCAAGTCTGTATGACCCTTCTTCAGAGTTCTGTTTTTGATCAAGGAGAACTCCCCCACTTTTCTTCCAATAGTATCAGCCGTGGCTCAGCTGCTAGCACTCTCACCTTGGTTAGGGGCTCAATCCCAATCCAGGACATGAGCATAAAAATTAAGGCTGACACTCCAGCGCAGTACTGAGGCAGTGCTGCACTGTCAGAGGTAGCATCTTTCGGATGGGAGGTTAAACCAAGGCCCTATCTGTCCTCTAAGATGGACATAAAAGATCCCACTGTTTTGAAGAAGAGCAGGAGAGTTATTCCCCAGTGTCATGCCCAATATTTATCCTTTAATCAACTTCATAAAAAACAAATAACCTGGTCCTTGCCATTTGTGGGAGCTTGCTGTGCCCAAATTTGCTGCTGTGCTTCCTACATTTCAACAGTAAATACACTTCAAAAGTATGTCATTGGCTGCAAAGTGATTTGGAAAATTGTGTGGTCATGAAAGGCACTTTATAAATGCAAATCTTTCTTTTCATATAGTGCCATTGATTTTTTTTTACATCCACCTGATAGGTCAAATGGTTTGATGTATTACCTGAAAGACAGTGTAGTACTTCCTCAGTACTGCACTGAAGTGTCAGCCTAGAAGTCTTTGGAGATAGATTTGAATCCACAATTATGTGTGTGTGCTACCCACAGAGCCATGGCTGACACCTTTACTATTCTGAATTACAGAACCACAAATTTAAATGCACAAAACAATTGCTTTCCCTCCTGTACTATCCTGTGAAATGACAAGGAAATATTCAAACTTGGAAGCCAAATAAGTTGCCCCAAATTCCAAATGGCACCACAGACTTGCCACGATGCATTAACCACCAGTAAGTGCCATGACCAGTTTTGCGTCCCCAGGCTACAAAATGGTAATCAGGAAGTGAATCCAACATCCCAATGCAGTCTCCTCTACATTGGAGAGACCAAACGCAGACTGGGTGACCGCTTTGCGGAACACCTTTGGTCTGTCCACAAGCATGACCCAGACCTCCCTGTCGCTTGCCATTTCAACACACCACCCTGCTCTCATGCCCACATGTCCATCCTTGGCCTGCTGCAATGTTCCAGTGAAGCTCAACGCAAACTGGAGGAACAGCACCTCATCTTCCAACTAGGCACTTTACAGCCTTCTGGACTTAATACTGAGTTCAACAACTTCAGATCATAAACTCGCTCCTCCATCCCCACCCCCTTTCCGATCCCCCTTTTTCCAATAATTTATAATTTTAAAAAAATATATTTTTCTTTTCCCACCTATTTTTAAACTTATTTCGATCTATTGTTTTATCTCCACCTTTTAGCCCATTTCGATCCCTTCCCCCATCCCACCCCCAGAAGGGCTATCTGCCACTTGCTTGTCCTGCTTTCTACCCTTAATGTCACCATTAGCTCATTCCTTAGATAATATCACCACCATCAACACCCCTTTGTCCCTTTGTCAATGACATATTTGGCAATCTCTTCTTTGCCTCCCCCTATCACTGGCCCTCTATCCAGCTCTACCTGTCCCATCCCCCTCTACCAGCTTATATTTCACCTCATTTCTCTATTTGCTTAGTTCTGATGAAGAGTCATATGGACTCAAAACGTCAACTGTGTTCCTCTCCGCAGATGCTGTCAGACCTGCTGAGTTTTTCCAGCTATTTTTGTTTTTGTTTCAGATTTCCAGCATCAGCAGTATTTTGCTTTTACCAACATCTCTCACCATTGACACAATTACAGCAGTATGCAACAGATATGTTCAATTACAGTTCAGGGATCAAGCCACTGGCTGTTCAACTACAAAAAAGCTTCTCCCTGATGAGAAGTAGAGTTTGATTTCCAGTGAAGGAAACTTGCTCCTCATGTTCCAGGCAATCTCCAATACCCCAGCAAACTGAGCCAAGTCAGATCTGTGCAGAGATTTGTGTCTGTCAGTTTGGGGAAATAATGTTAGGAGAATGCAACCTTCACCCTTGTTGCCCATCATGTCAATATCAGCTATCCAAAATCACATTGTGGCAAAGATTATATGCAAAGCACTGTATGTTTAGTTCAAACTCAGGGATGCCTCTTACTGTGTTCATGTGGCATACCCATTCCAGATACCAGGTATGCTTATGGCCTCTAAATAAACTATATCCTACTAGTCCCCACTTATGAGGATTTTTGTACTATAGTCTCACCTTAAGACAATCTATACTTATAGCAGGCCCCAAGAAGACTTTTATCCCATTCTTTCAGTCAAGATTTGGATAAACCTCGGATAGTCTTCCAGTAAACTCTGTCACCCAATCTCTATCAAAGAGATGCCTACACTAAACTTACGTTTCAAAGGGAAAAGGGTAATAGTTTAATGAAACATCTGGCTCAGTTCCACCATCATCATTTCTCTGTCTGGGCTGGAACTCAGTGGTGAAGTTCAGAGACTTTCCAAGTTTTACCTGCCTGCTAACTAGCCTATGTACTGTATTAACAGGCTGACCCAGCCACCTCAGGTGAAATGTTAACTCTGTTTCTCTCTCTCTACCGATGCTGCCAAACCTGCTGAATATTTCCACCATTTTCTGTTTCTATTTCCAGCACCTGCAATATCTTGCTTTTGTTAAAAGGGTTCAGCTCTCATTCTGCAGGGAACAAGTACTGAAAACACAATGAATGTTAATTGTTTAGAAGAGGGTCAGGTATATGAGTTTTGTATTTTACAAAACTGCCATTAGTTTTTCCAAATTATAGCTTTTGCGCAAAACGTCTTATTTAAACGATGCACTCTCAAAATCTACAATATATTTCAAAGATCACTGGACCTTTGTTTGGGAGGGCGAGAGAGATAACATAGAGCAGTCAATTCTTCATTTACAGCTATTCAAGCAACTGACTGCTTGGTTTTTAATTCAGACCTTCCATCCAGCAACAGAAAAACTGACAAAAATCATACTTTTCATGAACCACCCTTCATCTTTGATCTGCTGCAGACTTCAAGTAGACTTCTGACCAGCTTAAGTGTTGACACAAGCCACAAACAGCACATTTATAGTTAGTATTGCAATTATTAGACAAAAAAAACATATTCCACCCTGGAGGTCACATGATATAATGATGAGAGAGTTGTTTACTAATATTAACGACCATACTCCATGGATAAGTCTACTGCAGACCCAGACGTAAAGCAAGGACATGCCTAGGGGTTAAATGCTTTAGGAACCAAAGATCTAAAAGCCAGAGGAACAGCACCTCAACATCTGTTAGGTACTTTACAGCCTTCAGGAGATATTGAGTACAACAACTTCAGACCATGAACTCTGTCCACCATTTTGATTCCCCCCTTCCCCCTGCCAGTCTGTATCTTGTTCTTATGTTTTGCTTTCAGACAGCACTGACCCTTTTTCTGCTATTAACACATTCTGCTATTCTGCTTTCAGATAATGCTGACCTTTATTCCGCTTTTAACACCTGCTTTAGTCTTTAATATTATCTTTACCACTCCCTTGGTCTTGTGTACTATGACATCTTTGTCATTCAATCTCTCCTGACCTCCCTAACCTTATATTTTGCTCCACCTGCTCCTCCCCTCCTGTCTTTTTCAACAGCATTAAACACATCATATTTCTACCTCTCTCCAGTTCTGATGAAGAGTTGTAGTAGACTTGAAACGTTAGCTCTTTTTCTCTCCCCACAGATGCTGACAGACCTGCTGACTTTTTCCAGCATTTTCTGCTTTAATTCCAAAGTCTCCTGTTCCTCCCAAACCTGTCATATCTGTCACATGCCATGTCTTAAATTACTCATATACTGTGTCACTATAATGTAATATTATAATTTAATAGTATAAATATGTAAGGCTGGGGTAGACACATTTCTGGTCTCTCAGGGAATCAAGGGATATGGGGAGTGGGCAGAGAAGTGGAGTTAAAGCCAAAGATCACAGAATCACAGAATTGTTATGGTGTAGTAGGAGGCCATTCAGCCCATCGTGTCTGCATTGGCTCTCTGAGCATTTGAACCTAGTGCCAATCTCCTGTCTTTTCCCCATAACCATGATTAACCATGATTGCAGTGAAAGGGCAGACGGGACAAACAGTACGGCCTACTCTTGCTCCTATCTCTTGTGTCCTATTGTTCTTATCCCAAAATATTTTTTCTGAAGGAAATATCTTTCATTTGCACTTGAATGAATCAATACTATCTGCTTTCGCAATCTGCCGAGGGAGTCTGTTCTTTAGATTGATCACTTGTTCATTGAAATAATGTTTAGCCGATTAGAAATAAATTTACCCACATTTAACTGCAGGCTGTGTCCATGGTTTGACTGTACTGGACAAGGCGAAACAACTTTTCATGATCAACATTATGGAGTACTGTGTACAGTTTTGGTCTCCTTACTTAATGAGGGATATAATTGCATTGGAAGTGGTTCAGAAAAGGTTAACTGGGCCGATTTCCGGAATGAAGGGTTTGTCTTATGAGGAATGGTGGAACAGGTGGGCCTATACTCATCGAGTTTAGAAGAATGAGAGGTGGTTTTGTTGAAATATAAAAGATTCATAAGTGGCTTGACAGGGTGGATGCTGGAAGGATCTTTACCCTCGTGGGGGAATCTAGAACTAGGGGGCACAGTTTAAAAATAAGGGGTCTCCCATTTAATGAGGTGGAATTTTTTCTCTCAGAGGGTCAATAGACCTTGGAATTCTTGGGAGGCAGGGTGATTGAATATATTCAAGGCTGACTTAGACAGATTTCTGATCGATAAGGGAGTCAAGGGTTATTGGGAGCAGGCAGGAAAGTGAAGTTAAGGCCACAATCATATCAACCACGATCTTATTGAATGGTGGAGCTAGCTCGAGGGGCCAAATGGCTACTCCTGCTCCTATTTCTTATGATATTATTATCTAGTTCTTTTAGAATCCTGAAATCAGTAATCATGTCACCTCTCAAACTTATCGTTCCCAGTGACAACATAACTAGGTTAGATCTCATTTGCTAAATTTCTAGGTTCTTCAAAAATATAAGGGCAGGCTGATGCCTCAGCAACGCCCATGCAGAACTTTAGGTTCCAGGGCTAATTACCACTATGAAAACACAATGTTAAATATGGCAGATGTTGGAAATTTGAAATCAAAACAGGAAATGCTGAACAGGTTAGGCAGTGCCTGTAGGAAGGTAGGGGTGAGTACTTCAGGTCTATGATTCTTTCTCAGATGGAGATTCTGACAAAAACTGAAATGTTAACCCTACCTCCCTCTCTACTCAGGATTCTGCATGACTTGGTGAGTATTTCCAATCCAACACAGAATGACACTCCCAGTGTAGTACTGTAGGAGTTCTGCACTGTCAGAGGTGCTTTCATTCAGCTGAGACCTTGTCTGCCCATACATAACTTGACAGCAACCTCTCTCAAAAGACCACCTTTGATGAAGAGACCCAAAACCAGATCAGCTGTGCCGCTCAGACCTCTGCAAACTATGGCAGCGAACGTTTGACTTGTTAACTTGCAGAGGATAAAGACCTCTGCAAGTTAACAACAGCAGTTGTTGTCAACACGGCTGCAGTGAGACCTAGACTGCATCAGTGATACATAGAGCTCTAGAGAAATTCCATCAGCAGTGCCTCCACTGCATCCTCCAGATTCAGTGGGAGGACCATCGCACAAATGCCAGTGTCCTTCTTGAAACCAGCTTCGGACAAAACTCCTGCAAAATCAACTTCGATCGACTGGACAGACAATGATGGCTGAAAAACATCTCCCTTCCAGGTTCTGTTTTCTCAACTCTCTAGTAGCCAACATTCTGGGGAAGACAAAGAAAATGCCTCAAAGACACTCTGAAGTTCTCCTTGAAGTGCAGCGACATTAACATAATGACTGGGAGGAACTTGCTCCAATTGTACAAAATGATAACCTATCCATCAAGCTGCATCACAATTTCAGTCACAACATCTTAATGATGAGGTAGAGCGGCGACAGAGGAGGGAAAAAAAGGAAGCACATCCTGTACTCTGGATTCCACCACCTCATAGGTCATCCTGCCAAATGTGTCCAAAGATCTGCAGGTCAGGAATTGGCCTGTTCAGCCACATGAAGATCCATGGCAGAAAGTCGCTACCCTGAGTGGACATTGTCCTCGAATTGAGGGACAGCCGATGACATCTTCCATCTCAGGGAGAGGTAAAAGGTCCAACAGCATTTTTAGAAGGTGAGCAGGGAGAATTCTCCCAATGTCCTGGCCGATATTTATCCTTGAACCAACATCACTAAGCATATCTGGTCATTACTTTGTTGCTGCCTGTAGGATCTTGCTCTGTGCAAACTGGCATCTGAATTTCCTATATTCTAACAGTGACTACACTTCAAAAAGTATTCCATTGGCTGTAAAGCACTTTGGAACATCCTGAGGCCGTGAAAGGTGCTATACAATACTTTCTTTCCTTCATGATTTTCTAATTATCATTGTCAGGTGGATATTGTGGTTCTCAGATAAACCTCTAGGTGGAGCTCCATATGATGGCAGAAGAAAAAACTGACGTGGTCAGACCTGCCTGGGTTCAACTGTGCCTCTTGGCAGATGATCAGAGTGGCACCGATGCAGTTCTGCACAAACCACGCCCCCTGCTGGAAGAATTGGTGGTGAAAGCTTCACAAGGGAACGGAAAGAAGAAATGTACAGAATGAAAAGCCCTGAAGATTCATTATTGTTCTACATTTCAGATACAAACATGTAAAAAGTGTCAGGCAGGAAATACCTGCTGGTCTATCCAGCCTGCCCCATGCAATTGTGATGACTTTTGCAGCATATACGCTCCCCACCCCATCAAGTATCCTCTGGGAGGAGTGAAATACTCTAGGAATAAAGGAACAGGTGCAATAGAGTCATTTATGGCACAGAAGGAGACCATTAGCCCCTCAAGCCTGTTCCACCATTCCATGAGGTCTTGGCTGATCTGCAAGCTAACTTCATATACCACCTTTGCCCTGTATCGCTTAGTACCTTTGGCTAACAAAAATCCATTAATCGTGTTGTGTGACCACTGAGCTAAACGGGGTAGATTTGGAACAGATCTAGCAGCTCAAAACTGGGCATCCATGAGACACTGTGGGCTTTCAGCAGAATTGTATTCAACCACAACCAGTAATCTCATGGCCTGGCATTTCTCTCACTCTAACAATACCATCAAGCATGCTTGCTAAACAGCAAAAGCAGAATGCAAAAGAGCAAAGCGATCCGACAACAAACAGATCAGATCAAAATTCTGCAGTCCTGCCACATCCAGTAGTGAAAGTTGGTGGACAATTAAACAACTAACCAGAGAAGGAGGCCCCACAAATATCACCATCCTCAGTGATGGGGTTGTCCATCACAACAGTGCAAAAGTCAAGGCTTAAGCATCTTCAGAAGGTGCCAAGTGGAGGCTCCATCTTGGCCTCCTCCAAAGGTCCCCGAGAGATGCCAGTCTTCAGCCAATTCAATTCACCCCATGTGATAGTAAAAAACATCTGAAGACACTAGATATAGCAAAGACTTTAGGCCCTGACAACATTCTGGCTGTAGTACTGAAGACTTGTGCTTCAGAAATAGCCGCACTCTCACCAAGTTGTTCCAGTACAGCTGTAACACTGGCATCTAGGCATCTACCCGACAATGTGGAAAATTGCCCAGGTATGTTCTGTGCACAATTAGCTGTGCAAATCCAACCCAGCCAATTACCGCCCCATCAAGCTTCTCTGAATCATCAGAAAAGTGATGGCAGATGTAATTGGCAGTGTTATCAAGTGGCACTCGGCTCCAGACCTCATTACAGCCTTGGTCCAAACATGGTCAAAAGAACTGATTTCTAGGAATGAGGTGAGAGTGACTGTCCTTGACATTTGACCAAGTGTGGCACCAAGGAGCCCTAGCAAAACTGAAGTCAATGGGAATCAGGGGGAAAACTTTCCATTGGTTGGAGTCATATAGCATAACGGAAGATAACTGGGGTCATTGGAGGCCAAACATCTCAGCCTCAGGACATCACTGCAGGATTTTCTCAGGGTATTGCCCTAGGCTCAACCATCTTCAGCTGCTTCATCAATGACCTTGTTTTCATCATAAGGTCAGAAGTGGGGATGTTCACTGATGATTGCACAATGTTCAGCACCATTCACAACTCCTCAGATACTGAAGCAGTTCATGTCCAAATGCAGCAAGACCTGGACAACATTCACACAAGTGCCAGGTAATGATCATCTCCTACAAGAGAGAATATAACCATTTCCCCTTGATGTTCAACAACATTACCTTCGCTGAATCCCCCACTCTCAACATCCTGGGGTTCAGCATTGACCAAGAAACGTAACTGGACCGGCCACATAAATACTGTGGCTACAAGAGCAGGGCAGAGGCTGGGAATTATGCAGTAACTCATCTCTTGACTTTCTAAAGCCTGTCCACCATCTACAATGCAAACATCAGGAGTGTGTTGGAATACCCTCTACTTGCCTGGAAAAGTGCAACTCGAACAACACTCAAGAAGTTCAACACCATGCAGGACACAGCAGTCTGCTTGATCAACACCCCATCCACTACCTAAACATTCACTCCCTTCACTACTGACCCGCATTGACAGAAGTGTGTATCATCTACACAATGCACTGAGCAACTTGCCAAGCCTCCTTTGACAGCACCTTCCAAACGCATGACCCAACTAGAAGGACAAGGGCTAGGGATGCATAGAAACACCACGACCTGCAAGTTCCCTTCCAAGCCACACACCATCCTAACTTGGAACTATGTCATTGTTCCTTCACTGTCCTTGGGTCAAAATCCTGGAACTCCCTTTCTAATAGCTCCTTTTCTAACCTGCACCAGATGAACTGCAATGGTTCACCACCAACTTCTCAAGGGAAATTTGGGGTGGGCAACAAATGCTGGCTGTGCCAATGACACTCCCATCCAATGAATGAATAAACCTTTAAAAAGATAATAACCTGAGATTGAAGTTTTACAATTGACCTAGCATCAATTTCCATTTGCGGAGGAGAGTTCCAAATTTCTACCACCCTTTGTGTGTAGAAGTGTTTCCTAATTTCACTCTTCAAAGGTCTGACTCTAATTTTTAGACTATGCTCTTTAGTACTAGGCTCCCCAATCAGCAGAAATAGAATCTTTCTATCTATTCTATATGACCCACTTAATATGTTGAAAACTTCAATGAAATCACCCTTAATCTTCTAAATTCCAGGAAATACAACCCTAGTTTTTGTAATGTCTCTTAGTAATTTCACCCTTGGAGTTGCAGACAAGTTGGTGGAATGGGCAGACAGGTGGCAGATGAAGGTCAATACGTAGAAATGTGAAGTGACTCATTTTGAAGTGATTCAGTGAGGAACATGGGAAGACAATATAAATAAAGGTTACAACTCTAAAGTGGGTGCAGGAGCAGAAGAACCTGGGTGCACATGAAACATACAAACATAGAAACTAGGAGCAGGAGTAGGCCATTCGGCCCTTTGAGTCTGCTCCGCCATTCATTATGATCATGGCTGATCATCTAACTCAATAGCCTGCTCCTGCTTTCTCCCCATATCCTTTGATCCCTTTCGCCCCAAGAGCTATATCTAATTCCTTCTTGAAAACTTACAATGTTTTGGCCTCAACTACTTTCTGTGGTAGCGAATTCCACAGGCTCACCACTCTCTGGGTGAAGAAATTTCTCCTCACCTCAGTCCTAAATGGTCTACCCCATATCCTCAGACTGTGTCCCCTGGTTCTGGACTCCCCCACCATCGGGAACATCCTTCCTGCATCTACCCTGTCTAGTCCTGTTAGAATTTTATAGGTTTCTATGAGATCCCCCCTCATTCTTCTGAACTCCAGCGAATATAATCCTAATCGACTCAATCTCTCCTCATATGTCAGTCCCGCCATCCCAGGAATCAGTCGGGTAAACCTTCGCTGCACTCCCTCTATAGCAAGTACATCCTTCCTCAGATAAGGAGACCAAAACTGCACACAATATTCCAGGTGTGGTCTCACCAAGGCCCTGTACAATTGCAGCAAGACATCCCTGTTCCTGTACTCGAATCCTCTGGCTATGAAGGCCAACATACAATTTGCCTTCTTTACCGCCTACTGCACCTGCATGCTTACCTTCAGCGACTGGCGGACAAGGACACCCAGGTCTCATTGCACATTCCCCTCTCTCAATTTATAGCCATTCAGATAATACTCTACCTTCCTGTTTTTGCTACCAAAATGGATAACCTCACATTTATCCACATTATACTGCATCTGCCATGCATTTGCCCACACACTCAGTTGTCCAAATCACACTGAAGCATCTCTGCATCCTCCTCACAGCTCACCCTCCCACCCAGCTTTGTGTCATCTGCAAATTTGGAGATATTACACTTAATTCCCTCATCTAAATCATTAATATATGTTGTGAATAGCTGGGGTCCCAGCACTGATCCCTGCGGTACCCCACTAGTCACTGCCTACCATTCGGAAAAAGACCTGTTTATTCCTACTCTTTGTTTCCTGTCTGCCAACCAGTTTTCTATCCATCTCAATACACTACCCCCAATCCCATGCGCTTTAATTTTACACGCCAATCTCTTATGTGGGATTTTGTCGAAAGCCTTCTGAAAGTCCAAATAAACCACATCCACTGGCTCCCCCTCATCAACTCTACTAGCTACATCCTCGAAAAATTGCAGTAGATTTGTCAAGCATGATTTCCCTTTCATAAATCCATGCTGACTCTGTCCGATTCTGCCACTGTTTTCCACATGTCATTGAAGGTGCCAGGACAGGTTGAGAGAGCGGTTAATGAAGCATACAGTATCCTAGGCTTTATCAATGGTGGCATAGAATACAAAAGCAAGGAGGTTTTGTTGAACTTGTATAGGACATCAGTTTGGTCTCAGCTGGAGTATTGCATCCAGTTCTGTGTGCCACACTTTAGGAAGGATATGAAGGCCCTGGAGAGAGTGCAGCAAAGATTCACTGGAATGCTTCCAGGGATGAGGAACTTCAGTTATGAAGATGGATTGGAGAAGTTAGTACAGTTTTCCTTAGAGAAAAGAATGCTGAGAGAGATTTGATAGAGGTGTTCAAAATCATGACAGGTCTGGACAGAGTAAATAGAGAGAAACTATTCCCACTTGTGGAAGGATTGAGAACAAAAGAGCACAGATTTAAAGTAATTGGTAAAAGAAGCAAAACCGACATGAGGAAAAACTTTTTCACGCAACGAGTAGTTAAGGTCTGGAATGCACTGCCCAAGAGTGTGGTGAAGGCAGGTTCAATTGAAGCATTCAATGGGAATTAGACAGTCATCTAAAAAGGAAGAATATGCAGAGTTACGGGGAGGAAGCGGGAAATGGCATTAAGTGAATTGCTCATCCCGTGAGCCAGTGCAGACATGATGAGCTGAATGGCCTCCTTCTGTGCTGTAACAATTCTGAGATTCTGATAAATCTGCATTCCCTCCAAGGCCAATATATCCTTCCTCAGGAGCAGTAGCCAGTACCCCTAACATGACTTCTACCCCTTTGTCTTCTAGCACTCTAGATATAAAGGCCAGCATTCCATTAACTTTTTTAGTTATTTCTGTACCTGTTCATGACATTTTAATGATCTTATGTACATGGATCCCCACATTCCCTTGGTCCTCCACTGTTTCTAGATTTTCACCATTTACTGCTCTATCCATTTTGGCTCCGAAATGGATGACCTCACATTTGCCTACCTTGCAATCTGTTTGCCACAGTTTTGCCCTTTCACTTAATGTATCCATATTTCTTTGTAATTTTATGCTTTCAACTACACTCCTTACAATGCTACCTATTTTTATGTTATTAGTAAACTTGGAAATGTGACTTTCTATCCCATCTTCTAAGTTGTTAATAAATACAGTGAACAGATGAAACCCAGGAAAAATAGCAGGGAGAAGATCTGGGAAATCTGGAAAGTTCCTCTCCAACCACATTTGGCAATCAAAATGAGTCCAGCAGACCACTCTGGTCCTGTCTAATGTTATCCAGTATTTACCTCTTGTACAAGGTAATCTCCACCTCAGCCAGAAACAGACAAGGAATTTAGTGAATCAATGTTCGCTGCATGGCCTGGCAGCCTGTTCCTCAGGTCCACTATGCTCTGGGAAAAGAAGGATCACCTTGATCTTTGGAACAGCAATCTGGATGAATGATTATTCAGACTGTCAGCTAAGTGCAGATATCACTTTAAGGCCAACATGAAGTTACTACTTAATAAAACAAATAATTCTTATAAAAGCAAAATACTGCAGATGCTGGAAATTAGAAATCAAAACAGAAAGTGCTGGAAAAACTCAGCAGGTCTGGCAGCATCTGTGGAGAGAGAAATAGAGTTAACAAAGGAGAGTCACATTGGGCTCAAAATGTTAACTCTGTTTCTCTCCTCATAGGTGCTGCCAGGCCTGCTGAGTTTTTCCAGCACTTTCTGTTTTTATTATAATTAACTCTTATTATTACAGTTTGATGTTTTATCCATATCTTAAAGTATTTTTAAAGTACTTTTGGAAATGTGTTTGTCAAGATGAGAGAGGTTGGTGTAAGGGAATGGAAATTCCACCTTGGGCACTCAGTGCCAGAATCATGCATTCCAAGGACAGGCATAGTTAGTGTTGGCTGCAGAGTTAATTTCCTCTCCTTTCCCCCACCAGCGAAGCTCAGCAACAACCTCAGGGTGTTCTCAAAGTGACATTCATCTGGTTCTCTAGCCACACTGGAGGTTTATGCTGTATTCGGGTTCATGCCCGCCAGGAACGGGCTCAAACCTAGTTCACGTAGGACCCTCACAGCCAGAAGAACGAATTTTCATTCATCAGTCCTGGCTGAATTCAAAACTAGCTCTGAAAGCTGAATGTCTGGGGTCTCTCTGCCTGTAACTAATCCTTGTAAGACACAGAGTCAGGGAGAAGTGTAACACCTTTCAGTTCTACTCCTGTACAATAATTTTAAGATGATAGGTACTTTGTCATTGGGTTTGACTGCAGTATATGGAAGAAAATGAAGGAAGTTAACGATTTGACCAGGGATTGCAGATCTTTCTCGGTTGCTGATTCCACAGCTCGCTTGCAGCGTGCAATCCTCTTCCCAGTCACTACGTCCCATAATCCCACCTCACATCACCATCAGCTCTTTCTCCTGGGCCAGACACTGAGCAGGCAGAATGTATAATTAGCAAAATACTTTTTCACTAAACCAAATGAGTAGGAGATGGAGAAACCCAGGAGAAACTTGCTACGGTGATCGATTCGGCCTGTAGCCTATAACTAACCGGTCGGTAAAGACAACTCTTGGTATATACACCCGGGCAACACTGCTCAATGACAGCAACTTTTGTTGATAGTGTTTTAATGTCTCAAAGCCTTCACAGCGCGATATGATTGTTTAAACTGTTGAGCAGCATTCTGCTCACTTGTCAGTTGGACACTGAATGAAGGTAACAACAGCAAAAAAAGTATCAATGTTAAGTATAGCTGATATTAAGACAAGATGAAAGTTTGGGAAGGGGATTGTCTAGCTATATACCATGGCAGGAATGGTTGCTTAGCTGTTTGAAGCACCAGCACTATCAATTGTGGGTGGCCATGGAGTGAAAACAACAGGGATTCAAGTACAAAACTGATGGAAAAATGGCAGGACTGTGTAGAGACAGGTTTTGGAAATTACAATTATAGTTGATCCTTCTGAATTCAAAGTTTCTCAATGCAAATGAACTGACAACTCAATTTTTTAAAGCACTAGATTCCTACTTTCCTTTGTTACTTACATTATTTATTTCAAATCACCAGATAATATGAAATTTCTGTAGCACCAAAACAATTGACTTTGAATTATCAAAACTGTAGAGCATTATATCCACACAAACACTAACAACAGACTGTACTGTGCTTCAGCTTTGAAGGAAACTGATCTTAAAGGCATGAAGTTTCAAGTGGTGAGAGTACTGAAATCTACCAAAATTTTAAGGGTTGCCTTGAAGACATGCCCAACGGGTATATTGAATTTTACGTGTAATTCAGTATACCAGATAAAATAACGAAGAAGAGAACTTAAACACAGTGTCAAGGAAAACCAGGAATATGTGAGGTCAACTCTGAATCCGAGAAAGACAAATTAAAATGTTTTCCTGATGATGAGAGACTAGGAGCTATGAAGGAGCAACGGAATTTAAATGCTTATGTGCACAAATCATAAAATATAACCAAAAGGGCTAAAGGAATTTGTCCTTTATTCCAAGGGGGCTGGAATACAAAGGATTGGAAAAGATACTTCAGTTGTATAGAGACTTTGTCAGATGATATTTGGATTATTGTTCAGTTCTTTTTAATTCTTTGTTTTTTAATTTGTTCATTGATGTGAGTGCCATTAGCAAAACCAACAAATGCTGCCATCCCTAATTGCCCTTGAGAAGGTGGTGGTGAACCACCTTCTTGAACTGCTGCAGTCCATCTGGTGTAGGTACACCCAGTGCTGTTAGGAAGGGAGTTCCAGGTTTTTGACCCAGAGAGAATGACAGAATGGTGATATAGTTCCAAGTCGGGATGGTTTGTGGCTTGGAGGGGAACTTCCAGGTGGTGGTGTTACCATGTGCCTGTTGCCCGTGGCTTCTAGGTAGTAGAGGTTATGGGTTGGGAAGATGCTGTCAAAGGAGGCTGGCGAGTTGCTCAGTGCATCTTGTACATGGTACACACTGCTGTCACTGTGTGCCAGATGTGGAGGGAGTGAATGTTCAAGATGATGGATGGATGCTGATCAAGCTGGATGCTTTGTCTTGGTGTTGAGCCTCTTGAGTGTTATGAGAGCTGTACTTATCCAGGCAAGTGAAGAGTATTCCATCACACTCCTGACTTGTGCCTTGTAGATGGTTGACAGGCTTTAGGGAGTCAGTGGGTGAGTTCCTTGCTGCAGAATTCTCAGGCTCTGATCTGCTTTGTAGCCACAGAATTTATACAGCCAGTCCAATTTAGTTTCTGATCTATGGTAACCCCCAGAATGTTGATGGTGGGTATTCAGCGATGGTAATGCCATTGAATGTCAGTGGGAAATGGTTAGATTCTCTTCTGTTGGAGATGGTCATTGTCTGGCCCTTGTGTGGTGCAAATGTCACTTGCCAGGTCTTGCTGCATGCAGGCATGGACTGCTTCAGTACCTGAGGAATTGCAAACTGTGTTGAACACTGTGCAATCATTAGTAAACATCCTCATTGCTTACCTTATGATGGAGGGAAGGTTATTGATGGAGCAGCTGAAGATGGTTGGGCCGAGGATACTACTCTGAGGAACTCCTGCAATGAGGTCCTGGGTTGGCCTCCAACAACCACAACAATCTTCCTCTGTGCTGGATATGATGCCAACCAATGGAGAGTTTTCCCCCAATTTCCATTAGTTTCAATTTTGCTAGTGCTCCTTGATGCCACACTCGGCCAAATGCTGCCTGGGAACCCTGTTGCGGAAAGGATATATTGGCTTTGGAACGTGTACCAGTCACCAGAATGATACTGGGATTTAAAAGAGTTAAATTAAGTGGACAGCTTATATATTTGCATACACTTTAGTTTAAAAGGCCTGGAGGTGCCTTAATTGTGTTTGAAATGATGGAGCAGCTACAGAGAAACTATTTCCTTGGGTAGGAGAGTTCTAAAGCTAAGCATGATACAATAGTGAGAAAGGAAATAGCTTTTTCTTTTAAAACATCCTGACAGTAGAAAGTAGGAGAGGTATGTGGATCCATAGAGGAAAGAGTGGAAGAGAGTACATAGGAACAGAAACAGGCCATTCAGCCCAACTAGTCAATGTAGTATTTATACTCCATAGGAGCCTCCTGCCACTCTTCTTCATCTAACCCTGTCACTATATCCTTCAACACCATTTTCACTCATGTATCTATTGAGATTCCCCTTAAATGTACCAATGCTATTTGCCTCAACCACTTCATGTGTCAATGTGTTCTACATTCCCACCACTAAAGGGAATTATTAATTGGATTTATTGGTGGCTATTGTAGTGTAAAGGGTTAATGTTACATATGTAAATATATAATCTACATCATCTGTGATGTAAGATCACATGACAACAGAGTAAGGCGAGAGATAGTTTTATGTAGAGCCTCGTGCTGAGTATGCATTGTACATAGTGAATATAATGTTCAATAAAAGGTAGAGTTTACAACAGTCTAGCCTCCAGCATTGTCTGTAAATCCAGGCCCATGACCACCACCCATAACGATAATAATAGATGGTGACAGCGGAAAAACACAAAGAAAAGAGCAACAAGCGAAGAGTCCAGCAACTGGAAGAAGCCACAAGAAAAATGACTGCAGGACAAGGACAGCATGGAAAAACCTTCAACAAAACTCCAGAGAAGCCAACAGTAAAGGAAGATATGGAAAAAATCCTACCTGTACCACAGTGCTTTGACCACGTGGAAGGCCAGGATCAAGTCAAGAGGTGGCAGAACTGGCATCGCAAGTTTACCACGTACAGAACAGCATTGGGACAAGCAGAAAGACTAGCAAGGAGCAGGTCAGAGCCTTACTCTATGCCATAGGAAGTACTGCAGATGATGTAATGGTCAGAAAGGACAAAAACAAAGACACAGCGACATACGAGGAAGTTATCAAAGTTTTTAATCCTTATTTTTGTTTTCGGAAAACCACCAAATAGAGAGAGCAAATTCAATAGGCGCACCCAAATACTGGGAGAGAGCATAGATTCTTTTACTGACAAGTTATATCAAGTGGCTGAAAATTGCAAACATGGAGCCTTGAAAGACAAATTAATTCAGAATCGCATTGTTGTGGGAATCTTAGAAGAGACACTATCAAATTTTCTGCAGATGAGGGAAGATTTGACCCTATTGAAGGCTGTACATATAACAAGGCAGGCAGAAGAGAGAAAGCAAAACAAAATCTTTATTCGAGATAAAAAGTTGGTCTACTTATAGCAAGGATGTTAAAATAAGGATAAATTGGTACATAGGATGATCTACTGACATAAAATAGACTTCAAGTTAGACACTGGAGCAGGAGTTTCAATTCTTTCATAAACAGAAAAGTGGTTAAAACAAACTTCCTCCAGCCATCAATCATAAGATTCCACGGTTCAGGAGGTATTCAGCTGAAAATCAAGGAACAATTGACTGCTAAACTCCAGCACAAAGGAAGAGAAATCACAGAAACTTTGTATGTGATTCACAACCAAGAATATTCACTGTTAAGTCGAGAAGCTTGCATAGATCTACAACACATCTTTAAAGGAGATGAATTTGAAAACCATGAGGAAACCAGACAGAAGACTTCCCTGGGACAGCAGGTGAAGGAGCAGGGTGAATATGTACAAGGCAAACAGCAAACAACAGCAGATACACTGTCATGTATTCCTGTTGAATAGCCTGAACAGGAAGACATAAATCTTGTTGAGGAGATAGAATCATACGGTTCATTGACTACAAAATTCCTACCAGCAACCACACAGAGGCCGAACAAATTAAGGCAAGCATAGAAAATAGATGAAGAATGTGATAAAATTAGAGAATACTGCAAAAATGGATGGCCAGAATATGTTCCAAACAATCTCATACTCAAACAATACTTTGAGCAACGCAGACATCTCTGTATTGTGGAAGACTTATTAATCTACGATGAGAAGCTGGTCAGACCAAGAGTCCTCAGACTCGAGATCCTTCAAAGAATACACCAGGGACACCTAGGCATTACAAAGTGTCATGCTAGGGCACGAAATTCAGTTTGGTGGCCAGGAATTTCAAAATCGCTGGAGGACATGATTTCAAGCTGTATTATCCATTGCCTAACAGCAAGTAGAACCATTGATGGTATCCCCATTTCCATCCATATTGTGGGGAAATCTCAGAATGGACCTTTTCAAGCTCAAGGGAAAGACATTGCTCAAAGTTGCTGAATATTACACCAGATGGATTGAGATTAAACGAATTGTACAACCTCAGAAGCAGTCATTGATTCACTAAAAGAAAATTTTACCACACTTAGCATTCCAGAACGAAGGGTTCAAGAAGTTTACAGAAAACTATGGGTTTGTCCACACAACTAAACCAAAGTTGAAAACAAGGTCGGGGAGATTGGTGAAGCCACAACGCTTATCTCTGTGAGCCAGAGATGAAGGCTGAGACTTCGGGGGGAGATGCAAGATAATGTAAACAGTATTTATTAAGAGTCAGAGACTTATGGGGGGTGGGGGTGGGGGGGGTGGGGGGAGGAGATGTAGCATAAGGGGTTAATGTTAAATATGTAAATATGTAGTCTACATCATCAGTGACGTCTTACCACATGTAAGGCCCACTATGATAATAACAGAACTCTCTTATATTTATGGCCCTTAGTTTTTGACATCCTTCATTTAGAAACATCTTCTCTACATTTACACTATCAAACCCAATCGTAATTTAAAAGACCACTATAAAGGTCTGATTTGCATGATACTCATCTTCCTTCTCCCTTACTCTCTCAACATCGGTTGTTTTTAGACATGGCATGAGCGAATGAGGAAGAGCAGGAAGTTGAGTCTGTTGTTGTCCTCCCATCAGAAGTTTTGATGGAGCCAACCCATTCTGCAGTGGTGTAGGATGGTAACTCAACAGTGCTAAGTTGATATCATCAGTCTTTTTCAACAAGGCTTTGACCATTCTTACTCCTCTCTCAACCTCACCATTTGCTTGTGGGTAGCCGGGTGAACTAGTTGCGTGGACCTCTATCTCAGCCTTCTCTATAGGATAAATGTGGCAGTGATACCAAATAAATGGGAAAATGACATGTTGTTCCAAATCTTATGGTTTTGTTGGTCAGAAATTTGATCCTAACAACTACAGGCATGTTGGATTTAGATCTGTGATGTGGAAAGCAGAATCGGTAATAAAAAAAAACAATTGAAGAGCATTCAAATAGAACAAATGCAATCGGAGCCATTGTGCACCAATCAAAGACTGGTCACCACCCAATAAGCTGCAAGCTCTTGGAGCAGAAGACCTTTGATGAAGTATCTCAATACAGACATGAGGCTAAAGAGCAAAAATCTTAGGATAAGAGATGAAGCAGTGACCTGCACAGTTAGTTGGTCAAATAAAAAGAATCAAAAGATACCTTCTTCTTCTTCTTAGGCAGTCCTGCGGGAATGATGGTGACCTGCTTCCACTCCGACTCGATGGGTTCGAAATGGCTGGTAAGTCCAATGTGTGATCTGCAGACTCTGCCACATGTGGGGCAGGTGGTGCTTGAAGGGTTGGGTAGATGGGCTGTTTGGAGGTTTGTGCACTCCCTTCGATGCCTCGAGTTCACCTCTGCATGTTCTTGACAAAGTCTCTCGATGTGTTCAGTGCCTTCCCTAATGAGCCATCTCCATTTTGGTCAGTCACAAGCCAGGGTATCCCATGAGTCAGCAGGGATGTTTGAATGCTTCAGGAAAGCTTTAAGGACGTTGTTAAAGTGTTTCCGCTGTCCATCTGGGAGTCTCCTGCAGTGACCAAGTTCCAAGTAGAGCAATTGCTTTGGGAAACTGGAGTCAGGCATACAAACAACATTTCCCACCCAGTGGAGCTGTTCTTGAGTGATTAGCATGTCGACGATGGGCAGGTTGGCTTAGGAGAGGATGCTGCTGTTGGACCGCCTTTCTTGTCACCAGATTTGGACGATTTTGCGAAGGCATTGCTGGTGATACTTCTCCAGTGCTTTGAGTTGCCTGCTGTCGTCCAAGTCTCTGAAGCATATAGGAAAGTGAGGATCACTACTGGGCAACAATCAGTGATAAAGGGTCATTCTAATTGAACAGCAGTTATCCAAGGTTCAGTCCGAGAATTACAAAGTATTTGCAACACAGAAACAGGCCATTCAACCCAACAGGTTTGTGCTCCACACTGGTCCAATCAACATAATCCTTTTTTTCTCATGTGTATATCTACTTCCCCTTAAATACATTGGGCAGAATTGTCCGGCCTCGTTGATGGCAGGTGTCATGGTGGGCGGAGGGAGAAGGCCAAAAATCGGTTTCACACCAGTGTGAAAGCATAGTTGGGCCATCTGATGGTGTCCACCATGGCAGAACGCGAATCCTGCTGGATGCCGGTGTGAACCCGATTTGCATCCCAGTAATGGAAAACACGCTGGCTCAGAACACGTCTGGACAAGTGTGACGTGCAGAAGTCAGGACTTACCGTTAGGGCCTTGATCAGATTGCGGATATCTGAGGAGAAGAAGATGCTGGAGCCCAACAGCTCCTGGACCCTGGAGGAACACATGCATCTCATGCTTGGTGGATTCCCATGCACATGGTTCTTCCACGAAGCAGCTCTCAGAAGGTGGGAAGTCTCCAATGATGCTTCGGACCTGCTTCGGAACATCTCGCTCTTGGCCTTGGGCTGCTACGGATGATTAGCAAAGGGTGGGGAGAGGAAGGTCTAGGTGTGAGTGGGAGAGGAGGGTGTACCTGGGGGATGATGTTGGGAGGGGGAGAGGAAAGGCGTCGGGGGTAAGGTTGGGGGGTTGGGAATGAAGGTGTCAGAGGGTGAGGTTGGGATGGGGGGGATGAAGGTGTCGGGGGGTGAGGTTGGGAGTTGCGAAGAGGGAGTATGGGGGGAAGGCTGTGTAAAGGGGAGAATGCAGCAAGTGGGGAGGTAGGTGTAAGGGGGGAAGAAGGCGTAATGGGAGAAAGGTGTCAGAGACAGGAGGGAATTTAGAGGGGGAAAGTATATGGGGGAAGAGGGAATAAGGGTGGAGGAGGGAGTAAAGGGGTGGGGATGTCCAGGTGAACATGCAAGGGAGGGGTTTGTGGAGTCAATGACTGCCTCTTGGGGAGTGAACTGAAGGTGGTAGGAGGGGGTGGTGAGTATGAGGGAGCCGATAGGCTGGGAAGATGAAGGTGCATTGGTAGCGGTAGATGGGACGGCAAGGGTGGTTGGTGGGGACTCGGAGGCAGACACGGACCCTGGGGGTGGGAAGGAGGAGGTCAGGGAGGTCAATGTGGATGGGGGTGGGATTCTCAGAAAGGTAGGGAATGTGCACGTTCACCTGGACATCCTGGAAAGACAAGGGTTCGGGTTAGTAGGTGACGGTGGGGAGGTAGAAGGTGATACTAAGAGGGTCGACAGTAATGGGGGAAAAGACATGATGACTGTGGGAGGGGAAAGGACGGGGGAGGTAACAGTATACTTCACTACTACCATGGTTCTCGAAATCGAAAGTGAGCAGAGCCTCGTGTTGGACAGGCACAGGTGCTGTATGGGAATGAAATCATTGGGTGGGCGGAGATGCAGGTCAACTCAGATGGACAACTGAAAGAGAACCCCAGCAGGCAGTATTGAAAATGCTCGGGATAGTAAGATCAGTCTGATGGATCAAGGCTCCACGTGCATGGGAGAGTGCTTGCATGAGGCTGCGAAAGGCCCTTCCATACACACACTTCTCCCTCCAGAATTACTCGTGGTTCGGCTGCGTGCAGCTGAACTGCTAGTGGGTGGAAGGAGTGGGGGGGATGCAGTGGAAGGACTCACGAAGCCTGTCAATGAAGCTGAAAGACACCATTACACATTATTCAGTGGAAGTAAATATATTTTCAGATTATGAAGTGACAAAATGTGTTCACCCATGCAACCACTTGTGATCAGAATTTATTAACTTTTCTAGGTTATCACTTATTCCAGGTGTTGCCCTGACATCACAGCAGGGGTGGAGACAGCCTGTGCAATGGTTGGCCCTGTTGCCTCTGATGACTTTGGCGTGCATCATCTGGACAGCCAAGGTCTTGAGGGCCCTTGCTTGCTTTGGCTGCACCCTCTGCGGTGATAGAGGACGAGGTTGAGGGGGGTCACAGGCAAAGCAGACTCAGAGGGAGTGGACAACCTCTGAGATTCCTGACTGGATGACCCAGGGTTGTCCAACTACCACTCCTCCTCCCTTTGGGTGCCTGAGGGCCCCAGCTTGACTCCTTGAGGGGAAGGAACACCTGGTGGAACGTTGAGGTGCACCGTTTCCCTCTCGCATTGCCACTGCAGGAGCTCACCCATGGCTACTCCGATGGAGTGCAGGTCTGCGCCCATCTCCACATTCTGCTGGACCAGAGTCACCATGGTGTCTGACATCATTCCCATGGAGGCCTCCATGCATGCACATGTGGGCGCCACTTCATCAGAGAGCAGGCAGATGCACTCCTCCGACTCACATGCCACTCTGCTGAGGGATTCCAACAGTTCTGCATGATGTTCCCCACCTCCTGCTAACTCTCCACAATGAGTTGGAAGGCTGAATCCAGAGACTCATCATCTAACTCGGACCTCACAGATGCCTCTTTCCCAGAAGTCCTCTGCATGCCGGGGAGCTTGGCTGAACCTGCCTCCTGCTGCTGTGGACCTGTGTCCATGTGGTGAACACCAGATTGTGAACCTGAGCCCGCTCTAGATCTAGGTCCCGCTGAGGTGTGTGTCTCTGTGCTGGTGGAGAGTGTGGGTAAGCGCTGTGAAAGGCCTTCCGGGCTACTTATTTCCAGCACTTCAATGGAGGAGGTGTCCTGTTCGATGGAGGTGCGGACCTAAAAGGAGCTGAGGGACTGGCTGGCTGAGGGTGTTGGTTGCTTGGCAGAGCTTCCTGTGAACCAAAGTAGAGATAATTAGTGCATGGCAGCAGAATCAAAAACAGGAGAGAGAGCACTCACATTTGCGTTGAGAGAGGGATGATGTGATGTAGGATCTTCACGTAGGTGTTCGCTGCCAATCTCACTGGCGCTGCAGGCACAGTCCACATCCTCACCAGTCAGTGCAATGTCACGCTCCTCAAAGTGAATGAAGGGCCTAATGTGGGCCACTCCACCCCCAGTCTGGGACCTCTCCCTGCTGTTGTGAGCCGGCTTCTCCTGCATGAAAACAGATGGAGAGAGTGTGAGCAGGATGCATGGCACTGCATGGAATGTTTGTGTGGTGAGCAGAGACGTGGACGAGATGAGGATGCAAGCTTAGGGGGACATCACCCTGATGGAGAAGTGAGGGTGTGTATGAGAGTTAGTGGTTTGTCCCTTGAGGTATGAGATCCCTGTGAATGTGTGATGAATCTGGGATTGTGAGAGTTGAGAGTGATGAGGTGGTTGACGTATCCTGGCAGAATGAATGAGAGCATTCATCTGCTTCCTGCACTGGATAGCTGACCTCCTCTGTGCTCTTGTGGCACTGACTGCTGCTACCCCCACCCCCCAGGCTGGATTGGTGACTCTGGTGGACCCCTTGCAGCCAGACTGGGAGTAGAGGACATTGTGGCAGGCTTCCACTGTATCCAGTAAGCACCCCAGAGAGGCGTCACTAAATCTGGGGGCTACTGTCTTCCTTGTTTTTGGGGCCATCTGTCGCCTGGAGCAGTCCTGGTTTGTAGACATGAAGTAGGCATGTGCTCTGGTGCATTTTAAATATGGCGCCCAAAGCAAGGAAGCGCTGAGCTCATGGTGGGTAGAGGAATCTGAGCCCGCAAGCCAGTGGTCTGGAGTGCTTCCCTTGAATGCATTATTAATGAGGCGGGATGCGCCGGGATCGAGACGCCAGGTAAAACATCTATTTTTCATGCCCGCTATCGCACTTCGTGCAAATCTGGGATGATTCTGCCCATTGATGCTGTTCACCTCAGCTCCTCCCAGTAGTGGCAAGTTCCACATTCTAACAGCCCTGGGTAAAAATTCTCCCTCCTGAATTTCTTACTGCATTTATTAGTGGCTGTTTTTTACTTATGACCCCTTGTTTAGGGCTTGCCTGCATAATCCTGATGAAGTATTAAAAGTGGAATGTCTACACCTGGAGATGGGATGAAGTTATGTGGAAAAATAAAATAGAGGGAGACCAAAAGAAACTGAGAAGAATTGCAAATGGCATTTAACATTGTGAAATGTAGGGTTACATATACCGGTATTAAAATATAGAAAGTATGGTCAACGAACAAAGCACAGGAGTTAAATAACACAAGCTGACTAAAAGTGATCATTGTACAGCAGCAGTTACTAACACAAATTAAATGTTGGGTTGCATTGCAGAATATAAATCCAAGAAACCAATATGGACAATCCAAGAAGTATTAGTGAGACCATGGGTGACATTGTGCCCACTGGTGGTTACTGTTCTTCTCAACAGATATGGAGATGGCAGAAAGAAATCAATGTACAACAAAACTGATTGCGGGTTACAGAGTATTGAAAACAAATCTGTTCTCGCCACAGAGAAGCATTTAAAACAAGGGTATAATTGGAGCTAAAAACAGAACTGCTGGAAACACTCAGCAAGTAAGGCAGCATCAGTTGAGGAAAAAGGAAGGCATATCGGAAGCACTGGCAATGGAAGGTGGCATTGTCAGAACAGAAGGAACAGAGACACAGAAATGGGAGAATGGAATAGAGTCCTCACAGGTGTAGTCAAGGTAACCGTGGGAGTCAGTGGGTATTTATTGATAGCCTAACCCCAGAAATGGAGACAGAAGTCAAGGAAGGAAAGGGAAGAGTCGGAGATGGACAATGTGAAGGAAGGAAAGGAAGGAACTTGGAAGCAAAGTTGATGAACTTTTTCAGTTCAGGCCATTGGCTGCCAATGCCTCGCCTGTCCCCCATAAAGTTTCAGACAGGTTGGAGGCTGGTGGGTAGGGTACGGAAAGGTCACCTGCTGGATTTTATGTGCTCCCCCACCCCTGCCATCAGTGGGGGAGTGTAAAATCTAGTTTGCTGTCTCTATTTTTAAAGGACAGGTCCCCATCCACCTTCTCAATCTGCCCTGTCACTTTCAATGATTTGTGCACAGGTCCCTCTGCACCTGTGACCCTTTAGAATGGTACCCTTTATTTTATATTGGGCAGCATTTTTAGTGCGGCAGGCGCCCGCGATCGGCGGGTCCGGGAGCGGCCACGGAATGGACCAGCGACTGCGATCGGCCCCCAACTGCGATTTCATGCTGGCTGGCCAATTAACGTCCAGCCAGTGTGAAAGGCACACTGAAATGCTCAGTGCTGCCGGGGTGGGGCAGGAGGAGGGCGAGCGCTGAAGTCAGCGCAGGCGCAGAGGAGCACAGAATGAAAGCTTCCTGAAGGCAGAGAGCTGCCTCAGGGAGCTGAAGAATCCAAAAGCTATAAATTAAGATTATGAAATGCCAAAAAATATCCACACATCAGGATCAGTCGCCTGCACATTTGGATGATAAAAAACCTGTCCAAACATTTTTATTTTTATTAAAATTAATATTGGAAACCTAATCCCGCCCTTGGATGAGGTTTCCTCAAAAAGGCAAAAGCCACCTGGCCGATTCACTTGCTCGCCAATCGTAACGTTTGACAGGCAACGAAAAATCTCAATCAATTACAATGTTAATGGCTTTAATAGGCCTCTTAATTGTCGGTGGGTGTGCTGCCGACTCTCGCGCAGGCCCACCAACCGAAATATCGTGCTAGTGCGCGATAACGTTGGGACGCTCACCCGACGTCATCACACGCTATTTCACACTCGAGCGGGTCAGGCGCGTGTCTGTACGCCAAGCGAAAAATTGTGCCCATTCCCTCTGCTCATTCTTCCTACCAAAATGTATCACTTTGCACTTCTCTGCAATAAATTACATCTGCCACGTGTCTGCCCATTCCAAGAACATATTTAGGTCCTATTGACTATTCACAACCTTGATGTCATATTTGACTCCAAGATGAGAATTCAACACATATCCACAGACTCACTAAGACCATTTCCTCCTCTAAGCATCGCCCGACTCTACTCTTGCCTTAGCTCATTTGTTGCTGAAACCCTCATCCATCACTGTGTATTTTGTCTTGGATTATTGTTTCTAAATGTTTTCCCATCACCAAGGTTAACCTGAGTGGCCTGTAGTTACTTACATCCTTTTTTGACAAGGATGTAACATTTGCAATTCTGCAATCCTCTGGTATTACCCCCAGATCTAAGAAGGATTGGAAGATTAAGGTCAGTGCCTCACAATTTCCTCCCTTTTGTCCTTTTGCATCCTTGGATGCATCTCATCTGGTCCTGGTGACTTATCAACTTCAAGTACAGCCAGTCTAGCCAATACATCCTCTTTCACGATGAATTTAAGAGCACATTCTTCCTGGTAAAGGAGGATGCAAAATAGTCATTTAGTATATCATCCATGCCCACTACCTCCATGGGTCTCCTTTTTGGTCCCTAATCAACTCCACCCCTCCTTTTACTGCCCATTTACTATTTATGTGTATATTGAAGGCTTTTGGATACTGTTTCATGTTAGCTGCCAGTCTCTTCTCATTCTCTCTTTGCTTCTCTTGCTTCCATTTTCACTTCCTCTCTGAACCCTCTATATTCAGTCTGGTTCTCACTTGTATTATCAATGTGACATCTATCGTATGCACCCTTTTTCTGCTTCATCTTACTCACTTTTGTCATCCAAGGATCTCTAGCTTTTCTTGCCATACCTTGTCCCCTAATGGGATTTACCTTGACTATACTCTATCTCTTCTTGTTATGACACAGCAGTTTGTAAAGGCCGAGTTATTTAAAATCCCAGAGGGAAACTTCAAACAACTGTCATAACCTATATTTTCAATTGGTATGTTTTGAGTTGCAGCTCTAAATGCAGGAATAAGACCACCAAAACCCCTTTCATAGTATCAATTTTATTAATAATATAAACATATTGCCTGGTGTCTCCTAGCTTGGTGCAAGATTTCACTCCCGCTCTTGAATACTCTATTCAACAAAATGCAAATGCACTCTTTACCTTACTATTTACATCTCAAAACTACTATACATCAAAACACCCAGCCTAGTTGGCTTTAATCCAATCAATACACACACAGACTAAACCTCTATTTAAAAAAAATAATTTCCAATAACATTACATACATTAAGATCTCTTCCTGACACAATTACATATTTGTCTCTCAATCTTTGATTCCAAATTACTTGGGACAGATCTCTTCTCAACCAAATGAAATTAGCTCTCCTCCAATTAAGTATTTTTACTCCAGATTTCTCCTTGTTCTTTTCCATAGCTAATCTGAATCTTAAGATACTATGATCACTGTTTCCTAAATATTCCCCAAATGACATTTGATCCACTTGGCCCACCTCAATCCCCAGAACGAGTTAAAAATTAAAAGTGTGGCGTCAGAGTGAGGACAGAAGCAATGCAGAGAGGAAGGAGCAGCAGAACTCGAGGGAACTAAGATTGTGATCGAGGTTAAGTATTGAGATAAAGATCTAAAATCTAAAATAAGGAGCTAGAATAAGTAAATTGTGTTTTAAATCTTAAGTTCTTTTTTAAATTCTTAAGTTTTATTTCTGATAAATTTACCTTGTGGTCCAATAAATAGAGACATGGCAGGGCATCTCAGTCCCTTTAGATGCATATCCTGTTCCATGTGTGAACTCCAGGCTGCTTCTCATGTCCTGGACAACCACACATGCAGGGAGTGTAGTCAACTGGAAGAGCTCAAGCCCCATGTTTCAGCTGAATGGCAGTTGAAGTCACTGCAGTGCACTTGTGAGACTGAGAGTTTTGTGAACAGCACATTCCTTGAAGTAGTCATGCTACAGCTTAAGGTACGCATGCAGAGAGGGAATAGATGACCACCAGGCAGGTAGTGCAGAGTCCTCTGAGTGCATGTCACTCTCTTATCAGTATTCAGTTCTGAATACTGATGAAAGTGATGGTTCCTCTGGGTAGTGCAGCCAGACACAATTCCACGATACCACAGATGTCTTAACTGTACAGGAGGACAGGCGGAAGATTAGGAAAGCAATAATAATATAGGATTCAATAGTTTGGGGAACAGGCAGGTGTTTCTGCAACTGCAGGAGGAAATCTAGGATGGTATGTTGCCTCCCTTCGTGGCACATCAAGGATGTCACTGAATGGCTAAAGAGCACCCTAAGGGGGGAGGGTGAACAGCAAGAGGTGGTCCATAACGATAAGAATGACATAGAGAGAAAGAGGGATGAGATCCTGCAGGCAGACCTTAGGGAGCTAGGAAGGAGACTAGCAAGCAGGACCTAAAAGGTAGTAATCTCCTTGTGCCATGTGTCAGTGAGGAGGAGGATAGAGCAGATGAATGGATGGCTGGAGAGATGGTGCAGAGTGGAGGGCTTTAGATTCCTGGGACATTGGGATCAGTTCTGGGGGAGATAGGACCTGCACAAGCTGGATGGATTGCACCTGAACAGAGCTGGGACCAATATCCTTAAGGGTCGGTTTGCCAGTGCTGGTGCAGGGTGTTTAACTGAACTTGACTGGGGATGGGAACCAGGATATAGCATTAGGAAGGTGAAACAAGGTGCATGAAGTATTGGGGGAGATAGATAGCACAAGTGTAAGAAGTAGTAAGGTCAGGTGGACCAGGCTGAGAGGGAATGTGGTTAGGGTCTGGAATGCACTGCCTGAGAGTCTGGTGGAAAAAGATTCAATTCTGGCTTTCAAAAGGGAATTGGATAAGCACCTGAAAAGATAAACAAATTCAGATCTATGGTGAAAGGCAGTAGTAGTAGGACTAGCTGAGTTGCTCTTGCAGAGAGCCAGCATGGGCACATAGATGAATGTCTCCTTCTGTCCTGTAATATTGGCCTCTGCTTCAGCGCTGAAGGGCAACATTAGTAGAAGTAAGATTTTCTGATGAGATTAAAGTGTGGGCATCAACTTACTTTCATCCAAATTGATAGGCTCTACCAACGCTCTGGCAATATGATCCACTATGGAATCAAGCATCTTGTTCTCCCTGGACTACTCTCTATGGTCAGCCAACAATATAAAATGCTTCTCATTGGTAGGTTCAGTGGGACAAAGACATGAATCCTGCTCTTTGATAGCAAACACAGCTGACTCCACAAAAAAAGCAACTTCCTATGCTTCAGCAGTAGATTCAAATAGCATACCAACATTTAGGATCTCACCTTCCAGTGGATCACTCATTGCTACAATGGCTTCTTTCTCATAACCTTCTTCAGGAAAGAACCGACCTAGGTCAAGAAGGTCTTCTTGCGGATGGTCACCATCTGCTGAAGTGCCTTCTGTTTCTGCACATTCTGGTCTATCTTCAAAAAGAACTGAGAGATCCACAATCTCCTCCTGGGGCCCAGCAGATGACACAAAGGTTGGCCGGGTGGTTAACAGTGAGGTTGAGTGTCTTGGGCTACAGGAAGATATAGACGGGATGGTCAAATGGGCAGATAAGTGGCAGATGGAATTTAACCTTGAAAAGTGTGAGGTGATACATTTTGGAAGGAGTAATTTGACAAGGAAGTATTCAATGAACGGCATGGCACTAGGAAGTTCTGAGAAACAAAGGGACCTTGGCGTGTGTAGATCTCTGAAGACGGAGGGGCACGTTATTGGGGTGGTGAAAAAGGCATATGGGACACTTGCCTTTATCAATCGAGGCATAGATTACAAAAGTAGGGAGGTCATGTTGGAGTTGTATAGAACCTTGGTGAGGTCACAGCTGGAGTACTGTGTGCAGTTCTGGTCGCCACATTATAGGAAAGATGTGATTGTACTGGAGGGGGTGCAGGGGAGATTCACCAGGATGTTGCTTGGGATGAAACATTTAAGTTATGAAGAGAGGTTGGATAGACTTGGGTTGTTTTCGTTGGAGCAGAGAATACTGAGGGGCGACCTGATCGAGGTGTACAAGATTATGAGGGGCATGGACAGGGTGGATAGGGAGCAGCTGTTCCCCTTAGTTGAAGGGTCAGTCACAAGGGGACATAAGTTCAAGGTGAGGGGCAGGAGGTTTAGGGACGATGTGAGGAAAAACTTTTTTACCCAGAGGGTGGTGATGGTCTGGAATGCACTGTCTGGGAAGGTGGTGGAGGCGGGTTGCCTCACATCCTTTAAAAAGTACTTGGCTGAGCACTTGGCACGTCATGACATTCAAGGCTATGGGCCAAGTACAGGTAAATGGGATTAGGTAGGTAGGTCAGGTGTTTCTCACATGTCGGTGCAGACTCGATGGGCCGAAGGGCTTCTTCTGCACTGTGATTCTGTGTCTCTGTGATGGAGAATGATCCGCCACTCAATGAATAAACCTCACCAGCTGATGTTGAATGGAAATCCATTGGTTCTGCACCTGACTTTGGAAATTCCTCCATGAATGGTATCCAGTTGTCCTGCTATGGGACTTTGTGTGCTATTTCCAGAATGCCCGGTTGTATACATGCATTTCTACTCAGTAAAGAAATGCTTTGATTGTAGATGATGTAGAAGGCCTTAACAATCTGTCACCCCTTGTGGTGAAGGGTAGTGGTTATCTGACCTTTTACGTGAAGATTTGTACCACCTGGACCTTGTAATTTAATGTTTGATGGCTGAATGTGTACTGTTTTGAACCATTCCAAATGATCAGCCAATATTGTAATTCCAGCTCCAGTGTCAAATTTGAAGACAGTTTTAAAGCCTTTAACTTCCACAGTGACTGACCAAAAGTCTTGCTCCTGATCCTTTACATTTCCTGGGAAATTTGTAATCTCATTTCTTTCCATGTTGTTAATTTCTTGAATTGTCTGCATTTCATTAATATTCTCTTGCTTTCTGCTTTTAATGAAATTTTTAGATTTACAGAACTGCTTGAAGTGACCTGTCTTTCCGCATTGGAGACACTCTATGCCCCTGCTGGGCAACCTTGTCTTCTGTGCTGCTTTTTAGCATCGCAGCATAAGCATCTCAAGATGGCTGCTGTAAGGTTTCCCACTCTTTTGCCCGTTTTGGCAGGCTTTTGAGTGGGTGCGACTGCCGCCTTTGGGCATAGCCAACTAACAGACTCATCTAAAGCCATGGCATCTCAAAGGATTATAGTCGATTTTGCTCCCTAGGTTTGGCCTGCCTAGCATATTGAACCACTTGATCAAGTATTAGGTTGTCTTTTGTCTGTAAAAAATCTGACAGCTTTTTGTCGCAGATTCTGATGACAATGCGGTTGTGTATAACTTTGTCTTTCAATGCATCATACACACAAGCATTGGCTAGCCTACAGAGGTCTTAATAAACAATTCGATGGATTCCCCTGGTCTTTGGGATCACTGATTGAATTGCACTCGCTCAATTACGAGGTTCCATTTTGGGATGAAATATGCATCAAATGTTTTTAGGGCAGTTTCAAAATCTGCAGATGTTTCTTCTACTCCCTGTCTCAGGAGGACATCGTCGGTGATAGGTCCCACTGCACAGAGGAATGAACTAACCTGGTTTTTCTGCTCCTACGTATGCAAATTCAATGCTACTTGATACCTCCGTGTTTTCCACAACTCCCAAAGCTTGGCCTCTCTGTGTGCCTTCAAGGTTTTTGAACGGCCATAGAAGGAGCAGTGGCAGCTTGACTGGTGCTGACATCGCTACCAATTCTCAGTATGCCTCTCATCAAGCTAAGTCTTCTGATTCTTCCTTTGAAGAATTCTTCTTCCCATTTCTTCCCATGGGTGTTCTGTCGATGGCACACATCATCGTTAGATTGGTGTCACCACTGCTGCTACCATGTTTTGTGGTTTTCTTCGTGGCCTAATCTATACTGGGGAGGTTTCCCTCTACTCAAGAGTGACTTGGGTCTGACTCAGGTCGGATTCTTCCAAAGTACTTTATTTACACTATATACATGATAAGCTACTAGGTAAGTACACCTCTCTTGTGTATAGACTGTTCCATCTGCTCTACAGAGTCTCTAGCACATGATTACTGATGTCACTATTACATCATGATACACATCACTACCTCATTACCATAACTATTAACCCATTGGCCGGAATTTTCCAGCCCTGTTGGTGTCGGTCGTCATGGCGGGCAGAGGGTGGGGACAATGTGGTGAGAAGGCCAAAAATCAGTTTTATGTCGTCATGAAACAAGTTTGCAATTGTCCGCTCCACCCGTCAATGGCTGGCCATGTTTCCCACTGCTGCACGTCAGGAACGTCATTTTAATGCATTTGCATCTAATTATAAGCCTTGCTCACCAGAATCATTCCACCCACCAAGTCAAATTTACCGTACACAAAAGATGGTGACTTCAGAACAACGTGCTTCATAACTGCCTTTAAAAGGTGAACACCTGGTGACCTGAACTTTGAGGGGAACTCAGAGTTGAGTGCACACAACCTTGTGCAGTGCTCGCAAACATTGCCCATAGGACATCAAGGAAGAGGCATTTGCGCATTTGCTGGGGTCAGGCAAGTCGCTTTTTCCCAGCTGGCTTTCAGTGCAGTGCTGGGGCAAGGGCTGCAGTGCTGGTCAGGCTAAGGATTGGGGGGAATGGGAGGCAAGGCAGCACAGATTGAAGAAAATACTCATGCACATGCCGGGGGTGGGGGAGGGAGGGAGGGAGGGGGAATGAGGGGAATGGCCACACACTTGGAAAAGCTTGTCAAAAGTGAGCATTCTTCTGCAGTTGAGGCCATTCAGCTGCAGCTCCATTGACATGCTTGGAGTCGAGCCTCTGAAGCTTTTCTCAGCAACATAAAAGCATGACAGTGCCACCAAATGCTCTAGAGCTTCTCACTCCCCTGACGCAGCCTGCTAATTAATGTGCATTTTAGGGGGCAGTAGAGCAATGAGCTAACTAAGCAAGTTGTAGAATCCCCTTGTGAAAGGTGCCCATGGTGCAGCTACTGGTAGATGTGCTCACAGCCCCTTGCAAAGTCTTGAAGGAGATTTTGACCAGTATCCATTATGGTTCAAACTAACAGCGCAGCTTTGCATTGCAGGTTAGGAGAATGTCTGTACCTGAGCTTAAGACCAGAGCATGCAGTCCAATGGACGAAGCTGCCACCAATTGGTCAAGTGGAGAGGGGCAGAGGTGGGTGGGGTTTTGGACAGCCAATGAGCGTGCCATACACTGGCCATCCAAGTGGTGGCCAGCACTCTCCTGTATGCATGAAGGAGCCTTCAGACTTAACTGAGAAAGGTTCCCAGTACACCCCATGCTAACCCACACATCTCTCTCTTTGATCCTGCTGGAGGAGAACATAAGGATCAAGGACCCTGGTGATGTTGTGGTATGCCTCATGGCTTACAGGGAGCAGAAAAGAAGAAGAGAGTGGCAGAGGTGCCTGCCTCAGCAAAGGGAGGAGCACCTCCCTCAAGGTGAAGGGGCAGCAGGACTTGCTGTGCATGCAGCTGAAGATCCACAGCGAGCCATCCCTCATAGGTGCCTCGCTAGACCCAAGGTCTATAATTGGCGCCTGTGATTCCTGCAGATGGCCTAGGACCAGTGTCGCTGAAGGCTGTCTAGGGAACTGGTTGGTCACATATGCCACCTGCTACAGGATTTGGCGCCACTGGGACATGGAGGGCATCCACTGCCAGTGGCTGTGAAAGTGACCATGGCGCTCAATTTTTACGCCAGTGGCTCCTTCCAGGGCTTCACAGGTGACCTGTGCAGGATCTCGCAAGCCTCCACCCACATGTGCATCCGGGAGGTCAGGGACACCGTGTTTGTGAAGGCACAGAGCTTTGTGCATTTTGCCCATGATCAGGAAAGCCAGGAAGCAAGGGCACTGGGACTTGCACAGATCTCAGGTTTTCCACAGTGCAGGGTGCCATCGACTGCACTCATGTGGCGCTTGGATCTCCATGGCAACAAGCAGTCAACTACATCAACTGCAAGGGCTTCCACTTGCGGAATGTTCAGTTGCTGTGCGACCACCACGAACACAGGTCTGTGTACAATTCCCAGGGAGCGTCCATGACTCCTACATCCTTAGCAGGTCTCAATTCCCTGACATCTTGCAGGGTCCAGAGAGGCTCTAGGGCTGGCTCCTCGGGGATAAGGGCTACCCACAGAGGGCATGGCTGATGATAGCCCTGCAGTGGCCTCAGACTGCAGTAGAGCGGTGGTACAACGAGGCTTATGCCGCAACCCGGACTTTGGTGGACAAAACGATAGGCATTTTGAAAATGAGGTTCCGGTGCCTTGACAGGTCCAGTGGAGCACTGCAATACAGTCCCCTGAGGATGTTATGCATCATCACCGCTTGCTGCATGCTCCACAACCTGGTGTGCAAAGGGGGGGGGTGGGGAGGACCTGGCTGAGGAGGAGATGGAGAAGCTGCACGTATCTTCTGATGAAGAGGGCATCGAAGGGGATGATAATGATGAAGTCCTCGAAGGCGAGGATGCCAGCGATGAGGTCATCACACTGGCCAGATAACGTAGGCACGTTCGGGATGCCCTCATAACTGCAAGATTCATGAAGGATGACGATGAGATGCAGTGAGGACACTCCATTGATCTTCACATAGTCTCTGTGAATGTCTGACTCCTGTCTGGCTGAGGGCAGCTTGTTTGCGCTTTGTAATCAGGGTCATATTGTGGAGATGAAGGCAAAATATTGCAGATGCTGGAAATCTTAAATAAAAACAGAAAATTCTGGGAAAACTCAGCAGGTCTGGCAGCATTGTAGAGAGAGAAACAGAGTTAACATATGACTGTCCGCCCCTCTTCCGTGGCTACATTCGCGGCCGGGTGTCCCTGGAGAGGGAACACAGGGTGTCTGCAGGCACTATCGAGGCCTTCTGCACTTGGTGGCCACCATGGGTACTGGGATGTTTTATTGACCCTCTTAACCACATTTTGCTTTAATGTTTGTAAGTTTCCTTTATATTTTGTCTTTGTTTTTGCAGTTTCCCTTTAGAGGCTGCTTTTTAATTTGTCCCTAATTTTGTTAATTTAGTTTAATTGGTTTGAACAAGAGAGTTGCATCTTCTTGATGTAAATTGGTGTACCCCTTTTTAGTTTCTTGAAATATCTTTTATTGTTGTTTTGTTTGTACTTCAGTCCCACGCTCCTGATCTACGGGCACCCAGTGCGGAGGGGGTCAGGGAGGGAGGAGGACCTCCTTGTGAACCCGCTCCTGGGCCTGGCCAAGTTGGCCATTAACAGGTCCAGGCAGCGGACGGACAAGGGGGTCATCCGGCCTGACTGTCCCTCTTCCATGGCTGCGTTCGCGGCCGGGTGTCCCTGGAGGGGGAGCACACGGTGTCTGCCGGCACCGTCGAGGCCTTCCATGCTCGATGGGCACTGTGGGGACTGGGGTGCTTTATAGACCACTTTGATCACATTTTGATTTAATGTTAGTAAGTTCCCTTTGAATTTTGTCTTTTGTTTTTTCAGTTTCCCTTTAAGGGCTGCCTTTCACTTTGTCCCTGATTTTGTTAATTTAGTTTATTTGCTTGTAACCCCAAAAGAGTTACATCTTCTTGATGTAAGTTGTTGTAGGCTGCACCCCCATTCTAGTTTCTTGAAAAACCTTTTGCTTTTGTTTTCTTTGCACTTCAGTCCCATGCTCCTGATCTACCGGCATCCAGTGTGGAGGGGGAGGGGGGTGGGTGCGGGGGAGGAGGACCTCCTTGTGAAACTGCTCCTGGGCCTGGCCAAGTTGGCCATCAACAGGTCCAGGCAGCGGACAATTGCGGAGGTCATCTGACTCGACTGTCTGCCCCTCTTCCACGGCTACGTTCGTGGCCGGGTGTCCCTGGAAAGGGAGCACGCGCTGTCCGCTGTCACCGTCGAGGCCTTCCATGCTCAGTGGGCATCGCAGAGACTGGGGTGCTTTATTGACCCCTTTAATCACATTTTGATTAAATGTTTGTAAGTTTTGTTGAAATTTTGTCTTTTGTTTTTGCAGTTTCCCTTTAAGGGGCTGCCTTTTAATTTGTCCCTGATTTGTTAATTTAGTTTGTTTGGTTTGTAATTAAAGAGTTATATCATCTTAGCCTTCTTAACCCTGCTGCTACGTCCTGCCGGTACTCCTCCGACCTCCAGAGTGGAGGTGGAGACAGCCTGCTGACTGCTAAGCCCTGTCTATGATGACCTTGGTGGGCATCCTCTGGAGGACCGAGATCTGGAGGGCCCCAGCCTGCTTTCAGGGTCCTGCTGTGTTGCCGTGGAGCCTGTGGAGCTGGAGCTGCTGGGGTGACAGGAAGAGGGGATTCGGATGGGCCGGTCACTCCCGGATTCACCTGGGTGGGTGGCCCCGGGGTGTGCACCTGCTGATTTTCCTGCCTATGGATGCCCAAGGGCCCCTGGCTGACTCCTTGAGAAGGGGAAGCTGGAGTGTGATCGAGCTGCCCTGCACCCCTCTCGTGTTGACACTGTTGGAGGCCAAACTATGGCATCAGTGATGGAGCTCAGCCTGTGCAGCAGTGAAGACCGGTGGCCTGGACCAAGATCTCCATGGCGGCCGCCATCCTACCAGTGTTGACCTTGGTGCATTGACATGTCACCACAGACTGAAGGCAGATGGACTCCTCCATTGTGCCTTGCAATCTGAGGAGTGCAGCAGACAGCCCTTCCTGATGTTCCTGAGCTTGTCTTTGCAGCTCCAGCAACTGAGGTGTGACCAAATCCAGAGGCTTCTCATCTGACTTGGACTCAGCAGATTTCTGGTCACCAGCATTCCTCCAAGTGACGGAAACCTCGGCAGTCCCTGCCGCCACCTTATGTGGATCAGACAGTGTGATGGGCTCACCAGATTGTGACCCTGAGGCTACTCTAGAACTAGGTTCAACAGAGGTGTGTGTCTCTGCACTGGTGGAGGGTGTGAGTGAACGCTGTGACGGGACTTCAATTAGGGTGTCATCACGTTCTTTTTCCGAGGTGTCTTCAGGGCTTGAGTCATGGACCTGGCTTGTGGACCCCCTCGGTTGCTTTCCAGATATGCCTGCAAAAGCAAGGGAAGATAATTAGTGCATGGCAGGGGACTGAGGAACAGGGGAACTGACTCACAGCATGGGTCTGATGGATGTTGCATTGCTGGATCCTCACTTGGTTGAGCGCTGCCAACCTTGCCATCAGCACAGGTACAGTCCAGCTCGTCAGTGGCCAGCTGGATGAGTCTATTTTCAAAGTCTGTGAGGACCTTGATGTCAGGCATTCTTCCACCAGTCTGAGACCTCTTGTTGTATGCCAGCTTATCCTGCATAAAAACAAATGGAGAGAGTATAAGTAGGATGCCTGCCAGACCAGATGAGAAGGATGCCTGGCATGTGTGGGTGGTGCCATGGACGGGATGAGGACAAAATCCACAGGGCAGATGAAGGTGTGTGTGGGTGATGAATAGTGATGTCCCTTGAATTAGCAGTGAGTGAGATGAGTTGAGAGTGATGAGAACATTGCGTTACCCTGGCGGAATGGAGGAGATCATTCATCCTCCTTCGGCACTGGATGTCTGTCCTCTTGCAGGGCATTGGTGCTCACCACCGCTGCCACCAACTCCCATGCTGGATTTGTCAGCTTGCTTGCTGGTCTTTGCCCAGATTGGGGATAAAGGACTTCATGGCAGGCCTCCACTGTGTCCAGTAGGTGACCGAGGGAGACATTGTTAAATTTGGGGGCAGCACATTTCATCCTTTTGGCAGCCATGACTTTGCAGCAGCTTCCGATCCCTTAGAGAGTGCTAGCTCTGTGCAGGGGTGCCCTTTAAATATGGCGCCCAGATTACTGAAGGCCTGAGGTGACGGTGGGGTGGGCAAATCAGAGGCTGCCCCGCCAGTGATCCAGTGTGTTTCCCAAGAATGCATTATTAATGAGGCGGGACGCACTGGGAATGGGACAATACAGCACGAAAACCCATTATTGTGGCTGGCAGGTAAAACCTCCCATTTCCTGTCCATTACCGCACTTTGTGCAAATCTGGGACAATTCTGCCCATTACGCTACACAATATGCCTTCCCTTTCCAATGGCAATTTCCCATACGATGCAGGAGATGCAATACCTGCTCTTTTACCTTGTATGTCTTTCAATTTAGTGCACTGTATTCGCTGCTCACAATATGGTCTCCTTTATGGTTGGGAGACCAAACGTAGATTGGGTGACTGCTTTGGAGAGCACTTCTGTTTGTTCTGCAGGAGTGACTCTGACCTTTCCTCCTCCTCCAATGAAGGCCAATGGAAGCTGGAGGAATAGCACCTCATCTTTTGATTCGGCATTTTCCAATTTTGGTTGAAAAGTGCCTTCCAGCCTCAATATTGAATTTAATAATTGCAGGTTATAATCTCTGCTCCCATTTCTTTAGGCAGTATCTGTTGGTGATGATTCTGCTATTCCCATTTATACCTCCACCAGACACATCTTTTGTTTCTTTGTTTCATTACCGTCTCCTTATGTCTTGCAGCATCTCCCCTTTGTTATTTAATCTCTGCTGCCTTTCACACTATCATAGACCTTCCCTTTCCTCCTCCTCCCTCCAGCCCCTTTCCCTGCCTCTGCACTTGCTTAAAACCTGTTACATTTGTTTCTTTTTCTGATGAAAGGTCACCAACTGGAATAACTTTTTTTCTCTCTCCCAAAATGTTGCCTGACCTGCTGACTATATCCAGCAATTTCAGACTTTGTGAGATTTCCAACACTCAGTATGTTACTTTCGATAGGATTGAGGTTTTTAGTAAAATCAGGAGCAGCAGTAATTGGAATATAGAGTCTAATTTTTAAGAGATCCAGGATACCAGGACTATGCTTACCAACACTATCAATTTCATTATGATGTTATTGCTTAGAGTATTTTTCCATCTCTCGCTGTCTACCTCTATCTATCCCAGTGAAATACACAGATCTAAAAGAATTTAGTTCAAAATCAATGAATAATTAATGAAATCACTAGTGTTGACAAAACAAAAATCCCTAAAAACAGCATTTTAAGTTAAGGATGCTTTCAACCTAATTTAATGTAGAAAATAATGCCGTCAGCTTTACAGGCATCACCTTGTAGATTATATCACCAGTTATGACAATACAAGGCTTGTTATCCAGGAAAGCAGTGTTCAGGACTTGGTTCAACAGGTTGATAGTCAGCCTATTAATCCTTCCAATACTTACCAATATTCCCCAAAGGGGGGTAAAAAAAGTGTGTGAATAAGCAAAACAAACAAACCAGGAGCATGAAGAGTGGAAAGGTCATGATGTCAGTCAGTGTCAAAAGTTGATTGGAAGGGATCATCATGTAACCTTCAGGTGAGGTGCTGTGGGTATACCCACATCATGCAGACTGAAATGGTTCAAGAAAGTAACTCATAACCACCTGCTCAAGGACAGTCAGAGGTGGGAAACAAATGCTGGCCTTGCCATAAAATAAATAAGTGTCTGCAACAGGCATGCTTCACCAAATATGTGGTCACTGTAATGTTCAATGGTTTGATTGATCTGTGTTTGATTATATTATCCTGTTCTCTGATCCATATTTCTGTGTTTAATTGTGGCTGGAGCTAGAGAACTAAAAAAAAGAAAAACATCTAAAGAAAATGGGATCTGGCTGAGATCATGTTTCGAAGAATGAGGGGTGATCTCATTGAAACTTACAAAATTCTTATAGGGTTGGATGTAGAGAAGATGTTTCCCCTGCCTGGTGAGTCTAAAACTAGGGGACATAATCTGAGGATCGGGGGCAGGCCATTTAAGACTGAGATAAGGAGGAATTTCTTCACTCAGAAGGTGGTGAATCTTTGGAATTCTCTACCCCAGAGGGCTGTGGAAGCTTAATCATTGGGCATGTTCAAGACAGGAATCAACAGATTTCTGGAGACTAATGACATCAAGGGATATGGGCAAAATGTGGCAAAGTGGAATTGAGGTAGATGATCAGACATGATCTAATTGAATGGCGGAGCAGGCTCGAGTGAATGGCCTACTCCTGTTCCTTTGAAATCCTGTAATGTCTGAGACGTTTAAAATATTGTAAATAAACTGTTGAAGATTTGGAACAAGTGTCATCGCTGCTTGTTCTGAGATAAATCAGCCATCTAAGATATACAGCAAACTGGTGAATACATAACAGTTACCAAACTGTGCCACATCTTTGAATTGGGCCTGCTGTTGCAGAGCAGTGTGAGGATGGTGCTGCCAGTGGTGTTCAAGGTCACCATGGCCTACACCAGCGGATCCAGTGATATTACCAACATTTCTCAGTTCATCATCCATCACTGCAAAGAGGAGGTCACTGAGGCCCTGTACTCCAGGAGAGGGGTCTTCATAGTTTACTCTCTAATCAGAGAGAAACAGGAGGAGCAGGTATATGGCTTTTCCAGGACAGTAAGCTTCCCATTGTGTAGGGAGCCATCCATTAATTGTATGCATGTTACTCTATGGTCACTGCATACCAATAGGGTGATGTACCAGAAACACAAAGGGCTCGATTCCATGAACATGCAGTTGGTACTCAATGATACCCAGCCCATCATGTATGTCTGCTATCCTAGCAGCAGTCACAATGCATTCATCCTGCACCAATCAGCCCTTCCAGCCATATTCACGCCATACATTGAACCAGAGGCTGGCTGCTCGATGGTATGGGCTACCCGCTGTACATGCGGCTGATGATTCCCCTCTACCATCCGACCACACGTGGACAGTATTTAATGATAGCCATGCTGCAGCTAGGAACATCATGGAGCAGACCACCGGCGTTCTGATGCAACGATTCCACTGCCTGGACCAATCAGGGGGAGCGCTCCAGTATTCACCAGAGCATGCCTCGTGATTCATTGTTGCCGTCTATGTCCTCCACAACTCGGCAATCATGAAGATGTGGCCTTTGCCACCAGGACTTCGGCGAATACCTCAGGAGGAGGAAGGGGAGGAAGGGAGGAGACATTTGGGGCTGTTTGTGAGTGTTTCACCAGGCTCTGTTTCCTCTGAAAAAAATCTCCAGATTATTATTGCTCCAGCAATCCCCATGTTTCCATCCCTTTGTTACTAACATCACAGTGTCCTCTTGGCCAAAATCCTGAAAATAAACAACACCACAAACCAACCATTCCATATCAACTCTATCCAACATTTCTGATAATGCATATAATGCTGTGGATGCTGGAGATCTTAAATGAAAACAGAAAATTCTGGAAATTCTCAGCAGGTGAAGCAGCATTTGTGAAGGAAGAGAGTTAACGTTTCAGGTTGATGAATTTTCATCAGAACTGGAAACACAGATGTATTAGGTTTCAAGCAAATGCAGATGCAGGGAAAGGAGGAGAGAACAAAAGGGAGTCTGTGATAGGGTGGAAGGAAGGAAAGATCAAGTAACAAAAGGGATGATGGTGCAATACCCACTATAAATGCAATGGACTCCCACTGACTCCCATGGCTACCTCAACTATACTTTGCAATTGTCCAATAGGCTTGAGGTTCTCTCAGCTTGCTTGGATGAGAGTTGGGGCTGCAGTGTGGATGAGCAAATTGACCGTGGCACCTTGGTACAGGAAGACATTCAAGTGCAGGCAGCAAAAAGGAATGTAGCGATAGTAGGGGGCAGTATAATGATGGGCATTGACACTGTTCTCTGCAGCAAAGAATGGGAGTCCAGATGGCCATGTTGCCTGCCTGGTGCCAGGGTTCGGGATATCTCCTCAGGGTTGGAGAGGAACTTGCAGTGGGAGGGGGAGGATCCAATTGTCATGGTCCATGTAGGTACCAATGACATAGGTAGAACTAGGAAAGAGGTTCTGCAGAGTATGAGCAGCCAGGAACTAAATTAAAAAGCAGAACCTCAGAGGTAGTAACCTCTGGATTATTATCTGAGCCACGTGCAAATTGGCAGAGAGTACATAAAATTAAAGAGATGAATACAAGGCTCATAGACTGGTGTGGGAGAAATGGGTTTCAGTTCATGGGGCACTGGCACTAGTACTGGGGAACATGGGGGCTCTACTGTTGGGATGGTGTACACCTGAACCATGCTGGGACCAGTGTTCGGGCAAGCTACATAACTAGGTAATTAGCGAAGGTTTTAAACTAAATAGTGGGGGCAAGTGATCAAATTTGGGAAGATGTGGTAAATCAAAGATGGAGAAAAGACAAGAGAGAAAGGTGTTAATGTGGGAAATGATAAACAGACCATGACAGGAAGGAACAGAAAGTACAAATCTCAGAGTAAATCAGAAGATAAGGCTAGAGGTTACAAAAATAATAAAAGGGCAAAACTAAAGCCCCTGTATCTGAATGCACATAGCATTCGAAACAAAACAGATGAACTGAGAGTGCAAATAGAAATAAATAAATATGATCTGATAGCCAATACAGAGACGTAGTTGCAGGATGACATAGGTTAGGACCTGAATATTGACATTTATGAAGGACAGGAAGCTAGGAAAAGGTGAAGGGGTAGCTCTGTTAATTAATGATGGTATTAGCACAGACAAGAGGGATGACCTAAGTTCAAGAAACCAGGATGAAGAAATGGTTTGGGTAGAGACGAGAAGTGATAAATGTGAGAAGTCAATTGTGGGAGCGGTGTATCACCCCTAACAGTAATCATTAAGTAGGACAGGGGATAAAGTAAGAAATAACAGGGCTTGTCAAAATGGTACATTGATAATCATGGGGCATTTTAATCTACATATAGAGTGGGAAAATCAGATAGGCAAAGGTGGCCTAGATGTGGAATGCATAGAATGTTTTCGAGATAGTTTCTTAGAACAGCACATTCTGCCACCAACTGAAGAGAAGGCTATATTAGACTTGGTTTTGTGCAGCGAGAAAGGATTAATTCATGACCTCATAGTGAAGGCATCCCTAGGTAGTAGCGATCATACTATGATTGAATTTTACATTCAGTTTGAGGGAGAGAAGAGTGGGTCCAAGACTAGTATTTTAAACTTAAATAAAGTCAATTATGAGGGCATGAAAGCTCAGCTAAGTAAACTGACAAATTAGGTTAAGGAAGAGGTCAATAGAGATGCAGTGGCAGACATTTAAGGGGATATTTCAGCATACACAGAATAGATACATTTTAATGAGAAAGAAAAGTTCCAAGAGGTAAACTAAAAAAGTTAAAGATAGTATCAAACTTTAAAAAAAAACATATAATTGCGCAAAGATGGGTGGAAGGTCAAAGATTGGACAGAATATAAAAAAGAACAAAGAATGACCAAAAGATTGTTAAGGGAGGAAAAATTACAGTATGAGAGAAAGCTAGCTAGAAGTATAAAGACAGATAGTAAGAGTTTCTGTCGATATTTAAAAAAGAAAAGAGTTAACAAAGTGAGCTTTGGTCCTATAAAAAGTGAGTGTGGGAAATTAATAATAAAAAATAAGTAGGTGGTAGATTAATTGAACCAGTATTTTGTATTAGACTTCACTATAGAGGATACAAGTAACACCCCAGAAATACTCGTAAATCAGGAAATGGAAGGGAGGGAGGAACTCTGGAAAATTACAATCACCAGGGAAGTGGTACTGAGAAAATTGTTGGAGCTGCGGGCTGACAAATCCGTGAGTGATGACAGACTTCATCCCAGGGTCTTAAAAGAAGTGGCTAGTGAGATAGTTGATGCCTTGGTTTTAATTTTCCAAAATTCCCGAGATTCGGGGAAGGTTCCATTAGAAAATAGTGAATGTTACTCCTTTATTCAAAAAGGGAAGGAGATGCAGAGGGATCTGGGTGTCCTAGTGCATAAATTGCAAAAGGCTGGTATGTAGGTACAGCAAGTAATTATGAAAGCTAATAGAATGTTATCATTTATTGCGAGGCAAATTGAATACAAAAGTACGGAGGGTATGCTTCAATTATACAGGGCATTGGTGAGACCACATCTGGAGTATTGTGTACAATATTGGTCTTATTTAAGGAAGGGTGTAAATATGTTGGAAGCAGTTTAGAGAGGGTTTACTTGACTAAAGCCTGGAATGGGAGGGTTGTCATATGAAGAAAGGTTGGACAGGCGAGGCTTGTATCTTAGAAGGGTAAGAGGCCACTTGATTGAAACATATACAATCCTGAGGGATCTTGACAGGGTCGATGTGGAGGGCATGTTTCCTCTTGTGGGAGAATCTAGAATTAGGCGGTTACTGTTTAAAAATAAAGGCTCGTCCATTTAGGACAGAGATGAGGAGAAATTTTTTCTCTCAGAAGGGTTTTGAGTCTTTGGAACTCTCTTCCTCAGAAGGCATTGGAAGCAGAATCTTTGAATATTTTTAAAGGCAGAGGTAGATAGGTTCTTGATAAGCAAGGAGGTGAAAGGTTATCGGGGTAGATGGGAATGTGGGGTTGAGGTTACAATCAGATCATCCACGATTTCATTGAATGGTGGAGCAAGTTCGAAGGACTAAGTGGCCTACTCCTACTCCTAATTTGTATGTATGTTCGTATGTACTCTCTCATACCATCCTGCAAGGACTCTATTCTATCAAGTAGTTTTTCCATCTCCGTTACATCTATTCTGACAATGCAACCTTCCATACCTTACCATGTCCTTTCTCCTCAACTGAGGAATTTCCCCTACCATGCTTGATGGTGCCCTCAACTGTGTCTGTTCCATTTCCTGCACTTCTGCTCTCACCCCTTTCCCCTCATTGCAGGACCATGATACAGTTCCCTTTATCTTCACCATACACCCCATCAGTCTCGCATTCAATAAGTATTGTAATTTAGACAGTAGTATGAGCACATTTTTTGTTTTATGGCAAGGCCAGCAATAAATATTTCACATTCAATAAACTGGCCAACTCCAATGTGATTCCACCCCAAACATGTTTTTCTCTCCCCTCTGTTTTCAGCATTCTGAAGGGGCCATTTCCTGTGCTACCCCAGTGATTGACTTTCAATGTTGGAGACTGCAGATAGTCTTGTAAAATGCCATCAAGCATTTCTGAGCCTTTAGGGCCTGGCTTCAGATTCCACCACCTTGGCATGGGCAGTCTTGGCGGTTTGGCTGACAGGCAACAGCAAGGGCACTGGTGGAGAGGCAGTAGTGGAAGCACGAAGACTGTCATCCTGAGAGAGCACGGCAGGTTTGTACACCATGCAGCCACTACCACTTCCTTATGTTGACACCTCAGCAATCCTAGAGGACAGATTACTGGATCACTGAGATATCTGCAAGCCCCTTTGAGCAATGGTAGCAGTTATGATGGCAGCAGTCTGAGCCTGCATGGCACCAAGTTGGGATTGCATGACAACCAGCATGAATCTCATGACTTCACTCTGAGCTTCCACTGCACTGCTGAGATTTTGGGTGGCTTCAGCCTGTGCTACAATGGAAGCTGAGACATTGACCACCAGATGCATGACGACTGGATCCACAAGTGCTGTCACAGAGTTGGCCGTCATTCCCACACTGGAAAGAATGGGCTCCAAGCTCTGAAAGGAGCCCTGTGGTAAGTTGGAGCCAGACTCCTCCGTGCTCCTTGACAGTGACAATAGGCTCTCTGGCAGGTCTGCCAATGTGCCAAGCATTTTGGTGAGTATGTCCATCAGTCTTTTTCTGTATGTCACCCTATTGAAATCTTCATCTAAATCCTCTGTCTCAAAAGTCATCTGCAGCCTTGCCATCCAGGAAGCTAGCACCCGCTTTATCCTTTCCATCTGGTCTGGCTGCAGCACGCCCATGCCCGGTGACTCACCATGTGCTGAGCCCACCTCTTATATCATTGTCTAAAGGACTCGCAGTGCCAGTATTGGAGCTGGTACCTGTGAGTGCCAGATCAAGAGATGGTTCTTCTTTCTCAGAATTGTGCTCTTCTTCCTGCCTTTCATTGTCAAACATCACTGGCTGGCCAGCTGAGAACTCGATCTGAAAACATTAATACTCAAGGAGAGGGTTAGGGTGAGGGAAACAGGGGAGATAGGTGGAAAGGAAGAGGTGCATGGTTACATGCCAGATCTTGGGATGAGGATGAAGTGGGATTTGAGAAGGTGCATAACGCAAAAACATATCATCATCCTGGATGGTTTCAGCAATGGCCTCAGTAGCAGCTGCAGCATTAATGCTGAGCACTGTCTCCTCCAAGGGGCTGAGGGCATACCCCCATCAGTTGTTTGCTACCCTGCTGTTATGAGCCACCCTGTCCTGCAAGAACAAGGAACGATGGATAGGTTGCAATGTATCTGGGTAAAAGCTGAATAGCTGGAAGTGGAAGCTGCAAGGTATGGCTATGAGGCTTGCAACAGTGGTAAATGTGTGAGGGTGAGGTGGAGCATGAAGGTTAGGGATAAGTTCTGATTTTTAGAGATTGCTGATGGGCAGGTGATGGAGGCATGATGCATTGAGCAGTTTGTGAGGTTGGTAATGTAGTGGATGGGAGATTGCATTTGAAGATGCATTCATTGACTTTGACCATTGGTATGAAGTTAATGAACTTTTTCCAGCACTGGTCAGTCCATGGGACCAGACTTCTGGTGTTGACCCCTGTGGCTATCTGCTCCCATTCCCTTCTGAGTGTTTGCCTGGTGGGCCTCTTAGCTCCCTGCAGAAAGATGATCTCTCTCCTTTCCACCTCCTGCACTAAGACCTCCAGTCCTAAATCTGAGAACCTGAAAGCACTCTCTTGGGCTTGCTTCTCCATTGCTCTGGTCTCTTGAGCTGAGAAAGTTTCTCCCAGCCACTTGCAGCTTCTGCTGCAGCCAGATTACACCTCCCTTTTACAGGTAGGTTTTAATTGGTTCTTAAATAGTTACAGCACAAAAGGAGGCCATTTGACTTGTGGTATCTGTGCCAGCTCTTTGCAAGAGCAACTCAGCAAATTCCTTTCCCCATCCTTTCCCTGTAGCTCAATTTTTTTTATCTTCAGGTGCTTATCCAATTCTGTTTTGAAAGTTCCAATTCTATCTGCCTCCACCACACTCTCAGGTAGTGCATTCCAGATCCTAACCACTACTTGTGTAAAAATGTATTTCCTCATGCAGACACAAACTGGATCCCCCTGCTGAATGCACAGACTGCATGCCACAAACATGGAGAAGAGCAACACTGTGCAGTTTGTGTGCTACCTGCATCCTTTCCATTGGGCACTGGGTACTTATCATGATCCACATGCCTGTAAACAGGACTTATCAAATTTTTAGCTAACAGTTTGCATTCACTTGCTGAACCAGAACTTCACTTCACTTTAGCCAATGGAGAATCTCCTTGCCCATAGCCAGAGTTGTGAACAGTTTCTCCAAGTGGCTCTGTGCTTCTCCAATACCACCAGCGTCAAACTCATCAGGCACCTGACCTCACTGCAGTTGTCACATCATCAAATAAACAGAAGCCTCAGTATATTCTCACATAGAGCAAATATAAAATGGAGATAAATAAAATGATAAAGGAGAAAATGCAAATCTAAAAGAAAATCAACCAGACATACAATATATATAAATATTAATGAAATAAGTCATATGCTGTATATAATGATAGTAATTCATACATACCCTCCACCATCAGCATGTCCTTCATTCTTTCTTGACATCATTGGAAAGCTTCCTTGCAAAGTTTGTATGACTGAAGCTTCCAAGATATTCCAAACATTGATCAGAACATGACTTAGGTGAGAGAACCCACTAAAGCATGCCTATGTTATCTAATCCCCTTAATTAACCTATTAACAGGTCAAAAACAGGAGTTTTGGTTCACAAAGAGGTCCCATCATGAAAACAAATGCTTTATTAGCCTTCATTACAAAAGGATTAGAGTAGAAGAGTAAAGAAGCCTTACTACAATTATACAGGGTCCTGATGAGACTCACATCTTGAGTAGTCTGTACAGTTTTCATCTCCTTACCTAAGTAAGGATATATTTGTCTTACAGTGGGTGCAATGAAAGTTCACTAGACTGATATCTGGGATGAGGGATTGTCCTAAGAGGAGAGATTAAGTAGACCAGATCTATATTCCCAAGAGTTTGGAAAGGTGATTGAATTGAAACATTAAAATTCTTAAGGGTATATGCTGAGAGGATGTTTCCCTGGCTAGAAAGTCTAGAACTTGTGGTCATTCTCATTATAAAGCGTTGGGCATTAAGGAGAAATTACTTCACTTAAAATGCTGTGAATCTTTGGAATTCTACCTCAGAGAACTGTGGATGCTCAGTCATTGAGCATATTCAAGACAGAGATCGATAAATTTTTGGGTACTGAGCTTAAAGCAAATGTACATTATTGCAACATTATATAGATAGCTTTACCATGCACTGAATCTGTGTAGTAACTGAGTTCCAAGACCTTAATAACGTTGTACGAAATAGGGCAAAAATAAAGGATATGGGGAGTGTATGGGAAGATGGAACTGAGGTAGGAGATCAGCCATGATCTTATTGAGCAGTGGAGCAGGCTCAGAGGGCCAAATGCCCTATTCCATTTATGTTCTATGTTCTTATGAATCTAAAGTTTCATTTCCTATTGGGGACTGCCAAGTTTCGGCATGACATGATGAGCCCCATGAAGACTGATAAACATTACAAGGACATGCAAAGGTTGTGGTTTATCCTGGGTTTTCACATTTGCAGGATATGGGGGACATTCTGAGGTTGTGAATAAGGCCATTTAAATGCAGTTTTTTTAAATGACAATCTAGCGTACAACAGTAGCTGATCTCCTGAGCTTAAAGCAAATGTACATTATTGAAACATTATATAGATAGCTTTACCATGCATTGAATCTATGTAGTAATTGAATTCTAAGACCTTAATAATGTTGTACGAAATAGGGCAAAAATAATGGCCAGTAAAACAGTGAGCATGATTTGGGAGCATGATTTAATGCAATTCATAGTTCTGAGTGTCTTCTCCATTATGGGGTGCTCTGAGTACTTTGTGATTTGATTTTATTAACCCATCGCAGTTCAATGCCCTCATTTTTAACCATCCTACTTCTAATTGGACATCTCTAATGCTTGCCCAGCAGATGATTCCAAATACTGATACGCTTTTAAGTATTCTTTGGGTATTGCTCTGCCAGTAGTTTAGGTAAAGGTCTAAAATTCAATTACAAAATGTTTGCCACAATGAGCTGCCACAACAATGTCAACAGCACAAGGCAAATTCTCCCCTGTTAGATTTGCAAAGTGAACATGCAGCATCAAGCAGAAAATAGGCTGAACCAGCTCAGGTTCCTTTCATGGTTGTCACAAAATTCCTACTTTGTCAAACTAACTCTTACCCTTAGAGGAAGCTGCTCTCTCTACTGTCACTTCTGATGATCCACCTGTTAGGACCAAGACTCTAGTCACATTCGAAGCCTGGCCAGCATGGGTTGGGATGCAACAGCACACTGGACAATGTCAAATATCTTGAGCTACTTTTGATCTTCATCGAGATGCCTTTGCATATAGAAATAAGATCCTCAAAATATCGTGCTTTGCTCCAATTGCACAAACGGCTGATGCCTTATTTGAAAGTGCTGCATGCTTATAATAGGCCGGTAACATATTACAATTAATAGCAACCTTCTGGAAGATCAGCTGTGTATTGAATCCTTCATTAGAATTATGCTCTGAGGTTTAGAGATTTTCAATGCGTGCCTCCAATTATATTTTGCTACCTTGTTCTGGACAGGATGTTCCGATCATCAAGTCAGGTTGTTCGCATTCTTTGTTCAGCCGATGTCGCACAGCATGCAACAATTGGTGAATAATTTATTTGACCAGGGAATTGCTTTTAGATAAAACATCTTCTGCTGGATTAGGAGATGTTAAAGATCCAATGGCTCAATTTAAAGAATAGCAGGGATAGTTTTAACCCTTGGTGGTAGAAGATTAGTTGCCTGTTCTACCTGCCTGCTGAAAAATGGAAAATATAATTGGGAGGGCTGCACAATGGATGGACGATAGTTAACCCAGAGTTGCTGAAAATTAAACCAGAACTCAGGGGTTTTCCCATGACCCGGCCATTCCATCATTCTGACTTCAACCAACACCATAGCAAAAATCCAAGAGGTTTTCATCTTATTGTTGTTTATAGGATTTTGCTGGGAACTTTATTTTGTATATAAATCCTTCTGTATGTGCTCTGGGTGTGTTTGATAGTGTAGAAGGAGCTTGACTCTGTTTATAACCCATTCTGTATCAGATCTATGACTGTTTGATGGACAATATTGAGGATGATTTATATGGTATCTAATCTGTTCCATACCTGACTTGGAAACGTTTGATAAGAGATTCGTGAGGGAGCTTTAGTCTGTAAATCTAGCTGGACCTGGCTATCTTTGATGAGATACAGTATAGAGATCTTTACTCAATATCTAACCCATGTTTAACAGGAGACTGTAGAGAGAGATTTAGTCTGTATCTGATGTGTACTGTACCAGATCAGGATCTGTTTGATGGGACAGTGTAGAAGAGGTTAACTCTGTAGTTAACCAGTAGTACTGATCCATGGGAGTTTAATGGAACAGTTTGGGGGGAGCTTTGTTTCTAATCCCATATATAATTTGGCACTGCTTAATAAGAGCCTGTAGAGGGGGCTTTACCTGTATATGCTTTCCCTGCATTGGGAATACTTAATGGGGAAGTTTAGAGAGCACTTTACCTTTTCGGGACTTGACCTTGAAGTGCCCGATGGGAGATTCATGAGGGAGCTTTTTATTCCATTTTTTATGTGCAGATATAGCATTATTCTATTACTAACCACTCCTATAACTGATTTGGGACTATTTAATGGGACACTGCAGAGGGAGCAATACTTCATTTCTTACCCATACTGTACGTACCCTGGGAGAGTTTGATCAGGTAGTTTATGGGGAGCTTCATTCTGTATTTAACCATGATGTACCTAGTCTGAGAATGTCTGATAGGACAGCATAGAGGTACTTAACGCATGCTGCGCAACATTTTTTTCTTAATTTACTCTTTCACGGGATGTGAGCATCACTGACTGGCCAACATTTTTATTGCCCATCCCTAATTGCCCTTGAGAAGACCCGCTGCAGTCCATGCGGTGTAGGTACACACACAATGCTGTTAAGAAGGGAGTTCCAGGATTTTAACCCAGTGATAGGAAAGGATTGGCAATGTAGTTCCAAGTCAGAATGGTGTGTGGCTTGGAGATGAACGGACAGGTGATAGTGTTCCCATACATCCGCTGCCCTTGTCCTTCTAGGTGGTAGAGGTCGCGGATTTGGAAGGTACTGTCAAAGGAGCCTTGGTGAGTTGCTGCAGTGCATCTTGTAGATGGTACACACTGTTGTGCATCGGTGGTGGAGAGTGTGGATGTTTAAAGCAGTGGATGGGGTACCAGTCAAGTGGGCTGCTTTGTCCTGGATGGTGTCAAGCTTGAGTGTTGCTGGAGCTGCACTCATCCAGGCAAATGGAGAATATTCCATCACACTCCTGATTTGTGCCTTGTAGATGGTGTACAGAGAGTGAGGCTGATGATGCACAATTCTCCCTCATTATAATACAGTTCACGCGTAAGTCATGTCCATCATTTTTCTATCATCTATGATCTGTCACAAGTCCTGTGGTGATGGACGAGTGAGGTAGCAGCAGGTGTGAATTCACTGGGAGCTGTAGCCATGAACCAGCACACAGGCAACTCAGTCCATTGGGTCATTTTTTACTGGAAGGAAGCAGAAGTGGAACTTGGCAGTCCCTCAAGCAACTGAGCAGCTCTTTTCAGGACCACACTGTTTACCATCCTAATATGAGGATTGGGCCAGCAAAGATGCCCTGAACCTTGCTTCACCTCCCTGACCAGCAAGCCACATCAACACAGTCGTAAGTCAATCTCAAAAGAGAAAGTAAAGGTGATACCGGTCACCACTAGTGCATGGGACATGTGCACCCTCATGTGCAACATCACAGCCGATAGACCTGAGAAAAGAATGGCTCTTGTTGGTAGAGAGCTTATTAGGTACAATGTCCAGCTCTCCGCTCTCAGAGAGAGGCAGTTGTAATAGCAATGTCTCCTCTTGCTGAAGATATGTGCTGATCATGAGCTCTTAATCATGAGCCAACACAGTTTTCTAGCTCCCTAATCACTACAAGATTTCTTTGATGCACCCCCATTTTATGCTTTGGCATCTAATTGACTAGGTCATCACCAGGCAGAGAGACAGGCAGGGGGTGTGTGTAACGAAAGCCATGCTTAACACTGACTCCTGGACTGACTACTGTCTTATCATTTCAAAGCTAAACATCAAGATCTATCACCCAGACAGCCCCAGACATAAAGGTCTAGAAACATCTCAATGTCTCAAAACTCAAACAGGCAGTCATGAAGGAATCTCGAGAGTCATTTGTGTACAGTGAAAATGGGCACTCACTGCATTGAGGATGACTGGGCAACCTTCAGTATATAGGGTACTCTATTGCTCTACCCTTAGTCCTACCTCTTGTAAGCATCATGATTGCTTCAACGAAAACAATGAAACAATCCAGAAGCTACAGGAGGAGAAACATCACCTCTACAGTGTTTACCTCAGTGGCGAGTCATCAATATCCAAACACGATGCCAACCGAAAGATCCACAGGACTGTCCAGTGCAAGTTCAGAGAGATGCAAAACATTTGGCAGAATCAGAAAGCAGACAAATTTCATTCATAGGCAGACCACAAAGACTGGAATAGATTCAAAAGTGCTCTGAATTCTGTCTACTAGCCCAGACTACTAGTTCATCACCTAATCCTTGGTGCCAGAGGGTCAAAGCTGCTCAAAATAAAAGCCCAAATTCTAGAAAGATGGGCAGAGCGCTTAAACTACAACCTCAATCAGCCTTCATCCATCAATGGAGAAGCAATCACCAGGCTAGCATTGGTTGCCATCAACTTCTCTCTTGATGATCCTCCCACGTTGTTAGAAACTGCCAACGCAACAAACTCCTGCCCAGCGGCAAAGCTCCAGGAGCTGATGCTAGCTCAGCTGAGGTCGACAAGACTAGAAGTCAATGCTTGGTCAAGAAACACACTGAACTCTTTTGGTCTATGTGGGAGCAAGAAAACATCCTGCAAGAACACAACGTTGCCTCCATTATCCAACTGTACAAATGGCATGGAACTTGCCGATTTTGTGACAATCATAGAGGCATCTCATTCCTCACCATCACCAGCAAAATTGCAGCCAGAATCCTTTTGAACTGCTTAGTGCAACATCTCAACCAGGATCTGCTGCCAGAGAGTTAGTGCTGTTTCAGAAAATGTTGAGGAACCACTGATATAGTGTTTGCAGTTAAACAGCTCCAAAAGAAATTCCAAGAACAGAACCTAGATCTCCATACCACATTTGTTGTCCTGACAAAGGCCTTTGACACAGTCATCCATGAGGTCCTTTGGAAAGAAATGGAGAAATTCAGCTGCCCTGAGAAATTAATCACAATGGTTCAACAGTTCCATGGCGGCATTTCCGCACCTGTCCTGGATGATAGTGAGTCTTCCGAACCACTGTCAGTCACCAATGGAGATAAACAGGGCCACGTGCTAGCACCAATCCTCTTCAGCATCTTTTCCTCAACCATGCTCTCCAATGCCTTCCATGATGGTGATTCTGTTATTGAAATCAGATATCACATGGATAGGAAGCTGCTCAAACTGAGCAGGTCTAGGAAAAGACCAAGGCCTCCAAGAACATACTTTGCAATTTCCTATTTGTCAATGACTGTGCCCTAGTTACCGGTTCAGAACTGGATATGCAATGTAGCATGGACAAGCATGCGACAACTTCGACCTTATGATCAGCATGAAGAACACTGAAGTAGTGTACCAGCCTGCTCTAGGAAAGCCCTATCTCGAAGCCTAAAGTTTCAGTCCATGACCAGGACCTTTCAGCAGTGGATAAGTTTGCTTAAACTGCAACGTTTGCAGTAACTCACTCTCTTGAGCTATCTATATCGATGATGAGACACATGCAAGAATTGCCAAAGCAAGTATGGCCTTCGGGAGACTTTGAACATCAGTCTAGGAACAAAGAGGTGTAAGCCAACCTATCAAACTGAAAGGCTATAGAGCAATAGCTCTGCCCATTCTGCTCTACACATGTGAGACCTGGAATGTGTACCAGCGTCATTCCAAGAAACACACCCACTTTCACTTAAGCTGCCTTTGGGAGCTGCTAAAGGTCAGATGGCAGGTCAAAATACTCAATACCGAGGTGCTCACCTAAGCTGGCATGCCAAGCATCAACACCATATTGATACAGTCAAAGCTGATTGGACTGGTGTTATGATCTGGCTAGGGACCAGTGACGGTTTGTTTAAAGTAGACAAGATTGAAATCCCAGGTACTTGCTAAAAGAATAAAGACACAAGTTTCTATGGTTATAAACGAATAAAATAAACTTTTACTACACAAGGTCAGAAAAGTTAAACAATATACAATATCTATCTTATACTCTAACATTCAGAATTAGCATGAGGTAATATGAGATGAGGCTTTCCTAGAGCATACCACAATGCTCAATGCCGACCAAGACATATTCCACAGATTTCACAACAATCCACCCAGACATCAGTGACCATTGAGAGTCACACAATCTCATTAAAACTGCCTCCCACATGAGGGATTTCAACTCCTCACTTTCGAAGATCTAGTCTCTGAATTCCTTCAAAAGCTGCTCTGACTCAGACCGCCTCAATGGCTACTTACCTCCCAATAGTTTAATCTCTCCTCCTGAGACTGCGTTCCATGGGATTCACAATTTCCCACCTCTAATTACTGGCAAATTTACAACTCTTTCACAGACCGATAGCTTCACTAAGCAGTCACTGCTCCTGGGTTTCTCTGAACTCCAGTTTCCCAGCTGCATCAAGCAATAAATGGCTCCCAGGTCTTCTTCTGAATACAAAACCCTCTCCAGAGATAGAAGCAGTGGTCTTCTGCCAACTTCTCAGGACATTTCCTGAGCCCTAACTGTCTGGCCTGCTAACAGCAGCATCGTTTTCAGTATCCCAGGGCTTCTTTGTGAGCTGCAAACCACATGAGGTGAAACCAACACCTCTCTCCCAGCAAACACATATATAATTTGAAACCAGAGAATCTTCTTAAGCTCCACACATCTCCATAACAATGTAGCCTTTCAGGGTTCACTGAATGCTTTTTAACTAATTTAACTTTAACTCCCAAAAGAAAACATCTCTCTGGACTGCACTTCTTTGAAAACAGTGTAGACATCATGCCTCCAGTTCACCAATTAAGTAAGCCCATTTCTTCTATTCTGACTCTATTAGGTAAACATGGATAACCTTGTGAACTGCCATTTTCTATTAGGTGTTCTGGCAATCTCTAGAGCCCAGCATTTTAGTTACATTGTCTTCACAATAACAATATTCTCAGAACTAAACATTGCCTTTAAATGTTCACATAAACCATGAACTAGATATTCGTAATACCTCCCCACCAAAAAAAAAAGATATCCACCTCCCAATTGGGGAGGCGGTGGCGTAGTGGTATTGATACTGGACTAGTAATCCAGAGACCCAGGCTAATTGTTATGGACCAGAGCAGGATTAATTTGAACAGTCCTGATTTCTCCTCTCAGTACCGGTCCATAAACAGAAAGGTTTTTTTGATTTCCCCCTTTACAGGTGGTGGCATATTTTCCCAAAACCTTCAGTTTTGGAGTGATCCAATCCTCTATTAATAATCCCACAACAAACTCAAGATAAGGTAAAATAAGAAGGTCGGTTTATTTTGCACACACATAAAATGCAGGAAAGGGGTTTCGCAACATCCGCCCTTTTTGCACTCATACAATAAAAGAGGGTGAAGGGAAAGAAAGGGGTACAGGGCAAGACCACAATAAAAATAAGAATTGTGGTTTCACATGAGTCCAGAGTCCAGAATCAAAAGCCCAGTGGCATATTCCTTCAGAGGTTAGCAGGCTGAAACTGTTGCAGGGTGATCCGACTTTCCAGAAGTGAGGACTTTCACGATGGGAGGAGGCACATAGAGATGAGTTAGTCTTGAAGGCATGGATACAGAAGTTCCAATGTTCCAGTAGTTCACAATGTAGGTGAGAGCCAGGCACTTCATCCGGACACAGTTCTTTCTGCTGCTATCTGTTAAATGATAAAATGGTAGACTGCCTGGGTTCAATTCCACACGGCAATATTACAGGCTCCAGCAGCTTGTTGGGGCTGGTGGGCGGGGGTGTCATGTGACATAACTTGCACTTCTTCTCCTGGGTGCTGGACAAAAGATGTATTTTTCCCAGGTTTGGAATCTTGAGGTGTTAATAGAGGAGTCAGGTTCCCTTTTGTTCTTTGAAGACATAGCATCTCAGTTGGCCAGAGCTCTACCTTAGGAATGTAAAAGGGTGTCAGTGCATTTCTTTGCAATTTGATTGTCAGCCGTCACAAAGGGTATTAGCGCCTCTTTAAATATAAAGAGTTCCCTGCTGGCTTCTGCAGATTTGAAATTCCTCTGGCATGAGTCATGGCTAGTCAGGATGAAAGCCTTGTCCGTTTTAAAAATAAAAATGTTACAAAGTGGCCAGGTTGACGTCGATATATATTACTGTCTTCTGGCTGGGGCATAATACTCTGGGGACCTGGGTTCGGATCCCACCATGGCAGATGGTGGAATTTCAATTCAATAAAAATTGGGAATTAAAAGTCTAATGATGACCATGAAACTATTGTTGATATTGTAAAAACTCATCTGCTTCACTGATGCCATTTAGGGAAGGAAATCTGCCGTTCTTACCTGGTTTAGCTTACATTGGACTCCAGACCCACAGCAATGTGGTTGACTCTTAAATGCCCTCCGAAATGGCCTAGCAAACCAATCAGTTGTATCAAACCGCTAAAAAACAAGTCAATAAGGAATAAAACTGCAATGAAAGTGGACGGACCAGTTGGCATCGATCTAGGCACCGAAAACAATGACCCTCCAAAGTTCTCCTTACTAACATCTGGGGGCTTGTGCCCAAACTGGGAGAGCTGTCTCTCAGACTAGTCAAGCAACAGCCTGACATAATCATACTCACAGAATCATAACTTACAGACAATGCACCAGACACCACCATCACCATCCCTGGGTATGTCCTATCCCACCTGCAGGACAGACCCAGCAGAGGTGGCAGCGCACTGGTATACAGTCGGGAGGGAGTTGCACTGGGAGTCCTCAACATCGACTCTAACTTCATGAAGTCTCATGGCATCAGGTAAAACATGTAACCCCCCTCTCCCCTGCCCTCAGCTGATGAATCAGTGCTCCTCCATGCGGAACACCAATTGGAGGAAGCACTGAGGGTGACAAGGGCACAGAATGTACTCTGTGTGGGGGAATTCAATGTTCATCACCAAGAGTGGCTCGGTAGCACCACTACTGACCGAGACCTAAAGGATACAGCTGCTAGACTGGGTCTGCGGCAGGTGGTGAGGGAAAAACATACTTGACCTCATCCTAAACCTACCTGCCCTCCGCAGGTGCATCTGTCCATGACAGTACCGATAGGAGTGACCTCTGCATAGTCCTTGTGAAGACGTTTTCACACTCAGGATACCCTCCATGGTATTGTGAGCCATTACCACCATGCTAAATGGGATAGGTTTCGAATAGATCTTGCAACTCAAGACTGGGCAACCATGAGGCACTGTAGACCATCAACAGCAGCAAAATTATACTCAACTACAATCTGTAACTGCATATCCCGGTATATCCCCCACTCTACCATTACCACCAAGCCGGGGGATCACAGAATCATAGGAGTTTTAGAGCGCAGGAGTCTTTTCGGCTCATCAAGTCTGCACTGGCTCTTCGAAAGAGCATTCTATCTAGTTCCACTCCTCTGCCTTATCCCGTAACCTTGCACATTCTCTTTTCAGATAGCAAATTCCCGTTTGAAAACCTCGATCGAACCTGCCTTCACCACCCTCTCAGAAAGTTCAGTGAAAAAAATTTTCCTCACATCACTTTTACTCCTTTTGCCAATTATTTTGAATCCGCGCCCTCTAGTTCTTAATGCTCTCTTGAGTGGGAAAAGTTACTCACTATTCACCCTATCCACACCCCTCAGAATATCTCTATCAAGTCTCCTCTCAGCCTTCTGTTCTCCAAGGAAAACAGTCCCAATCTTTCCAATCTATCTTCAAAGCTACAATTCTTTATCCTTGGAACCATTCTTGTGATCCTCCTTTGAACTCTGTCCAATGCCTTCACAATCCTGGTTCAATGAAGAGTGCAGGGGGGCATGCCAGGACCAGAACCAGGCATACCTAAAAATGAGGTGTCAACCTGATGAGGCTACAACACAGGACTACTCGGGTGCCAAACAGCATAAGCAGCAAGCAATAGATGGAGCAAAATGATTCCACAACCAATGGATCAGATCTAAATTCTGCAGTCCTGCCACATCCATTCATGAATGGTAGTGGACAATTAAGGAGGAGGAGGCTCCACAAATAACCCCATCCTCAATGAAGGAGGAGCCCAGCACATCAGTGCAAAAGATAAGGCTGAAGCATTTGCAACAATCTTCAGCCAGAAGTGCCGAGTGGATGATCCATCTCGGCCTCCTCTGGAGGTCCCCAGCATCACAGATACCAGTCTTCAGCAAATTCAATTCATTCCACGTGATATCAAGAAAAGGCTGAAGGCACTGGATACTGCAAAGGCTATGGGCCCTGACAATGTTCTGACAATAGTTCTGAAGACTTGTGCTCCAGAACTTGCTATGCCCCTAGCCAAGCTGCTCCAGTACAGCTACAACACTGGCATCTACCCGGCTATGTGGAAAAATGCCCAGATGTGTCCTGTACGAGAAAAGCAGGACAAATCCAACCCGGCCAATTACTGCCCCATCAGTCTACTCTCAATCATCAGTAAAGTGATGGAAGGGGTCATCAACAGTACTATCAAGTGGCACTTGCTTAACAATGTGACCACAATATGTTAGAATATTATGTTATGTTTGAAGGTGAGGTAGTTCACTCTGAAGCAAGGGTGTTAAAGTTGAATAAAGGAAATTGTGAAGGCATGAGGGACAAATTGGCTGAAGTGGATTGGGAAAATACATTAAAGGGTATGACTGTACATAGGCAATGGATAATCTTCAAGGAACTATTACATAGCTTACAGCACATATACATTCCTTCAAGGTGCATCGTGTTTGGACAGTGATAACTTGTCACTGAGGTAAGCCCTGCAGAGGTGATATTTCTCCTCCATTAGCTACTTTGGTAGAAGGAACAGATGTGCAGAGTATTTCCTAAATGGTAAGAAATTAGAAAGAATAGATGCACAAAGGGACCTGGGTGTGCTTGTCTATAAGTCACTGAAGTTTCCTTCTACCAAAGTGGTAGAAGGAAACACCACTCACTAAGTCTGTCCAAATCCTCCTGTACCCGCTTTACATCTTTCTCTCAAGACACATTCCCACCTAGCTTTGTATCATCTGCGAACTTGGAAATATTACATTTGGTCCCCACATCCAAATCGTTGATATATATTGTGAACAGCTGGAGCCTAAGTACTGATCCTTGCGGTATCCCACTAGTCATAGCCTACCAATGCGAGAATGGCCCATTTATTCCTACTGTCCGTGCCTGTTAGCCAATCCTTAATCCATGCCAGTATATTGCCTCCTATCCCATGTGCTTTTATTTTGCTAATCAACCTCCTGTGGGGGACTTTATTAAAATCTTCAGAAAATCCAAGTATACTACATCCATTGACTCTCCGTTATCAATTTTGTTAGTAACATCCTCAAAAAACTCCAACAAGCTCGTCAAACATGATTTCTCATTCGCAAATCCATGCTGACTATGCCCAATCAGATCATGATTATCCAAGTCAAAAACAAAAATACCTGGAAAAACTCAGCAAGTCTGGCAGCATCTGCGGAGAGGAGCACAGTTAACGTTTCGAGTCCGAATGACCCTTCAACAGAACTAAGTAAAAATAGAAAAGCGGTGAAATATAAGCTGGTTTAAGGAGGGGTGAGACAGATAGAGCTGGATAGAACTGTGCTACTCTCCGCAGATGCTGCCAGACCTGCTGAGTTTTTCCAGGTATTTTTGTTTTGGATTTCCAGCATCCACAGTTTTTTGCTTTTATCTTAATGATTATCCAAGTATCCATTTATCACATCCTTTATAATAGATTCTAGCATTTTCCCTACTACTGATGTAAGGCTAACAGATGTGTACTTCCCTGTTTTCTCCCTTCCTCCCTTTTTAAATAGTGGGGTGACATTTGTTATCTTCCAATCTTCAGGAACCATTCCAGATTCTATGGAATTCTGGAAAATGAAGGCTAACATGCAGGTGCAGCTAGCTATTAGGAAGGCTAATGGAATGTTAGCATTTATCGCAAGAGGATTTGGGTACAGGAGTAGTGAAGTCTTGCTTCAATTGCAAAGAAGCTTGGTTAGACCGCACCTGGAGTACTGTGTCCAGTTTTGGTCCCCTTACCTCAGAAAGAATATTATTGACATAGAGGGAGTGCAACGAAGGTTCATCAGACTTGTTCCGGGGATGGCGGGACGGTCTTATGAAGAGAGATTGGGTAAACTGGGTCTGTATTCTCTAGAGTTTCGAAGAACGAGTGGTGATCTCATTGAAACCTACAAAATACTTAAAGGAATAGACAGGGTAGATGCAGGTAAGATGTTTCCCCTGGTTGGGGAGTCTTGAACCAGGGGACACAATTTCAAAATAAGGGGGAAGCCACTTAGGACTGAGACGAGGAGAAATTTTTTTACTCAGAGGGTTGTGGATCTTTGGAATTCTCTACCCCAGAGGGCCATGGAAGCTTAATCATTGAGTATGTTTAAGGTAGAGATTGATAAATTTCTGATTAACAATAATGTAAAGGGTTATGGGGATAGTGTGGGTCAGCCATGATCGTTTTGAATGGTGGAGCAGGCTTGACCAGCTGAATCGCCTTCTCCTGTTCCTATGTTCCTAATAACCTGCTCACTGATGATCAATTGGGTTCTGCCAGGATCATTCAGCTCCTGACCTCATTACAGCCTTGGTCCAAACATGAACAAAAGAGCTGAACTCCAGAGTTGAGGTGAGAGCGACAGCCCTTGACATCAAGCAGCATTTGACCAAGTGCGGCATCAAGGAGACTTAGCAAAACTGGAGTCAATGGGAACCGGGGGGAAACTCTCCACTGGTTGGAGTCGTACCTAGTGCAAAGGAAAATGGTTGTTGTTGTTGGAGGTCAATCATCTCAGTTCCAGGACATCACTGCAGGAGTTCCTCAGGGTACAGTCCTAGGCTCAAACATCTTCAACTGCTTCATCAGTGACCTTCCTTCCATCATAATGTCAGAAGTGGGGATGTTTGTTGATGGCTGTGCAATGTTCAGCACCAACTCCTCAGATACTGAAGCAGTCCATGTCCAAATGCAGTAAGATCTGGAGAATATCCAGGCTTGGGCTGACAAATGGCAAATAACATTTGCACCACACAAGTGCCAGGCAATCTCCATCTCCAACAAGAGGGAATCTAACCATCGTCCCTTGACGTTCAATGGCATTACCATCACTGAATCCCCCACTATCAACATCCTGGGGGGTTACCATTGACCAGAAACTGAACTGGACTAGCCATATAATTTTTTTTAAAATTCATTTACAGGATGTGGGCATTGCTGGCTAGGCCAGCATTCATTGCCCATCCCTAATTTCCCTTGAGAAGGTGGTGGTGGCTGAAAGAGCAGTTTAGAGGCTCGGAATCCTGCTGCTAGTAACTCACCTCCTGACTCCTCAAAGCCTGTCCATCATTGGCAAGGCAAAGGTAAGGAGTGTGATGGAATACTCTCCACTTGTCTGAATGAGTGCAGCTCCAACAACACTCAAGAAGCTTGACACCATCCAGGACAAAGCAGCCCCACTTGATTGGCACCACATCTACAAGCATTCAATCCCTTTACCACCGACGCACAGTGACAGCAGTGTGTACCACCTACAAGATGTACTGCAGGAACTCACCAAGGCTCCTTAGGCAGCACCTTCCAAACCCATGATCTAGAAGGACAAGGACAGCAGACACATTGAACACCACCACCTGGTGGTGGACATTGGGAAGTACTGAGAATAAGAGGGACCTTGGTGTGTATGTCCACTGGTCCCTTAAGGTAGCAGGACAGGTAAATAATGTAGTTAAGAAGGCATATGGGATACTTACCTTTATCAGCTAAGGCATAGAATATAAGAGCAGGGAGGTTATGCTGGAACTGTATAAAATGCTGGTTAGGCCACAGTTTGAGTATTGCGTGCAGTTCTGGAATCCGCTTTATAGGAAGGATGTGATTGCACTAGAGAGAGTGCAGAGGAGATTTTCCAGGATGTTACCTGGGCTGGAGAGTTTTAGTTAGGAGGAGAGATTGGATAGACTGGGGTTATTTTCCCTGGAGCAGAGGAGATTGAGGGGGGACATGATTGAGGTGTACAAAATTCTGAGAGGCATAGATAGGGTAGACAGGAAGAAACTTTTCCCCTTGGTGGAGGGATCAATAACCAGGGGACATAGATTTAAGGTAAGGGGCAGGAGGTTTAGAGGGGATGTGAGGAAGAATTTTTTCACCCGGAGGGTGATGGGAATCTGGAACTCACTGCCTGAAAGGGTGGTACAGGCAGATACCCTCATAACATTTATGAAGTATTTGGATGTGTACTTGCGATGCCATGGCCTACAAGGCTATGGGCATAGTGCTGGAAAATGGGATTAGAATACTTAGGTACTTGTTTGACCGGTGCAGACTCGATGGGCCGAAGAGCCTTTTTCTGTGCTGTAGACCTCTATGACTTTATGACCCTCCAAGCCACACACTGTCCTGACTTGGAAATATATGGCCGTTCCCTTCACTGTCACTGGGTCAAAATCCTGGAACTCCCTCCCTAACAGCACTATGGGTATACCTTTACCACATGGACTGCAGCGGTTCAAGAAGGCAGCTCACCACCACCTTCTCAAGGGCAATTAGGGATGGGAAATAAATGCTGGCCTAGCCAGCGACACCCACATCCCATGAAAGAATAAAAATAAGTGATGCGTTGTCATTTACCATTTAGAATATAACAACTTACAATATGTTATATATCTTAAAACTACTCTAAGCTTGCAATACACACAATAATTATCCTCCAACATCATTGTTCATTGAAATTCACAAGTCCATCAGCACATTAATGGCTGAGTTTTCCCAGAATTGCACCAAGTGTGGTAGCAGGCGGGTTCCCGAGGCCACCTCATTATATATTCACTCTCGGGAAACATGCCATTCCCATGGTGGGCAGGCTCTCATTTGCCCACTCGCCATCTCCCTGCTGTTGCATCACGCTAGCCACCATCTTTAAAAGGCAGCCACCAGCAAAGCGCTCATCGCCACCAGCTCACCACCACTGCCTGGGAGACATGGCCAGCAAAGGCAAAAAGACTGCAGCCCCCCTCTACAACGACACGTCCCTCGAGCAACTCCTGGATGCCATGGATGTGCTCGATTCCTGCTCTGGCCGCGGGATGGGTAGCAATATCACCAATCAGGATTGGGAGGCAGTGGCAGCAGTGGTGAGCGTGAACGCCCTGCAGAGGAGGACAGCCACCCAGTGCCGCAAGAGGTTGAATGATCTCCTCTGTTCTGCCAGGGTAAGTCACTCTTTTCATCACTCCCAACTCACACACTCACAAACCCATCACACACCCACAGGGCCCTCACTCATTGCCAGTGCAAGGGACATCACCATTCATTCTCTTTCACACTCATCATCATTGTCCTCATCTAGTCCAAGGGACCACTCACCACCCACACAGGCCAGGCATACTTATCATCTGGCCCGGCAGGCATCCTGATACACTCTCCCCATCTCTATCCATGCAGGACAAACTGGCTCACAACAGGAGGGAAAGGTCGCAGACAGGTGGAGGGATGCCGGAATTCAAAGTTCTGACAGAATTTGAAAACAGAGCCATCCAGCTGGCCGGTGATGACCGGAACCTTCTTGTGCTGACGGTGAGGTTGGTGCTGCTTTACAAAGTGAGGATCCAGCAGTGCAACATCCATCAGATAACCATGCCATGAGTGATGTGCCCTCTTTCACAGGCCACTGCCATTCACTAATTATCTCCCATTGCTTTCACAGGCACATCTGGGAAGCAGCCGATTCTGTCCACGACCCAGAGCCTCCAAGAGAGCTCTGGAGAAACCTCCGAAGAGGAATCTGAAGGTACCCTTCCTGAAGTCCCTTCACAGCGCTCACCCACACCCTCCATCAGCGCAGAGACACACACCTTAGTGGAACCTAGCTTTAGAGTAGCCTTGGGATCACAATCTGGTGAGCACATCGCACTTTCTGATCCATAGCAGGTGGAGGAAGGGACTTCCCAGGTCCCCGGCACTCGGAGAACTGCTGGAGGACATAACGTTGCTGAGTCTGAGTCAGATTATAAGCCTCTGGACTCGTTCATGGCCCAGTTGCTGGAGCTGCAAAGGCAAGCTAGGGAACAACAGGGAGGGATGTCCACTGCACTCCTCAGATTGGAAGGCACGATGGAGGAGTCCGTCCGTCTTCAGGCTGAGGTGATAGCGCCGTAATTGCAACGCACCGAGGTCAATACTGGCAGGACGGCGGCCGCCATGGAGACCTTGGTCCAGGATGTCACTCCCGCTCTGCTGCGCGGGCTTAACTCCATTGCTGTTGCCATAGTTGGCCTCCAACAGTGTGCACGTGAGAGGGGTGCTGGGCAGCTTGTTCTCACTCCAGCTACCCCTTCCATTCACGGAGTCAGCCAGGGGCCATCGGGCACCCACAGGGAGGAGGATCAGCAGGTGCACATTCCAGGGCTATCCACCCAGGTGACTCTGGGAGTGACCGGCCCATCTGACTCCCCTCTTCCTGTGATCTCCGTACATCCAGCTTCACGGGCCGAAGAGGGTGTCACTGCCACACAACCGGACCCCGAAAGCAGCCCTTCAGAGGACGCCCGCCAAATTCATCATGGACAGGTCATCACAGTCAGCAGGCTGCCTCCACCTCCACTGTGGATGTCCAAGACGTAACAGCAGGGTTAGGAAAGTTAAGGAGAATTAACTCTTTTTGAGTCAATCAAGTAAACTAAATTAACAAAATTAAGGATAAAGTAAAAGGCAGCCCCTTAAAGGGAAACTACAAAAACAAAGACAAAATTTAAAGGAAACTTGCAAACATTAAATCAAAATGTGATTAACGTGGTCAATGAAACACCCCAGAACCTGCGGTGCCACCAAGCATGGACAGCCTCGACAGTGCCAGTAGACACTGCGTGCTCCCTCTCCAGGGACACCCGGCTGCGAACATAGCCGCGGAAGAGAGGCAGACTTCGGGCTGGGTTGGATGACCCCTCGATCACCCACTGCCTGGACCTGTTAATGACCAACTTGGCCAGGCCCAGGAGCATGTTCACGAGAAGGTTCTCCTCTCTCCCAGCCCCCTCCGCTCCGGTTGCCCGGAGGTCAGGAGCGTGGGACTGAAGAGCAAACAAAACAACAGTAAAAGATTTTTTAAATAACTGAAAAGGGAGTGCAACCTACAACACCCTATATATGCATGGTCCACGGACTCTACAAGGCTGCAAAAGACGCTGGTATCTTGGGAGTCCGTGAACTGACACGACCTATGATTGTATGGGATTGCTGCATGCAACATTCTCCACCCCAAGTCCCCAATGGAAAGTGGGAGGATACCTCCGCAGAGGGCCCCCCACTGGGGACCTCCAACCACCGGACGGCAACAAGGCACGCCAGGGTGTGGGCAGCGGGTGACCACAAGGAAGTGAAGGGTCTCCAGCAGCAGCTCTTGCAGGAAACCCCTCCACGCTGTGCTAAATGCACACAGGGCACTTCCGCGAGGTGACTCAGGTTGAGGGGCAATGGCTCCCGGGGAAGGGTTTGGGACTTGGGGCCAATGTGGAATTCTATCCAAACAGGGGTACGCTCAGACAGAAGACCACCATGCACCTGCGCCACCTCGAGTCCCAGTATGATGTCGGGGCCAAGCACGACCATCCTAAGGTCTTGGATGGCTTTGGCCGTGAGCCGGACGTCCACGGACGCACGATGCACCAACTCCCGTGGTAGCATCCAGCCCACTCCTCCACCACCCAGCACATCCCCAATCCTGGTCACCATGGCAGCCACAGCCCTTCTCTCCGCCAGCCACTGAAAAGGACGGAGGGGCGGATTCCTGAGCTGCGGCTGTCTGACGATAGCCGCTATTCCTGACGGCAGAGAGCTGCGTCGCGAGGTGACCATGTTCCGGACTTTGATCAGGTCCTGGTAAAAGACGAGCAACACCTGCAAGGAGCCACGAAGGCCCCTCTGGTGTATAAACAGGAGCTGCACATCATAATTCAGGCTGTTAACCTGGTGGAACAAATATGTTGCCAGGGCACCCCATCTCGGAGGGGGCTCAACGTAAAGGTATCCCTGCAGGGCCTGAAGGCGCGAAGTCACCACCTGGGCGTGTAGGCACACCAGCGCCTGACCATTCTCCCTAAACAGGAGACTCAGAGCCTTAGCAGTGACCCAGTGCAGCCTTTTGTCCCAGAAGAAGTCAATGAGAATTCTCTGGATTTTTGTGACAAAATCTGGGTGAGGGGGTCAAAGTGACCAGCCGGTACCACTACATGGTGGCAATCAGCTGGTTTCGGACCAGAGCTCAACCCCAGTAAGACAGCACTCGGAGCAGTCCTGTCCTGCGCCGCAGGCGAGTGGTGACTTTGGCCTCCAGCTCCTGCCAGTTCGCCAGCCAGGATTCCTCAGCATGACAGAGATGGACCCCCAGGTAGAGGAAGCTGGTCCTGCTCCAGGTGACAGGCCTGAGCTCCTCAGGTAGGGGATCCATCTGCCACTGACTGACCAGGAGTCCAGAACACTTGTGCCAGTTGATCCTGGCAGAGGACGCGGCAGAGTAGACCTCCTGGCACTCGCGCATGCTCCACAGGTCAGCCGGGTCGGTGAACATGAGGAGCACGTCATCGGTGTAAGCCAAGAGGACCACCCTGAAGCCTGGCCCACGCAGGACCAATCCCAATAACCTCCTCTGTAAGAGGTGCAGGAAAGGCTCCACGCAAGTAGAATACAATCAGCCAGACAGGGGACAGCCCTGACTCACTCCTCTCCCAAAGTGAAGAGGTGCCTTCAGGGACCCGTTAACCCTAACTAGACATTCTGTGGCAGCGTACAGAAGTCGGAAACAAAAACAGAATTACCTGGAAAAACTCAGCAGGTCTGGCAGCATCGGCGGAGAAGAAAAGAGTTGACGTTTCGAGTCCTCATGACCCTTCAACGGAACTGAGTAATATTAGGAGAGGGGTGAAATATAAGCTGGTTTAAGGTGGGGGGTGGGGGGAGAGAAATTGGGGGGGTGGTTGTAGGGACAAGCAAGCAGTGATAGGAGCAGATAATCAAAAGATGTCACAGACAAAGGAACAAAGAGGTATTGAAGGTGGTGATATTATCTAAACGAATGTGCTAATTAAGAATGGATGGCAGGACACTCAAGGTACAGCTCTAGTGGGGGTGGGGTGGAAAGACTGACAGGGCATTAAAGGTATAGATTTAAAAATAATGGAAATAGGTGGGAAAAGAAAAATCTATATAAATTATTGGAAAAAAACAAAAGGGAGGGGGAAGAAACGGAAAGGGGTTGGGGATGGAGGAGGGAGTTCAAGATCTAAAGTTGTTGAACTCAATATTCAGTCCGGAAGGCTGTAAAGTGCCTAGTCGGAAGATGAGGTGCTGTTCCTCCAGTTTGCGTTGGACTTCACTGGAATAATGCAGCAAGTCGGATCTGGGCGACAAAATGTGTCCCGAATCCAAATGCTTGCAGAGTCCTGAATAAATATTTGTGATCCACCCTGTCGAAAGCCTTTTCCTGTCAAGAGACAGGCCTGTACTCTGGGAAAAGTGGATGACTTCCTGGACCAGATGGATATTATCAAAGATGGTACGGCCCAGGACGGTGTAGGACTGGTCAGGGTGGATCATGTGGTCCAGCACAGTGCCAAGGCGAGACGACATTGCCCTGGCAACGATCTTGTAATCCGTGCTGAGGAGGGAGGCCAGTTCTTAAAGTGGCGGAGATTCCCCCTTCTTTGGCAGCAGGGCAATCACAGCCCTGCACCACGAGAGGGGCATCTCCCCGGCAATGATACTCTCTCCAACGACCCCCGCGTAGTCATTCCCCAGGGCATTCCAGAACACCATGAAAAACTCCACGGCCAGCCCGTCCAGCCCCGGGGACTTGCCCCTGGAGAGGCTGTCGAGGGTGCAGGTCAGCTCCCCCAGACTTATAGGGGAGTCAAGCTTTCCAGTGCCCTCCAGGCCGATCTGGGGCAGGAACTCCCACAAAACTCTGCGAGCGACCTCGCTGGATGGATCCAGAAAGAACAGGACAGTGTAGTGGGTTTTGGCAAATGGCCCTGATGTCCTCTGGATTCGAGACAAGGGATCCGTCGTCGGCCAGCAGTGTAAGGAGCTGCTGATGGACCCTGTGCCTTTTTCCAGCGAGTAGAAAAATGGGGAGCCACGGTCCAGGTCCCAAAGGAACTGGATCCACGACCTCACGTACGCGCCACGGGACCTGATGAGTTGCAGGTCCCGCAGCGCGCCCTTCTTCTCTTCGTACACCAGTTGCAGGGCCGGGTCCATGTCGGGCTGACGGAGGCGAGCCTCCAGATCAAGCACTTCCTTTTCCAAACTCCTCGACCCTGGATTTCCGCCTCTGTTGACCCCCTCGCGCATTCCTGACATAAGATGCGGACATGAGCCTTCCCCACACCCCACCATAGCCTCAAGGAGGGGAAGCCTTCCCACTTCCTTCTCCAGCCGACCCAGAAACGATGGAACGACCATGCAGTTCCAGGAACCGCCCGTCCTCCAGCAGCAGTTGTTAAAGTGCCAGACGCGGACCCCGTCCCAGCGCAGGACAGGACGAGCTCCGCCCACACCAGACGATGGCCCGCGCAGGGCGCCTTCTGCACAGAAGCTGACGGAACGCAGGACACGAACGCCTTGGAAACGTAAAGGCGGTCGAGTTTGGACACTCCGACTCCAGGTGACACAAAAGTGAAAACGCTGGAGTCAGGATCGACCACGCCGGGCCCAGCACATGGCGCTGAGGCGCACATGGGCCCAGGAGCTCGCGCGTTCACGACACCGGGGCCAGGTGATTTTTCTCCCCCTGAGCTGGTGTCTTGAGGGGTTTAGAGATTAGGGTGGGTTCGAGAAGTTCAGGGGGCCGCCACCTCATGGGTCTTCCCTTCTTCTGGTGCGGGGTCTGGCCCCCCCCCCACCTTGCCAACAACCGAGATGGCGGTGGCTGCCAGCGGCACCTCCCCTTGCAGGGAGGAAGATGGCGGTGGTGGGGGGAGGAGCAGCAGTGCCAACTGCAGCTGCCTGAGAGCCATTGGCAACCTTGGAGGCGGGGCAGTTCTTTTAGACATGCCCCACGTCCTTGCAGGCATGGCACCACACGCCATCTGCTGACCAGAAGGTGCGGTAGGCAGCCCCTTCAAAGGTGACATCAAACCGTCCCCTCGTGAACTCCTCCCAGGCCAGTCGAACAAAGACTTGGCGCAGAAGGAGTACACATGGCAGAGACTGGGCTACCTGAGGCCGAGCGGGATTGGCACCACCCCGGACCTGACCTCCAGGGATTTGTTGAAGGTGGGGGAGGAGGAGCTCACCAGGAACAAAAGGCAGGACATTGGATAAGACAAGCCTCTCCGCGGTAGCCTCAAGAGGATCCATCGAGCCCCTTGGCCAAGTGCACCGCCCGCTCAGACCTCAGGAAGAACACCGCCTTCTCATACATGCGCGAGGCTGCAACAATGGCTGAGGGGCCAAATAGCCCAGCCAAAGCCTTCACGCATGTTTCTACAGTCATCTCGGGTGATTGTAGCCTTTTACCCCATGGTCCTGGTCAGGAGGCGGAATGGGGACAGGGCCGCGGGAGCAGCGGAGGCCACAGAAGCAGTCGCTGCCACATAGGTTTTCTTGGCTGGCCCAGCCACTGGGGATAGCATCGCCTCTACAGCCACCGGCCCGGCCACCGGTGACCCAACGGCAGCCATTGGGGGATGAGCCACACCCACCCTGAGCCCAGTCAGGAAGCACAGTCTGGGTACAGGTGTTAATCACTTGTATATACTGTTCACTACTGTCAATAAACTCCTAAGAATGTCACCCTGCCTACGATTCCTTGCTCTGATGGGCAGTGTTCTTGTCACTCAGATGTGAAATCTTTCTGCACAAGAAAAAAGACATGTGTCTCAGTCCAGGGCCTCTTCCCTGTGCTCTGTGCAGCCTTCAGACCATAGTGATGGTCCAGCCTTACACTCCCTGGAAAGATTACTGATGCTTGCACCTCAGCAGTGCTGGTCATTGCTGCCAAAATGTAGTGGGCAGGCACCACAGAGTTTTCTCATACACTGTGTGTGCTCTCAGCACCTTTAAGGTGGGGCTGGCCCCCATCACACCAGCATGTGACCAGTGATGCTATGCACCAGCTCCTGAAGGGCAGAGGTGCTGAAGGTGGACATGGCATCAGATGCATCTAAAGTTTCATGGCTGTGTCTCTATGAGATGGCCCTGATCATGGAGTGCAAGAAAGCTGCCCTCGGCCAAGCAGAAGTCGAACATTCTCAGAGGTCATGTGAAGATCTATGGAGTGTCCTCACTGCATGTTGTCATCATCCTCCTGCAATCGAGTGACTATTAGGGCTTCCACAGCATCTCCATGACAGGAGCATTCTCACAGAGGGTATTGGTGCTGCCATAAGCCAGGCTGGAGTCAAATATTCACAATTGCGATGTGAGGATCTATGGGGTCACCTCACTGCATGTCGTCATCATCCTCCACAAATTTGGCAGCTATGAGGGCCTCCTGAGTGCGCCTACCTCATCTAGCCAGTGCGAGAGCCTCAGTCCCGTCATCATCACCGAGGGCCCCCTCAGCCTTATCCCTGTTGGTGTCCTCATTGGAGGAGACATGCAGCTGCTCCATCTCCTCCTCAGCCAGTTCCTCCCCGTTGCAGCACCAGGTTGTAAAGAGCGCAGCAGATGACAACAATGCGTGGCACCCTCTGCGGACTGTATTGCAGGGCTCCACCAGACCGGTCCAGGCACCGGAACCACATCTTCGGCATCCTGATGGCCTGCTCCACCAAGTTGCGAGCTGCTGCATGAGCCTCATTATACCATTGCTCTGCTGCAGTCTGAGGCCGCCACACGGGTGTTATCAGTCACGGCCTCTGTGGATAGCCCTTATCCCCCAAGGAACCAACCCTGCAGCCTCTGTGGACCTTGGTTCTCAGTCATCTGCAGGAATGGCAGGCGGCATATATAGACCCTGGGTGTCGCTAGATGCTGACCAGCTGTGACTCGCTGGAGCCCCTGCTGCCCCTTCTTCAAGATGTTGCTGCTGTTGCCTTTCCATGGCCAGGTGCTTCAGTCGCTCTCTCCTCTGTCTTCTGTGGTCTCTGTAGGCCATCAGGCATACAGCTAGGTCACCAGGATCCATGACCCTGATGTGGTCCTCCGTCAGCATGAAAGAGAGAGATATGTAGTTATCATGGCTGTACTTAGCACCTTTCCTGGTGCTTTCCTGTGTGACCGCCCCTTAATGCTTCCCGGACTCTGCTGGTCACCCCGCGATGGCCAGAGATGAGTGTACTGCATAGCTGCCCTGTCAACCTGTGACATGGGGACAATGGTCCAAACCAGGATGCTGAGATTGCAAGGGGCTGTGAGCGCGTCCAGCAGTGACTGCTACATGGCCAGCATCAGTGAAGAGATTGTACATGTGCAGTCCAACTGCTCTGCGGTCCAATAAAGTGGTGATGACTCGAAGCCTGTGCTGGGGATTGGGGGGTGGGGTGGTGCAAGGTTTGGAACGCTTAGTGGCCCTTTGGTGCCTTTGTGTTGCTTGCATGGGCGGGCAGGCTTAAAGCCTGACCCAATCATATCACTGTGGCTGGGCTTGATCTGTCTTAGTTGCAAAGGCATGGTCGGTTTATACAGGTGATCACTCCCTCACTTACCCTGCGCCCCACATATGCGTGGGATGCAGCGCTAGGGCAGCACTTGATCTCCCCCCAACCCTCAGCATTACTGACACTGGTTTACCATTCTGCTTCCAACAATTAAGGCAGAGGTCATGGTACATGTTGGTATCAATGACATAGGTAGAAAGAGGGATGAGGTCTTGCATCAAGAATTCAGGGTGTTAGGAAGTAGACTAAAAAGTAAGACCTCTCGGGTTGTAATCTCTGGATTACTCCCAGTGCCACTTGCTAGCGAGCTCAGAAATAGGAGAATAGCGAAGATGAATACGTGGTTTAAGAGTTGGTGCAGGAGGGAGGGTTTCAGATTCCTGGATCACTGGGACCATTTCTGGGGAAGGTGGGACCTGTACAAGCGGTCTACATCTGAAGCAGAGCGGGACTAACATCCTTGCGGGTGGGTTTGCTAGTGCTGTTGGGAGGAGTTTAAACTGATTCGGCAGGGGGAGGGGACACAGAATGTTAGCAGAATAGGGACACATCATAATACAGCAAAACAATCAAGTCAGAGGGAGTACAGATGTAAATAAGCTTCAAGGGAGTAAGGCAAGGCTGGATGGCCTCTATTTTAATGCCAGGAGTATTACAGGTAAAACGGATGAGTTAAGGGTGAGGATTGACACGTGGAATTATGATATAGTAGCAATCACTGAGACGTGGTTGAGGGAGGGGCAGAATTGGCAGCTCAACATTCCGGGATATGGAATCTTCAGGCGAGACAGGGGAGGGGGTAAAAGAAGAGGAGGCGTTGCATTATTAGTTAAGGAATCAGTTAATGCAGTAAGGAGAGATGATATCATGGAGGGGGCATCGAATGAAGTTTTGTGGGTAGAGCTTAGGAATAAAAAAGGGGCAACCACATTATTAGGTGTTTATTATAGACCCCCAGATAGTCAGCGGGAAATTGAGGAGCAAATATGTGCACAATTTGTGGAGGTGTGTGAAAACAATAATAGGGTAATTATATTAGGTGATTTCAACTTTCCCAACATTAATTGGGATAGACAGTGTTTAGGGCTTGGATGGAGTGGATTTCTTGAAATGTGTACAGGAGAACTTTTTAGGTCAATATGTAGAGGGCCCAACAAGGGACGGTGCATTGCTGGACCTAATTCTGGGGAATGAAGCTGGACAGGTGGCTGAGGTGGTGGTGAGGGAGCATTTTAGCGATAGCGACCACAACATGGTACAGTTTAAGTTTGTTATGGACAAAGAAATAGACAAGTTGCAAAAAAATGTTTTGGATTGGGGGAGAGCGGATTTGAGTAAAATAAGGCAGGATCTGGCCAAGGTAGACTGGGATCAGTTACTTGTAGAGAAATCTACAGAGGAACAGTGGGGGGTGTTCAAAAAGGAAATGGGGAGGGTACAGGCTCAACACATTCCCTCTAGGGTGATAGGAAGGAGTAACAAGCCCAGAGAACCGTGGATGACCAGAGACATTCAGGTTATGATGAGAAGGAAAAGGGAGGCTTTTAGCAGGTACAAGGGAAGCAAATAAGCAGAGGCATTAGTGGAGTACAAACAGTGCAGGGTGGAGCTTAAGAAAGCAATTAGGGGAGCAAAGAGGGGATATGAGAAAGCTCTGGCTGGTAAAAGTAGGGAAAATCCCAAGATATTCTGTAAGTATATCAATGGGAAGTGGATAACCAGGGAGAGTAGGACCCATTAAGGACCAAGGGGGAAATCTATGGGTGGAGCCAGAGGACATCGCTAGAGTGTTGAATGAATACTTCACATCCGATTTCACCCAAGAGAATGAGGATGAAAGTATGGAACTCGGGGAGAGAGACTGAGAGGTTCTTAAGCAAATTGATATCAGGAGTGATAAGGTACTGGAGGTGTTGGCAGTCTTAAAAGTGGACAAATCTCCAGGTCTGGGTGATTTGTGTCCCAGACTGCTGAGGGAGGCAAGGGAGGAGATCGCAGGGGCTCTGACCCGAATTTTTAATTCCTCTATGGCCACGGGGGAGGTGCCAGAGGACGTGCCAGAGGACTGGAGAACAGCTAATGTGGTTCTGCGATTTAAGAAGGTTTGTAGAGATTAGCCAGGGAACTACAGGCCAGTGAGTCTCACATCAGTGGTGGGGAAACTATTGGAGAAAGTTCTGAAGGAGAGTATCTATCTCCAGTTGGAGGGGCAAGGTTTGATCAGGGATAGTCAGCATGGCTTTGTCAGAGGGAGGTCATGCCGAACAAATTTGATTGAATTTTTTGAGGAGGTGACCAGGTGTGTAGATGAGGGCAGTGCAGTTGATGTAGTTTATATGGATTTCAGCAAAGCTTCAGATAAGGTCCCACATGGAAGACTTACAAAGAAGGCAAAGGCACCTGGGATACAGGGTAATTTGATAAGGTGGATTCAAAATTGGCTTAGTTGAAGGAGGCAGACGGTGATGACAGAAGGATGCTTTAGTGACTGGAAGCCAGTGTCCAGTGATGTACCACAGGGGTCTGTGCTGGGTCCCCTATTATTTATCATTTATATAAACGACATAGATGACTGTGGGTAGGTAGGATTAGTAAGTTTGCGGATGACACAAAGATTGGCCGGGTGGTTATCAGTGAGGTTGAGTGTCTTGGGCTACAGGAAGATATAGACGGGATGGTCAAATGGGCAGATAAGTGGCAGATGGAATTTAACCCTGAAAAGTGTGAGGTGATACACTTTGGAAGGAGTAATTTGACAAGAAAGAATTCAATGAACGGCATGACACTAGGAAGTTCTGAGGAACAAAGGGACCTTGGCGTGTGTGTCCATAGATCTCTGAAGGCAGAGGGGCATGTTAGTGGGGTGGTGAAAAAGGCATATGGGACACTTGCCTTTATCAATCGAGGCATAGATTACAAAAGTAGGGAGTTCATGTTGGAGTTGTATAAAACCTTAGTGAGGCCACAGCTGGAGTACTGTGAGCAGTTCTGGTCGCCACATTATAGGAAGGATGTGATTGCACTGGAGGCGGTGCAGAGGAGATTCGCCAGGAGGTTGCCTGAGATGAAACATTTAAGTTATGAAGAGAGGTTGGATAGTTGGGTTGTTTTCGTTGGAGCAGAGAAGATTGAGGGGCAACCTGATCGAGGTGTACTAGATTATGAGGGGCATGGACAGGGTGTCTAGGGTGCAGCTGTTCCCTTTAGTTGAAGGGTCAGTCACAAGGGGGCAAACGTTCAAGGTGAGGGGCAGGAGGTTTAGGGGAGATGTGAGGAAAAACTTTTTTACCCAGAGGGTGGTGACGGTCTGGAATGCACTGCCTGGGAGGGTGGTGGAGGCGGGTTGCCTCACATCCTTTAAAAAGTACCTGGATGAGCACTTGGCATATCGTAACATTCAAGGCAATGGGCCAAGTGCTGGTAAATGGGATTAGGTAGGTAGGTCAGGTGTTTCTCATGTGTCGATCCAGACTCAATGGGCCGAAGGGTCTTTTCTGCACTGTGATTCTGTGTATTGCTTTTACATGCACTACCTTATGTAAATAAAAGCATTCTGGTTATTTACATCATTTTTATCCTCTATCATTTTCATTGACTGGTACAACTTCTGCCTTTTCCCCAAAGCTAGACTCTTTTCTATTCCTCCAGCTTCCCTGTGCGTTTACAAATGAAGATCTACTGCCCCCTAGCCACCTATGCGATATATCAAACCCATCTACCTGAACAGCTGCTTCACTTACGGTCTTCCAGATATGACATGATAGCTATTGGGATGCTGTTTCAAAATTATCATTAGTTCTAGCTCACATTCTCAAAATTTTGTTCAAGTTTCAGTGCCTGAAACCACCAGTCCTACAACATTTCTTTCTCCCTCGCAAATTCTGCAAATTTTTTTTTCGTCTTTTCTTTAAAGTCCAAAATTTCAACTGATATGCTTTGGGGTCATTCTTGTAAGCATTAAATATCACAGCTTTAACGGTCTTATAATCTGAGGATTGTTCTGCTGAAAGGCTGGGCTACACTCTCGACCAAAACACTCTGCAAAATCAGAATCCATGTGTCCTTTAGCCACTCTAGATTTGTAGCCACTTTTCAAAAAAGATAAAATATCACTCAACTCTGTCTTCAGTGAATTTAGACACCAGGCGAAGGTTCTTCATTATATCAAAGTTTGGAGCGGGACTTGATTCATCATCCAAACTACCTCTTGTCCCACCCTGTAACCTAAACTTTTCTTTAGCCAGTTCATACTGTCTGATTTCTTTCTCTCATTGAAACTTTCTGTCTCTTTCCTTTTCTCTTTCTTCCCTTGCCAACTTTTCTCTCAAGCTCTCTCATTTGTTTCTTTTTGTTTTTCAAGTTCAAGTTTTTGTTTTTCTCCATTTCTTTTTATCTCAAGCTGCTTCATCTGGAACCGAATTCTAGCTAACTCAAGTTGCGCTATACCTGTGTCAGGCTGTTCTTCTTCTAATTCCATATGCTGTGCTATTACCTCAACTATGTCTGCTTTCTTAGCCCTGCTTCTAACTGTAACTTCAACTCTTCTGCAAATGTGATTAGCCTAACCTTGGTTAATTTTTGCAAATCACTCAGGGATAAATCTTCCCTCTCCAGAAAAGTCACAGCAACTGACAAAGCCATTCTACATTTCAACAAGTGTAGTAAAATTCACCATGAAAATCTTATCAGCCATAAACTCCGCAAGTTCTAGCAGCTGTATTTGTCTGTAGATTCAAAATCTTGCAAGAGCCCCCAATTTATGTTAAGGCCCAATTAGGGACCAGCAACTGTTTATTTAAAGTAGGTAATAGTTGAAATCCCAGATACTTACTAAGAGAATAAAGCTACAAGATTTCATTGTTTTAAAACAAACAAAATTAATCCAGAACTAGGGGGTCATGGTTTAAAAATAAGAGGTCTCCCATTTAAGACAGAGATGAGGAGAGATCTTTTTTCTCTCAGAGGGCTGAGAGTTTTTGGAACTCTCTTCCTCAAAAGATGTTAGGAGAGTCTTTGAATATTTTTAAGGCAGAGATAGATAAATTCTTGATCAGCAAGTGGGTGAAAGGTTATTAGGGGTAGACAGGAATGCGGAGTTAAGGTTACAATCAGATCAACCATGATCTTATTGAATTGCAGGGCAAGCTTGAGGAGCCTAGTGGCCTACTCTTGCTCCTAATGTGTATGTTGGTATGTATGTTTGTAAAATAAACTTTACTATACAATGTAAGAAAAGTAAAACAATCTACAATATCTGTCTTATATTCTAACATTCAGGATTAACATGAGGCAATTGTGAATTAACAGAGAAACTGTGGTCGAACACACAAGGCACATTAAATGGCAGATGCAACCAGAATAGATCCCACAGATTTCTCAGCAAACCACCTCTTGACGTCAGTGACTACTGTGAAGCACAAAATCTTGTTGAAACTCTGTCTCCCAGATGAGGGATTTCAACTTCTCACTTTCAAAGATCTAGCTTCTGAATTCCCTCAAAAACTGCTCCAACTCAGATTGCGTCAGTGACTGCTCACCTCCCAATGGTTCAATCTCTCCTCCTGAGACTTCATTCCATGGGATTCACAATGTTGCACTTCTGCCTCTAATTACCAGCATATTTCCAACTCTTCTGCAGACCAATAGATTCGCTAAGCTGGTACTGCCTCTGAGTTTCTCTGAACTCCAGCCTCCCAGCTGCACCAAGCTATAAATGGCTCACAGGGCTTCTTCTGGGCTATAGCCCTCCCAGCATGGAAGCAGTGACCTTCTGTCACCCTCAGCTCCCAGGACTTCTCTGAGTCCTAATGGCCTGGAGCCTGCTAACAGCAGCATCTTTTCAGCGTCCCAGGGTTTCTCTGTGAGCTGCAAAACACATGAGGTCCAAACTTCAACCAACCCCCTCTCCCAGCAAACATAGATAAATTGAAACCAGAGAACCTTCTTAGGCTCCACCCATCTCCATGATGATGTAGTCTTTCAGGGTTTACTGAATGCTTTTAAACTAATTTAGCTCCAACTCCCAAGACAAAACATCTCTCTGGACTGCACCTCCTTGCAAGCAGTGTAGACATCACACCTCCAGTTCTCCAGCTAAGTAAGCCCACCTGCTGTTTTATGGATACATTTCTTCTATTCTGACTCTATTAAACAAACATGTGTAACCTTCTGAATTGCCATTTTTTTTCAGGTGTTCTGGCAATCTCTAAAGCCCAGCATTTTAGTTAACCTTGCCTTCACAACAAAAATCTTCTCAGAACTAAACATTACCTCTAAAATATTAACATGAACCATGAATTAGATATTTGTAACACTGGTCATGTAGCTGGAATGACGCGCTTACCGATGCAAACCTTCTACAGAGAGCTTGAGTCTGGGGTTCAATCTGATGGTAGTCAAAAGGAAGTGCTACAATCACACTCTGAAGGCTTCACTTAGGATTTTTGATAGGATGAACAAGGCATGGCAACAAATGCTGAAGCCAGAAGGTACAGCTGCTGGTAGCTCTGCTGTCGTGTGACTTGTCACCCAAAGTCACAGCAACTGTTTCCATTCCTACATCCAGGTTATGATGGTTTTTCTGCACTTATTTCACAATGTAATTGATGAAGTCTGCATAGAACCACTACAGGTCTGCAGGTGACTCTACAACCTGTTTGAAAGAAGGTTTCTGCAAGAATGTGGTGTAGGAGCGTCATCATTGAGAACCTCATTGTAAAATTCTAGTGATTCAATGCATTTCTTCATTGCCGTCCCTGACTCAATCCAATGACTGATGTTATTCCTGAAAGCTAGAATGTTTCTTTGGGGATATGCTGCCCACATGTCCTTCTGTGGAAGCCAATTAATTACTTTCTGCAGGAGTAGTTGAGGTTGTCCAACCCTTTCTACACATGATGCCACACTCTCCTCCAAACTGCAGGAACCATCTCCCTGCAGATGTCAAACAATTGCTAATTTCTGCAAAGGCTCAAAATGTGCTTTGATCAATTCATGTAATGTGGCATCATTGACAGGCACAAGGCCAGCATTTACTCCCGATCCATGCTTGTGCTTGAGAAGGTAGTGGTAAGCTGCCTTCCTGAACCACTGCAGTCCTTATGGTATGGGTATGGTGCTGCTAGGAAGAGTTTTCCAGGATTTTGGCCCAGCTTTGATGAAGGAGCAGCAATATTGTTCCAAGTCAGGATGGTGTGTGACTTAGAGGGGAACTTGCTGGTGATGGTGCTACCATGCATCTGCTGCTTATTTTTCTAGGTAGTAGAGGTCGTGGGTTTGGAAGGTGCTGACAAAGGAGTCTTGGCAAGTGCATCTTGAAAATGGGACACATAGCAGCCATGGTGCACTGGTAGTCAAGGAAGCAAATCTTTAAGGTGGTGTATAGGGTGCTGATCAAGTGGGCTGCCTTGTCCTCGATGGTGTTGAGCTTCTTGAGTGTTGTTGGAGCTCAACTGATCCAGGCAAGTGGAGAGTATTCCATCACACTCCTGAATTGTACATTGTAGATAATGGACAGGCTTTGGGGAATCAGGAGGGGAGTTACTTTCTGCAGAATTCCCAGTCTCTGACCTGACCTTGTAGCTGCAGCATTTATATGGCTGGTCCAGTTAAATTTCTGGTCAATTGAGAACACCCACGATGTTGATGGTGAGGTTTTCAACAATGGTAATGCTGTTAAATGTCAAGGGAAGATAGTTAGATTCTCACTTGTTGGAGATGGTCGATGTCTGGTACTTGTGCGCAGGGATGTTATTTGCCACTAATCAACCTGAACTTGAACGTTGTCCAGTGGCATGTGGCATGGGCTGCTTCATTATGTGCAAAGTTGTGAATGGAACTGAACACCATGCAATCATCAGCCAAAATCTCCAGTTCTGACCCTTTCAATGCAGGGAACATCATTGATGAAGCAGCTGAAGATTACAGCCCTGAGGGACTAGTGTAACAATGTCCTAGGGCTGAGTTGTTTGGCTTCCAACAACCACAACCATTTTACTGTGCTCCCTGCTCATGTTTACTGTAAAATGGAATTTGCACATTAATGCTGGATTGAATTTATGGTAGATGGCAGGGGTTCAGCCCACCAGTGGGAAAATTGGTGGCAAACCTCTGTCACCTCTACAAGCGGCACCCAATACTATTTAAGTGCAGTCAGGTCTCTCACAGGATTAAGTCCACAGTAGGGTGGAAAACCCACCCCTAAGACTTGCTGGCCAATCAGAGGCTGGCAGCTCTACCTTCCAGACACCAGTAATGCATTGAGGCCTTCACCAAGATCATCACTGGATCCCTGGAGACAGGTGAGTGTGGGCTGTTCGATGGTCACGGAATGGGGGTTGCCGGATGCCAGGGCAGGGGGTGGTTCTCAGCAGCACCCCGTTTCCCGATGCCCCGTCCCTTGATTGGGCACTGCCTGCCTTGAAAAGAGAGCTCTCTCGGGAGGCTACTAGCAAACTCGACAGGGTTTTCTGGATGACTTTCAGGAGGAGTGGGAAACCCATGTGAGCTCGGGAAAATCCCTGAGCCACCACTAAATCCTGGTGGGCTCAGCGATAGTGACTTTTAAGTGGCTCAATAATGAGCCTAATTGGCCAGTGTTCCTGAGGCAGCTCATTCCTGCCACTGACTAAATGTCAGTTTTCCCGCTGGTGGGAATGGGCCTCACCAACCACTATCCAACTCTGGCAGGCTCCATTAAATCCCGGTCACCCTGACAGCTGGGAGGTGCTTTTTGAATGCATTCATCTTGTTGATGGCCTGATCAGCGATTGTTATCTTCACCCAATCCAAACAGGATCCCATCATTTCAAAAAACACACCCATAATTTCATCCAGCATGTCTCATTCCTCAACATGGTTTAAAACAAAGCCCTGCCATTGCCAGGATTGTCCTGCCCCATAGCCTGAGACAGAGGGTAGACATATTTGCTGATCTTCTATGTCCCATCCAAAAAAATAGAAGTTTGGGAAAGGCCTCATGACAGGATTTCATTGCTGGTTTCTTAAACACATGGGGCAGAATTTTCTGCTTGACGTGCGGGGAGTTTAAAATGACGTGCAGTGACGTCGGATGAGTGTCCCGACATCACCGCACAGCCATTGGGATGTATCACTGGGCGGGTGAGCGATGAAGGTCGATCCGCGCCCGCCATTAATTAACAGGCTAGTTAAGGCCCTTAAATCAGCAATCGACGCCGATTTTCAGGCGCCCATGCGATCTTCGTTAAGAGACTTTTTAATAAAAGTCATCCATGGGCAGGATAAGAGGGCTCAGTGGGGTTGTCAATCTGGTCTGTGAGTATTTATTGGAGAAAGTATTTTAAACTTATCTGTGTGATCTGTAGCAGTTCAGAGCAAATTCCAGCAGCTTTTTGTGTACTTTTAACCTTCAGCTCAGCATTCTTCAGTCAGTAATCTTTATCGGGCCTGCAGCTTTCCGGAGGCCCCCCTTTAGCCTGGGTATGGGTTCTGACATGTCTACTGGAGGCAGCTCCTCTGAGGAGGAAGGTAGGGCTAGAATAAGGAGGAAGCCAGGAGTGGACAATCAGCCTCCAGGGAAGCCACATTTGGGAGGACAGGCGCAGGCACAAGGGGCGCAGGGCAAAGAGGTAGTCCAAGGTGGAAGGGGCCACAGAAGATGCCACTATCCTGCTGCCAGGATATACAGGCGGAGAAGCAGCTACCTCAATATGACTGAGGTGCAGTGCCAAAGGAGGCTCCGACTTTCAAGGGAGACAGTCAACTACATCTGTCAGATGATTGGCCCTGAGATCTCTCCTAACAGTGTGGGCGGACACCCCATGCCAGCGGCTCTGAAGGTCACAGTTGCCCTCAACTTCTATGCCTCTGGCTCCTTCCAGGGCTCGGTGGGTGATCTTTGTGGTGTCTCCTAATCAACTGTGCACACTTGCATCAAGCAGGTTACATGCATGCATTGACTTTCATCCATTTCCGCTGGGACCAGGCAAGCCAGACACAGCGAGCCAGAGGATTTGCGGCCATTGCTGGCTTCCCCCGCATCCAGGGTGTAATAGACTGCACACACGTGGCCATCAAGGTGCCACGTGAGCCCGGTGCCTTCGTCAACAGGAAGGGCTTCCACTCCATGAATGTGCAGATACTGTGTGATCACAGGATGCTGATTCTACAAGTCTGTGCAAGGTACCCAGGCAGCTCCCACGACGCCTACATCCTCAGACACTCCCAGATGCCGGGGCTCTTCTGTGCTCTGGCTCAGCTTGATGGATGGCTGTTGGGTGACAAGGGCTATCCCCTCAGAAGGTGGCTTATGACACCTCTCTGCCATCCAAGAACAGAAGTTGAGCAGCGCTACAATTGGAGCCATGCCTCCAAAAGGGCTGTAGTGGAGAGAGCCATCGGTCTTCTCAAGATGCACTTCCGATGCCTGGACCGCTCAGGGGGCGCACTCCAGTACCCCCCAGATCGTGTCTCGGTGATAGTGGTTGCATGCTGCGCTCTCCACAATCTTGCGTTGGAAAGAGGGGACGCAGTGGACGATGAAGACATTGACGCAGTGGATTTGGCTGCACACGATGAGTCCAGCATTGATTCTGAGGATGAGGAAACACAGGGGAATGATGAGGGGCTAAATGCTGACCCGGGACCAAGGCGGCAGGGACACCCGGGACACTTTAATCCAATGAACCTTCAGCTCGCTCCACACAAATGGATCAGGAGGACCAGCCTTGCCTGGCACTTCCATACTCGGTACTTAAGTGCTACACCTGCCACTTCATCAGCTGCAACTAAGAGCTTTGGACATAAACCTCAACGTCCACTCAAACACTCATGGCACGTATGTAAAACATACAAATGCAGAACAAAAGAGCCACACTCAGCCATGGTAACACATCTGGTTTTAATTTTGACCATCAAAAGGTCACACAAAATCAAACCAAAACGTTTTTCAAGCATAAACAAATAATAATTCCCTAATCGAGGGCCAACACAAAAACACCAGTGAGAAACCCGTGGTGTGCCTAAGGTGCCTTATGCTTATGTTTACGGGTGCTACGTCTTGGTGCCGCCCCATCGCTTGGAGTGGCATCTGAGACAGCCTGCTGATCCTGCTGTCCTGTTGGCCTCGATGACATTGGCGGTCTGGCCCGTGGAGCCTGTGCTGGCCCCGCCTGGGAGGGATCTGCCACATCCACAGCTGGCATCTCCCCAGTCGTCGCAGCCTCACCTGATGAAGCGGTCACTGGGAGAGGGGTGGAGCAGCTGTTGACCTCATCCGGAGCACCCTGAGAGGAGCCCGCAGATACGACAGGCAGCTGCTTCACCGACATGAGGTCACCCCGGACCTTCCTGCTCACCATCGATAGATGGGCAACAAGTTGGGAAGCTTGAAGCCCACACCATCTCCCACTTTGGTAATGACCAGCCGTGGCCACTGGCACTGTGAGGGCTTGCGGGTCCGAGCGTATCCCCAGGAGCCGTTTGTTCTCCTGGAAGCCCCTCTCCATGAGAGTTGCCAATCTCTTCATGGAGGAAGCATGACGCTCTGCCATGAGGCTCACTGCATCACTGATGCTCCATGTGGACTCCTCCACCACGGACACCAAGCGAAGCATAGTCTCATGCAATATTCCCAGATGCTCCCACACACCCAGCCGCATTTCTTGCAGCTGCTGCGTCGCAGACGACTCCAGAGGCACATCATCATGCCCCAACTAGCACATGCCTGGTCCCTGCAGTCCTCCTACTGCTGGCGCTATGTGCACTCTCTGTCTCTGTCAGCTCCTCCAGCAATTGTGAAGTGCCCTCTCCACTGTGCCCCAGGACACTAGCCGAAGTTGCAATATCCACCGAGGTGCTAGTATCTGTGCTGGTGCCTGCCTCGCAGCAATGGTGTGACGCAGGTGACAGTTAAGGGCCCTCAGGTGTGAGAGGGGGCATCTGGAATTGTTCCTGGTGGACAGGCTATGATGATGCTAAAATTAACAACAAGGACGGTGGATCAATTAGCGTGCACACAGTGACACACTTCATCCCTTTCCCCCGGCTCATTACGCGCTCAGCCTTCCAGAACCTATGGAGACGAATATTGGTGGGGTGGCAAATAGAGAGGAGGAGACCCTAACATTACAAGCGGATACAGATGGGCTGGTCAGATGGTCGAAGGAATGCCAAATGGAATGTTATGTGGATAAGTGTGAGGTGATGCACTTGGGCACGAGAAACAAGGTACGGGAATACATGAGGAATGGTAGGACCGTGGAAAGTAAAGAGGATCAGAGGGACTGGGCATGTCGACAGGCCCGTTAAGGTAGCGGGACAGGTACATAAGGCGTTTAAGAAGGTAAATGCCATACTTGCCTTTATTAGCCGAGGAATAGAATGTGGGAAGAGGGAGGTCATGTTGCAAGTGCAGAAAACGCTGCCTAGGCCACAGCTATAGTTCTGCATGCAGTTGTGAAACGTGCTTCATGGGAGGGATGTGAGTGGAGTGGAGAGTGCAGAGGTCATTGGCCAGGTTGCTGGCTGGGCTGGAGAGTTTGACTTATGAGGAGACATAGCATAGACTGGGGTTATTTCCCTGGAGCAGAGGAGATTGAGGGGTGACATTATTGAACTTTATAACATTATGAGGGGCATAAATAGGGTCAACAGAAAGGAACTTTTCCCCTTGGCAGAGGAATGAGTAACCTGGTGGCATTGGTTTAAGGTAAGGGGCATGTGGTTGACAGGTGAGGTGATGAGGAACTTTTGTACACAGTAATGTGGGACGCACTGCCTGAAAGGGTGGTGGACGCAGAAACCCTACTAACATGTAATAAGTATTTGGATGTGCAGTTGTGATGCCATGGAATACAAGGCCATAGGGATAGTGGTCGGAAGTGGGATAAGGTGACTTTGGAAGGTGCTTGACACGTGCATTTTCGAAGGGCCAAGGGACCTTTGTCTACGATCCACACGTCTGACTCTCAGTCTGTGAATGAGCAATGTTGCAACAATAACGATTCAAACAATCATCAGTGCTATGGATGGTGGGAAGACAGAGCTGATATCACTGTTGACCTCAAATATCTGGCTGTTCCACCCCAGCCTCACTGACACCAGTGAACCTGGGTGCATGGCACCTCTCAAGCTCCAGGGCCTCCTGCTTGAAGCGGTTTAAAATCATCAGATGGGCCTGGCCGCCTCCAGTCCTCAAACGCTCACACGCATTGTGAGCATTCTTCTCCTGAAAAACAGAGAAAATCATTCATTGTGGCTAATCGCACATGGACTCTGCACGCGCACACCACACCCCAACCACAGTGGCCCATATCAGGCCTCCAGTGCCTCCTCTTCCCGCTACTGCTGATCAGTCACACAAAGATAGTACGCCTGCTCCCAACCATACCCCCCAACGGCCACCTTGGACACATTCTGCGTCCATCACTTTGGGAAACACATGGTCTTAGCTCCCATAGCAAGGAGGCGCAATTATGTGCAGCATCGAGGGCAGCAGATGGCTCTTGGCCACGACACCTTGAGGTTCCCCTTCCACAATCTCATCACCGTGAATAGGACATGTGTTGGAGTTCTGAGTATTCGCCTAGCTGCATCTCCTGCAGGTTGCCCCCAGACTAGTCATGTGCTATTAAGAGCAACACATGGTGCAGGGGAGAACTCATCTCCTCATGAACCACTCAGGCTGATGTAAGCATGGGCACTGGGGCCCACCCAGTGTAACAGAAATGCCCAACATGATTCAATGCAGTCACGACAGTAAGACTTGAGGGGGTGGGCCTCAAAGGCTAAGGCTACCTGCTGGGTTAAATGCCCAACGCCAACATGGTACTCACCCTTCCAGAGCGCAACAAATCATTGAAGTGCTTATGGCACTGGATCCAGGTGCGCTGCACCACGTCATGGGAGCTCACCACCTCCTCCCAGGCACATTTGGTCATTGGGGGGGGGCTTCCTCCTGCCATCCTGGGGGACCAACATCTCCCGCTGTGCTGCCACCTCAAAGAGGGCAGCAAGGCAATCATCAGAAAAGCGAGGGGCACATTGGCCTGCCCTGCTCCTATGGAAAACCCTGCAGCCTGCCCTGCTCCTATGGCAGACCCTGCAGCCTGCCCTGCTGATCTGCCCTTCCCTCCAGAATGCCCTGCTCAGCAGACCCCTGTGGTTTGATTTTGACGTGGCCATTGTGAGCAGCCTACAGGAGGCTGCCAGGCCTTCTTTTAAACAGACTGCCAGGTTGCCATTGGGCCCGGAGGTCTGTGCACACTCCCGCTATCCACAGTAGTCTGAAATGCGCTGGGCTGGCCTTAATTGGTCTGCCCATGCAAAATGGCGGCGCAGCCCTAATCGGGTCCGCGCCTGCCCACGTCCGCTCCTGCTCCCCCCGACCGCCAAACGGAAAATTTTGGCCATGAACTGGATGTCCTTTGCTTGTAGGCCAACACATACTATCACCCCATTCTGTTGAATCTTTTCCAGTGTACAACAGGGTTCATTCATGCTGTCATCATCTGGTTTGAGTCATGTCTTAATACTTCTAAAAATGTCATGCAGGTTTACCACTTGTTAAACTGCCAGTGAATATAATCCATCAGCTGCTTATTCCATGTTAGCTTAACCTCCACCTTCTATATTTCATACAATATTATATACTCAGGGTGTGGTGTGTGTACACAAGATTGTGCAAGGTGCCACACAGCCTGTTTTTGTAAAGAACATATCCTTTTATTTTTCTCTATTTCTGTTGGACTGTGGATTTAAAACTACAATGGCTGCAGTTTGAAAGACATGTCTACCGGAACAGGATGAGAGATACATTCATAGTACACACTGTTCCAGGACTGTAACATTGTAAGACAGGATGGTGCCAGAAAGGAGTCCTGGACCAAGAGAGCTGCCTGACAACAGCATTTTAATTGGCTCCTGACCAGGTGACCAGGGTTTATGTGGTAGCATTGCAGGAGAAAGCTTCTGGCCTGCAAAGAGAAAACACACAAAATCTCTTTTACTCACATCTCTATAACTTGCTCTCTCTCTGAGGAAACCCCAGTAAAAAGGAAAAGGGGAAAACCACTCTGAGAGACATTGAAAAGCAAGTTCTCAACCAGTGAACTAAAGGCTATGTGCTGGAAGACCACCTCATGTCATCAACAAATAACTTAAAGGAATTTGGAAGATGTCGACCAAATCAACCCATCGAATCCTGTATTCCGGATTGGTGCTATTGAACTGTTTTATCCCACGGTTAAAATCCATGTTTTGTGTGTTTTATGTGTGTGTATAGGGATTTAAGAAGGGGGTAGAGTTTAAGTTATAGAGTTAGAAATTAGCTGTTCATATTTCTTTCTTTTGCCGCAGGTTAACGACAGTTTGTTCAATAAACAGTTATTTATTAAGTTTACAAACCTGGTGCTCATATTCTGTTAACCTAAATTAAACAGTTAGGTAGAATTGGGGCAATGTGGTGCTTTGGTCAAACTTTTGACATTTGTCGCAGCTCAACAATAGTGGGGCTTAATATTACAGCGCATTATCCCAGTGAGTCGTGACAATGTGAAGCCCATGGAGGGGAATCTGAAAGATAAATTGCAATGAGACATGGAGCAATCAGTTTGGGGAAATCCTGATGGAGCTCAGCCTCCCATAGCAGGGTTGCTGATGCCCTGACCTGCTGCTACCCTCTTCCCTGAAACCTAGCAGGGAATCTTCTGCCTTGAATCCTAGGGGTGGGAACGTATGCTGGGTAAGCTGGAGTGATCAATCAATTCACTGCATTGTGTGTGGCACTTTGTTTGGTCGATTGCAGTGGCATCCTGGGTGGGACTGGTTAATGTGTGGTGGCCGCAATGTGATGAAATACTTTCTGTCACTAGTGAGGCAGTGACAACTGAGACGGATGGCATGGGTATGGAAATCAGGCAGAAGGACTGTGATATAATTAAAGAAATTAGCATAGAAAGGGAGGAGGTTCAAAGTGGTCTGGCATGCTTAAGATACAGATAGATAAGGTGGTTAAGAAGGCAAATGGGATACTTGCCTTTGTTAGCCGAGGTATAGAATATAAGAGCAGGGAACTATATAAAACGCTGGTTAGGCCGCAGCTAGAGTATTGCGTGCAGTTCTGGAATCCACATTATAGGAGGGATGTGATTGCACTAGAGAGAGAGTGCAGAGGCAATTTACCAGGACGTTGCCTGGGCTGGAGAGTTTTAGTTAGGAGGAGAGATTGGATAGACTGGGGTTATTTTCCCTGGAGGAGAGGAGACTAATGGGGGACATAGTGCATAAAATTATGAGGGGGATGGATAGGGTAGACAGGAAGGAACTTATCCCCTTGGTGGAGGGATCAATAAGCAGGGGGCATAGATTTAAGGTAAGGGGCAGGAGGTTTAGAGGGGATGTGAAGAAGAATTTTTTTCACCCAGAGGGTGGTGGGAATCTGGAGCTCACTGCCTGAAAGGGTGGTAGAGGCAGAAACCCTCATAACATTTAAGAAGTATTTGGGTGTGCACTTGCAATGTCATGGCATACAAGACTATGGGCGCAGTGCTGGAAAATGGGATTAGAATAGTTAGATACTTGTTTGACCGGCGCAGGCTCGATGGTCCGAAGAGCCTTTTTCTGTGCTGTAGATCTCTATGACAGTCTTGGCACTCCCCCCAGAGTCTCCTCTCAGCTACACTGTAGAACTCCAGCACCACTGTGAGACGCTTTTAGTGTTTGGCTCTGCATGAGTGGGGCGTGGAGTTCTACTTTGGACTCACACTTAAGAGCAAGGCCATTAAGCTGCGGTGAGCCACACTTGACCTTGCCTCCATCAGGCATATCTGCTGCTCAATCTTTATTTCCACATTCATCAAATATCACCCTCTTCATTTGCTCCCACCATTCTGCATCACCATGTTCTTGCTACAGCTCTACAATGCTTCAGTGAGGCAAATCTTGGAGTACTATACACAGTTTTAATGTTCATATTTAAAGGGTACACTTGCATTGGAGGCAGTACAGCACAGGTTCATTAGATTGGTCCATGGGTGAGAGGGCTGTTCTATGATGAGAGGATGAGTAAACTGGGTCTATATTCTCTGGGATTTAAAAGAATGAGAAGTGATCTCATTGAAACATATACGATTCTGAAGGAGCATAACAGGGTAGATGCTGAGAAATTGTTTCCCGACTGGGGAATCTAAAACATGTGGGCACAGTCTCAGGATAAGGGGCCAATCATTTAGGACTGAGATGAGCAGAAATTTCTTCAACCAAAGGGTTGCAAATCTTCGGAATTCTCGACCCCATGGATTTACTGAATATATCTCATTGAATGCGTTTAAGGCTCAGATAGATTTTTGGTAACTTAGGGAATCAAGACCATTGGGAATATGCTAATGGGCAGAAAAGTGTAGTTGAAGCTGAGGGAAAGCGAGAATTCACAGGAGCAGAGTGGGGCTAAAAATCGGCACAAGTGAGAATTCAGAGGAGCAGGTCTCAGAGCCATAAATCAGTGAGAGAAAGCCAAGAATTTGGAAGAGTGGAGCACGGCTATGAATCAGTGAGAGAAAGTGAGAATTCAGAGGAGGGTGCAGGGCCATAAATCAACCAGAGAAAGCGAGAATTCAAAGGAGTGGAGCAGGGCCATAAATGAACCAGAGAAAGCGAGAATTCAGAGGAGCAGAGCAGGGCCATAAATCAGCAAGAGAAAGGGATAGTTCAGTGGAGCACTGCGGAGCTATAAATCAATGAGAGAAAGCGAGAATTTGGATGAGCAGAGAGGGGCAATGAATTAGCGAGAAGATGAGATTCAGAGAAGGAGCTGGTCCATAAATCAGTGAGAGAAAGCAAGAATTCAGAAGATAAGAGTGGGTTATAAATCAGTGAGAGAAAGCAAGAATCACAGAATCACAAAATCTTAAAGGCACATAAGGAGGCCATTTGGCCCATCGTGTCTGCACCAGCTCTCCAAATGAGCATTATGACCTAGTGACATTACCCTGCCTTTACCCCATACCCCTGCACATTGTTTCTATTCAAATAATCATCTAATGCCCTCTTGAATGCCTTGATTGAACCTGCCTCCACCACACTTCCAGGCAGTGCATTCCAGACCCAAATCACTCGTCGTGTGAAAAAGTTTTTTCTCACATCACATTTGCTTCTTTTGCAAATCACTTTAAATCTGTGCCCTCTCGTTCTTGATCCTTTTACGAGTGGGAACAGCTTCTCCCCATCTACTCTGTCGAGCCCCCTCATGATTTTGAAAACTTCTATCAAGTCTCCTCTCAGCCATCTCCTCTCCAAGGAAAACAGTCCCAACCTCTCCAATCTATTCTCATAGCTGAAGTTTCTCATCCCTGGGACCATTCTTGTAAACCTCTTCTGCACTGTCTCCAATATGTTCATATCCTTCCTATAATATGGCGCCCAGAACTGTACACAATGTTCCAGCTGCGATCTAACAAGGGTCTTATATAAATTCAGCATAACCTCCTTGCTCTTGTGCTCTTGCCCAGGATACTTTATGCTTTATTAACTGCTCTCTCCTTCTGTCCTGCCACCTTCAATGATCTATGCACATATACGCCCAGGTCTTTCTGCTCCTGCACCCCTTCAAAATTCCACCCCTTATTTTATATTGTCTGTCCATGTTCTTCCTATCAAAATGCATCACCTCACATTTCTCCGCATTGAAATTCATCTGCCACCTATCTGCCCACTCCACCAACTTGTCTATGTCCACTTGAAGTTCAACACCATCCTCCTCACAGTTCACAACACTTCCAAGCTTCGTATCATCTGCAAACTTTGAAACTGTCCCCTGCACACCCAGATCTAGATCATTAATACATATCAGGAAAAGCAAGGGTCCCAATATTGGCCTCTGGGGAAGCTCCACTACAAATCTTCCTCCAGCCCGAAAAACATACGTTGACCATTACTCTTTGCTTCCTATTTTTCAGCCAATTTTGTATCCAAGTTGCTACTGTCCCTTTTATTCCATGAGCTATAACTTTTCCCACAAGTTGGTTGTGTGGCACTGTGACAAATGCCTTTTCAAAGTCCATGTACACCACATCAACAGCATTACCCTCATCAACCTTTTCTGTTACCTCTTCAAAAGCTCCATCAAATTAGTTAAACACAATTTCCCCTTTAGAAATCCATGCTGGCTCCTCCTTATCAGCCCATATTTTTTCATGTGACTACTAATTCTATCCCGAATAATTGTTTCTAGAATCTTGCCTACCACTGAAGTTAAACTGAATGGTCTGTAATTGCTGGGCTTAACCTTACAACCTCTTTTGAACAAGGGCGTAATGTTTGCAATTCTCCAGTCCTCTGGCACCACTCCTGACTCTAGGGAAGACTGAAAGATTACGGCCAGTGCCCTTGCAATTTCTACTCTCGCTTCCTTCCTTGGGTGCATCTCATCCGGTCCCGGTGCCTTGTCAACTTATAAGTACCAATAGTCTATTCTACACTTCCTCCTTATCAATTTTGAACAATGCTAGTGACAGTTTCCTCATCTGTCCCCATGGCCTGGGTAGCATCTACCTCCTTGGTAAAGACAGATGCAAATTATTCATTTAATACCTCAGGTATGGCCCCTTCATCCATGTGTAAATTCCCTTTTAGGTCCCTAATTGGCCCTACTCCTCATTTTACCACCCTTTTAGTATTTAGATGCCTATAGAAGACTTTGGGATTCCCCTTTATGTTGGCTGCCAGTCTTTTCTCATAATCCCTCTTCACATCTCTAATATGCTTTTTCACCCCTCCCCCTCCCCCGCCCGAGCCTTCTGTATTCCTCTTGGTTGCCAATTGTATTTTCTACCTGACACCTGTCATGAGTGCACTTTATCTTAATTTCAATCTCCTTTTTCATCCAGGGAGCTCTGGACTTATTTGCCCTACCTTTCCTTTTCGATGGAATATTCCTTGACTGTGCCCGAACCAATTCTTTTTTGAAGGTAGATCATTGTTCAGCTACAGTTTCTCCTGCCAATCTTTCATTCCAGTCCATCTGGCCCAGCTCCGTCCCTGTCCCATCGAAGTCGGCTCTTGTCCAGTTAATTATTTTTACTCTGGATTGCCTATCGTCCTTTTCTATCATCATCCTAAAACGTACAATACAATGGTCACTGTCTCCTAAATGTTCCCCCACTGACACTTGATTTACTTGGCCCACCTCATTTCCAAGAACCGGGTCCAACAGTGCGCTTTCTCTTGTTGGATTGGACACATACTTCTGTAAAAAATTCTCCTGAACACAATCTAGGAACTTGTGCCCCTCTCCGCCCTTTACACTACCACTGTCCCGGTCTACATTTGAGTAATTAAAGACCCCCATTATAACTACTCCATAATGCCTGCATCTCTCTGTAATTTCCCTGCAGATTTGTTCTTCTACATCCTTCTCACTATTTGGCGGTCTATAGACTACACCGAGCAATGTAATTGCGCCATTTTTGTTCCTTAGCTCCAGCCAAATTGATTCTGTCCTTGAACTCTCTGGGACATCCTCTTCCTCCAGCACTGCAATGCTCTCCTTAACCAATACCACCACCCCTCCTCCTTTCCTATCTCGTCTGAACACCTTGTACCCTGGAATATTTAACACCTAGTTCTGCCCTTCCTTGAGCCACATCATCATATTGCCACATGGCAATCTGCGCCTGCAACTCCCCAATCTTATTTATTATACTCCCTGCATTCACATACATGCATAATAACCCTGATTTAGATTTTGTTACTTTCTCCCTTCCCCGACTTTACCTATTAACTTACTATTCCCTATCCTAGTGCTATCTGTCCCTCCCAGTATTTTGTGCACCCTGGTATTCCTCTCTAATATGTTTTCTTGGTTTCCACACCCCTGCTGAATTAATTTAAAACCCTCTCAACAGCACGAGCAAAACAAGAAGACGGGGATGGTGCCATAAATCAGACGAGGAGAGTGGGGAAATAAATCAGTGAGAGAAAGCGACAATTGAGTGAAGTGGGGCCATAAATCAGTGAGAGAAGGCAAGAATTCAGAGAGGGGAACGGGTCTATAAATCAACATGAGAAAGTGAGAATACAGAGGAGTGAATCGGGGCCATAAATCAATCAGTGAGAGAAATTGATAATTCAGCAGACCAGAGCAGGGCTAAAATCAATGAGAGAAAGCAAGAATTCAGAGGATGGAGCGGGGCAATAAGTCAGCAAGAGATAGTGAGAATTCAGTGAAGTTGCAAGAGAAAGTGAGAATTCAGCAGAGCAGAGTGGGGTTATAAATCAGTGGGAGAAAGCAGTAATTGAGTGGAGTGAAGCGGGGCCATAAATCAGCAAGATAAAGTGAGAATTCAGAGGAGGGAGTGGGGTTATAAAACAATGAGGGAAAGCAAGATTTCAGACAAGAGCAGGGGCATAAATCAGTGAGAGAAAGCGAGAAATCAGACAAAAAGAGCAGGTAAATAAATCAGTGAGGGAAAGCGCGAATTCAGACAAGAAGAGCAGGGAAATAAATCAGAGGAGGGAGTGGGGCAATAGGTCAGCAAGAGAAAGTGAGAATTCAGAGAAGAAGAGCAGGGCTACAAGTAAATGAGAGAGAATGAGAATTTAGAGGTGCAGAGTGGGGCCAAAAATTAGAGAGAGAAAGCGAGAATTTACAGGAGGGAGCAGGGCTATAAATCAATGAGAAAATGCATGAATTCAGTGGAGCAGATGGAGCAATAAGCCTGCAAGTGAAAGTGAGAATTCAGAGGAGGGTGTGGTGCCATAAATCAATGAGAGAAAGCGACAATTCAGCTGAGCAGAGCGGGGCTAAAATCAGCAAGAGGAAGTGAGAATTCAGAGGATAGAGTGAGGTAATAAGTCAGCGAGAGAAAGTGATCATTCAGGGAGGGTGTGGTGCCATAAATTAGTGAGAGAAAGCAAAAATTCAGAGGAGGGAGCGAGGCTGTAAATCAGTGAGAAAAAAAGAGAATTCTGAGGAAGGAGTGGGACCATAAATTAGTGAGAGAAAGCAAAAAATTCAGAGAGGCACAAAGCTATAAGGCAGTGAAAGAAAGCACAAATTCAGACAAGGAGAGCAGGGAAATAAAATCCGTGAAAGAAAGCGAGAATTGAGCGGAGTGTATCAGGGCCCTAAAGCAGTGAGAGAAAGTGAGAATTCAGAGCAGGGAGCGGGGCTATTAATCAACAAGAGAAAGTGAGAATACAGAGGAGCAAAGCCAAATATCACCCAGAGAAAGCGTGAATTCGGACAACCAGAGCGGGGAAATAAATCATTGAGAGAAAGCAAGAATTCAGAGGAGCAGAACAGAGCAAAAAATCAGTGAAAGTGAGAATTCAGAGAAGAGCGGGGCAATAAAGCGGCGAGAGAAAGCAAGAATTCAGCAGAGAAGAGTGGGGCTATAAATCAGTGAGAGAAAGTGAGGAAGTAGTGGTGCTGCAAGTAAATGAAAGATAATGGGAATCAGACTTGCAGAGTGGGGCCATAAATTAGTGAGAGAAGGTGAGAATTCACAGGAAGGAGCAGGGTTATAATTCAGTGAGAGGAATGAGAATACAGAGCAGGGAGCGGGGCTATAAATCAGTGAGAACACACAAATTCAAAGGAGGGAGTGGGGACAATAAGTCAGCAAGAGAAAGTGAGAATTCAGAGGATGAAACGGGGCCAAAAATCAGTGAGAAAAAGTGAGAAGTCAGGATGAGAAGGGGGCTATAAATCAGTGAGAGAAAGTGCAAATTCAGAGGAGGGAGCGGGACTATAAGTCAATAAGAGAAAATGAAAATTCAGAGGAGGGTTCAGTGCCATAAATCAATGAGAGAAAGTGAGAATTCAGAGGAGGGAGCGGGGAAATAAATCAGTGAGAGAAAGAGACAATCGAGTGGAGTGAAGTGGGGCCATAAATTAGCAAGATAAAGTAAGAATTCAGAAGAGGGAGTGGGACAATAAGTCAGCGAGAGATAGTGAGAATCCAGGGGAGTTGCAGTCCATAAATTAGTGAGAGAAATTAAGAATTCAGCAGAGCAGAGTGGGGCTACAAATCAGTGAGAGATAGTGAGAATACAGATGAGGACAGGGGGGAAATAAATCAGTGAAAGAAAGCGAGAATTTAGTGGAGTGAATTGGGGCCGTAAATTAGTGAAAGAAATTGAGAATTCAGCAGAGCAGAGCGAGGCAAAAATCAATGAGAGAAAGCGAGAATTCGGACTAGGAGCAGGGGGAAATTTTCAGCAAAAGAAAGTGAGAATTGGGTGGAGTGAATCGGGGCCATAAATCAGAGAAGGGAAGCAATAATTCAGAGAAGGGATCAGGGCTATAGATCAACAAGAGAAAGTGAGAATACAGGGCAGCAGAACAGGACCAAAAAATCAGTGAGAAAAAATACAAATTCAGACGAGCAGAGCAGGGAAATAAATCAGCGAGAGAAAGCGACAATTGAGTGGAGTGAAGTGGGGCCATAAATCAGTGAAAGAAATTGAGAATTCAGGGAAGGGAGGGGATCTATAAATCAACAAGAGAAAGTGAGAATACAGAGGAGCGCAGCATGGCTAAAAATCACCGAAAGAAAATGCGAATTCAGAGGAGGCAACAGGGCTATAAATCAGTGAGAAAAATTGAGAATTGAGAGGAGGGCACGGTCCTTAAATTAGTGAGAGAAAGCAAGAATTCAGCGGAGCAAAGTGGTGCTATAAATCATTGAGAGAAAACAAGCAGTCAGAGGAGTGAAGAAGGGCAAAAATCAGTGAGAATTCAGATGAGCAGAGCAGGGATACATGTAAATGAGAAAGAATGAGAATTCAGAGGTTCAGTGTGGGACCAAAATTAGTAAGAGAAAGCAAGAATTCAGAGGAGAGAGCGGGGCTATAAATCAGTCAGAGAAGGCATGAATCAAAGCAGGGAGTGGGGCAATAAGACAGTGAGAGAAAGCGAGAATTCAGAAGAGGGAGTGGTGCCATGAATCAGCAAGACAAAGCGAGAATTCAGGGGAGGGTGAGGTGCCATAAATCAATGAGAGAAAGTGAGAATTGAAGGGTGCAAGCAGATCCATAAATCAGGGCTAGAAAGCAAGAATTCAGATGAGCAGAGCAGGGCTATGAATCATTGAGAGAAAGTGAGAATTTAGATGAGCAGAGCATGAGTATAAAAAAAGTGAGCGAAACTGAGAATTCAGAGGAGGGAGCAGGTCCATAAATCAGTGAGGGAAAGTGAGAGTCCAGAGGAGGGACCAGCACCATAAATCAGTGAGAGAGGGCGACAATTCAGAGGAGGAGAGCAGGGCTATAAAGCAGCAAGAGAAAGCAAGAATTCAGCAAAACAGAGCAGGGCTGTAAATCAGTGAGAGAAAGTGAGAATTTAGAGGAAGAAGTGTGGCAAGAAGTCAGCAAGAGAAAGTGAGAATTCAGACGAGCAGAGCATGAGTATAAAAAAGTGAGCAAAACCAAGAATTCAGAGGAGGGAGCAGGTCCATAAATCAGAGAGAGAAAGCAAGAACTCAGGCAAGCAGAGCATGGGTATGAATAAATGAGCGAAACCGAGAATTCAGAGGAGTGAGCAGGTCCATAAATCAGTGAAGAAAGCAAGAATTCAGAGAGGTAGTGCATTTTTATAAATCAGTAAGAGAAAGCGAGAGTTTAGAGGAGAGAGCAGGACTATAAATCAGTGAAAGTGAGAATTCAGCAGAGCAGAGTGGGGCAAAATCAGTGAGAAGGAAGCAAGAATTCAGAGGGTGGAGCAGGTCAATAAGTCATTGAGAGAAAGTGAGAATTCAGAGGAGGGTGTGGACCATAGATTAGTGAGAGAAAGCAAGAATTCAGTGGAGCAGAGTAGTGCTATAAATCAGTGAGAGAAAGCGACAAGTCAGAGGAGTAGAGCGGGGCAAAAATCTACGAGAGAAAGCAAGAATTCAGCAGAACAGTGCAGCGCTGTAAATCAGTGAGACAAAACATGAATTTAGAGGAGGGAGCGGGGCAATAAGTCAACAAGGAAAAGTGAGAATTCAGGGGAGCAGAGCGGGGCTAAAAGTAAATGAGAGAGAATGAGGATTCAGAGGTGCAGAGTGGGGCCAAAATTTAGTAAGAGAAAGTGAGAATTCAGAGGAAGGAGCAGGGCAAGAAATCAGTGAGAGAAGGCATCAATTCAAAGGAGGGAGTGGGGCCATAAGTTAGCAAGAGAAAGTGAGAATTCAGAAGTGGGTGCGGTGTCATAAATCAGTGAAAGTGAAAATTCAGAGGAGAGACCGGGGCTATAACTCAGTGAGAGAAAGCATGAATTCAGAGGAGGGAACAGGGTATAAATCACCGATAGAAAACTAGGGGGGGGGGGATTTTTTTCCTCATCAGGCGGGGACAGTTGGGAAGCCGACCACCGCCCGCAATCGGGGCCGGATCGCAATTTCATGCTGACGGGCCAATTAAGGCCCGCCCAGTGTGAAACACGCATGGCAGCGCTCAGCGCTGCCTGTCGGAGGGGAGGGGTGGAGGAGGACGAGATCAGGCTATTTTAGATCTAGTAATGTGTAATGAGGTAGGGTTAATAAGAGATCTCATAGTTAAGGATCCTCTCAGGGGTAGTGATCACAACATGGTATAACTTCAATTTTAGTTTGAGGGCGAGCAACTTGGGTCTCAAACCAGTGTCCTCAACTTAAATAAATGCAATTACACAGATATGAAGAAAGAGTTGTCTAAAGTGGGCTGGGAAAATAGACTAAGGGGAAGGTCAGTGGATGAGCAATGGCAGACATTTAAGCAGATATTTAATAAAGCTCAGCAAAAATTTATCCCAGTCAAAAAGAAGGACTTGATGAGAAGGATGAACTACCCATGGTTAACAAAGGTGGTCAAGGAGAGGAACCTATTAAAAACTAAGACATACAAAGTGGCGAAAACTAGTGGTAATCCAGAGGATTGGGAATTTTTCAGAAACCAGCAGTGGATGACTAAAAAGCTAATAAAGAGGGAGAAAATTGATTATGAAATTGGCAAAAAATATAAAAACAAACAGCAAGAGATTCTATGGGTATATAAAAAGAGTGGCTAAAGTGAGCGGGGGACCCTTGGAGGATGCGACTGTAGAATTGATAAAGGGGAACAGGGAAATAACTTTACCCAATATGTTGTATTGGTCTTCACAGTGGAGGATATCCCAAAGATATCAGATAAGCAAAGAGCCAATGGGACAAAAGATCTAGTAATGGCCTCTATCATGAGCGACAAAGTATTTGACAAACTAATGGGACTAAAGGCAGACAAGTCACCAGGACCTGATGGTCTGCATCCAAGGGTTTTAAAGGAAATGGCGACAGAGATTGTGGAGGCATTGTTTGAAATATTCCAGAACTCACTGGATTCCGGGACAGTCCCAGCGCATTGGAAAACCACTAATGTGATGTCCCTGTTCAAAAAGGGAGGAAGACAAAAAACAGGAAACTATCGGCCATGCAGGCTAACATCGTTGGGAAAATGCTAGTGTCCATTATTAAGGAAGAAATAGCAGGACATTTAGAAAAGCTTAACACAGTCAAACAGAGTCAACGTGGTTTTGTGAAAGGGAAATCATGTTTGACAAATTTGATGGAGTTCTTTGAGGATAAAACAAGCAGAGTTGATAAAGGGGAACCAGTAGATGTAGTGTATTTTGATTTCCAGAAGGCATTCAGTAAGGTGTCACTTTTTTTTTTACTATTCATTCACGGGATGTGGGCTTCGCTGGCTGGGCTAGCATTTATTGCCCATCCCTAGTTGCCCTTGAGGCGGTGGTGGTGAGCTTTCTTGAACCGCTGCAGTCTATGTGGTGTAGGTACACCCACAGTGCTGTTAGGAAGGGAGTTCCAGGATTTTGACCCAGCAACAGTGAAGGAACGGCGATGTATTTCCAAGTCAGGATGGTGAGTGACTTGGAGGGGAACTTCCAGGTGGTGGTGTTCCCATCTATCTGCTGCCCTTGTCCTTCTAGGTGGCAGTGGTCCTGGGTTTGGAAGGTGCTATCTATGGAGCCTTGGCGAATTCCTGCAGTGCATCTTGTAGACGGTACACACTGCTGCTACTGTGCATCGGTGCTGGAGGGAGTGAATGTTTGTGGATGTGGTGCCAATCAAGCGGACTGCTTTGTCCTGGATGGTGTCCAGCTTCTTCAGTGTTGTAGGAGCTGCACTCATCCAGGCAAGAGGGTAGTATTCCATCACATTCCATAAAAGTTATTGCACAAGATAGGAGCTCACGGTATTGGGGGTAATGTATTAGCATGGATTGAGGATTGGTTAACACACAGAAGACAGAGGGTCAGGATTAATGGGTCTTTTTCAGGTTGGAAAGACGTAACTAGTGGAGTGCCACAAGGATCAGTTCTAGGGCCTCAATTATTTACTATCTACATTAATGACTTGGACGGGGCAGAGCATAATGTATCCAAATTTGCTGGCAAAACAAAAATAGGTGGGAGGGCATGTTGTGACGAGGACAGAAGGAATCTGCAAGGGGATATAGATAGGTTGAGTGAGTGGGCAAAAACTTGGCAGATGGAGTTTAATGCAGGAAAGTGAGGTCTTGCACTTTGGTAGGAAGAATCAAAAGGCAGACTATTATTTAAGTGGAGAGAGACTCCAAAAAAGTGCAGCACAGAGGGATTTGGGTGTTCTTGTGCATGAAACACAAAAAGTTAGCAAGCAGGTGCAGCAAGTAACAAAGAAGCCAAATGAAATTTTGGCCTGTATTCCTAGGGGGTTGGAGTTTAAAAATAGGGAAGTCTTGTTACAACTGTACAGGGTGTTGGTGAGGTCGCACCTGGAGTGCTGTGTATAGTTTTGGTCCCTGTATTTAAGAAATGATATACTGGCTTTAGAAGCAGTTCAAAAGAGATTCACTATGCTGATCCCTGGGGTGAAAGGGTTAACTTATCAAGAACGGCTAAACAGGTTAGGCCTTTATTCATTAGAGTTTAGAAGAATGAGGGGCGATCTAAAAACATATACAGGATTCTGAGGGGGCTTGACAGGGTAGATGTTGAGAAGATGTTTCCACTAAAGGGGGAATCTTGAACTAACGGACATAGTTACAGAATAAGGGGACACTCATTTAAAACTGAGATGCGAAGGCATTTCTTCTCTGAGGGTAGTGAATGGGTGGGATTTTCTGAGCCCGCTGGCAGCGGGTGATAGGTGGCGTGTGGGGAAAATATAGCGCAACCTGCTTCACGATGGCCTGAAGGCAGGTCGCGAACATCCACTCAGCCCGCCGATGGCAGGCCGTGTTTCCCACCATTGGTCAGTGGGGAGGTAATTGTAATACATTAACATATAGTTAAAAGGCCATCCCACCAGGCTCTTGGAACTCCACCGTATTGTCTATCCACATAGGCGGGAAAGCACGCTGACGTGTTTCACAACAGCATGCAGGCGACAGGCACTTGGTGGCCTTCACTTTAGGGGAACTGGGTGAGTGAGCAGCAGCGTTCTCCACAGCTCACCTGTTGTTTACAGGCCTCAGGGGCACCTGGGAGACGGGGGCATCTGAGGTGACTGCCTGGGGGGCTGATGGTGTCTGGGGCCAAGTTATGGCCAGCCTCAGAGGCGACTGCTGGAGGGAGGGGGTGTCCAGGGGCAAGTGCTGGCCAGCCTTGGAGGCGATGGTTGAGGGGTTGGGGGGTCAAGTGCTGCCCTGGCGCTACATCCCACGCACAGGCAATCAAGGTGGGGGGCAGGGTAAGCGAAGGGAGCAGCCACGCATTAGGGACACCTGTATAAACTGACTATGCCTCAGCAACTAAGACAGATCAGTGATATGGTTGGGGTCAGGCTCCTGGCCTGCCCTTCCATGCGAGCAACGCAGAAGCACCAAAGAGCCATCAAGCGCTCCATACCTTACCCCACCCGACTCCCCCAGCACAGACTTCGAATCCACCACCATTTTATTGGACCACAGAGCAGTTGGACTGCACACATTGTATAATCTCCTTGCCCACGCTGGCCATGTTGCAGTCACTGCTGGAGACGCTCACAGCCGTTTGCAATCTCAGCTTCCTGGTTTGGACCAGTGACCACATGTACATGCATCGCACTCATCTCTGGCCATCTGAGGGGTGACCAGCAGTCTCCAGGAAGTATTAAGGGGCAGTGGCAGAGGGCCAGGGAAGGTGCTAAGTACAGCCATGATAACCACGTCTCTCTCTCTCCCTTTCATGCTGCAGGAGGACCACGCCAGGATCATGAATCCTGGCGACCTAGCTGTATGCCTGATGGCCGTCAGAGACCGTAGAAGACGGAGGAGAGAGTTACTGAGGCACCTGGCCATGAAAAGGCAGGAGCCGCAACATCATGAAGAAGGGGCAGTAGGAGCTCCTGCACACGCTGCCCAGGAGCAACAGTGAGCCGTGGCTGGTCGGCGTCTAACGACACCCACGATCTATATATGGCACCTGCCATTCCTGCAGATAACTGAGAACCAGTGTCGTCAACAACTGCGCATGTCTAGGGATCTGGTGGCTCACATCTGCCACTTACTGCAAGACTTGGTGCCATGGGTAAATGCAGGGCATCCACTGCCAGTGGCTATGAAAGTGACCGCAACGCTCAATTTCTATGCCAGTGGCTCCTTTCAGGGCTCCAGAGGTGACATTTGTGGGATTTCACAATCTGCCACCCACAAATGCATCCATGAGGTCACGGATGCCATCTTCTCCATGGCACACAACTTTGTGCATTTCACCCGGGATTGGGACAGCCAGGATGCAAGGGCCATTGGATTCGCTCTGATCTTGGGATTCCCAAAGGTGCAGGTGCGATTGACTGCACTCATGTGGCGCTCAGGTCTCCATCACTACACTCAGTAGACTTCATTAACCCCCACAAGGGCTTCCACTCTCAGAACGTGCAGCTGGTATGCGACCACCAGAAACACATCCTGCAGGTAAGCACACGGTTTCCAGGGAGTGTGCACGACGCTTACATCCTGGGACGCTTGCAGATCCCTGCAGTCTTCCATTGTCCACAGAGGTTGCAGGGTTGGCTCCTTGGGGACAAGGGCTACCCACAGAGGGCTGTGGCTGACGACATCTGTGCAGTGGCCTCAGACTGCAACAGAGCGATGCTGTAATGAGGCTCATGCAGCAGCTCACAACTTGGTGGAGTAGACCATCGGGATGCTGAAGATGTGGTTCCGGTCTGCTGGAGCCCTGCAATACAGTCTGCAGAGGGTGTCACGTATCATCATCGTCTGCTGCGCTCTTTACAACCTGACGCTGCAACGGGGTTAGGATCTGGCTGAGGACGCCGCCGAATGGGGATAAGGCTGAGGGGACCCTCGGTGGTGATGACGACGGGGATGAGGCTCTCGCACTGGCTAGACGAGGCAGGTGCACTTGGGAGGCCCTCATAGCTGCCAGATTTGTGGAGGATGATGACATGCAGTGAGGTGTCCCCATAGACATCACAGTTGTGAATGTTTGGCTCCAGTCTGGCTTATCACACCGCCAATACCCTTTGTGAGAATGCTCCTGTCATGGAGATGCAGTGGAGGCCCTAATAGTCACTTGATCGCAGGAGGATGATGACAACATGCAGTGAGGACACACCGTAGACACACCATGGCCTCTGAGAACGTCTGACTCCTGCCTAGCCAAGGGCAGCTCGCTTGCGCTCCATGATCAGGGCCATCTCAGAGACGCAGCCATGAAACTTTAGACGCATCTGATGCTGTGTCCGCCTTAGATTTTGTCTCCGGGTGTGATGTCCGGTAGGGGCAAAGGCGGTAAAGGTCTCGGTAAAGGGGGTGCTAAAGGGCACCGGAAAGTCCTCTGAGATAATATCCAGGGAATCACTAAACCTGCCATTCGCCGCCTCGCTCATCGCGGAGATGTTAAACGCATCTCCAGCCTCATTTACGAAGAAACTCAAGGGGTTTTCAAGGTTTTCTTGAAAACTATTAACAGTCACCTACACGGAACACTCTAAACGCAAGACTGTTACCGCCATGGATGTGGTCTATGCCCTGAAACGCCAAGGGCGAACTCTATGTGGGTTCGGTGGTTGAGAAGTTAACAAAAATATTTCAGCACCTCAGCCCTTCAGGAGCAGGTGTACAGCATCACTGGTCACAGATGCTGGTGTGATGGGGGCCAGCCCCACCTTAAAGGTCTTGAGAGCACACAGAGAGTATGAGTGAACTCTGTGGTGCCTGCCCACCACATTCTGGCAGCAATGACTAGCACTGCCGAGAGAGTTTCTAGGGAGAGAGAGCCCAGGCCATCACTGTGGTCTGAAGGCTACACAGGGCACAGGGAGTAGGCCACAGACTGAGACACCTGCCTTTACCTTGTGCAGAAAGGTTTCACATCTGAGTGACAAGAACACTGCTCATCAGAACAAGGAGCCATAGGCAGGGTGACGTTCTGAGGAGTTCATTGACAATAGTGAACAGTATGTACAAGTGATCAACACCCATGCCAAGGCTGTGCTTCCTGATTGATCTCAGCTGCTGCTTATTACTGCTGAGCTGTGTGCTGTTGCTGTGGTTGAGTTTGGTGCTGGCTGTGGCTGTTCTTGCTGTGGGATTTCCTGTGGCTGTTCCTGCTGCTGTATTCCTGTGGCTGTTCCTGCTGCTGTCGGATTTCCTGTGGCTGTTCCTGCTGCTGTTTTCCTTTTGCTGCTCCTATTATTGTGTTGCTGCCCTCCCTCAAGCCTTCTTCCATCCTCTGTGTTGCTGGGAACCTGGAGCTTGCATGGCCTGAGGCCTGGAGAGAGAGAGAGAGAGAGAGAGGAGGTGCTGCTGCTACTGCTGCAGGACAGGGAGGCCAGGAGGCAAGGACTGTTTGGTTTAACATCCGAGGTGGGAGTCTGGACTTTTGGTGGTGGGGGCTGATGACAGCCGTGTGTTTTGTAGGGGGAGGAGAGAAGACTGCTGCAGAGACTTGGGGGAGAAGGGACGTGTGTATGTTGTTAAAAGATCTTGCCACTCCCCCCCACCCTCCTCACTGAATCCAGATAGCTGGTGCTGCCTGGTGAGGAGGGACAGGACTGACTCCGGTGTGCCAGGTAGTATCGGCTGCATGGTAAAGACATTGCCCTCCTCTTTACGGGAAGAACATCGAGGCCCCCACCCACACTCTGCTCCAACGACATCCACCTACACTTTACCCTTTCCCTCCTGTGTCTACCTGTCCTTTACCCCTCTCCCTCCTCTATGTTTTTGTCATCCCGGAAGGGGAGGTTATACCATCCTTTCCCCCTCTCCCCAGGGTGGGATATTGTGGAATATACAGCTCAGGATGGGTGTGGCTCAGCCCCGATGGCTGCGACGGGATTGATGGTAATTGAACATTCCCAGGTGACTGTGGGGGCAGTGCTGACACCGGTGGCGGGGCCCCCCCAAGAAATCCTATGCGGGTGCAGCTGCTTCTGCGGCCCCGTTACCCTTCTGCCTCCTCACCAAGACCCTGGGGGTGAAGAGCTACACCCACCCCGAAATGACAATCAAGGCCTGCGTTAAGACGATGGTTGGGGTCGTCGGCCCCTCGGCCATTGTCACAGCCTCGAAAATGTACGGCAAAGCTGTAATTTTCTGGCGGTCAGAGCGGGCAGTGCACCTGACCCTAGAAAAGGGGCTCACTGTGGGTGGGGCATTTCTGGAGGCGGACCCTTTGGAGGCCACTGCCCAGTGGATCATCATTTCCAAGTCCCGCCCTTTGTCCCCAGAGGGCTCCTCCTCCCCCACCTCCATCAACTGGGGGAGGTTAGGTCAGGGGTTGCACCGATCCCACTCGGCCTCAAGGATGTAGCCCTCTGCCATGTGTACTCATTCCGGCGCCAAGTTTTCGTCCGCCTGGCCTGGGAGGAGTGTGTGGAGAGGGGGCTTTAATGTGGAATAAGAAGGGGCCACCTACAGAGTTTTCTGGACTGCGGATGGCATATGGTGCCATGCCTGAAAGGGGGTGGGGCAAGAACTGCCCAACCTCCAAGGCCGCCAGCACCATCCAGGCAGCCACAGCTGGCACCGTCGTTCCTCCCCCCAACATCTTCCTTCCCGCAAGGGGAGGTGGTGCTGGCAGCCACCGCCATCTCGGCTGCTGGCGAGGCGGGGGAAGAAACCCCATGCCGTAAAAAGGCACAGAGGAAGACCCACCACCTGAAGGTGGCCCCCCAAACCTGCCATGATCCCCAGACCCCTGAAAACACGGGCTCGGGGGTAAAAACATCATCCAGCCCCGGCCAAGTGTCCACGCGTGCTACCAGGCCTATGTGCGCTTCAGCGCCATGTACTGGGCCTGGCGTCGTCCCCACGTGGGTTCCTGGGTACGGTGGCAATGGGGCATGCGACTCCAAGCCGGCGGTCCTACTAAAGAGGGTGGACCTGCCCAAACCCCAGAGGGTGGAGCATCTGGAGGGGCTGGACAAGGCGGTGGGGGCCTCGCAGATGGAGGTCTCCCGAACCCCCAGCCTAACCCGGAAGAGACGCCACCACTCGGAGAGGGAGGACCTCACGAATTTCCAGGTCGGATGTGTTCCCTCCTCCAGTGAAGTGGTGGTGGCATCTCCGCCCTACAAGTCCTAGCTCTGCCCTCTGGGTGTGTTCCAAACTCCCGTTACCCTGCTGCAGTCCTGTGAGGAGGGCTCCTCAGGGGTCAGCGAGGGTATAGCCCTTGCGGTGGTGCCCCACCCCGACCTACCCTGTAGCCCCGAGATGCCGTCTGGCCTGCCAGGGGACTGCAGCAGTACCTTCATAGCCCCGACCACTGGATCATTGGGGAGCAGTGGCACGGAAGGCCTCCTGGCTCCCTCCCAACCTTCAGCATCGCGCGCCTCCGTCCTAGGTCCGGAGCTTTTTCCGGACTCGCCAGGCGACCCAGTGCCTGAGGGGGAGAGTGGGGCTCTGAGCCATCACTGCCCTTTGGCCCACATCCCCAAAGGAGGCCAGAGAGGACCCTTCTGCCCTTGATCCTGGGGGTGGGATCGAGGTGGAACTGACTGGCAGCTCCGAACCAGCCCCCAAACTCAATACGCGGGAGGGGTTGGAAGCTGGAGGCGATGACCTGGAGGAGGACAGGGTTTTGATGGTGAGCACCGGGAACAATTTAGAGTCATTGTTGGGTGAGGTGGTAGATCCCCTGGTGCCCACCAATTCTCCCCTCATCCCTTTACGGGAGCTCCAGGATATTTTAAGCGAGGAATCGCGGTCGCTGAGACAGGGTCCAGTCGGCCCTGGACTAGTGGCATTCTTTTCCTCTTTAGTTCTGGTCCACCTGCGAGGCCCTCAAGGCCCCTGGGCTGGGCCGGAACATTTAAGAGGAGGGTCCACATGTTTCTCGCTGGGCTCTTAAAGGAGAGGAAGTATTAAAATAGTCCTCTCCTTCTTATACTAGGCACGGTGATGGTAGCGCATACTTCTGACAATGAAGACTACCACAGTGAGCGTCAATGTCAACGGCAGCAGGGATGCACAGCGCAGGTTCCAGAACTTCTTGGTCCTCAGGGACAGGAAGTATGAGGTGTTCTTCCTGCAGAAAACCCATAACGTTCCGGGAGACAAAGCTACATGGATCCTGGAGTGGCGAGGGGGCATCTATGCGCGTCACCTAACCTCCAATTCTGGATGGGTGGCTATCTTGTTGGCCCCACATTTTCAGCCGGAGATCTTGCGGGTCAAGCAGCCGGTGCCAGGCCGGTTGCCGCACCTTACTGTGCGCCTGGGGGGCGCGGTGTTTCACTTTGTAAATGTGTAGGCTCCCCTGAGTGCGCAGCAGCAAGCGAGCTTCATTGAAGAAGTGTCCACTCATCTCGGCTCCATCGACGTGGGCGAGATTTCAACTGTACCCTTGGCGCCAGGGACTGTCTTGGTGCCCAGCACCACTTGTTAGGTGTGAGTAAGTTGAGGGTACTGGTTGGGTCCTTCGACTTGGCGGACATCAGGCAACATCTCCATCCTGACTCCAGCATTTTCATCTTTGTGTCACCTGGGGCAGAATCTTGTGTGTGTGTCCCGACGTCACCCCACGTCATTTAGATTTTCAGTTCGGCGGGCAGGCCTATTAATAAAGTAATTAACATGATTAATGGACCTGCCCATCCAACCTTAAGGTTGGTGGACAGGCTGGGAGCCCAGGCAGGCTTGTGAAAAAACATGAAACCTCATCCACGGGCGGGATGAGGTGTTATGAGGATATTAAAATTTTTATAAAATGTTTAAATAAAAGAAATTGACATGTCCCAGCTCATGTGACAGTGACACATGGGTGGACATGTCAGTAACTTTTTTCCCTTTCTTTATTGAAATTTTCAAACCTGAGCCAATCTCCCTGCGACAGCACTTTGCCTCAGGGAGATGAGTGTGCTTTTTCGCATGCATGCACGAAAGAGCGCACTCCCGGCTCAGGGAATCACCTCCGCCCTCACAGGGAGCGCATGGCACTTCCTGGCGGATATCACGCTGGGCGGGCCTTAATTGGCCCGCCCACGTAAAATGGTAGTGCGCCCCCAACCTGGGGCGCTGATCGGGAACCCGCCTGCTCCCGCACATCCCCCCCAGACGGGAGGAAAATGTTGCCCCTGGAGTTGGAGCATCCAGACTCGACAGTCTTTACGTTTCCAAGGTGTTCATGTCCTGCGGTCAGACCGTCTGATGTGGTTCTGTTCTGCGCTGGGACAGAGTCCGCGTACTGACACTTTAACAACCTGCTGCTGGAGGATGAGCAGTTCCTGGACTCGTTGCAACATTTCTGGGCTGGCTAGAGAAGGAAGCAGGAAGGCTTCCCCACTTTGAGGCTATGGTGGGTTGTGGGGAAGGCTCACGTCTGTGTCTTATGTTAGGAATGCGCGACGGGGTCGACAAAGAGGCAGGAATCCAGGGTCAAGGTGCTGGAGTAGGGGTGCTTGACCTGGAAGCTTGTCTCCGTCAGCCTGACGCAGACCCGGCCCTGCGGCTGGTGTACGAAGAGAAGAAGGGTGTGCTGCGGGACCTGCAACTCATCGGGTCCCGCAGCACGTACGTGAGGTCATGGATCCGGTTCCTCTGGGACCTGGAACGCTTCTCCCCCTTCTTGTACTTGCTGGAAAAAGGCACAGGGTCCATCAGCAGCTCGTTACACTGTTGGCTGACGACAGATCCCTTGTCTCGGATCCAGAGGGCATCAGGACCATTTGCCAAAACCCACTACACTGCCCTGTTCTCTCTGGATCCATCCAGCGAGGACGCTCGCAGAGTTTTGTGGGAGTTCCTGCCGCAGATCGGCCTGGAGGGCGCCGGAAAGCTTGACTCCCCTATAAGTCTGGGGGAGCTGACCGGCACCCTCGACAGCCTCTCCAGGGACAAGTCCCTGGGGCTGGATAGGCTGACCGTGGAGTTTTTCATGGTGTTCTGGGACGTCCTGGGGAATGACTATGCGGGGGTCGTTGGAGAGAGTATCATTGCCGGGGAGATGCCCCTCTCTTGGTGCAGGGCTGTGATTGCCCTGCTGCCAAAGAAGGGGGAATCTCCGCCACTTTAAGAACTGGCGCCCGGTCTCCCTCCTCAGCATGGATTACAAGATCTTTGCCAGGGCAATGTCGTCTTGCCTTGGCACCGTGCTGGATCACATGATCCACCCTGACCAGTCCGACATGGTCCCAGGCCATACCATCTTCGATAATATCCATCTGGTCTGGGACATTATCCACTTTTCCCAGAGGACTGGTCTATCGAGCGCCTTCCTGTCTCGTGGCCAGGAGAAGGCATTTGGAAGGATGGATGACGAATATGTATTCGGGACTCTGCGAGCATTTGGGCTCGGGAGCATTTTGTCTCCCGGATCCAACTTCTGTACGCTGCCGCAGAGTGTCTAGTTAGGGTTAATGGGTCCCTGACGGCGCCCCTTCACTTTGGGAGAGGAGTGCGTCAGGGCTGTTCCCTGTCTGGCCAATTGTATTCTATTTGCGTGGAGCCTTTCCTGCGCCTCTTATAGCGGAGGTTATCGGGACTTGCGCAGGCTGGGCATCGGGGTGGTCCTCTTGGCTTACACCGATGACATGCTCCTCATGTGTACCGACCCGGCTGGCCTACGGAGGATGCACGAGTGCCAGGAAGTCTACTCTGCCGAGTCTTCTGCCAGGATCAACTGGCACAAGTGTTCTGGACTCCTGGTCAGTCAGTGGCAAATGGATCCCCTACCCGAGGAGCTTAGGCCAGTGAACTGGCAGGAGCTGGAGGCCAAAGTCGCCACTCGCCTGTGCTGCTGGACAGGACTGCTCTGAGTGCTGTCTTACCAGGGTCGAGTTCTGGTCATGAACTAGCTGATTGCCGCCATGTTTTGGTAGCCACTGGTCACTTTGACCTCTCCCCTGGACTTTGTCACAAAAATCCAGAGAATTCTCATTGACTTCTTCTGGGACAAAAGGCTGCACTGGGTCACTGCTGAGATTCTGAGTCTCCTGCTGAGGGAGGGCGGTCAGGCGCTGGTGTGCCAAGCACCCAGGTGGCGACTTTTCGCCTTCAGGCCCTGCAGCGATACCTTTATGTTGAGCCCCCTCCAAGATGGTGTGCCCTAGCGACGTATTTGTTCTGCCAGGTGCACAGCCTGAATTATGATGTGCAGCTCCTGGTTGTAGACCAGAGGGGCCTTCGTGGCTCCTTGCAGGTGTTGCCCATCTTTTACCAGGACCTGATCAAAGTCTGGAACATGGTCACCTCACGACACAGCTCTCTGCGGTCAGGCGTAGCGGCTATCGTCAGAGAGCCGCAGCTCAGGAATCCGCCCCTCCGCCCTTTTCAGTGGCTGGCGGAGAGGAGGGCTGTGGCTGCCATGGTAACCAGGATTGGGGATATGCTGGGTGGCGGAGGAGTGTTCTGGATGTTTCCACAGGAGTTGGCGTATCACATGTCCAGCTCACAGCCAATGCCATCCAAGACCTTAGGACGGTCGTGCTCGGCCCCGACGTTATTCTGGGTCTCGAGGCGGCACAGGTGCGCAGTGGTCTTCCATCCAAGCGTACCCCTGTTCAGACAGAATTCCACATTGGCCCCAACCCTCCCTTGGGAGCCAGTGCCCAGCAACTTGAGCCGCCTTGGGGAAATGCCCTCCGTGCCCATTAGCACAGCATGGAGGGGTTTCCAGTTTGGGCTGCTGCTGCACACCTTTCACTCCCTTGCCCTTGCCCACTGTCCGGACAAGCCTTGGCGTGCCTTGTTGCCGTCCGGGGGTAGAGGTCCCCAGTGGTGGGGGGCCCTCTATGGGGGTGTCCTGCTGCTTTCCATGGGGGTCCTGGGGTGGAGAGTGTTGCATGCAGCAGTCCCATACAACCCTAGGTTGTGTCGGTTCACGGACTCCCAAGATACCTGCTTCATTTGCAGCCTTGTGGAGTCCGTGGACCTTGTATATATAGGGTGTTGTCGGCTGCACTCCTTTTTCAGTTATTTAAAAAATCATTTACTATTGCTTTGTTTGCACTTCAGTCCCACGCTTCAGATCTACAGGCATCCTGTGCGGAGGGGGGCCATGAGGGAGGAGGACCTCCTCGTGAACCTGCTGGGCCTGGCCGAGTTGGCCATTAACAGGTCAAGGCAGTGGGCGATCAAGGGGGTCGTCCAGCCGACTGTCTGCTCCTCTTCCACAGCTATGTTCCCAGCCGGGTGTCCCTGGAGGGGGAGCACGCGGTGTCCGGCAGCACCGCCGAGGCCGTCCGTGCTCGATGGGCACCGTGAGGACTGGGGTGCTTTATAGACCCCCTTAAATCACATTTTTATTTGATCTTGGTAAGCTTCCTTTGCATTTTGTCTTTTGTTTTTGCAGTTTCCCTTTAAGCGGCTGCTTTTACTTTGTCCCTGATTTTGTTAATTTAGTTTAATTGTTTTGTCTCAAAAGAGTTACTTTTACCTAACTTTCCTAAACCTGCCGCTACATCTTGGTGCTCCCCAGACATCCACAGCAGAGGTGGAGGCAGCCTGTTGACTGTGATGCTCTGTCTGTGGTGACTTTGGCAGGTGTCCTCTGGAAGGCCGAGGCTTGGAGGGCCCCGGCCTGCTTTCGGGGTCCTGCTCTGTGGCAGTGGCAGCCTCCTCGGCCTGTGAAGCTGGATCTGCGGAGGTCACAGGACGATAGGATTCGGATGGGCCAGTTACTCCCAGAGTTACCTGGGTGGATAGCCCCAGAGCGTGCACCTGCTGATCCTCCTCCCTATGGGTGCCCGAGGGCCCTGGCTGACTCCGTGAATGGAAGGGGTAGCTGGAGTGAGGTCGAGCTGCCCAGCACCCCTCTCACGTGCACACTGTTGGAGGCCAACTATGGCATCAGCGATGGAGTTAAGCCCGCGCAGCAGTGCAGGAGCGACGTCCTGGACCAAGGTCTCCATGGCGGCCACCATCCTGCCAGTGTTGACCTCTGTGCGTTGCAATGCCGGTGCTATCGCCTCAGCCTGAAGACGGATGGACTCCTTCATCGTGCCTTGCAATCTGAGGAGTGCAGCAGACATCCCTTCCTGTTGTTTGCTAGCTTGCCTTTGCAGTTCCAGCAACTGTGACATTACCTACTCCAAAGGTTCGTCATCTGACTTAGACTCAGTAATGTTCTGGCCTCCAGAAATCCTCTGAGTGCCGGGGACCTAGGAAGTCCCTGCCTCCACCTGCTGTGGATCAAGAAGTGATGATGTGCTCACCAGATTGCCATCCTGGAGCTACTCTAAGTCCCACTGAGCTGTGAGTCTCTGTGCTGGTGGAGGGTGTGGGTGAGCACTGTGACGGGACTTCAGGGACGGTGCCTTCAGATTCCTCTTCAGAGGTTTCTGGGTCATTGACTCTGTCAGCTGTTTGGTAGATATGCCTGCAAAAGCAAGGGAAGAGAATTAATGCATGGCAGTGGCCTGTGAAAGAAAACACATCACTCACAGCATGGATGTCCGATGGATGTTGTAGTGCCGACCTCACAGTCAGCATAGAACCGATCCCTGTTATCGCCGGCCAGCTGGATGGCTTTGTTGGAGAGAGTGTATCAGGATGCCTGCCGGGCCAGATGATAAGTACGCCTGGCCTGTGTGGGTGGAGAGTGGTCCCATGGACGGGATGAGGACAATGATGGTGAGTGTGAAAGAGTGAATGATGTTGTCCCTTGCACTGGCAGTGAGTGAGGGCCCTGTGGATGTGTGATGGGTTTGTGAGTGAGAGAGTTGGGAATGATGAAAAGTGACTTATCCTGGCGGAACAGAGATCATTCATTCTTTTGCGGCACTGGGTGGCTGCCCTCTTCTGCAAGCCATTCACGTTGGCCACTGCAGCCACCACTTCCCAAGATGGGTTAGTGACATTGCTGCCCATCCTGCAGCCAGAGTGGGGGTAGAGCAAATCCCATCAGGCCTCAACGACATCCAGTAGTCGCTCGAGGGACCCATCGTTGATGCGGGGAGGCTGCAGTCTTTTTGCCATTTCTAGCCATGTTTCCCGCACAGCGGTGGTGAGCTGGTGGCGATGAGTATTTTGGTGGTGGCTGCCTTTTAAAGATGGCGGCTGGCGTGATGCAACAGCAGGGAGATGGCGAGTGGGCGAATGAGAGCCCGCCAGCTATGGAAACAAAGTGTTTCCCGGGAATGCATAAATAATGAGGCGGGCTCAGGAAGATAAGGTGTGAAAACCCGCCATTTTTGTCGGCGGGTTGGATTCCATTTTACCCGCCCGCTACTGCACTTAGTAGAATTCTGGGGAAATTCCGCCCAGTATGTGGAATTCTCTACCCCAGGGAGTTGTGGAGGCTAGATCACTGAAGATATTTAAAGGGGAGGTAGATAGATTTTTGAAATATTGGGGAGTTGAGGGTGATGTGGAGCTGCCACGAAAAAGGAGTTGAGGCCTGGGGAGGATCAGCCATGATTTTATTGAATGGATGGGCAGGCTTGAGGAGCCAAACGGCCTTCTCCTGCTCCTATTTCTTATGTAACAAGAATTCAGATGTTCAGAGCGGGGCCAAAAATTAGAAAGACAAAGTCAGAATACAGAGCAGTGTGCAGTGCCATAAATCAGCAAGACAAAGCGAAAATTCAGGGGAGGGTGCGGAGTCATAAATCAGTGAGAGAAAGCGAGAACTGAAAGGAGCGAGCAGATCCATAAATCATGGATGGAAAGCAAGAATTCAGAGGAGAGAGCGGGGCTATGAACCATTGAGAGGAAGTGAGAATTCAGACGAGCAGAGCATGAGTATAAATAAGTGAGTGAAACCGAGAATTCAGAGGAGATCGTCCATAAATCAGTGAGAGAAACCGCGAACTCAGATGAACAGAGCATGGGTATGAATAAGTGGGAAAACTGAGAATTCATTGGAGGGAGTAGGTCCATGAGCCAGTGAAGAAAGCAAAATTCCAAGAAGCAGAGCATGTTTATAAATCAGCAAGAGAAAGCAAGAGTTCAACAGAGCAGAGCGAGGCTAAAATCAATGAGAAGGATGTGAGAATTCAGAAATGGAGCAGAGAGGGGCCATAGACTGGTGAGAGAGAGAATAAGAATTCAGAGGTGCAGACTGGGGCCAAAATTTAGTAAGAGAAAGTGAGAATTCAGAGGGGGGAGCAGCGCTATCAATCAGTGAGAGAAATAAAAATACAGAGGAGAGAGCGGGGCAAGAAATCAGTGAGAGAAGGCATCAATTCAAAAGAGGGAGTGGGGCAATAAGTCAGCAAGAGAAAGTGAGAATTCAGAAGTGGATGCAGTGCCATAAATTAGTGAGAGAAAGCGAGAATCCAGCAGAGCAGAGCTAGGCTAAAATCAGTGACAGAAAGTGAGAATTCAGAGGATGGAGCGGGATAATAAGTCAGTGAGAGAAAATGAGAATTCAGAGGAGGCTGCAGTGCCATAAATTAGTGAGATAAAGTGAGAATTCAGAGGAGGGAGCGGGGCTATAAATCAGTGAGAAAGCCAGTCTTCAGTGGGATGGAGCAGGACTCTAAATCAGCGAGAGAAAGTGCAAATTCAGAGGAGCAGAGGGTGCAATAAATAAACGCGAATTCAAACTAGGAGAGTGGGGGGAAAAATCAGTGAGAGGAAGCAAGAATTCAGAGAACAGGGCAATAAATCAACAAGAGTAAACAAGAATTCAGAAGAGAAGGGCAGGGAAATAAATCAGTGAGAGAAAGCGAGAATTCAGAGGACTAGAGAGGGGCTATATATCAACGCAATAATTCAGAGAAGGGAGTGGAGCTACAAATCAACAAGAGAAAGCTAGAATACAGAGGAGCAGAGTGGGGCCAAAAAACCATTGATAGAAAACGTGAATTCAGACAAGAAGAGCAGAGAAATAAATCAGTGAGAGAAAGTGAGAATTCAGAGGAGTTAAGCAGGGCCATAAATAGTGAGAGAAAACGAGAATTCAGAGGAGGGAGCAAGGCAATAAGTTAGCAGAGAAAGTGAGAAATCAGAGGATGGTGCAGCACCATAAATCAGTGTGATAAAGTGGGAATTCAAGAATTCAGGGGAGAATGCGGTGCCATAAATCAGTGCCAGAAAGCGAGAATTCAGAGGAGCCAGTGGATCCATAAATCAGCAAGAGAAAGTGAGAATTCAGAGGAGGGAGTGGGGCTATAAATCAGCCAGGATTCAAAGGAGTGTAGCAGGGATATAAATCACTGAGAGAAAACTACAATTCAGGGGAGGGCAGGGGAATAAGCCAGTGAGAGAAAGTGAGAAATCAGGAGAGGAATGGGGCAATAAGTCAGTGAGAGAAAGTGAGAAATCAGGGGAGCAGATTGGGGCCATAAATTAGTGAGAGAAAATGCAAATTCAGAGATGCAGCACGGGGCCATAAATCACCAAGAAAAAAATGTGAATTCAGATGAGGAGAGCTGGGAAATAAATCATAGAGAAAACACAAAATCAGATGAGGAGAGCGGGAAAGCAAGAGTTCAGAGAAGAAGAATGGCCAGGTCTGTAAATCAGCAAGAGAAAGTGAGAATTCAGAGGAGCAGAGCAGTGCCATAAATCAGCAAGAGAAAGTGTGAAATCAGAGGAAGGAGCATTGCCATAAATGAGTGAGGAAAAGTGGGAATTTTGAGCAGCAGAGTGGGGACATAAATCAGCAAGAGAAAATGCGAATACAGAAGAAAGTGCAGTGTCATAAATCAGAGAGGGAATGTGAGAATTCAGATCAGCAGAGCACAGGTACAAATAAGTGAGCAAAACCGAGAATTCAGAGGAGAGCAGGTCCACAAATCAGTGAGAGAAAGCTAGAGTTCAGAGGAGGGACCGGTGCCATAAATCAGTGAGAGAAGGTGAGAATTCAGAGGAGGAGAGCAAGGCATTTAAATCAGTGAGAGAAAGTGTGAATTCCAAGGAGGGAGCAGTGCTATAAATCAGTGAGAAAAAGTGAGAATTTAGAGGAGGCAGATGGTCCATAAATAAGTGAAGAATGTAAGAATTCAGAGGGATAATGCATTTCTATCAATCAGCAAGAGAAAGCGAGAGTTCAGAGGAGGAAGCAGGGCTATAAATCAGTGAGAAGGAAGGGGGAATTCAGAGGATGGAGTGGGGCTATAAATCAACAAGAGAAAGTGAGAATACAGAGGAACAGAGCGGGGCCAAAAAATCACTGAAAGAAAATGCTAATTCAGACAAGAGCAGGGAAATAAATCAGCAAGAGAAAGCAAGAATTCAGAGGAGTGAAGCGTGGCCATAAATCAGTGAGAGCAAACTAGAATTCAGAGGAGGGAGAGGGGCAATAACTCAACAAGAGAAAATGAGAATTCAGAGGAGGGTGCAGTGCCATATATGTGAGAGAATGTGGGAATTCAAGAAATCAGGGGAGGATACGGTGCCATAAATCAATCCGAGAAAACAAGCATTCAGAGGAGTGAGTGGATCCAGAAATCAGTTCAAGAAAGCAAGAATTCAGAGGAGTAGTGCATGTCAATAAATCAGCGAGAGAAAGCGAGAGCTCAGAAGAGCAGAGTGGGGCGTAAGTCAGCGAGATAAAGTGAGAATTCAGAAGAGGGAGTGGGGCAATAAATCAGAGAGAGAAAGCAAGAATCTAGAGGAGCGGAGTAGGGAGATAAATCACCTAGAAAACTAGAATTCAGAGGAGGGAGGGGGAAATAAGACAGCGAGAGAGAGAATTCTGGAGGAATGGGGCAATAAGTCAGTGAGAGAAAGTGAAAGTTCAGAGGAGCAGAGTGGGGCCAGAAATTAGTGAGAGAAAATGCAGATTCAGAGGTGCAGAGTGGAGCCATAAATCACCAAGAGGAAATGTGAATTCAGACGAGAAGCGCTGGGAAATAAATCAGCAAGAGAAAACACAAAATCAGACAGGGAGAGCAGGAAAGCAAGAATTCAGAGGAGAAGAACAGGGAGCTCTATATAAATTAGAAGAGAAACTGAGAATTCAGGAGAGCGGTGCAGGGCTATCAATGAGCAAGAGAGAGTGAGAATTCAGGAGTGGTGCAGGGCTATCAATCAGTGAGAAAAAGAGAGAAATCAGAGGAAGGACCGGTGCCATAAATGAGTGAGAGAAAGTGGAAATTTTGAGCAGCAGAGTGGGGATATAAATCACCAAAAGAAAGTGCGAATACAGAAGAGAGTGCAGTGCCATAAATCAGAAAGGGAAAGCGAGAATTCAGATGAGCAAAGCATAGGTACAATAAGTGAGTGAAACCAAGAATTCAGAGGAGACAGCAGGCCCATAAATCAGTGAGAGGAGGTGAGAATTCAGAGGAGGAGAGCAGGGCATTTAAATCAGTGAGAGAAAGCATGAATTCTGAGGAGCGAGTGGGGCTATAAATCACTGAGAGGAAGCAAGAATTCAGAGGGAGGAGTGGGGCTATAAATTAGCGAGAGAAAGCAGAAGTTCAGAGGAGGAGCAGGGCCATCAATCAGAGAGAGAAAATGAATATTCAGAGGAGGGTGCGGTGCCATAAATCAGTGAGAGAAAGCAAGAATTCACTGGAGAGGGTCAATAAATCAGCTAACAAAAGTGAGAATTCAGAGAAGCAGAGCAGGGCTCTAAATTAGTGAGAGAAAGCGAGAATTCCAAGGAGCCATTCGAAGCCATGAATCAGTGAAAGAAACCAATAATTCAGAGGAAATAGAGGATTCTTAAATCAGTGCGAGAATGCGAGAAATCAGAGAAGAGCATCAATAAATGAGCAAAAGAAAGCCAGAATTGAGGTACAGAGCAGGGCCATAAATCAGTGCAGGAAAGCAAGAATTCTGAGGAGCAGAGTAAGGCTCTAAATCAGTGACAGAAAGCGAGAATTCAGAGCAGTTCAGAGCCATAAATTATCAAGAGAAAGTGAGAACTTAGAGGAGGGTGCAGTCCATAAATTAGTGAGGGAAAGCAAGAATTCAGTGGAGCAGAGCGGTGCTATAAATCACTGAGAGAAAGCGACAAGTCAGAGGAGTGGAGCGGGGGCAAAAATCAGTGAGAGAAATCAATAATAGAGGAGAGGAGCGGGGCAATAAAGTAGCAAAAGAAAGCAAGAATTCAGCAGAACAATGCAGAGCTGTAAATCAATGAGAGAAAGCAAAAATTTAGAGGAGGGAGTGGGGCAATAAGTCAATGAGAGAAAGTGAGAATTCAGAGGAGCAGAGCAGCGCCATAAATTAATGAGAGGGAATGAGAATTCAGAGGTGCAGAGTGGGGCCAAAAATTAGTAAGAGAAAGTGAGTATTCAGAGCAGGGAGCAGCTCTATCAATCATGGAGAGAAATGAGAATACAGAGGACAAAGAGCAGGCCAAGAAATCAGTAAGAGAAGGCATCAATTCAAAGGAGGAAGTGGGGCAATAAGTCAGTGAGAGAAAGTGAGAATTCAGAAGCAGATGCAGTCCCAGAAATCAGTACAAGAAAGCGAGAAATCAGAGGAAGGAGCGGCGCCATAATTGAGAGAGAGAAAGTGAGAATTTTGAGGAGCAGAGTGGGGATATAAATCAGCAAGATAAAGTGCGAATACAGAAGAGGGTGCATTGCCATAAATCAGAAAGGGAAAGCAAGAATTCAAAGGCGGGAGCAGTGCCATAAATCAGCAAGACAAAGCGAGAATACAGAAGAGGGTGCATTGGCATAAATCAGTGAGAGAAAGTGAGAATCCAGTGGATAGGGTCAATAACTCAGCAAAAATAGTGAGAATTCAGAGGAGCAGAGCGGGGCTCTAAATCAATGTGAGAAAGCGAGAATTCAGAGAAGCTGTTCAGAGCAATAAATCAGTAAGAGAAAGCAAGATATTCAGAGGAGCGAGCGGATCCATAAACCAATGTGCAAAAGCGAGAAATCAGAGGAGCTGTGCGGAGCCACGATTTAGCAAAGAAAAGCAAGAATTCAGATGCGTAGAGCATAGGTACAAATAAGTGAGCGAAACTGATAATTCAGAGGAGAGAGCAGGTCCATAAATCAGTGAGAGAAAGCTAGAGTTCAGAGGAGGGATCGGTGCCATATATCAGCAAAACAAAGCGAGAATACAGAGCAGGGTGCATTGCCATAAATCAGTGAGAGAAAACAAGAATTCACTGGAGTCAATAAATCAGCTAACGAAAGTGAGAATTCAGAAGAGCAGATCATGGCTTTAAATCAGTGAGAAAGCGAGAGTTCAGAGGAGGGACCAGTGTCATAAATCAGTGAAAGGCGGCAAAAATTCAGAGGAGGAGAGCAGAGCATTTAAATCAGTGAGAGAAAGCGCAAATTCCAAGGTGTGAGCAGGGCCATAAATCAGCGAGAGAAAGCAAGAATTCAGAGGAGCAGAGTGGGGCTATAAATCAGTGAGAAAGTGAGAGTTCAGAGGAGGGACCAGTGTCATAAATCAGTGAAAATCGACAAAAATTCAGAGGAGGAGAGCAGAGCATTTAAATCATCAAGAGAAAGCGAGAATTCAGAGGGAATGGGGCCAAAAATCAACAAGAAAAAGTGATAATTTAGAGAGGGGGCTATTGATTAGTGAGTGAAAGCGCAAATTCAGAGGAGGGAACGGCATTATAAATCAGGGAAAGGAAGGGAGAATTCAGAGGAGGGAGCAGGGCAATCAGTCAATGAGAGAGTATGAATTCAGAAGTGGCAGTGGGTCTATAAACCATCAAGAATAAGCGAGAATTCAGAAGAGAGCAGGGCAATGAATCAATGACAGAGGAGGAGAGTGGGTAAATAAATCAGCAAGAGAAACCATGAATTCAGAAGAAGAGCGGTGAAATAAATCAGCAAGAGAAAGCGAGAATTCAGGGGAGTGAAGCGGGACTATAAATGAATGAGAGAAAGCAAGAATTCAGAGGAATGAAGTGGGGCTATATATCAACAAGAGAAAGTGGGAATTCATAAAATGGAGCAGGGCTATAAATCAAGAGAAAGAGAGAATACAAGGAGCAGAGCGGGTTCAAAAATCACTGAGAGAAAACGCAAATTCAGAGGAGGAGAGTAGGGAATAAAATCAGTGAGAGAAAGCAAGAATTCAGAAGAGTGAAGTGGGGCCATGAATCAGTGAGAGAAGGTGAGAATTCAGAGGAGGGAATGGGGCCATAAATCAGTGAGAGAAGGTGAGAATGCAGTGAAGAGTCAATAAATCAGCGAAAGAAAGACAAGCAGAACATGGGTATAAATATGTGAGCAAAACTGAGAATTCAGAGGAGAGAGCAGGTCCAGAAATGCGTGAAAGTAAGCATGAATTCAAAGGAGGAGAGCAGGGAAATAGACCAGCGAGAGAAAGTGAGAATTCAGAGGAGGGAATGGGGCCATAAATCAGCAAAAGAAAGAGTGAATTTAGAGGAGGAAGTAGAGAAATAAATCAACAAGAATTTAGAGGAGGGAGCGTGGCTACAAGTAAATGAGAGAGAATGAGAATTCAGAGGTGCAGAGTGGGGGGCATATATTAGTGAGAGAAAATGAAAATTCAGAAGAGGGAGCAAGGATCTAATTCAGTGAGAGAAATTAGAATCAGAGCAGGGAGTGAGGCAATAATCAGTGAGAGAACACAGAAATTCAAAGGAGGGAGTGGAGCAATAAGTCAGTGAGCAAAAGTGAGAATTCAGAGGAGGGAGCAGGGCCATAAATCAATGAAAGTGAGGATTCAGAGGAGGGAGCCGAGCCAAAAATCTGTGAGAAAAAGCAAGAATTCAGAGGATGAGAAGGGGGTGAAAGCACGAATTCAGAGGAGGGAGCAGGGCTATAAATCCGTGAGAGAAAGTGAGAGTTCCAAGGAGGGAGTGGGGCAATAAGTCAATGAGAGAAAGTGAGAATTCTGAGGTAGGAGCTAGGCTATAAATCAACAAGAGAAAGTGAGAATTCAGCAGGGCGATAAATTAACGAGAGGAAACACGAATTCAGAGGAGGAGAGTAGGGAAATAAATCAGCGAGAGAAAGCACAACTTCAGAAGAGAATAGCAGGGAAATAAATCAACAAGAGAAAGTGAGAATTCAGGGGAGTAAAGTGGTGCTATATATTAATGAGAGAAGGCAACAATTCAGAGAAGGGAGTGGGGCTAAAAATCAACAAGAAAAAGTGAGAATACACAAGAGCAGAGTGGGTCCAAAGTTCATCGAGAGAAAACACAAATGCAAGCAAGGGGAGCGGGCAAACAAATCAGCGAGAGAAAGTGAGATTTCAGAGGACTCAAGCGGGGTCATAAATCAATGAGTGAAAATTAGAATTCAGAGGTGGGAGCAGGACAATAATCAGTGATAGAAAGTGAGGGTGCGGTGCCAAAAATCAGTGAGAGAATGTGACAATTCAAGAATTTTACTCACTGATTTATAGCCCTGCTCCTTCCTCTGAATTCTCTCCTTCTCTTGTTAATTTTTTGCCCCGGCACCTCTGAATTCTCATTCTCTCTCATTTACTTGTGGCCCCGCTCTGCTCTTCTGAACTCTCACTTTCTCTCACTGACTTACTCCTTCCTCTGAATTTTTAATTTCTCAAAAACACGGGGCAGAATTTTCCCCCCATTGGGGTGGGGAGGGGTGGAGTTCGGGAGTGGGCGCGTGCAGGCGTGCCTCCGATCGGTGCCCCCAATTGGGGGCACACCACCATTTTATGTGGGCACGCCAATAAAGGTCTGCCCTGCAGGAATCGCTATGTGCTCCCTGTGCGGGTGGGGAGGGGGGGGTGGGGATTCCCTAAGCTGAGAGTGCGCTCTCTTTCACACATGCGCGCAAAAGAGTGCACTCATCCCCCTGGGGCTAGGTGCTGCCTCAGGGAGTTCGGGCCAAATTCAAAAATGTTAAATATAGAAAAATAGAATTTTTCCCGACATATCCCCTCATGTGACACTGTCAAGAGTTGGGACATATCCATCCAATTTTAATTAAACTTATATTAAATTTTTGAAAACCTCATCCTGCCCGAGGATGAGGTTTCATGCTTTTTCTGAAGCCCACCAGGGCTCCCGGCCTGCCCGCCAACTTTAAGGTTGGACAGGCAGGTCCTTTAACGAGTTCAATTACTTTTTAAATGGCCTCAATTGGCTGTTGACAGGTTGGTGGGCACACAGCTGATTCGGCTGCGCACCCAATGACCTGAAAATTGAAATGACGCGGGGTGATGTTGGGAGTTCCGCCCAACGTCATCCTGCGTCATTTTATGCACCAGCTAGCGGCCCCCCGTTCGCCAACCTCAATATCCTGCCCACGAAGTCAAACGAGGAGAGTAGGAAGGCAAGAATTTAGAGCAGAAGAACGGGGCAATAAGTCAGTGAGAGTAAGTGAGAATTCAGAGGAGGGAGCAAGGTATTAATTCAGTGAAGGAAAGTGAGAATACAGAGGAAGGTGCGGCCATAACTCAGTGAGAGAAAGCAAGAATTTACTGGAGAAGGTCAATAAATCAGCTAACGAAAGTGAGAATTCTGAGGAGCAGAGTGGGGTTCTAAATCAGTGAGAGAAAGTGAGAATTCAGAGGAGACAGCAGATCCAGAAATCAGTGCAAGAACACAAGAAATCAAAGAACAGCGTGAATAAATCAGCGAAATAAGCAACAATTCAGAGCAGAGTGGGGCTATAAATCAGTCCAAGAAAATCAGGGTTCAGAGGAGCTGTGTGGAGTGAGAAAAAGCAAGAATTCAGAGGAGTGAGTGGATCCATAAATCAGGGATAGAAAGCAAGAATCCAAATGAGCAGACCGGGGCTATATATCAGCAAGATGAAGCAAGAATTCAGAGGAGAAGCGCAGGGCTATCACTCAGCAAGAGAAAGTGAGAATTCAGAGGCTTTTAGCAGGGCCATAAATCAATGGGAGAAAGCAAGAAATCAGAGGAAGCAGCAGTGCCATAAATAAGTGAGAGAAAGTGAGAATTTTGAGGAGCAGCTTGGGAATATAAATCAGCAAGAGAAAGGGTGAATATAGAAGAGGCTGCAGTGCAGAGGCAGTTAGTCTCGGTGCTTTGATGTAAGAAGAGAAGTTAGGTTTGAAATGTTAATTAGGTAAACATGGAGAAGTTTTAGAATGTGTAGTGTAAAGGAGGAAATTTGCATTTTCAAACAAACTAGTGTGGCTTGAATTCAAAAGTGGGGGTATAATGTATACCTAGCCAACAGAAGTTGTAAGAAATAGTGTGTTTATTTATTTTTCCCAAAGATTATGGGTAAAATTTAGTGCTATAAGAGATTTTTATTATCAGGAAGGTAAAGTCCAAAGACATAGTGAAACAATGGGTATTTGCATTCAAAAGGGAAAGCATGTATAAAGGAGCAAAGGCTGCATGTAAGGGAAGGTAGTCTAAGATTCAACGAGTGTCAAATGCTTTCAGCCTGTATGTGCCAAACTGCTGCCTTCAGGGACTGAAGTTAAGAGAACTCACTTTGAATTCGACTGTTCAGGGTATCGCTTAATTTGCCTGGATCTTTTAAACAATATGTCTTACTGTTGCCTTAATGAAAGTGTAACTAGGAGTCAGATTAAGTAGGGTATTTAGAAGTTATCATAGTAGTATTTGTCGATCTATATATTTAAAGTAATTTCTTCTATTAATAAATGTTTAAGCTAGTTTTGTAAAAACCTATAATACTTGGTGGTCTTATTACTACTGAATTCAAGGCATGCATCTCGAAATTTATACAAATTGCAAAACAAGTTGTGGCAGTTGTTTCAAGTTTCTCTTTGGGATTTGAACAATTCAGCATTTACATCGGCTGTGCCATAACAAACCTCAAATTCAGAGGAGCAGAGCGGGAAAATAAATCAGTGAGAAGGAGCAAGAATTCAGAAGGAGGAGTGGGGCTATAAATCAACAAGAGAAACCGAGAAATCAGAGGAGGGAGCGGGACCTAAATCAAAAAGAGAAAGCAAGAAATCAGAGGAGCGTGCGGGGCCATAAATCAACAAGAGAAAGCAAGAATTCAGAGGATGGAGTGGGATAATAAGTCAGCGAGAGAAAGTGAGAGTTCAGAAGAGCCAAGCGGGGCAACACATAAATGAGAAAGAATGAGAATTCAGAGAAGGGCGCATGGCTACAAATCAACAAGAGAAATTGAGAATACAGAGTAGAGCGGGGCCAAAAATGACCAGAGAAAGCATTAATTCAGAAGGAGGAGCAGGGTCATAATCAGTGAGAGAAAGTGAGAATTCAGAGGAGCGAGCTGGGCCATAAATCAGAGAGAAAATGTGAGAATTCAAGAATTCAGTGGCGGGTGCAGTGCCATAAATCAGCGTGAGAAAGCAAGAAATCAGAGGAGCTGTGCAGAGCCATAAATCAGCGAGGGAAAGCAAGAATTCAGATGGGCAGAGTATGGGTACTAAGTAAGCAAAACTGAGAATTCAAAGGAGGCAGCAGGTCCATGAATCAGTGATAGAAAGCAAGAATTCAGAGGAGTAGTGCAGGTCTATAAATATTTGAAAGAAAGCAAGAGCTCAGAAGAGCAGAGCAGGGATATAAATCATGGAGAGAAAAGGCGAATTAAGACAAGGGGAGTGGGGAAATGAGAAAGCAAAAGTTCAGAAGAGCAGAGCGGTGCAGTAAATCAGTGGACGAAAGTGAGAATTCAGAGGAGGACAATGGTCAAATAAATCAGCAAGAGAAATTCAGAGGAGTCAAGTGGGACTATATATCAACGAGAGAAAGCAAGAATTAAAAGAAGGGAGCAGGGCTATAAATCAATAAGAGAAAGCGAGAATACAGAGGAGCAGAGCAGTGAATCAGTGAGAGAATGTGAGAATTCAAGAATTCAGGGGAGGATGCAGTGCCATAAATCAGTGCAAGAAAGTGAGAATTCAGAGGAGTGAGCGGATCCATAAATCAGTGTGGGAAAGCAAGAATTCAGAGGTGTAGTGCATGTCTATAAATCAGTGAGAGCTCAGAAGAGCAGAGCAGGGCTGTAAATCAGCAAGAGAAACTGAGAATTCAGAGGAGGGAGCAGGGCAATAAATCAGTGAGAGAAAGCAAGAATTCAGAGGAGTGGAGCTGGGATAGAAATCACCAAGAGAAAGCTAGAATTTAGAGGATGCAGCAGAGCAATAGGTCAGTGAGAGAAAGTGAGAGTTCCAGAGGAGCAGAGTGATGCCAAAAATTAGTGACAGAAAGCATGAATTCAGAGAAGCGAACTGGGGCCATAAATCACTGTGAGAAAACGCGAATTCAGATGAGGAGAGAGCAGGAAATAAATCAGTGAGAGAAAACACAAAATCAGACAAGGGGAGCGGGAAACAAAAATTCAGAGGAGAGGAATGGAGCAAGAAATCAGTGAGAGGAAATGAGAATTCAGAGGAGGGAACGGAGCAATAAGTCAGTGAGAGAAAGCGAGAATTCAGAGGAGCAGAGCAAGGCCATGAATCAGTGAAAGGAAGCGAGAATTCAGGGGAAGGAGCGGTTCCATAAATCAGCAAGACAAAGCGAGAATACAGAGGAAGGTGCAGTGCCATAAATTAGCAAGAAAAAATGAGACTACAGAGGAGGGTGCGGTGCAATAAATCAGCAAGACAAAATGAGAACACAGAGGAGCATGCGGTGCCATAATTCAGTGAGAGAAAGCAAGAATTCACTGGAGAGAGTCAATAAATCAGCTAACGGAAGTGAGATATCAGAGGAGCAGACTGGGGTTCTAAATCAGTGAGAGAAAGCGAGAATTCAGAGGAGCAGTCGGAGCCATAAATCTGCGAGAATTCAGAGGAGAAAGAGGATCCATAAATCAATGCAAGAACACGAGAAATCAGAGAAGAACATCAATAAATCAGCAAAAGAAAGCAAGAATTCAGAGAAGCAGAGTGCGGTTATAAATCAGTGTAAGAAAGCAAGAATTCAGAGGAGCTGTGCAGAGCCATATATCAGCGAGAGAAAGCAAGAATTGAGAGGAGTGAGCAAATCCATAAATCAGTGATAGAAAGCAAGAATTCAGTGGAGCAGAGCAGGGCTATTAATCAATGAGAGAAAGCAAGAATTCAGACAAGCAGAACTTAAGTATAAATAAGTGAGCAAAACCAAGAATTCAGAGGAGGGAGCAGGTTCATAAATTAGTGAGAGAAAGCAAGAATTCAGAGGGGTACTGCATGTCTATAAATCAGGAGAAAACGAGAGTTCAGAGGAGGGAGCAGGGCTATATATTAGTGAGAGAAAGTGAGAATTCAGAGAATGAAGCAGGGCAATAAATCAGTGAGTGAAAGTGAGAATTCAGAGAAGAGTGGGGCAATAAAGCAGCAAGAGGAAACAAGAATTCAGCAGAACAGAGCTGAGCTGTAAATCAGTGAGAGAAACCCAGAATTTAGAGGAGGGAGTGGGGCAGAAGTCAGCAAGAAAAAGTGAGAATCGGAGGGGGGGGGGGGAGGGCTGGGCTACAATTAAATGAGAGTGAATGAGAATTCAGTGGTGTAGAGTGGGGCAAGAAATTAGTAAGAGAAAGCGAGAATTCAGCAGCAGAGCAGGTCCATAAATCAGCGAGAGAAAGCACAAATTCAGAGGAGGGAGTGGAGCTATAAATCAGTGAGAGAAAGTGCTATTTCAGAGGAGGAGAGTGGGAAAATAAATCAGCAAGAGAAAGCCAGAATTCAGAGGAGGGAGCAGTGCCATAAATCAGTGCGAAAAAGCGAGAAATCAGAGTTGTGCGGAGCCATAAATCAGTGAGGGAAAGCAAGTATTCAGATGAGCTGAGCATGGCTATAAATATGTGAGTGAAACTGAGAATTCAGAGGAGGAGAGCGGGAAAATAAATCAGCGAGAATTCAGAGAAGGGAGTTGGGCTACAAGTAAATGAGAGAGAATGAAAATTCAAAGGAGGGAGCGGGCCCAAAAATCAGTGAAAGTGAGAATTCAGAGGAGGGAACGGGGCCAAAAGCACTGAGAAAAAGCGAGAATTCCAAGGATGAGATGGGGGCTACAAATCAGTGAGTGAAACGCAAATTCAGAGGAGGGAATGGGGTTATCAATCAGCAAGAGAAAGCGAGAATTCAGAGGGAGCAGAGATATGAATCACTGTGAAAAAGTGAGAATTCAGATGAGGGATCGAGGCTATGTAAGCCAGTGAGAGAAAGCGAGAATTCAGAGGAGACAGCGAGACTATACATCAACAAGAGAAAGCAAGAATTCAGAGGAAACTGGGGTAATAAATTGGTGAGAGAAAGCACAAATTCAGAGGAGGGCACGAAAATAAATCAGTGAGAGAAAGCGAGAATTCAGGTGAGAAGAGCGGGGAAATAAATCCGTGAGAGAAAGTGGGAATTCAAAGGAGGGAGCAGGGCAATAAGTCAGCAAGATGAAGTGAGAATTCGGAAGAGCAGAGCGGGGCTACAAGTAAATGAGAGAGAATGAGGATTCAGAGGTTCATAGTGGGGCCAAAATTTAGTGAAAGTGAGAATTCAGTGGAGGGAGTTGGCTATAAATCATTGAGAGAATGCACAATTTCAAAGGAGGGGTAGGGCAATAAGTCAGCGAGTGAAAGTAATAATTCAGAGGAGGATGCGATGCCATAAATAAGTAGAGGACCCAAGAATTCAGAAGAGAGAGTGTGGCAATAAGTCAGCGAGAAAAAAAGTGAGAATTCAGAGGAGCAGAGCGGGGAAATAGATCAGCAAGAGAAAGCAAGAATTCAGAGGAGGGAGTGGGGGCATAAAGCAGCGAAAGCACGAATTCAGAGGAGGAAAGTGGGAAAATAAATCAGTGAGAATTCAGAGGAGGGAGTGGGGCTACAAGTAAATGAGAGGGAATGAGAATTCAAAGGAGGGAGCGGGGCCCAAAAATCAGTGAAAGTGAGAATTCAGAGGTGGGAATGGAGCCAAAGGCACCAAGAAAAAGCGAGATTCAGACGAGCAGAGCATGGATATAATAAGTGAGTGAAACCGAGAAGTCAGAGGAAGGAGCAGGTCCATAAATTAGTGAGTGAAAGCAAAAATCCAGAGGAGGGAGCAGGGTTATTAATCAGTGAGAGAAAGTGAGAATTCATCAGAGCAGAGCAGGGCTAAAATCAGGGAGAAGAAAGCAAAAATTCACAGGATGGAGCAGGGCAATAAGTCAGCGAGAGAAAGCAAGAATTCAGCGGAGCAGAGCGGAGCTACGAATCAATGAGAGAAAGCAAGAAGTCAGAGGAGAAGAGTGGGGCAATAAAATGGCGAGAGAAAGTAAGAGTTCAGCAGAACAATGCGAGGCTGTAAATCAGTGAGAGAAAGCGAGAATTTAGAGGAGGGGGTGGGACTACAATTAAATGAGGGGGAATGAGAATTCAAAGGAAGGAGTGGGGCCATAAATCAGTGAGAGAAAGTGAGAATTCAGAGGAGGGAATGGGGCCAAAAAGCAATGAGAAGAAGCGAGAATTCCAAGGATGAGAAGGGGCCAATAAATCAGTGAGATAAAGCAAGAATTCAGAGGAGGCAGTGGGACTATAAATCAGTGAGAGAAAGCTGGTCTTCAGTGGAGTGGAGCAGGGCTCTAAATCAGTGAGTGAAAGCGCAAATTCAGTGGAGGGAGCGGGGCTATCAATCAGCGAGAGAAAGAGAGAATTCAGAGGGAGCGGGGCTATCAATCAGCGAGAGAAAGAGAGAATTCAGAGGGAGCGGGGCTATCAGCGAGAAAAACACAAATTCAGAGGAGGAGAAGAGCAGGGATATAAATCAGCGAGAGAAAGCACAAATTCCGAAGAGAAGAGCAGGGAAATAAATCAGCAAGAGAAAGCGAGAATTCAGAGAAGCGGGGCTATATATCAAAGAGAGAAAGCAAGAATTCAGCAAAGGGAGCGCGGCTATAAATCAACAGGAGAAAGTGAGAATTCAGAGGAGTAGAGTGGAGCAGTAATTCAGTGAGAGAAAGTGGGAATTCAGAGAAGTAGTGCATGTCCATAAATCAGTGAAAGCTAGAGCAGGGCTATAAATCAGCGAAAGCGAGAATTCAGAGGAGGGAGCAGGGCTATAAATCAGCAAGAGGAATTGGGAATTCAGAGGACCGGAGCAGGGATATAAATCACTGAGAGAAAACTAGAATTCAGAGGAGGGAGGGGGAATAAGTCAGTGAGAGAAAGCGAGAATTCAGGGGAGGGAACGGGGTAATAAGTCAATGAGAATTCAGAGGAGCACAGTGGGGCTATGAATTAGTGAAAGAAAGCTAGTCTTCAGTGGAGCAGAGCAAGGTTCTGTATCTGTGAAAGCGTGTATTCAGAGGAGCAGAGCTGAGCCATAAATCACCGTGAGAAAGCATGAGTTCAGACAAGGAGAGCGGGGAGATAAATCAAAATGAGAAAACACAAAATCAGACAAGGACAGCAGGAAAGCAAGATTTCAGAGGGGAAGAATGGGGCAAGAAATGAGCGAGAAAAAATGAGAGTTTAGAGGAGGGAGCAGTGCCATAAATCAGCAAGACAAAGTGAGAAGAGGGTACTGTGCCATAAATCAGTGAGAGAAAGCAAGAATTGACTGGAGAGGGTCAATAAATCAGCTAATGAAAGTGAGAATTCAGAGGAGCAGAGCAGGGCTCTAAATCAGTGAGAGAATGCAAGAATTCAGTGGAGCTGTTCAGAGCCATAAATCACTGAGAGAAAACAAAAATTCAGAGAGAGCAGATCCATAAATCAGTGCGAGAAAACAAGAAATCAAAGAGTGTCAATAAATCAGTGAAAGAAAGCAAGAATTCAGAGGAGCAAAATGGGACTATAAATCAGTGCAAGAAATCACGAATTCAGAGGAGTAGTGCATGTCTATAAATCAGCAAGAGAAAGCGAGAGTTCAGGGGAGAGCAGTGGCATAAATCAGTGAGAAAAAGTGAGAGATCAGTGCAGAGGTTTGGGGTCATAAATCCTCAGAAGAAAATGAAAATTCAGAGAAACACAGAGGGTCCATAAATTAATGAAAGAAAGCAAGAATTCAGAGGAGAGGCGCAGGGTTATAAATCAGCAAGAGAAAGCGAGAATTCAGAGGAGTGGAGCAGTGCCATAAATCAGCGAGAGAAAGTGAGAATTCAAAGGAGCAGAGCGGGACTCTAAATCAGTGCGGGAAAGCAAGAATTCAGAGGAGCTGTTCAGACCCATAAATCAGCGAGGGAAAGCAAGAATTCAGACAAGCAGAGCATAGGTATAAATAAGTGAGCGAAACCAGGAATTCAGAGGAAAGCGCAGGCCCAAAATCAGTGAGAGAAAGCGAGTGTTCAGAGGAGGGACTGGTGTCATAAATCAGAGAAGGTGCGAATTCAAAAGAGGGAGCGGGGCTATATATCAGCCAGAGGAAGCAAGAATTCAGGGGAGGGAGTGGTGCCTTATATCAGGGAGAGAAAGCACGAATTCTGAAGAGGTAGTGGGGCTATAAATCAACGAGAGAAAGTGAGAATTCAGAGGAGGGAGTGAGGCTATAAATCAGTGAGAAAAACGTAATTTCAAAGGAGGGAGCAGGGAAAAAAAAATCAGAGAGAGAAAGGACGAATTCAGAGGAGGAGAGTGGGGCAGTAAGTCAGTGAGAGAAAGTGGGAATTCAGAGGAGGGAGCAGGGCTATAATTAAGCGAGAGAAATTAGAATAGAGGAGGGAATGGGCCATTAAATCAGTGAGAGAATGCAGAAATTCAAAGGAGGGAATGGGGCAATAAGTCAGCAAGAGAAAGTGAGAATTCAGAGGAGGGTGCAGTGCCATAAATCAGTGAGAGAAAGCAAGAATTTAAAGAAGGTATAAATCAGCTAGAGAAAGCAAGAATTCACAGGAGGGAGCAGGGCTATAAATCAGCAAGAGAAAGTGAGAAGTGAGAAGGGTTTGGTGCCATAAATCAGTTAGAAAAGTCTGGTCTTCAGTGGAGCAGAGCGGGGCTCTAAATCAGTTAGAGAAAGCGCAAATTCAGAGGAGCAGAGCAGGGCAATAGGTCAGTGAGAGAAAGTGAGAATTCAGAGGAGCAGAGTGGGGCCATAAATTAGTGAGATAAAGCAAGAATTCAGAGGAAGGACTGGAGCTATAAATCTGAGAGAGAAAGCCAGTCTTCAGAGCAGCAGAGCAGGGCTCTAAATCACAGAGCAAGTTAGAATTCAGAGGAGGGAACGGGACTATAAAAAAGTGAGACAAAGCAAGAATTCAGAGCTAGGAGCAGGACTATAAACCAGCGAGAATTCAGAGGATGGAGCGGGCTATAAGTCAGTGAGAGAAAATGAGAATTCAGAGGAGCTATGCAGAGCCATTAATCAGCGAGAAAAAGTGAGAATTGAGAGGAATGAACGGATCCATAAATCAGGGGTAGAAATGAGGAATTCAGAGGAGTAGAGCAGAGCAACGAATCAGCGAAAGTGAAAATTCAGCTGAGCAAAGCATAGGTATAAATGAGTGAGCAAAACTGAGAATTCAGAGGAGGAAGCAGGTAAATAAATCAGTGAGAGAAAGCAAGAATTCAGGGGATCGAGCATGGCTATAAATCAGTGAGAGAAAGCAAGAATTCAGAGGAGGGAGTGGGGCCATAAATCAGCGAAAGAAAGTGAGAATTCAGGGGAGCAGGGCGGGCTCTAATGCAGTGAGAGAAGCGAGGATTCAAAGGAGTAGGGCAGTGCCACAAATGAGTAAGAGTAAGTGAGAACTTTGAGGGGCAGAGCGAGGATATAAATCAAGGAGAGAAAATGAGAATACAGAGGAGCAGAGCAGGGAAATAAATCAGCAAAAGAAAGTGAGAATACAGAAGAAGCAGTAGTGCCATAAATCAGCAAGGTAAAGCAAGAATTCAGAGGAGGGAACGGTGTCACAAATCAGCAAGACCAAGTGAGAATATGAAGAGAAGGGTGCAGTGCCATAAATCAGTGAGAGAAAGTGAGAATCCAGAGGAGAGGGAGAATAAATCAGCAAAAAGAAATGAGAATTCAGAGGAGCTGTGCAGAACCATAAATCAATGAGAGAAAACGAGAATTGAGAGGAGCAAATGGATCCACAGATCAGGGATAGAAAGCAAAAATTGAGATAAGCAGAGCATGGGTATAAATAAGTAAGCAAAACCAAGAATTCAGAGGAGAGAGCAGTGGCATAAATCAGTGAGAGAAAGCAAGAACACCGAGGAGGGAGCAGGGCTATAAATCAGTCAGCGAAATTGAGAATTCAGAGGAGGGAGCAGGGCTACAAATCAGTGTGAAAAAGTAAGAATTCTGAGGAGGGAGCTGGGGAGAAGTGAGGATAGAGAGGGGCAGAGCAGGGCCAAAAGTCATCGAGAGAAAACACGAATACATAAGAGGAGAGCGGAGAAATGCATCAGCAAGAGAAAGCGTGAATTCAGAGGAGGGAGCGCGGCTTTAAATCTGAGAAAAAGTGAGAATTCTGAGGAGGGTGCAGTGCCATAAATCATCAAGAGAAAGCGAGTGTACAGGGGAGCAGAGTGTGGCCATAAATCACCGAGGGAAAGCACAAATTCAGACGAGGAGAGCAGGGAATCAAATCAACGAGAGAAAGCCAGAATTCAGAGGAGTGAAGCGGGGTCACAACTCAGCGGGATAAAGCAAGAATTTAGTGCAGAGGATTGGGGTTATAAATCCTCAAAAGAAAGTGAAAATTCAGATGAGAGAAGGGGCTATAATTCAGTAAGAGAAAGCGAGAATTCAGAGGACTGGATTGGGGCGATAAATCAGCGAAAGAAAGGAGAATTCAGAGGAAGGTGCTGTGCCATAAAAAAGCGAGAAAGTCAGAAATCAGAGGAACAGAGCAGGTGCTTATGCAGTGAGAGAAGCAAGAATTCAGAGAAGGGGGTGGGGCTATATATCAGTGAGAGAAAGCAAGAATTCAAAGAATGGAGCAGAGCTATAAATCAGCCCCGTCTCCTCCTCTGAATTTTACTTTTCCCCATTGATTTATATCTCAGGTCCCTTCCCTGAATTCTCACTTTCTATCACAGATTTACTGCCCCATTCTTCCCCTTTGAATTCAGAGGAGGGAGCAGTGCTATAAATCAGTGAGAAAATAAGAGAATTCAGAGGAGGCAGCAGGGCTATCAATCACTGATAAAGCAATAATTCAGATGAGGGAGCTGGGCTATAAATCAGTGAGAAAAAAACGAGAATTCAGAGGAGACAGCAGGGCTATAAATCAGTGAGAAAAAGCAAGAATTCAGAGGAGAGAGCAGGGCAATAAGTCAGTGAGAGAAAGTGAGAGTTTTGAGGAGCAAAGCGGGGATATAAATCAGCAAGGGAAAGCGACAATTCAGATGAGGGAGCAGTGCCATAAATCAACAAGACAAAGTGAGAATACAGAGGAGGGTGTGATGCCATAAATCAGTGAGAGAAAGCAAGAATTCACTGGAGAGGGTCAATAGATCAGTGATAGAAAGCAAGAATTGAGAGGAGCAGGGCTTTGAATCAGTGAGAGAAAGCAAGAATTCAGATAAGCAGAGCATGGGTATAAATAAGTGAGCAAAATCAAGAATTCAGAGGAGGGAGCAGATCCATAAATCAGTGAGAGAAAGCGAGAATTCAGAGGAGTGGATTGGGGCCATAAATCAGTAAGAGAAAGGAGATTTCAGAGGAAGGAGTGGCGCCATAAATCAGCAACAGGGAGCAGAGTGGTCTCTAATGCATGAGAAAAGCAAGAAATCAGAGGAGCAGAGCAGTGTCATAAATGAACGAGGGAAGGTGAGAATTCAGAGGAGGGAGTGGTGTGATAAATCTGCAAGACAAAGTGAGAATACAGAGGACAGTGCAGTGCCATAAATCAGTGAGAGAAAGTGAGAATCCAGTGGAGAGGGTCAATAAATTAGCAAAAGAAACAGTGAATTCAGAGGAGCAGAGTGGGGCTCTAAATCTGTGTGGGAAAGTGAGAATTCAGAGGAACTGTTTGGAGCCATAAATCAGTGAGAGAAAGCAAGAATTCTCAGGAGCAGAGCATGGGTTTAAATAAGTGAGTGAAACCAAGATTTCAAGGGAGGTACCAGTGCCATTAATCAGTGAAATAAAGCGAGAATTCAGTGCAGAGGATTGGGTTTATAAATCCGGGAGAGAAAGCGAGAGCTCAGAAGAGCAGAGCAGGGCTGTAAATCAGCAAGAAAAAGTGAGAATTCAGAGGAGGGAGCAGGGCTATAAATCAGCAAGAGAAAGCAAGAATTCAGAAGAGGCAGCAGGGCTATAAATCAGCGAGAATTCAATGTGGGGGGGGGGGGCGGGTGAGTATGGCTCTAAATCAGTGAGAGAAAGCAAGAATTCAGAGTAGAGCAGGGCCATAAATCAGGAAGAGAAGGTGAGAATTCAGTGAAGCAGAGTGGGGCTATAAATTAGCAAGAGAAAGGGAGAATTCAGAGGAGCAGAGCAGTGCCATAAATCAGTGAGGGAAAGCAATAATTCAGAGGAGGGTTAGGGTTATAAATCAGCAACAGAAAGTGGAATTTCAGAGTAGAGTGGGGCCATAAATCAGTCAGGGAAAGTGAGAATTCAGAGGAGAAGAGCAATACAATAAATCGGGAAGAGGTGAGAATTCAGAGGAACAGAGTGGGCCTATAAATCAGTGAGCCAAAGGGAGAATACAGGGGAGGGAACAGTGTCATAAATCAGCGAGCGAAAGCAAGGATCCAGAGGAAGGAACAGTGGCAAAAAAATCAGCGAGCGAAAGACAGAATTCAGAGGATCAGAGTGGTGCCATAAATCAGCAAGGGACAGCATGAATTCAGAGGAGCAGATTGGGGCCGTAAATCAGCAAGAGAAAGCAAAGAATGATTTTAAAAGTAAACAAAAAGGAGATTAGAGTATGAGAGGAAGCTAGTTAAAATATAAAAACAGATAGTAAGAGATTCTACAAGTTCTTAAGGGAAACAGTAACTAAAGTGAGCATGTGTTCTCTAGAGAATGAGTCTGGGGAATTAATAATGGGAAATATGGAAATGACAGAGGTGTTGAACAGATATTTTGTGTCTGTCTTCATTGTAGGAGACATAATTAACATCCGTAAATACTTGTAAATCAAGAGATGAAAGGGAGGGAGGAACTTAAAACAATTACAATCACGAGAGAAAGGGTACTGAGAAAACGATTAGAATTAAAGGCTGACAAGTACCCAGGACCTGATCGATATCAAACTGGGGTCTTAAAGTGGCTGTGGATACAGTGGATGCATTGGTTGTAATTTTCCAAACTTCCCTAGATTCTGGAAAGGTCCTATCAGATCGGAAAATAGCAAGTGTAACTCTTCTATTCAAGAAAGGAGGGAAACTGAAATTAGGTAACTACTGACCAGTTAGCCTAACATTTGTCATAGGGAAAATACTAGAAACTAGTATTATGGAGTTGTAACAGGGCACTTAGAAAATCCTAATGCAATCAGGCAGAGTCAACATGGTTTAGTGAAAGAGAAATCATTGATGCAACTTTCAATTCTTCTTTTCCTGGCTGGATTTTAAAAAATAACAATAAACTGTAATCCTATCAAGACAATGAAGGGCTGCTAACCAGCCAGAATATACAACTCGCATTCCACCAAGTGGGATGAAAAGTGAACAGACCCAACTCAACCCCGGGGAGTTTGAAAGACCCTATCTCCTGTTGGCTTTCATGCTATCTTGAAACCCATCAAAAGTTTCTGAGATGAGGCAGAATTAAATTATCTATTCCACAAAACAATGACTGCAGCAGGTACAGTAAATTCCTCTGGAATATACAGCCAGCAGGGCTTTTAATAGCTGTTTCACCAAGCCAGAGAGAACCCAAAAAGAGATCAGAATGCTGTACTGAAAAGCTGCAAGGAACCTGTTTCCTTTTTCTCTCTCTCGAAAGTATTGCCCAGATTTGCAAAGTACCCATCCCAAGAAGAGAAATTTACTGCAAACTGAGATCTTTTGGGAATAATGCATGGAGATCTGCTCCACACAACTACACCCAGGAAGGCAACTGAACAAAATGGCCACAATGTGGAATCACCACACTGAGACCAGCCAAAGAGCAGTTAACCATATTTTCCTTTGATTGCTTATCTTCTTCACAAACTGTAAAACGTCTTTAAGCCTTTCCGCTTATTCTACCATCTGTACTGATGTGTATGAGAGCCCAGGGAATATGTGTGACGTATGTATGGTGGTTGCGAGTTACTTTGTTTTTTAATTTGGGCAGTAGAGTCAATGAACCTATCTTGTTCTTTGTTTAAACTCAGAAAATGTATCCATTAATTCTTTATAATCTGAAAGCCTACATTGTGGGGCTCCTGCAGTATTGACAAAGCACATCCTCGCTAAATTCACATAAAAACCCTGTTACAGTCAGGCTTGGAGCGGTGTAATGGGGAGTCAGTTTTACCCCTCCTCACGTGGCTGTAACAGACATTTGGGGGTTAACATCCAGGTTATGATCCCACAGACAAAGAAAGAATTGGAGTGGGGAAAGTAAATTGTTCCTAGAAGCAATTTATTTTTAAAAACTGCTACACGTTTTCTTGGGTTTACAATACAAAAGTATAAAAATATCTACATTCAAAGCCACTGCCTCTCTAGAACAGATGGAAATTATTTTTGATAATTTAAGGGTTCTGGCCCTCAAGAAGTTAAAAAGTGTAGTTAACGAGTTGAAGTCAGAGTTCTTCCCAAAAGCCCGGAAATATAAACTCTAAAACTCGTGACCAGAAAATTGGTTTGGAAACCTAGCTTTAGCGAAATTACAGCTAGATCAGAGATGGCTAGAGCTCTAAGAAAAAGAAAAGGAGAAGGGGGTGGTGGGGGGTGGGAAGAAAAAAGAAAGAGAGAGGGAAGAGAGAAGGAAAAGAGAGAGGAAAAGGAGAGAGAATGAGTTTTCCAAAGAGAACAGCAAGAAAGGGGGGTGACAATGCTTGAACTGCATAGGGACAGGTCCATTGTGGCCACTGAAGGCACCCCTAGCTCAGTCTGAGTACTGAGTTAGTCAATTTTGCTCATTTAATCCCCAAGTTCGATGAGGAAGGGTCGCAAGACATCTTCATCTCTTTTGAGAAAGTAGCTCAGCAAGTAAGGTGGCCAGTCGCAAGCTGGACCCTGCTACTGCAAATTGAGCTATCAGGCAAGGTTCACAAAGTTTACTCTCTGTTGCCTGATGAGAGGTTGGCAACCACGAGGTGACAAAGGATATTTTAAGTGTGTAAGAACTGGTGCCAGAGTTGTGCTGTCAGAAATTCCATACCCTCTGAAAGCAGCAGGACCAGATGTACATCAAATCTAATCGGCTTAATCATCGCGCATTTGATCAGTGGATATGAGCACTTCAGGTTGAGGCCGTATATGAAAATCTTCGAGAAATAATGCTCCTTGAAGAGTTCAAAAATTCACTCCCTCTCTCTATAAAAATACACAAAGTGGAACAGAAAATGGCAGGGGCCAGGCAGGCAGTGACACTGGCTGACGATTATGAACTTGTCTACAAGCTCTCATCCCAAAGGAAACCCTTCCTGACTCACCCCCAGCAACCTGAAAAGGATAGGTGGGAGAGTGATAGGAAGCTGAGCACCCATGGGAGAGCAGGTGTGGCTGGAAATACAGGGGCCCCTCCTCAGGCCAGAAGGATGGTGCTGGGAAAAGGAGTGAGGCTCAGAAGCCTATGTGTTTCAATTGCCATAAGACTGGAGACCTTTGTGCTGATTGTTGGAGTTTAAAGGGAAGGCTGTAGGATTTTTGGGGCATATGCCCTGAGCAGAAATAGAAAGTCGGGCAGAGAACAGAGTAGACCAGGCTGTGGCTCTGACTACAGCAGCAAGTCCCTGTAAGTGCACCCCTGAGAGTGCATGTGAAACTAATAAAGTCCCTGAGAGTTACAAGGATTTCGTGCCAGAAGGAAAGGTGCCTCCATTTCCCCAGAGCAAGGCGAGTAAGCCTGTAGTCCTTCAGAGGGGTACAGGGGCCGGCCAATCTCTACTGCTGTGAAGAGGAATGATCTTTCGCCCAGAGAGCGCAGTACAGGCCAAAGTGCTGGTAAAGGGCATCAAGGGAGAGTACAAGCCCATACCTTTATACAGGGTGCACCTGGAGTGCGACCTTAATTCAGGACTGGTGACCTTGAGAGTTGTCCCCAGTTTACCTGTGGACGGGGTCGACCTGCTCCTCGGCAATGACCTGGCGGGACCAAAGTTGGTAGCATCCCCAGTGGTTTTAGATTGAGATCAAGGAGACAGAGCAACGGCAAAAGAAAGGCCCTGGCATTTTACCTGTCTGCGTAGCAACCAAGTCTATGTCCCAACAAGCCCTGTAGAGATGACCAAACTAGCACTGAAGGTGGATGACCCTATCGTCTGGTTATCCAAAACCTTTTTTCAGAAGTTTAGAAGACCCTAAAGGAAATAACGAGTAGGTCTTCTTTGGTTGCAGCTCAACAAGCCGACCCAATGCTAAAAAAGTTAGCACAGACTGCCACTGCCCTAACTGAAGCTGAAGCAGAGAGAGTCGCAGAGCGTTATTAGTTAAAAAATGAGGTACTGATGAGGAAGTGGAGACCCACTTACAGACCTGCAGATGAGGAGTGAACAGTGATCCACCAGGTAGTGGGGCCACCAAGATATTGAGGGGAAATACTGAAGCTAGCCCATGAAATCCCGATGGCTGGACATGTCGGTACACAAAAAATCCAAGTCACATAAGCCATCATTTTTACTGGCCTTACCTCCATAAAGATGTGGTGAGGTTCTGAAAAACCTGCCACACCTATCAGGTAGTGGGAAAACTGAAGCATGCAATTAAACCTGCACCTATGATTCCTATACCCACCTTTCGGGAACTCTTCAGCAAGGTGCTGTTGGATTGTGTGGGACCCCTGCTGAAAACAAAAGGGGGCTACCAACATATTCTATTATGGATGTGGCTACCCAATTCCCAGAGGCTATTCCCCTGAGAACTATCTCTGCCAAGGTAGTGGCAGAGGGATTAACACAATTCTTTGCCCGATATGGGCTGCCCATCGAGATCCAGTGGGATCAGGGCTCAAATTTCATGCCCAGAATATTCCAGGAAGTCATGGGTAATCTGGGTGTAACCCAACTAAAGTCCTCAGCATACCACCCACAGTCACAAGGCGCTTTAGAACGGTACCACCAGACCCTAAAAACAATGATCAGGGAATACTCTCTTGAGTGCCCGCATGACTGGGATAAAGGACTTGGTTTTCTTCTGTTTGCCACAAGGGTCTCACCCAATTGCCTGGGAAGTGTAAACTTCCCATGGACAATTGCCCAGCATTAGGAATCATCAGAAAATTGTGAACTTGCAAACCTCGGATGGTTCCAATTGTGTTATATCAATAGTTACCCAGAAAAAGTTAGAAGAATTAAAACCACTTCTAACTTCTGGGTATCTATTGTACAGACCCATGCTAACCCTCCCACAGGACTCCCCTCACACCCCCGAGTCCCCAGGTGGACCTCCCCCCACTCCTTGACTAATCCCCTAGCCTCCTGCATGGGACTCCCCCATGACTCTCCCACCCACTACTCCCCACGGGACTTCCCCACTTCACCTAAGGGATTTCTCCCAACCCCCAACTACACCCGGACTCAGCCAGCCTGGTCCAAACCGACCCCCCTACCCCAGACTTCCCTTCCCCACCAGGCCCAAGCCGACCTCACCCCACCGCCCAAACCCTAACCATTTACCTTATACACTTAACTTCTCAAAGGCCTCTAAACTTGGCTGGACCTTTAGACTTGCCTGGCTTATGGCAGCTAATGCCGAAAAAGAGGGGCGTGGCTAACTTACCTTCGACTCTGCAGCACTCGATGCTAGGCCCCGGGAATGCACTGTGTTGCCCAGATCTTGCCCTGCCTGAGTCGGAAGGTCGGGCGAGAGAGGATTGACTGGATTTTCAGGTAAGAGCGTTTGAGTGGAGCGGAGTGGCAATCCAACTTAAATGCCACTCCATCATAAGTTGTGGTCTTACAAATCTGTGTTCCGTGAGCAGCTCATGAGCGCCTGTGACTCGGCCTGTAAAAACCTCCTAAACAGCTGTGAAAAAACAGGCAGACAAACACACTAAGTCCTGAACCCTTCAACCAGGAGACTATAGTGCTCCTACTGATTCAGAGTGAATACCTGAAAGCCTGGCTCAGTGGCCCGCAGAGGGTGGCAAAGAGAATTAGGGAGGTAAACTATTTAATTGACATGCCAGATCATAGGAAAAAACAGAGGCTGTGTCATGGACCTAATATTCCAGAAATCCAGGCAAATGCTTTGGGGACCCAGGTTCAAATCCCACCATGGCAGATTCAATTAATTCAATAAAAATCTGGAACAAAAAGTCTGATGATGACAACCATCCTAGTTCACTAATGCCCTTTAGGGAAGGAAATTTGCCGTCCTTACCCGCTCTGGCCTACATGCGACTCCAGACTCATAGCAATGTGGTTGGCTCTTAACTGCCCTCTGCAACGGCCGAGCAAGACACTCAGTTGTATCAACTGCTAAAAGTTCTAAAAGGAATAGAACCAGATGGACCAGTAAGAGATGATCTGTGAGAGGAGGCTTCAGCCTGAGTGAGACAGAGACCGATTGTATATATTTGGGAATTCGATGCATAGGAGGAAAGAGGGAGGTAAGGCTTATCGCAAGAAGTGCGACTTAGAATAGATTGCTGGTAATTGGGTAATTAAGGGAGTTTAGGGAAGGAAGGGAAAGAGGTGCTCTTTTGCTTTCTGATTTCTAACTTTCTCAGCCTTCAGGAAGTGGTCATACTCTGCCACAGGAGAAGAAGCTAGTTATTTGGTGAGTATCTGGTAAGCGACTAAGGTTTATTCTATGCCTAAGGTTCAAAATAGTCTAGCAATTGCTAGTAAGGTTAATAAAATGTATAAGAACAAAAGTAAAATATATAATTGAATTAAATAATTAAATAATTAATTAGTGAGACCACTACCAACTAGAAGGACATGGGCAGTAGATAAATGGGAATACCACCACCTGGAAGTTCCCCTCCAAGTCAGTCACCATCCTGACTTGGAAATATATCGTTGTTCCTTCACTGTCACTGGGTAAAAACCCTGGAACTCCCTTCCTAACAGCACTGTGGATGTACCTACACCACATGGGCTGCAGCGGTTCAAGAAGGCAGCTCACCACCACCTTCTCAAGGGCAACTAGAGATGGACAATAAATGCTGGCCCAGCCAGCGAAGCCCACATCCTGTGAATGAATAAAAAAAAAAAGGATGTCAGGACAAGTGATGTGTCACAGCTACAGCAGGTGGGAGCTCCTAGATGCCAGTTTGACCCAGGGCAAACACATCTGTAGCATTTGAAGTTTGAGCACCTTCAGCTCAGAGTTTATGAGCTGGAGGCTGAACTACAGACACTGCGACGCATCAGGGAGGGGGAAAGTTACTTGGATTCTTTGAACCAGGATGCAGTCACACTGCCTGAGTGTGGGTCCTCTGATTTGGTCAGTGGTTAGGGACAGGAGAGTGTGACTGCGAGTGAGGTAGGTAAGGAGACTCAGAGGGCAGAAGCGCAGGAGTGTGAGCCTCTGCAATTTCCAATAGGTCTGAAGCTTTTTCAGCGTGTTTGGATGAGAGGCAGCAGGGTGGATGAGCTAACTGGCCACAGCATCATGGGACAGGAAGCCATTCAAGTGGGGGGAGCAAAAAGGAATGTATTGGTGGTAGGGGATAGTATATTCAGAGGCATTGACACCATTCTCTGCAGCAAAGAGCGTGATTCCAGATGGCTGTGTTGCCAGCACAGTGCTAGGGTGCGGGACATATGCTTGGGGCTGGAGAGGAGCTTGCAGTGGGAGGGGGTGGACCCAGTTGTCATGGCCCACATAGGTACCAACAACACAGGCAGGACAAAGAAGGAGGTTCTGCATAGTCAGTATGAGGACCTAGGCACCAAATTAAGAAGCAGAAACTCAAAGGTCATAATCTCTGGATTATTATCTGAGCCACTATCAAATTGGCATAGGACAAATCAGATTAGGGAGATGAATGTGTGGCCAGGCTAGTGTGGGAGAAGTGGGTTCCGGTTTGTGGGTCACTGGCACCAGTACTGGGGAAAGTGGGATCTGTGCCGTTGGGATGGTCCACACCCGAACCGTGCTGGGACTGGTGTTCTTCCAAGCTGCATAACTAGTTGAGAGGGTTTCAAACTAAATAGTGGGGGCAAGGGATCAAATTTTGGAAGATGTGGTAAATCAAAGAGCAGAGAGAAGACAAAAGAAAAAGGTATTATTATGGGAAATGAAAAATAGACAATGACAGGAAGGGACAGAGGGTACAAATCTAACAGTAAATCAACAGATGAAACTAGAGGTTATAAAAAGAATCAAAGGACAAAACTAAAAGCTCTGTATCTGAAAGCATGTAGCATTTGAAACAAAACAGATGAACTGAGAGTGCACATAGAAATAAATAATTATGATTTGATAGCCATTATGGAGACATGGCTGCTAGAGGACGTGGATTGGGTCCTGAATATTGAAGGGTACAGGATATTTAGGAAGGACAGGAAGTGAGGAAAAGACAGAGGGGTGGCTCTGTTAGTTAATGATGGTATTAGCACAATAGAGACGGGTGACCTAAGTTCAGGAAACCAGGATGTGGAAACGGTTTGGACAGAAATGAGAAATAGTAAAGGCAAGAAGTCATTTGTGGGGGGTGTGTACAGGCCCCCTGACAGTGACCACATGGTAGGATTGAGCATAAAGATAGAAATAATTGGAGCTTGTCAGAAAGGCACAGTGATAATCATGGGAGATTTTAACTTACATATGGACTGAAAAACTCAGATGGGCAAAGATAGCCAAGATGAGGAGTACATTGAATGTTTTTGGGATAGTTTCTTAGAACAGCATGTTCTGGAGCCAACCAGAGAGCAGGCTATGCTAGACCTGGTATTGTGTGATAAGATCAGAGTAATTCATAGTGAAGGAGTCCCTAGGTAGCAGTGACCATAATATGTTTGAATTTTACATTCAGTTTGAGGGAGAGAGGAGTGGGTCTGAGACTAAGTTTTTAAACTTGAATAAGGGCAAATATGAGGGCAATAAAGCTGAGCTGGCGAAAGTGAATTAGCAAATTAGGTTAAGGGACAGGTCAATAGGGATGTAGTGGCTAATATTTAAGGCAGTATTTCAGAATGCGCAGGATAGATATATTCCAACAAGTAAGAAAATGTCCAAGGGTAGAACACACCATCCGTGGTTAACTGGAAAGGTTAAAGATAGTATCAAACTTAAAGAAAAGCATATAGTTGTGCAAAGACAGGTGGAAGGCCAGATGATTGGACAGAATATAAGGAACAGCAAAGAATGACTAAAAAACTAACAAGGAGGGAAAAATTAGAGCATGAGAGAAAGCTAGCTAGACATATAAAAACAGATAGTTAGAGCTTTTATAAATATTTTAAGAAGAAAAGAGTTAAAAAAAAAAAGGATCGTTGGTCCCATAGAAAGTGAGTCTGGAGAACTGACAATAAAAAACAAGGAGAAGAATTAAACAGACATTTTGCATCTGTTTTCATTATAGAGGGTACAAGCAACATCCCGGAAGCAGCTATGAACCAAGAAACTGAAGTGGGGAGGGAAGTCAGGAAAATTACAGTTACCAGAGAAGTGATACTGAGTAAATTGTTGGACCTGTGAGCTGACAAGAGCCCGGGTCCTAGTAGACTTCATCCTAGGGTCTTTAAAGAAGTGTCTAGTGAGGTAGTTGATGCATTGGTTTTAATTTTCCAAAACTCCCTAGATTCAGAGAAGATCCCATTAGATTGGAAGATAGCTAATGTATCTCCATTATTCAAAAAGGGAGGGAGACAAAAAACAGGTAACTACAGGCCAACTAGCTTAACATCTATCAATGGGAAAATGTTAGAGTCTATTATAAAGGATGTAATAGCAGAGCATTTAGAAATGCATAATATAATCAAACAGAGTCAACATGGCTTCGTGAAGGGGAAACCATGCCTGACAAATTTATTAGAATTCTTTGAGGGGATAACAAACAGGATAGATAAAGGGGAACCAGTAGATGTAATATATTTGGATTTCCAAAAGACATTCGATATCGCACATCAGGCTACTTAATAAGATAAGAGCCCACGGTATTGGGGGTAGCACATTAGCATGGATAGAGGATTGGCTAACGAATAGAAGTCAGAGAGTTGGGATAAGAGGGGCATTTTCAGGCTGGCAACCTGTAACAAGTGGAGTGCCACAGGGATCAGTGCTGGGGCCACAATCATTTACAATATATATTAATGAATTAGATGAGGGAAATGAATCTACTATCGTCAAGTTTGCAGATGACACAAAAATAGGTGGGAAGGCAAGTGGTGAGGATGACACAGAGAGTCTACAGAGGGATATAGACAGGTTAAGTGAGTGGGCAAAAACTTGGCAGGTGGAATATAATGTGGGAAAATGTGAGGTTATGCATTTTGGCAGGAAAAATAGAGGAGCTGAATATTATTTACATGGAGAAAGAATGCTGAAAGCTACAGCACAGAGGGATTTGGGGGTCCTCGTGCATGACTCACAAAAAGCTGACATACAAGTTCAGCAGGTAATAGAGAAGGCAAATGGAATGTTGGCCTGTATTTCAAAGGGAATGGAGTATAAAATTAGGGGTCGTCCATTTAAGACAGGGATGAGGGAAATGAGGAGGAATTTCTTCTCTCAGAGGGTAGTGAATCTGTGGAATTCTTTACCGCAGAGGGCTGTAGAGGCTGGGACGCTAAGTATATTCAAGGCTGAGATAGATATATTTTTAATCAGTAAGGGAATAAAGGGTTATGGGGAAAAAGCAGGAAAGTGTTGAGGATGATCAGATCAGCTATGATCTCATTGAATGGCGGAGCAGACTTGATGGGCCGAATGGCCTACTTCTGCTCCTACATCTTATGGTCTTATAAGAATTTGAGGGGTCACTATAAAATCCAGAAGTGGCAGAGAAATGGACTACAGTGCAGGAAAATCAATTTCTGACCAAGAAACACACTGTAGCATATAAATAAAGCTGAAAAACCAGTCGTACAGAGTAACATAGACTTAACAGCAGAGAATATATATTTAAACATGGGCAGTAGTAGCGCTATATTTAAGCATGGTTGGGGAAGGGCACAAGTAACATTAAACTTGAACTTGTACTTAGGCTAAAATACACCAATTATTGGAGTCAAAGGAACTTAAAACAGTGGAAGAGAGCAGATTGGGAAAGAAAGTGCAAAGGATGTTGATGGAAAGTTAAGGTTAGAGATTCAGAGTAAAGAAGCACACCAGCCCAAGAGAAATGTTGTCTCTCACAAATAACGCTGAAAATCTGAAATTAAGTACAATAAAATGGTAAATAATTCTCAAGTACTCGCATTTAAAGCGATCCAAACCTGTTCCTCAGGTTGGTTTCTTCTAGTGGTGTCTTCAAAAGTCTTGACTCTGCTGCGACACAAAGGGTTTGAAGATTGCATCAAACGAAGGTATATATTTACATGCCTGGTGATTTCACCATGAGGCAGGGTTTTTCCCTTGGCGGGGGGTGCTTGGCGGGGGCAGACGGAGGCGGTCGGGTTCCGGACCGCCGCTTGTGATCGGCTCCAGACCACAATTTTACACGGGCGGGCCAATTAAGGCCTGCCCAGCATTAAGACACGGCTACAGAATGAGCACAAAGGGGCAAGATCTGGGGGGTATTTTAGTCCAATGGCGACCCGGCAGCCAATTCAAATGCGGCTGCGGCAGCCTTTGGAAGGCTGCCAGCGATGGGCATTGAACTCGTGATGGACAGCATTGCGGGTGGACACGGCAGGTGTGAGGGCAGTTCAGCAGGGCATTTGGCCCCGCGCTTCTCTGATGAGTGCCTCACTGCTGTCCTAAAGGTGGCAGCACTGAGCGAAATCCTTGTCTCCAAGGACATCAGGAGGAGGGCCCCACCCCACCAAAAAGGCCTCATCACCTACTAATCCTCACTCGGTACGAGCAGGAAGCCCTGGAGCTGGAGAGGCGCCATGTGCTTAGGTCAACCAGCCGCTGTGAGGTTGGGGTACACAGGGAGGTAAGAGTGCAGTATGCTGAGGTGAGAATGTCTGTAATAGCAACCATTCCACTGTTGTCTTTATATTGATGTGAGCCTTGAACCTGGAATCCCCATTGATAATGGAAAGACGAGGGCACTGTGATGCATATCTCTGTCTCATCCGGGTGCTAGGCATGCACAGCAATGACAACTAATGACATATCCTTAATCTTCCTTTCAGGCTCACCAGCAGCCCATTGGGATGAGGAGCCTGAAGGCTCACCCCTGACTCCTGAGGACAACACCCATCACAACGCACCTGCGTCACACCCTCTCTGCCAAGCAGGAATCAGCACAGATACCAGCACCACAGTGGGCATTAGATCGCTGGCTATTATCTCTGTGCTCATCGGTGAGGACACTTCACACTCGCTTGAGGTGCAGGCAGAGGCAGAGAGTGCCCAGGGCGCCGACAGTCAGAGGACTGCTGGGGACCAGGACAATGCTCAGTCAATGGCTGATGATGTGCCTCTGGAGTCGACCATGAGGAAGCAGATGCTGGACATACAGCAGGGTGTGTGGGAGGATCTGGCGGAGATACATGAGGGAATGCATGCCATGGTCTCCATGGTGGAAGAGTCCATGCGGAGCATGAGCAATGCATTGACCCTCATGGCCAAGCGCACTGCCTCCTCCAGGATTTGAATCAGGGGTTCCCAGGGATGAGCTCAGACCTGCAAGCCCTCACACTGGCAATGACCTCAGGTGGTCACTGTCAGTGTGGGAGATGGATTGGGCACCCAGTATCCCAGCTAGGTGCCTGTCCATCAATGGTGAGCAGGGAGGTCCAGATTGACCTCATGATGGCGCACGAGCTGATTGTCTCTGCAGGCTCCTCTCAAGGCACTCTGGATGAGGGCAGCAGCTCCTCTGCCAGTGACCGTGGCATCCAATGAGGCTGCGGTGACTGGGGAGATGCCAGCCGTGGCATTGGCTGCTCCCTCCCAGGCAGGGCCAGCACAGGCTCCATGGGCCAGAAGACACCCACCAAAGTCATCAAAACCTGCTCATTCTGCTGTCCTGTTGGCCATCTCCAATACCGGTGCCAGTGAGGGGTTGAGCACCTAGACGTAGCGCTCGGAAGCGCAAACTTAAAGCACCTTAATTACAACATGGCCTGATCACAGGTGATATTTGTTTCCCCCATTTTTACATTCGTTATTTATTGGTATGATGGATAACACCTGTCAATGTTAATTTGTATGCCAGGCACCATTTCATTAAGTGTGTTTTTGTGCAACAAGCCTTTGGGTGCTTCATTCAATCTGCAGGTGCAGGGTAAGCCATGATGTTATGAGTGACTTATTTCTCATTAAACTTCCTTGAAATGGCACATAGTGCATGTTGTTGACCAAGCAAATGGTCCTGACAGGGGTTGAGTATGGAGCCTGCAAACCCTGGCATGTGGTGGTGGTTCTTATTTGGTAGGCTAGCTGAAGGAGCATTGGATCAAAGTGTCCCGGGTGTCCCTACCTCCCTGGATGTTGCCCAGGTCAGCGTTTAGCCCTCAGCGTTCTCCTCACCGTGCTCACCCTCGGATCCACTACTGGACTCATCATCTGTTGCCTGTGCAGCTGCGTCAAGATCTTCTTCCTCCACTGCGTCCCCCCTTTCCAGCGCCAGTTTGTGGAGAGCGCAGCATTTAACCACTATCAGTGACACATGATCCGGGGGGTATTTGAGTGCGCCCCCTGAATGGACCAGGCATCGGAAGCGCATCTTGAGAAGACCTATGGCTCTCTCTACCACCGCCCTTGTGAAGGCGTGGCTCCTGTTGTACCGCTGCTTGGCCTCTGTTCCTGGGTGGCAGAGAGACATCATGAGCCACTTTTTGAGGGGATAGCCCTCGTCACCCAGCAGCCATCCATCCAATCAGGCTGGGGCACTGAAGAGCCTCAACACCTGGGAGTATCTCAGGATGTAAGCGTCATGGGAGCTGCCAGGGTACCTTGCACAGACGTGCAGAATCTGCATCCTGTGGTCACACACTATCTGCACGTTCATGGAGTGGTATCCCTTCCTGTTGGCGAAAGCACCCGGCTCACACCCACTGGTGCCTTGATGGCCACATGTGTGCTGTCCATTGCACCCTGGATACAGGGGAACCCAGCAGTCGCTGGAAAGCCTCTGACTTGCTCTGCCTGGATGGCCTCGTCCATATGGTAGTGAATGAAAGTCAATGCACGTCTGAACAGAATGTCTGTCACCAGCTTGATGCAACTGTGGACAGCTGATTGGGAGACTCCAGAAAGGTCCCCACTTATCCCTGGAAGAGCATTCCACCTCGTCCCACTCCCCTGCCTTATCCCCGTAACCTTGCACATTCTTTCTTTTCAGGTAGCAATCCAATTCCCTTTTGAATACCTCGATCGAACCTGCTTCCACCACCCTTTCAGGAAGTTTGTTACAGACTCCAACCGCCCTTTGGGTGAAAAAATATTCCCTCACATCACATTTACTCCTTTTGCCAATTATTTTGAATCTGTGCCCTCTAGTTCTTGTTGCTCTCCTGAGTGGGAACAGTTTCTCATTATTTACCCTGTCCATACCCCTCAGAATCTTGAATACCTCTATCAAGTCTCCTCTCAGCCTTCTTTTCTCCAAGGAAAAGAGTCCCAATTTTTCCAATCTATCCTCATAGCTACAGGTCACTATCCCTGGAATCATTCTTGTGAATCTCCGCTGTACTCTCTCCACTACCTTCACATCCTTCCTCAAGTATGGTACCCAGAACGGAACACAGTACTCCAGATGAGGCCTAACTAGAGTCTTAAACAAGTTCAACATGACCTCCCTACTTTTGTACTCAATGGTCCTATTAATAAAGCCTAATGTACTACATGCTTTATTAACTGCTCTCTCAACATGCCCTACCATCTTCAATGACCTATGTACGTATACACCGAGGTTCTTCTGTTCCTGCACTTCCTTTAGAGGCTCTCCCTTTATTTTATACTGTCTCACCATATTTTTCCTGCCAAAATGGATCACCTCACACTTCTCTGCATTGAACTTCATCTGTCACTTGTCTGCCCAATCCACCAACCTTTTGAAGTTCAAGACTATCCCCATCACAGTTGACAACATTTCCAATCTTCGTATCATCTGCAAATTTTGAAATCATGCCCTGCACACCACAGTCTTGGTCATTAATATATATCAGGAAGAGCAAGAGTCCCAACACTGACCCCTGGGGAACTCCACTACAAACCTTCCTCCAATCTGAAAAACAACCATTCATCACTACTGTTTCCTGTCACTCAGCCAATTTCTTATCTAAGTGCCTACTTTCCCTTTTATTCCATGACCTAGAATTTTGCTCACAAGTCTGTTGTGTGGCACTGTATCAAATGCCTTTTGATAATCCATAAACACCACATCAACAGCGTTTCCCTTATCAGCCTTCTCTGTTACCTCTTCAAAAAACTGCAGCAAGTTAGTTAATCATGATTTTCCCTTGGTAAATCCAAGCTGGCTTTCCTTAATGATCCAGAACTTGTCTAAGTGACTATTGATTTTAGCCCGGACTATAATTTCCAGAAGTTTCATTACCACTGAGGTCAAACTGACTGGTCTGTAGTTGCCATCTTTACCTGTCCACCCCTTTCTGAACAAGGGTGTAACATTCACAATTCTTCAGTCCTCTGGCACCTCCCCTGTGTCTAAGGAATACAAGAAGATTATCACTAGTGCCTCCACAACTTCCACTCTCACTTCCCTCAATGGTCTTGGGTGTATCTCATCTGCTCCTGGTACCTCATCCATTTTAAGTAAAGATAGTCTTTCCAACACCTCCTTCCTCTCCATTGTCAGTTCTTATGGTGTACCAGTTACCTCCTCCCACTTCAGCCTGGGTAGCATCTTCTTCCTTTGTAAAGGCAGATGCGAAGTACTCGTTCAACATCTTCGCTATTTCTCAGGCCTCCACATGCAAGTCCCTTTTTTGTCCCTAATCCACCCTACTCTTTCTTATATCACCCTTTTATTATTTACATGCTTATAGAAAACCTTGGGATTCACTTTTACGTTCACTGCCAATCTCTTTTCATGCACTTGCCTTGATTTTCTCATTAGGTTCTTCACTTCCCCTCTGGTCCTTCTATATTCAGCCTGATTCTCCACTGTATTTTCTACCTGACATTTGTTGTATGCGCACTTCTTCCTTTTCATCCTTGCCTCTATCTTGCTCGTCATCCAGGGTGCTCTGGATTTATTTGTCCTACCTTTCCCCTTCTAGGGAATATACCTCAACATTGCCAGCAATACTTTTTTCTTTGAAGGTGGCATATTGTTCAGCCACTGTCTTTTCTGCCAACGTCTAATTCCAACTCACTCAATTCAGATGCAATCTCATCCCATCGAAGTTGGCTTTCCCCCAATTAATTATCCTTTTGGTTCTTTGGGGTTTGTTTATTTTCCAAACTACTCAAGGCTGTAGTTTGTTAAAACCATTATTATTTATTTACAGCTCTATGGGCATCTTAGGAGCTCTACACAAGGTTGTACTTCTTCTCGCTCCAGATCTCTGTTACTTAGTCATATGTCATAATGGGGCGTTTTACTGTTTGTGTAACCTACACTGAACCAGATCTGGGAGTGTTTAATGTGGCAGTGCAGAATCATAGGATGTTTACAACAAAGGAGACCATTCGACCTGTCGCATTCATTATGGCTCTCTGCATGAGCAACTCAGCAGTCCCACTTCCCTGCCTTTGCAACTGTTTTCTTTTAAGGTACTTAACCAATTCCTTTTTGAAAGCCATGATTGTATTATAAAGGTTTGTCTGGTCTCTCACTAAGAAGCCTTGAGACTTGTATGTTTAAACATAAACCCATTTATTGCTAACACATAACTATGTACATATCCCAGATACTGCCATGCATGGGTGCAGCCTCCATGCTGGCTCTTTCAGGACTCCACTATCATGTGACTCATACATCATACTGCAGGTGGTACTACTCACCAGTCCCACATTAACCCTTGCTGTGCCAAACACCTTTATACTATAATGCCATGTCACTACCATTTAAAGGGATATACAACAGACTGAATCGGCATCTACCACACTCAGACAGTGCATTCTGGATCCTATCCGCTCGCAACATAAAACGGTTTTCCTCATGTCACCTTTGGTTCTTTTGCTTTTCACCTTAAATCGGTGTCCTTTGGTTCTTGACCTTGCTGCCAATTGGAACAGTTTCTATCTATTCTGTTTAAACCCCTCATGATTTTGAACACCTCTATCAAATCCCCTCTCAAACTTCTCTTCTGTAAGGAGAACAACGCCAGAATTTCCAATCTATCCTGATAATTGAAGTCCCTCATCCCTGTAACCATTCTCATAAATCTTTTCTGCACTCTCTTTCATGCCTTCACACCCTTTCTAAAGAGTAATGCTCAGAATCGGACAGTTGAGGCCAAATCAGTGTTATATAAAGGTTCTTTATAAAGTCCTGGTTTTATACTCCATGCCTCTATATAGTCCAGGATCCCATGTGCCTTTTTACCCACTTTCTCGATCATCTCTGCAAACTTCAATGATTTGTGTACATATTCACCCAGGTGTCTCTGTTGTTCATCCCCTTTATTTTATATTGTCTCTCCTCACTCTTCCTCCCAAAATGAGTCACTTCACACTTCTCTGCATTAAATTTCATCTTCCATGAGTCTGCCCATTTCAACAGCCTGTCTACAAGTTCTTCAAGTCTATCACCATCCTCCTCACAGTTCACTATACTTCCATGTTTTGTGTCATTGGCAAATTCTGAAATTGTGTCCTATAAAACCAAGTCTAGGTCATTGATATATTGTGGTCTTAGGACCAACCCCTGGGGAATCCCATTTTATACCTTCATTCAGTCCAAAAACAAACAGTTCACCACCACTCTGTCTCCTGTTGCTCAACTAACTTTGTATCCATACTGCCATTGTCCCTTTTATTCAATGGGATGCAACATTGCAAGTAAGCTTACTAAGTGGTAGCAGGAGTATATGTTCTGCTTTAAGAGCTTCCTGGATTTCAAGATGGCATCACCGTTCACTAAAGAGACAAATGGATTTCCTATGCTTGGTGGTTTTGGCAGGCTCCACAACAATGGTGATGATCCTCAGCTTGGAAATTTTTTTTAACAATGGCTGCCTGGATTGGCTGCCTGCAGACTTCTCTCATTCAGTATTTCAGACTCATGAGTCCGTCGAGATTGCATTTTACCAAGCTGAACAGTCATGATGTTCCTGAAATATTTAATTAATTCTTTCTCTTTTTCAGACGAGCTCAGACGCCAGGCTCCGTGTTCAGGCTCCAACTTGGAGATAGGGTTTTAGTGCAGTTTTCAAACTACCCCTCTGACATTGAATTACTTTAAACATTTCTCAGGATCTGCTGCGGCCTGGAATTTTAAAGTATTTAACTCTCCCTTGCAAGTTCCGCTGACCCGGCACTCTGAAGCTGGACTTCCAAAGGGGATTCAATGAAGTCTTCTCATCCCCAGGATGGTAGAAGTTGCGAGTTCAGTGATTTAAAATCGGAACTCACCAGAGACAGATTAGTGGTAGAAGTAGTGAATGACACACTCTCTGATCTTGTGGAAGCAAAGGAAGATTTAACCCTGGAAAAGGCATTCCAGATAGTTAGACAGTCAGAACTCTGAACAGCACAGGACCATTTTAAGAGGAGAGAATACATTGCACTGCACAGGCTAACCCCCAGTCCAGCTAGTTAATCAAAGACACAGGAACACTAAGTCAGAGAAAGCAATACCAAACCGGCCAACACTGTGGAGTGAAGCATCCCCACAAGCGAGATCAATGTCCCGCGAGTTGAGCCCAATGCTTCAAGTGCAACAGGATTGAATACTACGGCAAATTGTGCAGGGCAAAAACTCTAAAATGCACAGAAGGCCCAAACATTATCCACGAGATCAAGACTGCAAGCCTGGAACACACACAACCATGCTTCTTGGATGCGGTCATTTCTCATTTTGGAATGCAGTCAATACAGTCAGCCATTTAACAATTTTTAAATTAGACACAGAAGCCAGCGTAATAGTCCTGTCTGACAAGGAACCATGGCTAAAAGGCCTCCAGCTTCAAACATCAGACACACCATGGGTCTGGAGGAATCTGATTTCTGGTCATCGGCATGATTCTGGAACCGCTAAGGTAAACAAATGTTCGAGCTGATTTATGTCATCCGTAACCAGCCTGCAGAGATGCCTGCACAGCCATGGATACCTCCTCATAATGACAGAAGATGTCAAGACAACCACTGCTGTTAATCATACAGAACTGCAAGTTCCTGAGCGCTCAAATAAAAAGAGTATCCTGACTGGGCCTTCAGCTCTGAACTGTCTTTTCTCTTTGCAGAGCTGGTTTATCCATTCTTGTTACAGGTGCTGGAAAACCTACAATGGTCAGAGCAGCTAACCACTCAGCAGGTAACCAGGATGCCTCGAGTGGAGGACGTGAAGGAGAGCGACCAGCAATCCAATGAACGTGAACCTCTGACTCCAACAATGGTACAGCAGGTCTACAGTGAACCACTGTGCATGCCCTGCAACTCCCAGTCATAATGCCAAAGCCATAAAAGATGCTAGGACCTGGTAGCAGCCATCCATGGCCGACAACGAAAAGCAGGGGTGAGTGTATCCCTAAACCTCATTCCCATCACAGGAACACTCTTCTTCAGCCACAGAGGACATCAATATGACCCACACAACAATGGAAAAAATGAATGAAGCGAAAAGGAGACAAGCACATTGATCGCTCATCTCGCAAGAAACCAGTTAGACTAGCAAACACCAATCAACACAACAGCTGAACCGACCAACCACGGTTCAACATGAAAGAATGGAAAAAAAATATTAAATGGTTCCCAGGTGCCAGCTCAACCTCCAAACCAACAGGAAGAACCAGCAAAGACAGAGCCGACCACTCCTCGACAGAAGTACAAATGAGAGAGGTCTTCAGACAGCCTGAGCATTCGAATTTAACGGGGGAGATGACGTAGTGCTAATGTAGTATTGACGGTGTAAATGTATGATACAATAACAATATATGAAAAAAGGTAAACTATAATCACTTAAATTACATTGGATAAAGACTTGGGGGAAGGGTCTGGCACATATATGTTAGCGATAAAGATAAAGTTAGCTTAAGTGTAGTAAAGTTAAGTAATTTATTCTACTTATTCTACTTACTTCAAGTGGAATAAATAGTTTTTAGAGTTACGGGATGGCAGATCAGCTCGGCCAAGTGGAGTGTACATCCTGCGATGTGTGTGAAGTCATGACGCACCATGTGTCCCTGACAAACACATCTGTAGGAAGTGTTACCAGCTGCACGAGCTTGAGCCCCGGGTTCGGAACTTGAGCGGCGGCTAGAGTCACTGTTGTGCATCCACGAGGCAGAGGACTAGCACATTTAGGGAGGTGGTCACACTGCAGGTCAGAAGTGTACAGCCAGAGAGGAAATGGGTGACCGCCAATCTAAGAGAACCAGACAGGTAGTGCAGGTGTCCTCTGAATCTAACCTGCTTGCTAGTCAGTTTTCCATTTTGGTTGCTGATGAAGGCAATGGTTCCTCAGGGGAGTGCAGCCATAGCCAAGCCTGTGGCAACACGGGTGGCTCAGTTGTACAGTTGGGGAGGAAGAAGAATGGAAGGACATTAGTGATAGGGGATTCCATAGTCAGGGGATCAGAGAAGCGTTAAATGTGACTCCAGGATGGTGTGTTGCCTCCCTGGTGCCAGGGTCAAGGATATCATGGAGCAGCTGCAGGACATCCTTCGGGGGAATGGGGATCAGCCAGAAGTCATGGTCCACATTGATATCAACGACATAGGTAGGAAGAGAGATGAGGTCCTGAAAGCAGATTTCAGCGAGTTAGGAAGGAAATTAAAAAGCAGGGCCTCAACAGCAGTAATCTCAGGATTACTCCCAGTGCCACATGCTGAGCATAGGAATAGGAGGACTGATCGATTAAATATACGGCTGGAGAACTGGTGTAGGAGGGAAGGCATCAGATTTATGAGGCATTTGGTCCAGTTCTGGGGCAGGTGGGACCTGTACAAGCTAGAGGGGTTACATCTTAACAGGACTGGGACTGATATACTTGCAGGGAGATTTGCTAGTGCCGTTGGAGTAGATTTAAACTAGCTTGTCAGGGGGGGTGGGAGCCTGAGTCAATTTGGAAGAAAGTAAAGTTGGTTACAGTAGTAGTGAGACTAGAAGGCAGGAGAAACAAAGCAGAGTAGAGTATGCTTCGAATGCGAAATGTCAAAAAGACAAATTTAAGGGCACACTACCTGATTGCGCGCAGCATTCACAATAAGGTAAATGATATAAAAGCACAAATAGTAAATGGCTATGATATAATCGCCATTACGGAAACATGGCTGCATGGTGACTAAGACTGAGATCTGAGTATTCAATGCTATTCGACATTTAGGAAGGACAGACAAGAAGGGAAAGGAGGTGGAGTTGCGCTGATAATAAGGAATGGGATCAGTGTGTTAGTAAGGGAGGATCTCAAGTCGGAAGAACAATGTGTGGAAGCTGTTTGGGTGGAGGTAAGAAACAGCAAAGGGCAGCAGACATTGGTTGGAGTTGTTTATAGACCACCAAACAGTAATGGTAATGTGGGGCATGGCACTAATCAAGAGATGAGAGAAGCATGTAGCATAGGCTGTATTGCCTGTATTGGCTGTAATCATGGGTGACTTCAATCAGCAAAAAGACTGGGTAAACCAGTTGAGCACTAATGCTGTGGAAGACGAGTTTCTGGAGTGTATTTGGGATGGTTTTCTAGAACAGTGTGTTGAGGAGCCGACTAGGAGACAGGCTATTTTAGATCTAGTATTATGTAATGAAAAAGGGCAAATTAATAATGGTGTTCTAAAAGAACCTTTAAGGATGAGTGACCACAATATGATAGAATTTTACATTATGTTTGAAAGTGAGGTAGTTCACTCTGAAGCAAGGGTATTAAAGTTAAATAAAGGAAATTATGAAGGCATGAGGGACAAATTGCCTGAGGTGGATTAGGAAAATACATTAAAAGATATGACTATACATGGGCAATGGATAGTCTTCAAAGAACTATTACATAGCTTACAGCATCTATACGTTCCTTCAAGGTGCAAAAAACCCAAAAAAAGTCAGTCAACTGTGGCTGACAAAGGAAGTTAAGGATTGTATAAGATTAAAAGAAAAGGCTTATAAAGTTACCAGAAGTAGTAGTAAACCTGAGCACTGGGAGGCACAAGAAACTGTTAAAGGGAGAATAGAATATGAATGTAATCTAGCAAAAAACATAAAAATTGGCTGTAAAAGCCTCTATAGGTATGTAAAAAGGAAGCGTTTGGCTAAGAGAAATGTGGGTCCATTACAGGCAGAGTCAGGAGAATTCATAATGGGGAATAGAAAAATGACAGAGAAGCTGTTTTCACTGAGGAAGGTACAGGAAATCTCCCAGATTTAGAGATCCAAGGGATTAGAGAGAAAGAGGAGTTGAAGGAAATTAGTATAAAGTAAGAAGGTTGTATTGGAGAAATTAATGGGACTGAAAGCTGATAAGTCCCTGGGACCTGATATTCTGCATCCCAGAGTGTTGAATGAGGTTGCTATAGAGATAATGGGTGCAATGGTAATCATTTTCCAAAATTCCATAGATTCTGGAATGGTTCCTGACGATTGGAAGGTAGCAAATGTCACCCCACTATTTAAGAAGGGAAGGAGAGAGAAAACAGGGAACTATAGACCTGTTAGTCTTACATCAGTAGTAGGGAAAATGCTAGAATCTATTATAAAGGATGTGATAAATGGATACTTGGCTAATCATGATCTGATTGGGAATAGTCAGCATGGATTTGTGAATATTTGACGAACTTGGAGTTTTTTGAGGATGTTACTAACAAAGTTGATAAAGGAGAGTCGATGGACGTAGTATACTTGGATTTTCAGAAGCCTTTTGATAAAGTCCCCCTCAAGAGGTTGATTAGCAAAATAAAAGCACATGGAATAGGAGGCAATAGACTGGAATGGGTTAAGGATTGGCTAACAGGCAGAAAACAGAGAGTAGGAATAAACGGATCATTCTTGTGTTAGCAGCCTGTGACTAGTGGGGTACCGCAAGGATCAGTACTTGGGTCCCAGCTGTTCACTATATATATATATCAATGATTTGGATGTGGGGACCAAATGCAATATTTCCAAGTTCGCAGATGATACAAAGCTAGGCTGGAATGTGTATTGTGAGGAAGATGTAAAGCAGCTACAGGAGGATTTGGACAGACTGAGTGAGTGGGCAAGAACATGGCAGATGGAATATAATGCGGAAAAAAGTGAGGTTATGCACTTTGGTAGGAACAGATGTGCACAGTATTTCCTAAATGGTAAGAGATTAGAAAGTGTAGATGTACAAAGGGATCTGGTTGTCCTTGTCCATAAGTCACTGAAATCTGAAATGCAGGTGAAGCAGGCAATTAGGAAAGCTAATGGAATGTTAGCCTTTATCACAAGGGGATTTGAGTACAGGAGTAGTGAAGTCTTGCTTCAATTCTATAGAAGCTTGGTTAGACCGCACCTGGAGTACTGTGTGCAGTTTTGGTCCCCTTACCTCAGAAAGAATATTATTGCCATAGGCGGAACGCAATAAAGGTTCATCAGGCTTGTTCGGGGATGGCGGGACTGTCTTATGAAGAGAGATTGGGCAAACTGGACCTGTGTTCTCTAGAGTTTTGAAGAATGAGAGGTGATCTCATTGAAACCTACAAAATACTTAAAGGAATAGACAGGGTAGATGCAGGTAAAATGTTTCCCCTGGTTGGGGAGTCTAGAACCAGAGGATACAATTTCAAAATAAGGAGGAAGCCACTTAGGACTAAGATGAGGAGAAATTTCTTTACTCAAGAGGGTTGTGAAACTTTGGAATTCTCTACCCCAGAGGGCTGTGGAAGCTCAGTCGTTAAATATGTTTAAGGTGGAGGTTGATAGATTTCTGATTAACAATAACGTAAAGGGTTATGGGGAAAATGTAGGTAAAAGACGTATAAGTGTTCGATCAGCCATGATCATATTGAATGGTGAAGCAGGCTTGACGGGCTGAATGGCCTTCTCCTGTTCCTATGTTCCTATATAGGGTTAACGTGGGACTGAGTACAATCCCGCCCACACAGTGATGTAAGAGAGCACATGACCTGCACCCAGGGTCAGTGTGGTGTTGGACAGAGCCATATGCAGACTCAATATTGGAGACAGCTCCTAACTTGTACCATTTACCATATCTTTAAATAGTTCTTAGTAGTTAATAAATAATTACAGTTAACCTACTTCTGACTCTGAAGACTTCATTAAAACCTACCAAGATGTAACCAACACCCTACAGCAGACTTCAGTTTTGCTAGGGCTTCTTGATGCTACACTCGGTCAAATGCTGCCTTGGTGTCAAAGGTAGTCACTCTCACCTACTCTCTTGAGTTCAGTTCTTTCGTCCATGTTTGGACCAAGGCTGTAATGAGGTCAGGAGCTGAGTGGCCCTGACAGAACCCAAAATAAGCATCAGTGAGCAGATTATTGCTAAGTGCTGCTCAATAGCACTGTCAACAACACCATCCATTACTTTGCTGATGATCAAGAGTAGACTTATGGAGTTGTAATTGGTCAAGACTGCCCTGCCCTGGGGCTGTTTGGTGCAAGTGTAGAGGGAGCATTACTCTGCATTTAACTTGTGCTGTACATGGCTTGGTATTGTTTGATGGTACAATGAAGAGGTGGCTTGGGCTTTGTATTTAACCTATGCTATATCTGACAAGTCTGTAGAGGGCGCTGCATTTTCTATCTAGCCCCATGTGATACCTGTCCTTAGAGTGAAGAGACACAATGGGAGCTTTATTCTTTATCCAACCCGTGCTGTAGCTTCTTTGGGATTGTTTCTAGGGACAGTGTGGTGAGAATTTTGTACTGTATTGAACTGAATGCAAACCTGAACTGAATTTGATGAGTTCACTCCATACCTAACCCATCCTGTACTTTGCCCTGTAAATTATTGGGCGGAATCTTCCAGTCTCGCCAGCAGCAGGAATTGTGGCGGGTGGGGCTACTTAATTTGGTGGGAGACAAAAAATTTGTCCCCCGACAGTGGGATAAACCATTTGAATTTTGTTCTCCGACTTTGAAGGCAGGTAGAAGACGATGTTGCATCTCATGCATGCTCATTAAAAGGCCACCTCATCAGAATTAAGTTCGCCCTCCAAATTAAGGTCCCCGCCAGCGAGAATTTAGAACATTCAGTTTCATGACTGTATAATAAGTGGCGCGCAGCTGGCGAGCTTCACTTCTTGCATGACTTTGAGGTCAGTAGATGTTGCTTTCACCTTCTTGAGGACCTCGCATAACTTCACTCGTGTTGAGTGATGGTAGAAAAAGATGCCCCAAAGCTGGACACAGGAGGCAGGCTAAGCGGGGAAGGGCGGGGAGAGTGTGTCTGGGGAAGGGGTGTAGGGGGTGAGAGTGTCCGCGGAAGTGGGGGACAGAGTGTCTTAGAGGGCAGGGTCACTGGTGTCGACAGTGGGGTCCGGCGGGATGAACTCAGAGTACTGGTGATAGGAGGGAACAGTCACAGTCAGAGAGGGGAGTCGGATGAGGTAGGGTGGCAGGTCCAGGGTGAGAGTTTGGTAAGTGAAGGTCTCTTGTGGGAGGGGGAGGGGGATGTCACGGAGTGGGACAAGACAGTTGGCTCAGATAACGGGAGGGGCAAGCAGGGCTGGGAGAAAGGGGTGCAGATGGTGCACGCCGGGGCCTGGGAGCTGAGGTGCCCCAGGGCCTGGGGGGTCCCAGGCTCTGTGTTGCAAATGGAGTTCCTCGGCATCCAGACTGCAGCCAGAGCTGCGGACCTGACAGACCGGCTTAAAAAAACAGATCCGTCAGGCTGAAGGTTCCGATCTTTTTAAAGCTGGTCTGTCAGTGTCAGTGTCATTTTCAGTAAGTTGCTGCATTGCTTCTTCCAATCTTCGGGCAGCTTCATGGTTCCGATTTTTCTTTTGAAAAGCCTGCCAGAAATCCATGAAGATGCCGGAAGGTCAACAGCAGCGAAACAACTGACGTGAGAGAGAGCTCTTGCCTGAAAAATAGTAAGTCAAATCCCTGTAACTTTACTACCAATTGAATGCTGTTTTGTGTGTGTGGGGGAAGGTTTAGAAGGGGGGGTGGAGGTTGGTTGGGGGGGGTGTTAGAGAGGAGGTGGTGGGAAGTTAGAGGGGATTTGGGGGGAATTGGGGGGGAGGTTGGGGGGAAGTTAGAGGGGAGGTCAGGAAGTGGGTTGGGGGGCTGTGGAGAGGACAGAAGGGTGGTTGGGGAGGTTGGTTGGGAGGTTAAGGGGTGGTGGGGGGATTGAAGGAGTGATTAGAGGAGCGTTGCGGGGAGGTTAGTGGGGGGGCTGGGGGCAGAGATTGAAGGGGAGGTTGGGGGATTGGTTAGAGGAGTGTTGGGGGGAGGTTAGTGGGGGGGTTGGGGGCGGAGATTGAAGGGGAGTTTGGGGGAGTGGTTAGAGGAAGGGTGGGGAGAGGTTGGGGTAGACTGGAGGGGGCATTGCGGAGACGTTGAGCTGAGGTCGGAGGAGAGGATGGGGTGGGTTGGTGGGAGGTTAGCTACAGAGCTGAATTGTTTTGTAAATGCGGTGATTTCTTTGCAGCCACTTTCCTAACATCAGCTGATTGCTCTATGATTAATTATCCTTAGAGAATCAGCATTAGGCCTCCAATTTCACCATTGTTACAGTCACTCTGCCTACTGCATGCAGGCGTAGTGAAAGAAAAACAAAACCTACGTCTATAAAGCACCTTTCACAATGTTTCAAAGCACTTTACAGACAATGAAGTATTTTGAAATGTAATTACTGTTGTAATGTAGGATACACAGCAGCAAACTTGCACACAGCAAGCTCGCACAGTCATGTGATAATGATCAGTTCTATTTCAGTGATGTTGATTGAGGAATCATATTTGGCTGGGACACAGGAATAACTTCTCTGCTTCAAGACAGCATAGGGACCTTTCACATCCACGAAGGCTTCCAAGTTAACATCTCACCTGAAAGGCTACACTGGAGCGTCAACATATATTTTTGTGCTCAAGTTTCCTGACTGCAATTGAACCCACAGCCTTCTAATGCAGAAGAATGCTACCAACTGAGCCACAGAATCTACAGACCTGACATAGTGTTTGAAGAACCTACACATGATATTCCTGATGTGGGAATGTTTGAAGGAGGCTATGGAGTTAGCTTTACTTTGTATCTAACCTGCGCTATAACTGCTCTGGGAATATTTGATGGGAGACTTTAAAGGGAACTTCATTTTGTATCAACCTATACTGTATCTGGTCTGAAACTGTTTGATGGGACAATATAGTTAGAATTTTACCCTCTATCTGAACAGTGTTGTATCCACACTGCTAATGTTTGCTGGAACAGTGTAGAGGAAGCTTTAATCAACATCTAACACACAATCTGGAGTTGTTTGATGGGGCAATGTGCTTTACTCTCTATCTAGCCCACGCTTTAATTGTGTCTTTTTTTATTCTTTCAGAGGATGTGGGCGTCGCTGGCTAGGCCTGCATTTTTATTATTTTATCCCTAATTGCCCTTGAAAAGGTGATGGTGAGCCGCCTTCTTGAACCGTTGCAGTCCATGGCCGGGACTTTCCATTCTGAGCCTCAATCCCGTGGCGGGGGCGGGAACCGGGAGTCCATCTCGCCACAGAGCCCGGTGGGAATTGACACCGAATTGTGCGATGTTGGGCTCATTAATTATGCAGTTGGGGGTTTCCCAAAGTATTGTGCAGTGGGGTGGGCTGGATGGTGCACCTCACCATCATATCCAAGCACCATATTTAAAAGGCATGAACCCACCGTAGAAGTAGGAGATGGCCCAGTGATCCCAGGGTGCTCCGGCCCCCAGGTTCAGCAACACTTCTCTCGATGTCCTGCTCAATTGAGTGGAGGACAGGAGGAGAGTCCTGTACCCTGAGGATGGGAGGAGGAGGCCAAGCCATGTGACCAACCCTCCATGGGAGAAAGTTGCCAGTGTGGTCAGTGCCCACGGCCTCCATTGGAGGACTGCCCTGGAGTGCCGGAAACAAATGAATGACCTCATCCTTGCCGCCAGGGTAAGTGAATGCTCAACTGCTCTCACACACCTCACTGAATGGTAGAGGAGAGATAGGCCTCAGTGGCAATGGCACGATCAGTGTGGCCCATGCATAAAAGGGCTACTCAACGTGATATGGTGATGCCTCATAGCCCCACTGCAGTCCATCTAGTCTGCAGGTGGAGAGGCCACTGTGGGTCCCTGACCCTTCCACACAGAGAGCTCAGATGCTGTCTGGAGAGGGGGAACGGAGTTAGGTGTTGAGGGCACCAGCCAGCACCACTAATAACATGCCTTTGTAAGCCTTATCCTTCTATCTTCATGGGCTCACCGCTCTGGAGTGGTGAATTATTTGTAAGACTGGAAGCATGAGAAAGATACTTAAAACCCAACTGCTCTCAACCCCATCTTTATTTGCGCAAAAAAATGTTATGGCACAACAGGAGAGAGAGAGAGAGCGAGCGCGAGAAGACAGGAGGGGGCCCGCCTAAACCGAGGGACCTTACAGAGTTCGAGGAGTGGCCAGCCCTGCTGGCAGGAGAGGAACCAGACCAAGCCTGTAGAGATGGAGAGGTCAGTGGGCGGCTTCTATCCATTAAGGGTCCATCCATAATATAGTCACATAGAAACCTAAAGGTCATGCGTTCCTCCATGTTGAAAGTAGCTCATACAGTCACTCATTCTCTGCTCTCTCACTTACAGGTGCCAGCAGGAAGAGGGAAAGGCCAGGAGCTGAAGCCCTGTCCAGCATTACCTCCAGCCCACAGAGGACCGAGGACATTGGGGAGGAGGAAGAAAATGCACCTGTTGAGTTGCCACAGCAGTCACCTGTACCCTCCAATAGCCCAGAGGCAACACACCTCGTTGGGTACTAGATCTAGTTCAGGCAGAGTTCCACATTCTGGTGGTCACTGCATGGACACATGTCCGAAGCAGGAGGCAGGTTCAACCAAGCTTATCAGCGCTCTAAGGACTGCTGGGAAACTGACATCTGCGAAGTCTGACTCAGATGATGAACATCTGGTATCAGCCCTCCACAAGATGCTGGAGATACAGTGAGAAGCGGGGGAACATCAGGCGGAGGTGGCAGAGGCCCTCAAAGAGTGGCACGTGAAGTGGAAGAGTCCATCCGCCTGCTCCCTGATGAAGTACTTCAGTCCTGTGCACGCAAAGAAGTCTCCTTGGAGACCCTCGCCATGGAGAACCTTGTCCAGCAGAATGCCAAGTTTCTGTCGGAGATGCAAGCAGACCCACACTCCATTGCTGTAGCCATGGGTGAGATCTTGTTGTGGTTACGCAATAGGGCGACAGGGCACCTCCACCTCCCTACAGGTGCCCCTTCTCCTCAAGGAATCAGGCAGGGGTCCTCGGCACCCAAAGGAGGAGGAGAGGCTGTTGGAAACCCCTGGGACATCCACTCAGGTCTCTCTGGTCTGGCCCTTGAGAATCCCCTTGCCTTTGACCCCGTCAGCTTTGACCGCAGAGGGAGCAGCTGCCCACAGCAAGAGAGCCAAAGTAAGCCAGGCCCTCCAGGCCTCAGGTCTCCAGAGGACACCAGCCAAGGTCACCCCTGATGACCCAACTGCCATGTAGCATCTCGTGATCTCCACCTCGAAGCTTTAGATAGTTGCAAGGAGCCATAGTGCCTGTGACTTTTCAGGTAGAGTCCAATGCCTTCCAACCTCCCGCCATGGCCCACACCCTCCCCTCAATAACCACTGACCCTCCTGATGTGACCTTTCACCTCTCCACAGTCACCCTACAACCCTCCACCATCACATGCAGGTGAATGTCCATGTCCCCTACATTCCAGAGGAGCTCACCACCACGTTCTCAAGGGTACTTAGGGATGGGCAATAAATGCTGGCCTAGCCAGCAACACCCACATCCCATAAATGAGTTTTAAAAACCACAGCCCCCTCCCTCTGAAGCTCTTGCCCCTCTTCCTCCCACGCCCTTTCACACCTGCACTCTCCACCATGGTCCTTCCCACCCTTCCGCTCCATAAACCACCTCAGTCATTCCATGACCCCTGCAGCATCTCTCCCTTTCCCTTACCACCCTCAACCTCCCCTGCCCCCTTTTAGGCTTCCACATCTGCCCCACCTCTTCATTCCTCTCCTCATCTAATGCTCTCCCCGACAAGCACAGACCATTGCCGCCCAACAGTACCACATGTAGCCAACCAGCTGCAATGCAAAGACCCACATCCTGGGAGCTCCAGCAGTGCGAAGGACCCGCATCCTGGGAGCTCCAGCAGTGCGAAGGACCCACGTCCTGGGAGCTCCAGCAGTGCGAAGGACCCGCATCCTGGGAGCTCCAGCAGTGCGAAGGACCCGCATCCTGGGAGCTCCAGCAGTGCGAAGGACCCACATCCTGGGAGCTCCAGCAGTGCGAAGGGCCCACATCCTGGGAGCTCCAGCAGGGTGAAGGACCCACATCCTGGGAGCTCCAGCAATGCGAAGGGCCCACATCCTGGGAGCTCCAGAAGTGTGAAGATCTACATGGTAGATGCTCCACCCATCCACTGCTGCACGTGGTGTTCCAGGGTCCACGGTCACTGGACGCCTCCATCTTCCAGCCTCCGTAAGCTGCCCTAGGCCTTCTTCCAGGTGAGCTCTGACATGACCACACCATGTTGGTCAGGATGTGTTCCGGACCAGCGCGATATCCCACTGCAGCATGGATAATTGGACAGGGGGTGGGACAATTCCAGTTGGGGTTTCATTGGCATTCCATTAATGGGATGTAAAACGGCTTCACGTCGTAACAGGCGGGAGTGCTTGTTCCCACTGTCATTTCACATCGGCGTTAAACTGATTTTTCAGCTCCTGCCGCATTGTTTCTCCACTCCGCCCACCACTACACCCGCCTCTTTTGGGACTAGAAAACCCCAGTCCATGTGATGTAGGTAGACCCACAGTGCTGTTTGGGAGGGAGTTCCAGGATTTTGACCAACGGCAGTAAAGGAAAAGCGATATAGTTCCAAGTCAGGATGGTGTGTGGCTTGGAAGGGAACTTGCAGGTGGCGGTGTTTCCATGCATCTGCTGCCCTTGTCCTTCTAGGTGGTAGAGGTTGCAGGTTTGGAAGGTGCTGTCGAAGGAGCCTTGGTGAGTTTCTGCAATGCATCTTGTAGGTGGCATGCCCTGGGAGTGCTTGATTGGACAGTGTAGAGGGAACCTTACTCTGTATCTAACCTGTGGTACACATGATGAGATTGTTTGATTGGATGTTGTAGATGAAGCTTTACTCTGTATCTTATCCATGGAGTGTTGAATGGAGCATCCTTCCTCTTCCCACTCCCCCAGTTTCTCTCTCTACACATCCCAGTCTCCCTCTCCCTGTGCCGTCCCTGCCCCCCACAGAGTCTCTCTTTTATTGTCCCCCACGTTTCTCTTTCCTTATCAATCAAGTTTTCCTCTCTCCATCTCCCTCTGCACATTCTCTATTCTTCTTCTCTCCATTCCCCAGTCATCTGTTCCAACATGCCCAGGCAGGATATTGCCCGAGGGCTTCCGAATCCCACTGTCAAGCGGAAATATGGGTCAGAAGCCCACAGTGTGTAGAAAACAGTCACTCATGGTGACCCCAGAGGGGTCAATTAATGGCCAGAAAGCAGACTGGCAGTCAATTAAGAACGACTGGCAGACTCTCAATGCTGAAGGGCCAAAGGTCTTCCAGCTTGAAAGCAGCTGCAGGTTGTGATGGCAGGCAAATGAGGGACAGGGTGCTTCAAAATGGAGGCACCCTCTCTCCAACATTTTTAATGTTTATAGCCTGGCCACCACTGTTGGATTGGAGGTGGGGGGAAGTTGGGAACTCTCTACAGGGTGGCCTGTGGCTGATGCTGCAACCAAGCAGGCAGGGAGTGCCTCTAAGTCTGTCTGGAGTGCTGCCCTACCTTGGTCTGCCACCGGGAGGCTGCCTCCGGACACTTAAACTAGCTCTCATCGCTTGTGGGAACCGGGAGGTTGGTTGGAAAATCCCACTCGGCCCGTTAATTGGCCATAAGTGGCACTTTGCCACCTGGATCACCTACCTGCTGCATGTGGATGGGTTGCCCTGCTGTGCCCCCATCCTACCTCCACCAAAATTGTAATATAAGGGTCTGGCAAATATAGAGTTAATGTGGGTTAAGTACAGTACTGCCCACACAGTGATATCAGAAGGCACATGACCCAGACCCAGGGGTCAGTGTAGTGTTGAGGAGAGATATGAATAGACCTAAGCATGGAGACAGCTCTCAGCTGGTACCCTTTACTGTATGTGTGTAAATAGTTCTGATAGTTGATAAAGACTTACAGTTAACCCACAGAAGACTATGGAGACTTCTTTAAGACATACTGATCCATAACCAACACCCTCCCAACAACTTGTGGGAACCAGGAGGCTGACTGGAAAATCCCACTTGGCCCTTCATGAGCTGGATCAGTTACCTGCTGCATGTGGGCGGGTTGCCCATCTGTGCCCCATCCTACCTCCACCAAAATGGCCAAGTGGTGGGACAGAGTTGGGAAATCGGAATGCCTGCTGACAGGGCTATTTTTAGCTCCTGCCTATCTCTGACCTGGGATCCAGGAGATAAAAATCAAGCTCCCGCTCTCCCTCTCCCTGAACCCTCTCTGGCCCAAGTCTCTCTGGCCCAAGTCTCTCTCTCCCTGAACCCCCAATCTCGTCTGAGCCTCTATTTCCCCAACCCTCCCCTCTCACCCAAGCCTCTCTCTCCCTGAACTCCCAATCTGACACTCTCATCTGAACCTCTCTCTTCCCTAACTCCCAATCTCCCTCTTGGGCAAGCCCCTCCCTCCCTGAATTCCCAATCTCCCACTCTCACCCGAGCCTCTCTCTCTTTGAGCCCCCAAACCTTTCTCTCGCCCAAACCTCTCTTTCTGAGTCCCCTCTCTCCTTTCCTCCCCATCTGCCCCTATAACAACCATTTTTATTGGGTCACAATCTGCAGCTGGACGCACACCTTAATAAGATCTATGCACGTCATTCACTCTGAGTAGTTGAGCATCTTGATGACTTTTCTATGTGTATCTGATACCCAGCTGATCCCTAATTTTTGTAACCATATATCACACAAAAATTCTTTGCTGTTTGTTAATAACCCCACTTTTCAGATTTACAATCAGAAGCTTCTCTAATCTATTGAATGTCATGCAAACACTCAACCCAATTTACATTGGGTACACTAACCAACTCACCCAGTTTTATTTGAGTTTATAGATGGCTACTCATCTTTCGACATCAAAAGCTGTAGATTCCTGTGGTGTTATTTAATGCAAACAAGATGCATCATTCTAGGTTTTAAGCCAGCTGTATATTTCACATGGAAACAAAGTGAGAGGTATAAACATGTCTGAATATCAACCAGTTGAGTCAGATGCCAGCTCACAGTCAACAAAAATACAGGATTTGTTTCGAAGTGATTGCTTATCCAGTTTTTTTTTTCTTTGAAGCACAGTTCAATTTGATCTAAGAACCTAAAAGCATAGGAAATAGGAGCAGGTGTAGGCCATGTGGGCCCTCAAGCCTACACCAGCATTCAACGGGATCATAAACAAAAATACCTGGAAAAACTCAGCAGGTCTGACAGCATCTACGGAGAGGAATACAATTAACGTTTCGAGTCCGTATGACTCTTCATTAGAACTAAGGAAAAATAGAAAAGAGGTAAAATATAAGCTGGTTTAAGGGGGGATGGGACAGGTAGAGCTGGAAAGAGGGCCAGTGATAGGTGGAGATTGCCAAAAGATGTCATAGACAAAAGGACAAAGAGGTGTTGAAGGTGGTGATATTAGCTAAGAAATGTGCTAATGGTGACATTAAGGGTAGAAAGCAGGACGAGCAAGGTACAGATAGCCCTAGTGGGGGTGGGGTGGGGTGAAGGGATCGAAAAAGGCTAAAAGGTAGAGACAAAACAATGGATGGAAATACATTTAAAAATAATGGAAATAGGTGGGAAAAGAAAAATATATATAAATTATTGGAAAAGGGGGGATCGGAAAGGGGATGGGGATGGAGGAGAGAGTTCATGATCTAAAGTTGTTGAACTCAATATTCAGTCCGGAAGGCTGTAAAGTGCCTAGTCGGAAGATGAGGTGCTGTTCCTCCAGTTTGCGTTGAGCTTCACTGGAACATTGCAGCAGGCCAAGGACAGACATGTGGGCATGAGAGGAGGGTGGTGTGTTGAAATGGCAAGTGACAGGGAGGTCTGGGTCATGCTTGCAGACAGACCGAAGGTGGACCCTCCACCCCTGCCCGTCCCTCTGTCCCCATCCCGTCTTCCAATCCCAGCTCCGGCCATGTATTCACCATACCCTCTGACCTTCCCCTCTCTGATGCTGAACTTTCAGTGCTCAGCAAAGGACTCAGTTTCATACCCTTACGTCCTCACCTCAATGAATTTTGGGCTCGGCACGATGCTGAACTCTTCTTCCGCCGCCTTCGCCTCCGTACTCACTTCTTTGGGCAGGAGTCCTCTCCCCATTCAACGGATCCTTTTACCCGCCTCCAATATTCTCCCTCCACCTCCCTCTGGATTTTTACTTGCTCTTGATCTTTTCATTAAGAACTGTCAGCGTGACATCAGTCGTCTCAATTTCTCTGCTCCTCTCACCCACTCTAACCTGTCTCTCTCTGAACTTGCCGCACTCCGTTCTCTCAGGTCCAACCCTGACTTTGTCATCAAACTCGCTGACAAGGGTGGTGCTGTTGTTGTCTGACCTCTACCTCGCAGAGGCTGAGTGTCAACTCACAGACACTTCCTCCTACCACCCCCTGGACCATGACCATGAACATTAAGCCATTGTTTCCAAGGCTGTCATTGACCTCATCTCCTCTGGAGATCTTCCCTCCACAGCTTCCAACCTCACTCTCCCAACCTCGGACGGCCTGCTTCTACCTCCTACCCAAAATCCACAAACAGGACTGTCCCGGCAGACCGATCGTGTCAGCCTGTTCCTGCCCCACGGAACTCGTTTCTTGCTATCTTGACTCCATTCTCTCTCCCCTTGTCCAGTCTCTTCCCACCTTCACCCGCGATTCCTCTCACGCCCTACATCATAATAAACAATTTCCAGTTCCCTGGCCCCAACCGCCTCCTCTTCACCATGGACGTCCAATCCCTCCACACCTCCATCCCCCACCGGGATGGTCTGAGGGCTCTCCGCTTCTTCCTCGAACAGAGGCCTGAACAATCCCCATCCACCACTACTCTCCTCCGTCTGGCTGAACTTGTTCTCACACTGAGCAATTTCTCCTTAAACTAGTCTCACTTCCTCCAAATAAAAGGTGTGGCTATGGGTACCCGCATGGGCCCCAGTTATGCTTGTTTCTTTATGGGGTATGTGGAACATTCCTTGTTCCAGTCTTACTCAGGCCCCCTCCCACAACTCTTTCTCCAGTACATCGATGACTGCTTCGGTGCTGCTTCATGCTCTCATCCGGATCTAGAAAAATTTATTAATTTTGCTTCCAATTTCCACCCCTCCATCATTTTTACGTGGTCCATCACTGACACTTCCCTTCCCTTCCTTGACCTCTCTGTCCCAATTTCTGGTGATAGACTGTCCACCAATATTCATTACAAGCCTACCGACTCCCACAGCTACCTTGACTACAGCTCCTCACACCCCGCTTCCTGTAAGGACTCCATCCCATTCTCTCAGCTCCTTCGCCTCCGTCGCATCTGTTCTGATGATGCCACTTTCCAAAACAGTTCCTCTGACATGTCTTCCTTCTTCCTTAACCGAGGTTTTCCACCCACAGTGGTTGACAGGGCCCTCACCCGTGTCCGGCCCATCTCCCGCACATCCGCCCTCACACCTTCCTCTCCTTCCCAGAACCATGATAGCGTCCCCATTGTCCTCACTTATCACCCCCCAGCCTCCACATTCAAAGGATCATCCTCCGCCATTTCCGCCAACTCCAGCATGATGCCACCACCAAACACATCTGCCCTTCACAGCCCCCCCCCACACCCCCCACCAACCCCCCGGTAGCATTCTGCAGGGATCGCTCCCTCCGGGACACCCTGGTCCACTCCTCCATCACCCCCTACACCTTAATCCCCTCCCACGGCACCTTCCCATGCAACCGCAGAAGGTGCAACACCTGCCCCTTTACTTGTCCCCTCCTCACCGTCCAAGGGCCCAAACACTCCTCTCAAGTGAAGCAGCATTTCACTTGCACTTCCCTCAATTTAGTCTACTGCATTCGCTGCCCCCAATGCGGTTTCCTCTACATTGGAGAGACCAAACACAGACTGGGTGACCGCTTTGCGGAACACCTTCGGTCTGTCCGCAAGCATGACCCAGACCTCCCTGTCACTTGCCATTTCAACACACCACCCTGCTCTCATGCCCACATGTCCATCCTTGGCCTGCTGCAATGTTCCAGTGAAACTCAACGCAAACTGGAGGAACAGCACCTCATCTTCCGACTAGGTACTTCACAGCCTTCCGGACTGAATATTGAGTTCAACAACTTTAGATCATGAACTCTCTCCTCCATCCCCACCCCCTTTCCGATACCCCTTTTTCCAATAGTTTATATATATTTTTCTTTTCCCACCTATTTCCATTATTTTTAAACGTATTTCCAACAATTGTTTTATCTCTACCTTTTAGCCTATTTCAATCGCCCCCCCCACCCCACCCCCACTAGGGCTATCTGTCCCTTGCTCCTCCTGCTTTCTACCCTTAAATGTCACCATTAGCCCATTTCTTAGATAATATCACCACCGTTAACACCTCTTTGTCCTTTTGTCTCTGACATCTTCTGGCAATCTCCATCTATCACTGGCCCTCTATCCAGCTCTACCTGTCCCACCCCGCCCCCCCAAACCAGCTTATATTTTACCTCTTTTTTATTTTTCCTTAGTTCTGATGAAGAGTCATTCGGACTCGAAACGTTAACTGTATCCCTCTCCGCAGATGCTATCAGACCTGCTGAGTTTTTCCAGGTATTTTTGTTTTTGTTCTAGATTTCCAGCATCTGCAGTATTTTGCTTTTATGCAACAGGATCATGGCTGATCCTCTCCCTCAAATCCATTCACCTGTGCTATACCCATATCCCCTGGTTCTCTTAGTCTTGAATATACTCAATGACTGAGTATCGACAGCCCTTTGAGATAGAGAATTTCAAAGATTCACAACCCCTTGAGTGAAGAAATTTCTCCTCATCTCAGTCCTAAATTGTAGACCCCTTGTCTCTAAACCCTAGTTCTAGATTCTCCTGCCAGGGTAAACAACACCTCAGCCTGTCAACCGCTCCAAGAATTTTATATATTTAAATATATTTCACCTCTCATTCATATAAACTGCAGAGAATATGGGCCCATTCTAGTCAAAATCTCTCCATAGCATAACCCACTCATCCCAGGAATCAATCTAATGAATATTTGTTGCACCTCCTTTAGGGCATGTATACCTTCCTTTCGTAAGGAGAATAAAATTGTGCACAGTACTAACAGGTCTGGTCGCATCAAAGCCCTGGACAATTGTAGCAGAGCTTCCTTATTATTGCATTCTAAGCTCCTTGCAATAAAGGCTATAATATTGTTTGCCTTCCTAAATGCTTGCTTTATCTTCATGCTAACTCTTGGTGCCTGATAATCATATTATGATTTTATAAATGCCCTGTTGCCACATTCCTAATAATAGATTCCAGCATGTATAAGGACACCCAAATTCCTTTGAATACCAACATTTACTAATCTCACACCTTTGAAAAAAATTTTGCTTTTCTACTTTTCCAACCAAAATGGGTAATTTCATATTTCTACACATTATGTTCCATCTGCCACATTCTTAGTCCAATAATAGCCTTTTCCACTTCACTTATTTTAATTACTTCACCAATGGGGGCCGTGCTTTCAACCAATGCTCTCCCTTCTTTAAGACGCTTCTTAAAACCTACGCCTTTGATCGAATTTTTGTTTGTCTGTCCTATTACCTCCTTGTGGCTCAGTGTGAACTTTGGTTTGATAATGTTCCTGTGATGTGCCTTTGGACATTTTGCTATATTAAAGGCAAATTGTTGTTCTTCTTGCCCATTCACTTAACTTGTTTTTATCCATTTTGAGCCTCCTTGTGCCCTCATCACAGCTTACTTTCCCATCTAACTTTGTAATCTAGTCAAGCTTGTTGACATTACAATCAGTCACCTCCTCCAGGTCATTGATATAGCTATCTACATTTTTAATAGTTGAGGCCCAAGCTCTGATCCTTGCTGCGTCCCCTAGTTACAAACCGCCAACCCAAAATGATTCTCCCCAATCCCTTGAGCTCTTATCTTGTGTAATAGCCTCTTGTGTGGCACTTTATGGGATGGTTTTTGAGAATTCAAAGATTCACTGGTTCCCCTTATCCATTCTGCTAGGTGCACTCTGAAACAACTAACAGATTTTTCAAACCTGATTTTCTTTTCATAAATTCATGTTGGCTTTGCTTTATCATATGATTTTCTACATGCTCTGTGCTATATTCATAATAATAGATTCTCACATTGACCCCACTGCTAATGTCAAGCTAACTGGCCAATTGTTCCCAGTTTTCCATCTCCTTTCTTGAATAGTGGGGTTACATTTGGTACCTTCCAATCCACAGGAACCATTCTTGATTTTAGGGAACTCTGGACGATCAAAACTAATGCGTCCACTAACTGTAAGTGATACCATCACCCGGATTAGTTCAGCATACAATTTCCCTATGTGGAGAGACCTGAGGCAGCAAGGAGGCATATAATACCTTATACTGAAATCATGCTGAAAAGCTTCTGCAAAATAAGGAAGTACTCTGCTAACTGTTACCCTGTAAACGCAAACTAATCTATCCATATGACGGGACATGAGGAAAAACTTCTTCGCCCAGAGGGTGATGAGCGTCTGGAATTCACTGCCTAAGTTGGTGGTTGAAGCTGAAATGCTCAACTCATTTAAAAGGTACCTGGATTTACATCTGAAGTGCTGTAACCTGCATGGTTAGGGACCGGGTGCTGGAAAGTGGGATTAAAATGAACGGCTAGTTTCTTTTTTCTCTTTTTGGCTGGCACATACATGATGGGCTGAATGGCCTCTTTCTGCACCGTAACTTTTCTATGGTTCTACATGGGGCAAAAAGGTACAAACATCCTGGAGTGAGAAAATATAAAAGTCCCAATATTAGACTGACATGCACTGGCATTTGAATCTAAAACCTGATCTTGAATTTTGAGAAGGTTGTAAATTTAGTGATTTTAGAACGGGAAACTACAGCTTGCTCAGTCTCCTAGACTTTCTCTAATGAAGTGATATCTCAAGTAGGTATTAGGAAGCCCCAAAACGTGGTACAACTGGATCTCAATGAAGTTCTGGATATACATTGTAGACGTAGCAAAAGGTTCATATAAACAAACCAGAAAGGACAGGAAATGACCAGTTGGTCTGTCTTGTCCTGTCTTTACAACTTGTGCACGCTATTAAGCCACAGTCACACAGTCAAAATAAAAAACAGAGGCTGGAGTTTTTCTGGCCCCGTTATGGCAGGACCTGCTATGGGAGATTCAATGGCCCAGCCAAATGTCCATTGACTTTCGGTGGGACCAGGCGATCCCAGCAGCAGGTGGGACTGGAAAATCCTGCCCGGGGCAAAAAATACCTTAGCACAGTCTGAAACGGGGAGTGGGGGATGGAAACAGATTCAATAATAACTTTCAAAAGTGAATTCGATAAATAGTTGAAAGGAAAAGATTTTCAGGGCCATGCAGAAGGAGAAGGGTGAGTTGGACTAATTTAGTAGCTCTTTCAAAGAACCAGCACAAGCACAATGGCCTTGTGTCACCATTCTATGAATTTAAAGGGGTGGGGGCAGGAAAGAAATTCTGGGAAATTCTGATGAGGATGATGCTGAATAATGGGCTTAAAAGAACCTTTCAACAATTAAAGGAACATTTGGAATCAGAAGAATACATGAGGACTGAAGGGACTTGTCAGCATCATTAATCCAAATTTAGGATTTAAGAAGCATGAAGGAAGACTTTAGAAGTAAAATCTCATGCAAAGGATCATTAGAATATGGAATCCATTACCACAAATAGCTATTATAGCTGATTCAGTTGAGAGAATTAGAGATGCCAAAGGAACCTGTAGGGAAGGAGCAGGAAAATGGACTGGAGTTAATTGCTTAAGTGTGTAGATAGTTTATCAAGTGAAAATTTAATGACAGAAAGAAAGAGGAATAGAAATTCATAGGCCAAAATAAAAAAATTACTAACCACCATTTGAAGAGAAACAGGTAGGCAGAGAGATAGGAAATAAGATGAAGGAAATAAGAGACTTTAGGAATCTGTAATGTGATGATTATGCCAGATTTAGAAGTTGCACGGTGAGCAAATTACAGACAACTGAAATAATTTCAGAATTAATTGTTCAGCGGAACGTGCAAAAGATTGAATTAAAGCAAATGGTAAATCAAATTTAGTATTTAGCAGTCAACTAGAACTGTTCATTAACTTGGAAGCAGTTTAACATTTATGTTCCAGCAAAAATAATGGTCCAGTGACTAAGACCAAAGCCAAACCAATCCAAGCAGCTCAGCAAAGCCAGAAACCTTGGAGCTATTGGAAGAGTTGTAATAGGAAGTGGAAACAACAGTATAGAAAAATGGAACACCTTCCTTTTATAATATCTTCCTTTTGAGTTTCAGTTTAGTTTTCTCACTATTTAGCAATGGACTGTTAGTCTTTGATGGTGGCCCTTTTCACCCTATAGGTATATATTTAGTTTCTACTCAATGGATCCCATATTTGAAGAACTGTCAAAGTTAACCAGCTTGATAACTCCTCTGGGGTTCTATCTCTTAAGCTCAGCAGGTTTCTTCCATTAATATTTTATTGCTATTTATCTATTATTTATAGATTATATTCTATACTATAATAATTCTGCACCTCTCTGCTCTCGAACCTAGATTCTACCCCCTCCTCACCTTCCACCATCCCCCTCCCCTTCCACCATTATTTGGGCCACAGCCCTTCTTCTCTTTCTCTCAACATTGGCTTTTTCCAGTCAAGTGCCCTTTTTGTTATCCCCTTCTATTCTTACATTGGGGTTGCTATTTCCAAATTGCTCTACTAATCTCACAACAGTTATTTGTCCAACTTCATGTGCCAGCATAAAATTAAGTTATATTATTTCCTTGTCGACAAACTAATCTAGGAGCGATCCTGGATGCTTTCTAAAAGGGATTCCTCCCTTTGCCCACAGATATTGATCCCAGTCGAGCTTGGGATGGTTAAAATTGATCAATATTTTTGCCATGTTGTTCTTACATACCATATTGTAGACTTCCCCCTTCGATCTCTTCTCCACTGTTTGGTGGTATGTAATGTACACTAAGAATTGGACCATTTCCCTTCCTATTTCTAAATTTTATCCATATGGATTCCAGCTTAATACAACCGTCTAAGAGATCCTTATATTCTAGCACTATCATAGAAACATTCACGAACACTGCCACACACCAAACCTTTTTTTTTATCCCTCCCTATCTGTTCTGAAAATGTTATAACCAGGAATATTAAGTTCCAAATAATTTTATAAACCTATGCCACATTTCGGTTATAACTACCATATCATCTCCCTCCATGGCTATTAATTCTTCTGACTCTCTAATTTTCTTTTGAGCATTTTGTGTTTTCATATGTATGCTTCAGTTTTTGGAATGTTGACCTTTATTTTCTTTCATGCATTTCTTATAATCTTTTGATATCCCTTGTCCCTTCAACATACTTCAAAGTCTCTTCTTTCTCCTCGGATAATATGTTTCATCATTTATTTCAATGAATCTTTCAGCTTTTATTCCAAAGTCACCACATCCTGCAGAGTACAATCCAGATGCCATCCCTTTTTCTACAAACATACGAATTAGGAACATGAGTAGGCCACTCAGCCCCTCGAGCCTGCTCCGCCATTCAATAAGATCATGGTTAATCTGATTGTAACTTCAACTCCACATTCCCGCCTACCCCTGATAACCCTTCACCCTCTTGCTTCATCTATCCAGCTCTGCCTTAAAATATTCAAAGACACTTCTTCCACGGCCTTTGAGGAAGAGAGTTCCAAAGTTTCACTATCCCCAAGGTCTCCGGCTGAAAATGTGGAGCCAACAAGATAGCCACCCCACGAGAATTGGAGGCTAGGTGACTCATGTAGATCCCCCCATGCCACTCCAGGAGCCACATAGCTTTGTCTCCCGGAGCGGTATGGGTTTCCTGCAGGAAGAACACTGCATACTTCCCATCCCTGAGGGCCGAGACATTCTGGAACCTGCGCTGTGCATCCCTGCTGCCGTTGATGTTGAGGCTAGCTATGGTAGTCTTCATTGTCAGAAGTATGTGCAACCATCACCATGCCTTGTGTAAGGAGGAGAGGACTATTTTAATCCTCCCCTTCCTGCAGGAGCGAGAAACGGGTAGACCCTCCTCTTAGTGTTCCGGTCCAACCCAGGGGCCTTGAGGGTGGACCAAAACACAAGAGGAAAAGAATGCCACCGGCCCAGGGCCAACTGGACCTTGTCTTGGCGACCGCGATTACTCGCTAAAAAATCCTGGAGCTCCCGTAAAGGGATGAGGGGAGAATCGTTGGGGGGCACCAGGGGATCCACCACCTCACCCAACAATGAATCTAAATCATCCCTGATGCCCACCACCAAAACTCTGTCCTCCAGGTCATCGCCTCCAGCTTCCAACCCCTCCCGCATATTGAGACCGGGGGGGCTGGTTCGGAGAAGCCGGTCAGCTCCACCTCCACCTCGATCCCAACCCCAGGATCAAGGGCAGAGGGCCCACACTGGTCTCCTCTTGGGGATATGGGCCAAAGGGCGGTGACGGCTCAGAGCCCCGCTCCCCCTCAGGCACCGGGTCACCTGGTGGGTCCAGAAAAAGCTCCAGACCTAGGACAGAGGCACCCGGCGCTAAAAGTTGGGAAGGAGCAGGGAGACCTTCCTCGCCACCACCGCCCGATGACCCAGTGTTTGGGGCCATGAAGAGACTGCTGCAGGGCCAGATTGCATCTCAGGGGTACAAGGGATCAGGGTGGGGCACCACCACAAGGGCGATAACCTCGATAACCTCACCGACCCCAAGGGGCCCTGCACAGGGCACTGCAGCAAGGGGTTGAGGATTTGGGCTTCCCCCAAAGGACAGAGCGAGGACTTACGGGGCGGAGACACCACCACCTATTCATTGGGGGAGGAGACACTTCCGACCCCTCCGAGGGGTGGCGCCTCTTCCAGGGTATGCTGGGGGCTGAGGAGACCTCCATCTGCAAGACCTCTGCCGCATTGTCCAGCCCCACTGGACACTCTGCCCTCTGGGGTTTTGGCAGGTCCACCCTCTTTAGTAAGACCACCGGCTCGGGGTCGTGTGTCCCACCACCACCAGACCCAGGAACCCACGCAGAGACAACGCCGGGCCCAGCACCTGGCATTGAGGCTCCCATGGGTCCGGGAGCACATGCTGCCACGACGCTGGGGCCGGATGGTGCTTTGCCCCCCGACCCGGTATTTTCAGGGGTCTTGGGATCATGGGGGTTTCAGGGGCTACCTCCAAGCGGCTGGTCTTTCTCCGTGCCTTCTTACGGCATGGATTCTCTCCCCCCACCTCGCCAGCCGAGGTGACGTTAGCCACCAGGATCACTCCCCCTTGCAGATGGAGTGGTGGTGGAGGTAGGCGCGGCGGTGCCAGTCGTGGCCACCTGGGTGGTGCTGGCGGCCTTGGAGGCTGGTCAGTTCTTCCTAATGTGCCCCACCTCCTTGCAGGTGTGGCACAGCACGCCATCCGCCATCCACCACCAGATAGGTCCCACCCACGGTGAGCCTCCTGGCCAGGGCCAGGCACACCTCCTGCTCAGGCCTCAGGAAGAATACCGCCTTCCCGTACATGCGTGAAGCCGCAACGATAGCCGGGGGGGGGGGGGGGGGGGGCTGACAACCCCAGCCAAAGCCTTCACGCACGCTTCTATGGGGTAAGTGTAGCTCTTTATCCCCAGGGTCTTTGTTAGGAGGCAGAACGGTGATGGGGCCGCAGGAACAGCCACTACCGCACAGGTCTTTTTAGGGGTCCCCGCCACCAGTGATAGTGCCGCCTCCACAGCTGTCCCAGAGGTCCCAGCCACCAGTGACCCTATTGCCGCCATAGGAGCTGAGCCACACCGACCCCAAGCTCTTTCTGGCAAGTCCAGACAGTATGGCCCCAGGGGGAGAGTGGGTTGGGGAAGATGGCATAACCTCTTCCTCCTGATGGCAAGTAGAGGTAGAACAGGAAGGAAAGAGAGAGGGAAAAGGACAGGGGGACACAGGAGGGAAAGGCAAAGGGTGCAAGGTGGGTGGGTGTCACTCTGTGGAGTGGAGCATGGGTGGGGGCCTCGCTGTTTTTCCCATAGGGGTAGGGCGATGTCTTCACCAGGCAGCCGGTACTACCTGGCACACAGGAGTCAGCGTTGTCCCTCTTCACCAGGCAGCACCAGCTACCTGGATTCATACATGTGGAGTGAGGAGGGGGTGGCAAGATCTTAGGCAACACACACACCCCTTCTCCTCAAGTCTCTGCAATGGTCTTCACTCCTCCCCCAACAAAATACACAGTTGTCTTCAGCCCCCACCAAACAAAAGTTCCAACACCCACCTCTGATGTTATTTCAAAAAATTCCTTGCCCCTTGGCCTCCCCGTCCCGCAGCACCTCCTCTCTCTCTCTTCTCCAAGACTTCAGGCCTCAGACACTGCAGGCTCCACACCCCTGCAGCCCTGGCAAAAAATACCAGCAGTAAGGTCTTGCACACTTGTAGTGTCCCCAGGGCAGCAGCCAAACAGGCAAATAAAGATATCCTGGGGTGCCTGAGGAAAAAGGCAGTAAGCAGCAAAATCTCAGCAACAACTCCTAGCTCCTTCCAGCTCCAACAGCAGCAGCAATCAGCTGCACCTGTGTCCAATCAGGAAGAGGCAGTTGCACAGCCTGGGCACAGGTGTTCATCACTTGTACATAATGTTCACTATTGTAAATAAACTCCCAAGACTGTCTACTTGCCTATGGCTCCTTGTTCTGATGAGCACCCCCACCTCCCATCTCTTCAGAATCTGTGACCAGTGACGCTGTGCCCCTGAAGGGGACAGGTGCTGAAGGCTGACAAAGGATCAGGCGCATTTAAAGTTTCAGGCTGCATCTCCATGATATGACCCTGATCACAGAGTGCAAGTGAGCTGTCCTCAGCCAAACAGGAGTCAGATGTTCACAGAAGCAATATGAAGATCTATGGAGTGTCCTCACTGCATGTCGTCATCATCCTCCTGGAATCTAGTGACTATTAGAGCCTCCACTGTGCGTCCATGACAGGAACCTAAGCACTGAGGGTATGTGTGCTGCCATCAGCCACACAGGACTCAAACGTTCACAGACGCAGGGTGAGGATGTCAGGACTGTCCTCACTGCATCTCGTCATCATCCTACACGAATCTTGCAGCTATGAGGGCCTCCTGTGCGCCTGTCTCATCTCGCCAGTGAAATGGCCTCATCGCTGGCATCCTCGCCTTCAAGGACCTCATCATCATCATCCCCTTCGATGTCTTCCTCATCAGAAGGCACGTGCAGCTCTTCCATCCCCCCCTCAGCCAGGTCCTCCCACCTTTGCAGTGCCAGGTTGTGTAGCGCGCAGCAAGTTACAATGATGCATGACTCCCTCAGTGGAGGCAATAGGACCTCATTTTCAAAATACCCATTGCTTGCTCCACCAAAGTCCAAGTTGCGGCATGAGCCTCATTATACCATCGTTCTGCTGCAGTCTGAGGATGCTGCACAGTCACCATCAGTCACGTCCTCTGTGGGTGGCCCTTGTCCCCCATGAGCCAACCCTGCAGCCTCTCTGGACCCTGGAAGATGTCAGGGATCTGAGACCTGCTGAGGATGTAGGAGTTGTGGACGCTCCCTGGGAATCATGCGTAGACCTGTAGGATGCATTTGTGGTGGTCGCACACCAGCTAAACATTCAGCGAGCGGAAGCCTTTATGGTTGATGTAATTGATTGCTTGTTGTCATGAAGATCTAAGCGCCACACGAGTGCAGTGGATGGCACCCTGCACCTTTGGAAAACCTGAGATCTGCAGAAATCCCAGTGCTCTTGCTTCCTGGCTTTCCTGGTCCCAGGCGAAATGCGCAAAGTTCTGTGCTTTCACAAAGATGGTGTCCGTGACCTCCTGGATACACTTGTGCGTGGAGGCATGTGAGATCCCGCACAGGTCACCTGTGGAGCACTGGCGTAAAAAGTAAGTGCCGTGGTCACTTTCACGGCCACTGGCTGTGGATGCCCTCCATGTCCCCATGGCATCAAATTTTACCACAGGTGGCATATGTGACCGACCAGTTCCCTAGATATACCTTGTCTTCGGTGACACTGGCTCTCAGTCATCTGCAGGAATGACAAGTGCCGTCTGTAGACCATGGGTGTAGCGAGGCGCCTACGAGCGACGGCTCTCTGTGAATCTTCAGCTGCATGCACAGCAGACCCTGCCACCCCTTCATCTTGAGGGTGGTGCTCCTCCCTTTATCAAGCTAGGTGCCTCTGCCGCACTCACATTCTTATTCTCAGTATCTCACTAGCCACTTCTTTTAAGACCCTAAGATGAAGTCAATCAGGGACTTGTCAGCCTGGAGCTCCAACAAATTACTCAGTACCACTTCCCTAGTGATTGCAATTTTCCCAGGTTTCTCCATCCCTTCCATTTCCTGATTTACAGCTATTTCAGAGATGTTACTTGGATCCTCTATAGTGAAGATCGATGCAAAATACCAGTTGAATTCATCTCCTTATTTTGCATTATTAATTCCCAGACTCACTTTCTATAGAACCAACACTCATTTTGTTAATTCTTCTTTTCTTTAAATTTGATACTACCTTTAACTTTTGTAGTTAACCATGAATGGTGGGTCCTCCCCTTGGAATTTTTCTTTCTCGTTGGAATGTATCTATTCTGTGTATTCTGAAATATCCCCTTAAATGTCTGCCACTGCATCTCTATTGACCTATCCCTTTGCCTAATTTGCCAATTCACTTTAGCAACTTCATAATTGCCCTTGTTTAAGTTTAAGATACTAGTTCTGCTTTCGTAACTTCATAATTGCCCTTATTTAAGTTTAAAATACTAGTCTTGGACACACTCTTCTCTCCCTCAAACTGAATGTAAAATTCAATCATATTATGGTCACTACTACCAAGAAGCGCCTCCACTATGAGGTAATTAATTACTCCTATCTCAATGTACAATGCCAGGTCTAGTATGCCCTGCTCTCTGGTTGGCTCCAGGAACGATCCCAAAAACAATCTATGACGGTCTTATTCATTGAAAGATAGCCTCTGGGCTACCTTTGCCCGTCTGATTTTTCAAGTCTATACATAGATTAAAATCCCCCATGATTATTGCCGTACCTTTCTGACAAGCTCCCATTATTTCTTCCTTTTATACTCTGTCCTACCATGTGGCTACAGTTAGGGGGCTTATACACCATTCTCGCAACTGACTTCTTGCCTTTACCATTTCTCATCTCTACCCAAACCACTTCTACATCCTGGTTTCCCAAACTTAGGTCATCCCTCTCCATTGATGCTATATCATTATTAATTAACAGAACCACCCTCCACCTTTTCCTAGCTTCCTGATCTTCCGAAATGTCACGTACCCTTCTATATTCACATCCCAATTAGTGTTATCCTGTAGCTATGTCTCTGTAATGTCTCTGTAATCAGATCGTACTTATTTATTTCTATTTGCACCATCAGTTCATTTCTTTTATTTCGAATGCTACGTGCATTCAGAGAACCTTTAGTTTTGTCCTTTTATTATTTTTGTAATCTCTAGCCTTATCTGCTGATTTATTCCTAGATTTGTACTCTCTATCCCTTCTTGTCACGGTCTGTTTATCATTTCCCATATTGGTAACTTTTTCTCTTGTCTCTGCTCTTTGATTTACCACATCTTCCCAAATTTGATCCCTTACCCCCATTTAGTTTAAAATCCTCTCTACTTCCCAAGTAATGCAGCTTGCTAGAACACTGGCCCCTGCACGGTTCAGGTGCAGACCATCCCAATGGTACAGCCCTCACTTTCCCCATTACTGGTGCCAGTGCTGCACAAACCAGAACCCACTTCCATCACACCAGTCTCTGAGCCAACTATTCATTCCTCTAATCTTATTTTCCCTATGCCAATTTACAAATGGCTCAGGTAATAATTGAGAGACTACTACCTTTAAGGTTGTGCTTCTTAATTTGGTGCCTAGCTCCTCATACTGACTACGCAGAACCTCTTTCCTTGTCCTGCCTATGTCACTGGTACCTACATGGACGACGGCAACTGGATCATCCCCTCCCACTCTTCGAGTTCTTCTCTAGCAGATATCCCAAACCCTGGCACCAGGAAGCAACACAGACTTCTGGACCCTCACTCTTTGCTGCAGGGAACAGTGTCAATCCCCCTCACTATACTGTCTTCTGCTACATTCCTTTTTGCTACCCCCACTTGAATGGCTTCCTGTACCACGGTGCCATGGCCAGTCAGCTCATCTACCCTGCAGCCCCCACTCTCATCTAAACAAGCTGAAGGAACATCAAACCTCTGCAATTGCAAAGGCTGCACTCCTGCTCTCTGGGTCTTCTTACCTGCCTCACTCGCAGTCACATCCTCCTGTCCCTGACCACTGACCAAATCAGAAGACCCTATCCTAAGGCATGTGACCACCTCCTGGTACAAAGTGTCCAGGTAACTTTCCCCCTCCCCGATGCATCTCAGTGTCTGCAGCTAGCCTCCAGCTCGATGACTCTGAGCCGAAGCTCCTCGAGCCACAAACACTTACTGCAGGTGTGTTTGCCCTGGCATGCAGGAGCTCCCACATGCTGAGGCAGTGATACATCACCTGTCCTGCCATCCTTAATGTGTTTTAATTAACTACTTAATTATTTTCAATTATTTTTCTTTTTTAATACATTTTATTAACCTTACCACTAGTTTGTATACTACTTTAAACCATAGGAATAGAATAGACATTAACCACTTACCAGATACCAAACAGCTAGCATCTTCCCCTGTAGTAGAGTAAGAACCAATTCCTACAGGGTGAAAAAGTTAGAAAGAGCAACGGCGTACCCCCTTCACCTAACTCCCTCACTCACTCAACTCCCAGCACTCTTGTTCAAAGTCACACTCCAACACTAAGTCACACTGAGAGGCCTGTATTTATATGCTCTGAAACTAAAAACTTAGCCCAGGCGCGGGAAAAAACAGTTTAAGCTAGTTTCCTTAATCAACTAGCTTCAACTGCTCTCCAGTGGAGAGCTTAAGCCTGGATCAAATTTAGAATTTACACAGTAAATTTAAGTTAGGTGTTAAATGTTAAATACAGACAAGATTAGACTTATAGAGAGAGATTAAGATTCCCTCGCTCACCCAATTCCCTGCACTCTTATTCAAGTTCTCTTGATGCTTCTGATGCTGCAGCATGTGACCAGATGCTGCTTGAAGACAGGGGTCCTCTCAAATTTCCACTTTCAGTGCAAATGTATTGTGTTTGGTAACAGGATGAACCATGATGGCCCATCTTTCATATCAAGGGGGTCCCTGCACTGCCAACCTTCCCTGTTTAAACACCTAATTCAAAAAAATAACCACTGTGAGTCTGAACTCCCACTACCACTAAACTCTCACAAGAATCAAACTCAACTATTCACTTCTCTCAAGTATTAATTATGGAAAAAAACAACTTGGTCCAACAGAGAACTCTAAGTCTGAACACCACACTTCTTTTTCACTCCATTGTCACTCACAGCTCATGATCTCCTCATCTTTTCTTATAGACAGAAAACTCAGTCAAGAAGTAATCCAACACTTAATAATCAGAGCCAACAATTTACAATTTACAAAAAAATGGACAATCATAATTTAAATTGAGAAATATTGTCACACTTCCAGAATATTTAGTAATTATTTATTAAAAAATGCATGTTACATACCGTAAAATGGTGCATCATCCAAATCACCCTGAGCAAATAAAAACAGAAAATGCTGGTAAAACTCAGCAGGTCTGACAGCATCTGTGAAGAGAGGAACAGTTAATGTTTTGAGTCCGTATGATTCTTCTTCAGAGCCTCTTCACCCTGAGCAGCACCAGGGGAGATGCTTTAGTAATTATATAGCATACGAATTAGGAGGAGGCCACTCGGCCCCTCGAACTTGCTCCGTCATTAAACAAGATCATGTCTCATCAGATTGTGGCCTCCACATTCTGCCTAACCTTTGACTCCCATGTTAGTCAAGAATCTTGCTACCTCTGCCTTAAAAGTATTCACTGACCCTGCCTCCACCGCTCTCCATGGAAGAAAGTTCCAAAGATTCAGGACTTCAGAAAAAAATTCTCCTCATCTCCATCTTAAATGGGAGACCCCTTATTTTTAAATGGTGTCCCTTAGTTCTAGTCTCTCCAAGAAGGGGAAACATCTTTTCAGCATCCACCCTGTCAAGTCCCCCCAGGATCTTATGTTTCAATAAGATCACCTCTCAATCTTCTCAACTCCACTGGATATGGGCCCAACCTGTTCAACATTTCCTCTTAAGATATCCCACCATCCCAGGTCAAGTGAACCTTCTCTGAACTGCTTCTAACACGTTTATAACCTTTCTTAAATAAGGAGACCAAAACTGTACACTGTACTCCAGATGTGGTCTCACCAATATCCTGTACAAATGTAGCAAAACATCCCTACTTTTATATTCCATTTCCCTTGCAATAAATGACAGCATTCCATTTGCCTTCCTAATCACTTCTTGCATACTAACTTTTCCTGATTCATGTACCAGGACACCCAGATCCCTCTCTACCTCAGAGTAATGCAGTCCCTCTCCATTTAAATAATCTGCTGCTTTTCTATTCTTCCTGCCAAAGTGGATAAGTTCACATTTTCCCACATTATACTTCATCTGGCAAATTTTTGGCCACTCACTTAACCTATGTCCCATTGCAGGCTCCTTATGTCCTCTTCACAATTTATTTTGCTACCTGTCTTTGTGTCATCACCAAATTTCATAACCATATATATGGTCCCTTCATCCAAATCATTGATATAAATTGTAAATAGTTGAGGCCCCAGTACTGATTCCTGTGGCAACACCACTCCACATCTTGCCAATCTGAAAAAGACCCATTTATTCCTACTGTCTGTTTCCTGTTAGCTAACCAATCATCTATATGTTAGCCCCTACACCAGACTTATCCAAACTTTTTGCTCGAGGGGCCACATTTGCATATTTTTCAAGGGGCCGATGAGCAAATTTCGCACACAATCAGTGTCTCGCACTAGCCCACACACTCTCTCTCACTGCATCGTTCACTCCCCCCGTTCACTAGCTCACTCTCCCACCGCACACTCGCTCACTCTCCCCCGTACACTAGCTCACTCCCCCCGTACACTAGCTCACTCTCCCACCGGACACTCGCTCACTCTCTTCCGTACACTAGCTCACTCCCTCCCCCGTACGCTAGCTCACTCCCCCCCCCCGTACACTCGCTCACTCTCCCACCGGACACTCGCTCACTCTCCCCCGTACACTAGCTCACTCGCCATCCCGTACACTCGCTCACTCTCCCACTGGACACTCGCTCACTCTCCCCCGTACACTAGCTCACTCCCCCCCATACACTAGTTCACTCCCCCCCCCCGTACACTCGCTCACTCTCCCACCAGACACTCGCTCACTCTCCCCCGTACACTAGCTCACTCCCCCCCGTACACTAGCTCACTTCTGCCCCCGTACACTCGCTCATTCTCCCACCGCACACTCGCTTACTCTCCTCCCTGCACACTCGCTCACTCTCCTCCCCCCAACACACACTCACTCACTACCACCCCCACACACACTCTCTCACTATCCCCCCCCACACACTCTCTCTCACTGCGTCGCTCACTCCCCCGTACACTAGCTCACTCTCCCCTGTACACTAACTCACTCTCCCACTGCACACTCTCCTCCTTGCACACTTGATCACTCTCCTCCCCCCAGCACACACTCGCTCACTACCACCCCCCACACACTCTCTCACTATCCCCCCAACACACTCTCTCACTCTCCCCCCTCACACACACTCTCTCACTACTCCCCACACACTCTCGCTCTCTCTCCCCCCCACTGTCTCTCTCTCCCCCCCCCCACACACCCTCTCACTCTACCCCGTCTTTCATTCACACCCACCCCCCAATGGACACTCTCATTCCCCACCCCCCGCTCTCATTCACACCCCCCACCCAATGGACACTCTCATTCCCCACCCCACCCCCCTCTCATTGACCGTAAAACTATAAGACCATAAGACATAGGAGCAGAAATTAGGCCATTCAGCCCATCGAGTCTGCTCCGCCATTCAATTATGGCTGATAAGTTTCTCAACCCCATTCTCCCGTCTTCTCCCCGTAACCTTTGATCCCCTTACCAATCAAGAACCTATCTATCTCGGTCTTAAATACACTCAGTGACCTGGCCTCCACAGCCTTCTGTGGCAATGAATTCCATAGATTCACCACTCTCTGGCTAAAGAAGTTTCTCCTCATCTCTGTTCTAAAAGGTCTTCCCTTTACTCTGAGGCTGTGCCCTCGGGTCCTTGTCTCTCCTACTAATGGAAACATCTTCCCCACGTCCACTCTATCCAGGCCTTTCAGTATTCTGTAAGTTTCAATCAGATCCCCCTCATCCTTCTAAACTCCATCGAGTATAGACCCAGAGTCCTCAAACGTTCCTCATATGTTAAGCCTTTCATTCCTGGGATCATTCTCGTGAACCTCCTCTGGACCCTCTCCAGGGCCAGCACATCCTTCCTGAGATACGGGGCCCAAAATTGCTCACAATATTCTAAATGTGGTCTGACCAGAGCCTTATAAAGCCTCAGCAGCACATCCCTGCTTTTATATTCTAGTCCTCTCGAAGTAAATGCCAACATTGCATTTGCCTTCCTAACTACCGACTCAACCTGCAAGTTAACCTTAAGAGAATCCTGGACTAGGACTCCCAAGTCCCTTTGCATTCCAGATTTCTGAATTCTCTCCCCATTTAGAAAATAGTCTATGCCTCTATTCTTCCTACCAAAGTGCATGACCTCACACTTACCCACGTTGTATTCCATCTGCCACTTCTTTGCCCATTCTCCTAACCTGTCCAAATCCTTCTGCAGCCTCCCCGCCTCCTCAATACTACCTGTCCCTCCACCTATCTTTGTATCATCTGCAAACTTAGCCAGGATGCCCTCAGTTCCTTCATCTAGATCATTAATGTATAAAGTGAAAAGTTGTGGTCCCAACACTGACCCCTACAGAACTCCACAAGTCACCGGCCGCCATCCTGAGAAGGACCCCCTTATCCCCACTCTCTGCCTCCTGCCAGACAGCCAATCTTCTATCCATGCTAGTACCTTGCCTCTAACACCATGGGCTCTTATCTTACTGAGCAGCCTCCTGTGCGGCACCTTGTCAAAAGCCTTCTGGAAGTCCAAGTAGATAACATCCATTGGCTCTCCTTTGTCTAACCTACTCGTTACCTCCTCAAAGAATTCTAACAGATTTGTCAGGCATGACCTCCCCTTGATGAAACCATGCTGACTTTGCCCTATTTTACCATGCACTTCCAAGTATTCTGAAATCTCATCCTTAATAATGGACTCTAAAATCTTACCAACGACCGATTAGGCCTGTAATTTCCCGTCTTTTGCCTCACTCCCTTCTTAAACAGGGGGGTTACATTAGCGATTTTCCAGTCCTCTTGGACCCTCCCTGACTACAGTGATTCCTGAAAGATCACCACTAACGCCTCCACTATCTCTTTAGCTATCTCCTTCAGAACTCTGGAGTGTGTGGGCTAGTGCGAAGGTGATTTATCCACCTTCAGACCTTTCAGTTTTCCTAGCATCTTCTCCTTGGTAACAGCCACCATACTCACCTCTGCCCCCCGACTCTCTTGAACTTTGGGGAGGTTACTCGTGTCTTCCACCATGAAGAGTGACGCAAAGTACCTATTCAGTTCCTCCGCCATTTCTTTGTTCCCCACTACTACTTCTCCAGCGTCATTTTCCAGCGGCCCAATGTCCACTTTTGCCTCTCTCTTACCCTTTATATATCTAAAAAAACTCTTGCAATCTTCTTTTATATTACTGGCTAGTTTACCCTCATGTTTAATCTTCTCCCTCCTTATTTCTTTTTCAGTTGTCCTCTGTTGGTCTTTGTAGGCTTCCCAATCCCCTGGTTTCCCACTGCTCTTCGCCACATTGTATGCTTTCTCTTTAGCTTTTATGCTGTCCCTGACTTCCCTTGTCAGCCGTGGTTGCCTCGTCCTCCCTTTAGTATGCTTCTTCTTCCTAGGGATGAATTTTTGCTGTGTCTCCCAAATTACTCCCAGAAACTCCTGCCATTGCTGTTCCACTGTCTTTCCTGCTAGGCTCATCTCCCAGTCAATTCTGGCGAGCTCCTCCTTCATGCCTCTGTGGTTGCCTTTATTCAACTGTAATACCGTTACATCTGATTCCAGCTTTTTCCTCTCAAATTGCAGGATAAATTCTATCATATTATGGTCACTTCCTCCTAAGGGTTCCTTCACCTTAAGCTCCCTTATCAAATCTGCCTCATTACACATCACTAAATCTAGAATTACCTGTTCCCTAGTGGGCTCCACCACAAGCTGCTCCAAAAAGCCATTTCGTAGACATTCCACAAATTCCTTTTCTTGGGATCGACTACCAACCTGATTTTCCCAGTCTACCTGCATATTGAAATCCCCCATGATCACTGTAACCTTGCCTTTCTTTCACGCCTTTTCTATCTCCTGGTGTATCTTGTGCCCCACATCCTGACTACTGTTCGGAGGCCTGTACATAACTCCCATTATGGTTTTTTACCTTTGCTGTTCCTCAACTCTACCCACACAGATTCTACATCATCTGACCCTATGTTGTTTCTTGATATCGATTTAATTTCATTTCGTACTAACAAAGCAACCTCACCCCCTCTGTCAACCTGCCTATCTTTTCCTTGTATATCCTTGGATATTTAGCTCCCAGTCCTGATCCCCTTGCAGCCATGTCTCTGTGATGCCCACCACATCATACCTGCCAATTTCAATCTGCGCCACAAGTTCATTTACCTTATTTCATATACCGCGTGCAATATTGACACCCCCCCCCACCATTGGGCACTCTCATTCCCCGCCTCCCCCAACACCCTCTCATTCACACCACCTCCCACGGTCACTCTCATTCCACCCCCCCACCCCGTCACTCTCATTCCCCCCCACCCCGTCACTCTCATTCCCCCACCACCCCGTCACTCTCATTCCCCCCCCACACCGTCACTCTCACCCCCCCCGTCACTCTCATTCCCCCCTCCCAGTCACTCTCATTCCCCCCCCCGCACCCCCGTCACTCTCATTCCCCCCCCCCCCGTCAGTCTCATTACCCCTCACCGTCACTCTCATTCCCCCCGTCACTCTCATTCCCCCCCGTCACTCTCATTCCCCCCCACCTTTACTTTAATTCCCCCCTCCCAGTCACTCTCATTCCCCCCCCCCCGCACCCCCGTCACTCTCATTCCCCCCCCCCCGTCAGTCTCATTACCCCCCACCGTCACTCTCATTCCCCCCGTCACTCTCATTCCCCCCCCGTCACTCTCATTCCCCCCCACCTTCACTCTCATTCCACCCCCCCGTCACTCTCATTCTACCCCACCCTGTCACTCTCATTCCCCCCCGTCACTCTCATTCCCCCCCCACCCCGTCACTCTCATCCCCCCCCCCACCTCGTCACTCTCATTCCACCCCCCCCACCCCGTCACTCTCATTCCCACCTCCCCCCCCCCCACCCTGTCACTCTCATCCCTCCCCCCCCCGCCCCCCCCCCCCCCCCCCCCCGGTCACTCTCATTGCCCCCCCCCCACCCCGCCACTCTCATTCCCCCCCCCCCCCCCCCCCCCCCGGTCACTCTCATTGCCCGTCCACACACAAACCTACTCACTCACTCCCACATAGTCACCATCTCCTCCCCGGGCCCGCCAACACTTCGCGCTCCATCGGCCCGACGCGACTTCGCCCCTCTCGCCCGGTCCCGACGCAGTTTCGCCCTCGACGCCAGGACCGCCAAAACCTCGCCCTGCAGGGGCCCGACACCTCTGGCTCCCCGGGCTCCAGCCCCGCCGGACCCTCACTTCCCTCGGCCGGCAACCCTCAAACACCCTCACCAACGGCGGTGCTCGCTGCTCCTCCAATCAGAGAGCAGCTAGTGAGCCTATCAGCAGCAAAGGCAGGAGAGACTCAGTCTCTGTTTGGAGGAGCAGCTCCATTCGGAGTCTCTATTCAAACTCACCTGTTTGAGCGGAATTCTCTAAACTGGCCCCGGGGGCCGGGTAGAGGGGTCTGCAGGGTCCTGTCCGGCCTGCGTTGGCCAGCCTGCCCTACACCATGAGCTCTTATTTTGTGCAGTAACTTTTGTTGTGGCACCTTGACAAATGCCTTCTGGAAATTTAAGTTCAGCACATCCATAGGTTCCCCTTTACCCACATTGTTTGTTACTTCCTCAAAGAACTTCAATAAATTAGTCAAGCATGATTTCCCTTTCACAAAACCGGGTTGACCCTGCCTGATTGCACTGTGATTTTCTAAGTGCCCTGCTATAACCTCGTTAATGATAGGTTCCAGCAATTTCCCTGTGACAGATGTTAAGCTAACTGACCAGTAGTTTCCTGCATTATGTCTCCTTCCTTTTTGGAGTAGAGGAGTCACATTCGCTATTTTCAATCTGATGGGACCTTTCCAGAATCTAGGGAATTTTGGAAAAATAAAACCAATGCTCTCCTTTTAAGGCTCTATAACCCTATCAGGACCTGGGGTTTTATTTCTAATAATTTTCTCAGTGCCCTTTCCACGCTGATTGTAAGTATTTGAAGCTCCTCCCTTCCCTTTCATCTCCTATTTCCCAATTATTTCTGCGATTTTATTTGTATCCTCTGTATCCTCCACAGCAAGGACAATCATAGAGTCATAGGGAAGAATTTTCCACCCATCAGGGCGGTGGGGAGAGAGTTCAGGAGCAGGCGCGTGTGGGCACACCTCCGATCGGCGCCCCCAATCAGGGGTGCACTGCCATTTTATGTGGGCAGGCCAATTGTGACGTCCGCCAGGAAGTGCTATGCGCTCCCTGTGCAGGTGGGGGAGGGGGAAATTCCCTAAGCGTGCACGCGAAAGAGCACACTCATCTCCCTGAGGCTAAGTGCTGCCTCAGGGAGATCGGCGCCAAATTCAAAAATGTGAAATATAGACAAATAAAGCTTCTCTGACATGTTCCCTCATGTGACACTGCCACATGAGTTGGGACAATTCCATCTCTTTTAATTAAACTTTTATTAAATTTTTAAAAACCTACATGAAACCTCATCCCGCCCGTGATGTCACTGTACGGCTGCAGGGCATCCTGAAAGGGGCAGGGTGATAAGGCAGAGGTCATGGTACATGTTGGTACCAATGACATAGGTAGAAAGAGGGATGAGGTCTTGCATCAAGAATTCAGGGAGTTAGGCAGTAAACTGAAAAGCAGGACCTCTCGGGTTGGAATCTCTGGATTACTCCCAGTGCCATGTGTTAGCGAGCACAGAAATAGGAGAATAGCGCAGATGAATATGTGGCTTAAGAGTTGGTGCAGGAGGGAGGGTTTTAGATTCCCGGATTACTGGGACCATTTCTGGGGAAAGTGGGACCTGTACAAGCAGGATGGTCTACATCTGAAGCAAAGCGGGACTAACATCCTTGCGGGCGGGTTTGCTAGTGCTGTTGGGAGGAGTTTAAACTAATTCAGCAAAGTAAGGGGACATAGAATGTTAGCAGAATAGGGACACATCATAATACAGTAAAACAATCAAGTCAGAGGGCGTATCACAGAATCAGAATCACAGAGCAGAAGAGGACCTTCGGCCCATCGAGTCTGCACCGACACATGAGAATCACCTGACCTACTTACCTAATCCCATTTACCAGCACTTGGCCCATAGCCTTGAATGTTATGATGTGCCAAGTGCTCATCCAGGTACTTTTTAAACGATGTGAGACAACCCGCCTCCACCACCCTCCCAAGCAGCACATTCCAGACCGTCACCACCCAAAATAACTTTGGATTTTCCTTTATTTTACTTGCCAATGCTTTTTCATGCCCCCTTTTTGCTCTCCTAATTTCCTTCTTAAATTCCCCCCTACACATTCTATACTCCTCTAGGGCTTCCGCTCTTTTGAGCCCTTGGTACCTGCCATAAGCCTCCCTTTTTCTCTTTATCCAATCCTGTATATCCCTCAACATCCAGGGTTCCCTGGATTTCTTGGTCCCGCCCGCAAAATATCTGTTCAATTCATCCGCTATTTCCTTATTTTCCGTCATTAATCCCCCAGATTCACTTTCTGGGTAACAAGTGCTCACTTTACTTATTCTTTTCTTTTTTAATAACCTGTAGAAACTCTTACTGTCTGTTTTTATATTTCAAGCTAGCTTTCTCTTGTATTCTAATTTCTCCCTCCTTATTAATCTTTTAGCCGTGGATTTCCTGTAGGTGTGACACTGTCACATTTACCCTGTCACACTTTGTTGATGAAAGAAAACGGAAGCAAAACAAAACTGAGCTAGTGAGAGGATATGAATCAAAGATTCGAAAACTGACAAAAAGCTACAAAGGGTTGAGGGAAGTACCCATGCGTGGATGACCAGTTTAGGCAATCGAGAAAGAAAGGAGAAAAGGATGAGTCAAATAAATTGGCCAGAAAAAAACTAAGTCCTTCTGTCTTCCATTTTTAAGAACTCTGCAAATTAAATTTATCATCTCCAAAATAAAGTTTTAAACAAAATTGTAGCATGAAATTGATATTTTTCACAATCAATTTGTCTGTTAAGGCCTTCATTAAACTTTTTACTTCGAGGCTTCTGTCAATATCCTTTGTAAATTTGACAGATTACTTTTTAACTGAGAGCAGCTGGAGGGAGTTACCAACCCTACACCTGCAATCTGAGCATGTGCAGGTTTGCAGTGTCTCCCACCAGGCATCAAATTGTTCTTCTCTGGATTTTCCAAGTACAAGCTCCATCCTTTCATTCTATGTCACCCTGTGTATATTTCTTTGTGTTTGGAAATAGCTTAAAAATGATTTGAAAATGATCAGGTGATAATTTAATAATCACCTGACTAAATGCAGGTATTTTTCCATTCTTTTTTAAACTTAAGTAGCAGCATAAATCAGCGACATTGGCTGGAATTTTTCACCCCCGTTGGCGTCAGGCATCATGGTGGGCATGAGCGGACAATGTGGTGAGAAGGCCAAAAATCGGTTTCACGATGTCGTGAAACCAATTTGCAATCGTCCACTCCACCCGTCAATTGCATTCCGTGTTTTCTGCTGCTGCATATAATTATACAGCATTTAAAAGGCGCGCACCTGGCGAGCTGAACTTCGAGGGAAACTTGGAGGTGAGTGCCCACTAACATCTTGCAGCGCTCATGAGGGTTGCCCAATCGACCTCAGGGAAGAGGCACCACGCATTCAGGCGAGGGCACAGGCAAGTCGCTTTTTCCCTGTTGGCTGACAGTGCAGTGCCCGCAGCGGTTGGGGTGAGTTGTTGGGGGCAAGGCAGCTCGATCTGAGGTGAGTTGGGGGAGCAAGACGGCAGGGTCTGAGGTGAGCTGGGGGGGGCAAGGCAGCACAGTCTGAGGCGAGTTGGGGGGCAAGGCAGCACGGTATGAGGTGAGTTAGGGGGTCCAAGGCATTCACAGTCTGAAGTGGGCTGCATGGGGGCCAAGACAGCACGGCCTGATGGTAATGCTCAAGCACTTGCTGTGGGGAGGAGAGAGAAGTGGCCATGCATTAGGGAAACCTTGTATAAAGTGACCATTCCTCCGCAGCTGAGACAGTTCAGGCACAGCCACATTGACATGCTTGAACTCGGGCCTCTAGTTTATCTGTCCATTCAAGCAACGCAGAGGCATGAAAGTGTCACCAAATGCTCCTGAACCTTTCAACCCTCAGGCACAGACTGCAAACTGATGAACTTTTTAGTGGACTGCAGAACAATTGGACAACTGGGCAAGTTACGCAATCTCCTTGCGAAAGCTGGCCATGGAGAAGTCATTGGTGGAGGCGCTCACAGCCCCTTGCAATGTCATCATTCAGATTTGGACCAGTCTCCCCCATGGTTCAAGCTAACAGCGCAGCCTTGCAGTGCAGGCTAGGAGGATGCCTGTGCCTGAGCTGAGAGCGCAGAATGCAGTCCAGTGGGTGAAGCTGCTGCCAATCGGTCAGCTGGAGTGGGGCGGAGTTGGGTGGGGTTTCGGGCAACCATGCAGCGCCCTAAGCTCTGGCCATCCAAGTGATGGCCAGCACTCTCCAGCATGTGTTAAGGGGCCTTCAGACTTAACCAAGAGAGGTTCTTACTACACCAAAGCTAACCCATGCGTCTCTCTCTTTCATTCTGCAGGTGGAGTACATCAGGAGCATGGAGCCTGGTGACCTAGATGTATATCTTATGGCTTACAAGGGAGCGAAGATGAAGGAGAAGAGAGCGATGAAGGTGCCTGGCTGATCAGAAGGAGGAGCAGCACCCTCAAGAAGAGGGTCTGGGCAAGTTAGGGGGGCTGGGTCTCCTGCTCACGCCACTGAAAAGCCACAGCAAGCCGTCGCTGGTTGGTGCCTAGCTAGACCCAGGGTCTACAGGTGGCACTTATCATTCATGAAGTTGAATGAGAAGCAGTGTCACTGAAGACTCCACATGTCCGGGGAACTGGACAGTCACATCTGCCACCTACTGCAGGATTTGGTGCCATGGGAACGTGGAGGGCATCCACTGCCCATGGCCATGAAAGTGACAGCGGCAGTCAATTTTTACATCAGTGGCTCCTTTCAGGGCTCCACAGGTGACCTCTGTGGGATCTCGCAAACCTCCACCCGCAAATGCATCCAGGAGATCTACGCAAAGGCACACAACTTTATGCATTTCAGCCGGGATCAAGAAAGCCAGGATGCAAGAGCACAGGGAATTGCCCAGGTCTCAGGTTTTTCACAGGTGCAGGGTGCCATCAACTGCACTCACATGGCACTCTGATCTCCGTGGTAACAAGCAGTCAACTACATCAACCGCAAGGGCTTCCACTTGCTGCATGTTCAGCTGGTGTGCCACCACCACAAACGCATCCTGTCGGTATGCCCAAGATTCCCAGGGAGTGCCCACAACTCCTACATTCTCAGCATGTCTCAGATTCCTGACATCTTCCAGGGTCCACAGACGTTGCAGGGTTGGCTCCTCAGGGACAAGGGCTGCCTGCAGAGGACGTGGCTGGTGATGGCCTTGGGGCGGCCTCAGGTTGTAGCAGAGAGAAGTACAATTAGGTTCATGCTGCAACTCGCACTTTGGTGGAGCAAACCATTGAGATGTTGCAAATGAGGTTCCAGTGCCTGGACTGGTCAGGTGGAGCCCTGCAATACAGCCCACAGAGGATGTCATGCATTGTTGTCACCTACTGCATCCTTCACAACCTGGTGCTGCAACAAGGAGAGGAGCCACCTGAGGAGGAGATAGAGAAGCTGCATGTCTCCTCTGATAAGAGAACATCAATGGGGATGAAGATGAGGGGGACCTTGAAGGCGAGGATGACAGAGATGAGGCCATCGCACTGGCCTGATGAGGCAGGCACGCTCGGGAGGCCCTCTTGGCTGCTAGATTGCAGAAGGATGATGACAACATGCAGTGTGGACACTCCATAGATCCTCACATAGATTATATGAATGTCTGACTCCTGTCTGGCTGATGGCAACTCACTTGCATTCTGCGAACAGGGTTATATCATGGAGATGCAGCAGGGAAATTTTAACTTTTCCTGATCCTATGGTATCCTTCATGAGCTGAACCCTTCAGGACCACACTGTCACTGGACACTGATGCTGATGAGATGGGGGGCCAGCTGCACCTCAAAGGTGTTGGGAGCTCACAGAGAGAATGATGGAACTTTGTGCCGCCGGCCCAGGACATTCTGGCAGCAATGATAAGCCCCATTAAGGTGCAGGTATGACTGATGTGTCCAGTGACTGTGAAGGCGTACCATCAATGTCCTGGGAAGATTGTACACAGCACAGAGAAGAGGCCCTGCACTGAGACGCCTGCCTTTATCTTGTGCAGGGACCAAGGTTTCACATCTGAGTGACACAAACACTGCTCATCAGAACATGGAACAATAGGCAGGGAGACATTCTTGAGAGTTTATATACAATATTGAACATTGTACATGTGATTAACAACCCTGCCCAGGCTGTGCACCTATATCTTCTTAACCTTCCTAACACTGCCGCTATGTCTCGGTGATCCCCCAACATCCACAGTGGAGATGGAGGCAGCCTGCTGTCTGTGATGACCTTGGGGGGGCATCCTCTGGAGGGCAGGGACCTGGAGGGCTCCAGCCTGCCTTCGGCGTCCTGCTGTGTGGCAGTGGTGCCTTCCTCAGCCTGTGGAGCTGGAGCTGCTGGGGTCACAGGAAGATGGGATTCGGATGGGCCGGACATTCCTGGAGTCATCTGGGTGGATGGTCCCGGGATGTGCACCTGCTGATCCTCCTCTCTGTGGGTGCCCAAGGGCCCTGGCTGACTCCTTGAGGAGAAGTGGGAGCTGGAGTGAGATCGAGCTGCCCTGCACCCCTCTCACGTTGATATTGTTGGAGGCCAACTATGACGTCAGCGATGGAGTTCAGCCTGCACAGCAGTGCAGGAACAATGCATAACCATGGAGGCCACCATCCTATCAGTTTTGACCTCGGTGCCTTGGCATGCTGGCGCTTTGACCCCAGCCTGAAGGTGGATGGACTTCTCCGTCGTGCCTTGCAATCTGAGGAGTGCAGTGGACATCCCTTCCTGATGTTCCTGAGCTTGCCTTTGCAGTTCCAGCTGACTTGGACTTATCTGACTTGGACTCAGCAGATTTCTGGCCTCCAGCAGTCCTCCGAATGCCAGACACCTGAGAAATACCTGCCACCGCCTGCTGTGGATCAGACAGTGCTCACCAGATTGTGACCTCGAAGCTACTCTAGAGCTCAGTCCCACCGAGGTATATGTTTCTGCGCTGGTGGAGAGTGTGGGTGAGCACTGTGATCGGTCTTCAATGAGGGTGGCATCAGATTCTTCTTCTGAGATTTCTTCAGAATTTGACTTAAGGACCTGGGTTGTGGACCCCTTCAGCTGCTTCTGAGATGTGCATAGCAGGGAATTGCGGAACAAAGGACCTGACTCACAGCTTGGTTGTCTGATGGATGTTGTACTACTGGGTCCTCACTTGGTTGAGCACTGCCAACCTCACCGTCAGCACAGGAATGGTTCAGATAATGGCCGGCCAGCTGGATGACTCTATTTTCAAAGTCCGTGAGGACCTTGATTTCAGGCATTCCTCCACCAGTCTGTGACCTCTCCCTTTTGTTGTGTGCCAGCTGGTCCTGCATGAATAGAGATAGAGAGAGTGTAAGCAGGACATCTACCAGGCTAGATAATAAGGATTTCTGGAATGTACATGGATGGTGAGCGATGCCATTGACCTGATGAGGACATGATCCGTAGCGCAAATGAAGTGTGTGAGAGAGTGAATGGTGATGTCCCTTGAACTGACAGTGAGTGAGACCCCTGTGGATGTGTGATGGGTTTGTGAGTGTGTGAGCTCAGAGCGATGAGAAGAGTGAATTACCCTGGTGGAACGGAGGAGATCATTCATCCTCTTTTGGCACTGGGTGGCTGTCCTCTTTGGCAGGGCATTGGCACTGACCACTGCTGCACCACCTCTCATGCTGGATTGGTGTCCTTGCTTGCTGGTCTTCTCCCAGAGCACAGCAGGCCTCCACTGCGTCCAGTAGGCATGCGAGGGAGATATTGCTAAATCTGGGGGCAGCATGTTTCTTCCCATTTGGCAGCCATCATTTCACAGTAACTCCCTATCCCTGGAAGTAGGTACAGCAAGCAATTAGGAAGGCAAATGGCATGTTGGCCTTTATTGCAAGAGGATTGGAGTCCAGGAATAAGAGGTTTTGCTATAATTGTACAGGACTTTGGTGAGAGCACACCTGGAATACTGGGCGGGATTTTCTGTTCTGGAGACTAAGTGTGGTGGTGTGCAGGTTTCGCAACGTGTTTCCCACTGGGTGGTGGGGTGGGAAATCATGCCCGATTTCACATTTGGAAGCTCATTAATTATGCATCAGTGAGTAGCTCTCCAAATCACATGACAGGGTGGGCATTGATTTGTCTGCCCACCTAATGGGGTTGAAGGTCCGGGCACCACCTGAACACACACATTACTTTCAGTAGGCCAACTGTGCACAGGAAACTTCTTAGTATGGCTCCACCAAAGGAAAAAAGCTGCTCCCAGGTTCAGCAATGACTCCCTTGAGGCCGTCGTCTGTAGAGTCCACCAGCACCAGGATGTCCTCTACCCGAGGGATCCCTGGAGGCCCACCAGCCTCACTTCATCGACCTGGGAAGAAGCTGCAAGGGAGGTCAGCTCGTCAGGCACCTACCTGAGAAACATTATCCAGTGCAGGAAAAGGATAAATGATCTCATCCATTCCGCCAGGGTAAGTCAACCTTCAGCTCACTCCAATCTCACACTCTCATAATGGCATCATGCACTCAAAGGGTTACACTGCTCAGGGAACGCACACAGTAGTAGCAGGAGAGACATCAGCAATGATTGCCTCATGGACGCTTTAACATCACCTGCATCTCATCTATTATTCTGCACTTACTTTACTTACCCTACTGGGAAGGGCTCAGCACACACAGCAGGCATGCATGCTTCCCAGCCTCCCCTCCATCTCTTCTCATCACCTTCCATCCCATTTATCTTCATGCAGACCAAGCTCAACGAAAGGGGATATCCCGGACAGGAGGAGGGATGGCAGATGTCCAGGAGCTGTCCCAGCGTGAGGAGCATGCCACCGAGCTGGCAGGTGAAGACAACGATCGCTCCTGTGGGGAAGGTGAGATCAGCCTCTCCCAGCAAGCCAGTACAGATGAGCCCTCCATGAGTTAATCACAACCTGATAATCACAGTGAATGATATGTAATGTTATATTCTGCCTGTTTATGAACTAAATCTGTCTTCTCTCTCTTACAAGCACCAGCCCAGACAGAGATCCGGTCCAACCATAAGCCCCAGCCCTCAAGCCACCTCAGGGGAGGATGCAGAGGATGCATCAGATGAAGAACTGTCACTGCATTCACCTGCACCCTCCGCCAGTACAGAGACACATGGGTCATAGGTCTAGATTAAGCTCAGGGTCACATTCTGGGGAACACCTTACTGACACAACTCTGCAGCAGTCAGAGGCAGTGACATCCCAGGTCTCTGGCACTCGGAGGACTGCTGGAGAACAGCCACCTGCTGAGTCTGACTCAGATGATGAGCCCCTGCAAGCAGCTATATCTAACATGCTGGAGACACAATGACAGGTGGTGGAAAATCAGGTAGAATTACAAGAGGCAGTCAACAGATTAGAGCGAAGGATGGAGGAGTTCGTCCACTTTCTGTCTGATGTCGTGCCTCCGACATGCAAGCACCTCAAGGTCTCCATGGGAAGGGTGGCAGTCGCCTTGGAAACTTTGATCCAGCAGATGCTGCCAGATCACTATAGGCATAGGTGGCATCCATCAGTGGCTGGGTGAGAAGGGGCCGGGGCACCTTGAACTCCCTCCAGGAACCCCTTCTCCTCAGGGAGTCAGGAAGGGGCCCTCGGGCACTCATAGGAAGGAGGACCAGCAGCTGGAGACCCCAGGACTACGAGACCCATCACCTTGAGCTGCCCAGGCCAAGGCAGGTGTACCTGCTCCACAGCAGGAGAGCCAAAGCAGGCCAGGATCCTCCAGGTCTCGGCCCTCTAGAGGGCATCCACCAAGGTCATTAAAGACAACAGGGCGTAGCAGTCAGCAGACTGCCTCCACCACTGCTGCAGATGTCCGGGATGCATCAAGACGTAGCAGTAGGGTTAGAGAAATTACGAAACTTTGACATCACGAGTGTTCAATCACTGAATATATCATGCACTTTTGTAAATACATTTGCAGTTCATGAGAATGGTCTCGTCATTTGAACACATTGTGTATATGCGTTTATGTGCCCTTTTATTGCAAGGGTGAGCTATGCTCCCACTCAGTGATCATTTCCCTTTGTGAGCCTCACATTCATGTGATGTACAGCTGAGTCCTGATAGTCACACAACCCTTGTTATGTCAGGGAGATGTGTCAAACTCTTTACTGGAAGCATTTGTAAAATGTGTTAGTTAGTAACCTTTACTCCTTACAAGACAACATGGAGTTAGGCGTGTTCAATAGCCTTGGAGGGTTAGCTGTAATTGTCTCTCAAAATGAGAAGGCTGTCTTCATTGGAAGTGCCAAAGCACAAGATCTGCAGCCATGATGATCTTTCCAAACATGTGCGCATCTCATTGTCCACCAAAGTTTCTCATTAAGGTGGTGACAACTGCACCAAGTCTTCTGATGCATCATTTGTGCTGTTGTGCCGACTTTCACTTCCCAGAGCACACGCATAGAGGGTTCGTCAATGACCTTTCCAAAGATTATGGTCTGGTGAATCACTAGGGTTGAAGGTGCAAGTCTGAATGCTGAACTTGTTCTCGATGTTACTGGTTGTAAAGGCCTTTCAGTTCACTGGCTTGGCACTAAGGGACAGAAGGAATGTGGCCATGTCCCATTGCCTGCACCTTACTCCTCCTGGAATCCTGTGGCCATCAGTGTGGCACAGGCACATCATCGCTGTCATGCTTCTTTGATGGCATCTGCACATGGAAGCTGACCCTCATCTCCCTCTTCAGGTTCCTGCCCTTCCTGCTCTTCATCGTCCGAGGAGCTCTCAGCTTCCCCCATTTTGCCCTCTGGCAAGAGATGCCCCCTTTGTAGTGTCAGGTTGTGAAGGGCAAAATAAAGCCTGATTATGCTGGATGTCCTCTGTGGGATGTACTGCAGAGCCCCACCTGAGTGGTCCAAGCATTGGAAGCACATCTTCAGGATGCCAATGGTCTGCTTGATGATGGATTGTGTCGAGCTATTTGTCACATTGTACCTCTCCTCTGAGACACTCTGAGGATGGTGCATGGGTGTCATGAGCCATCATTTGATCAGGTACCCCTTATCCACAAGCAGCCAGCCCTGTATTCGCTGAGGGCCTTCAAAAATGCGAGGTACCTGGGAATGACTCAGGATGTATGAGTCATGAGAACTCCCAGGGTTCCTGGCACAAACATGCTTAATGTGCTTCTGATGATCGTACACCAGTCAAACATTCAGGGAGTAGAACCCATTCCTGTTAATGAACATCAGGGGCTGCTGCCATGGAACTCCCCAAGCCACATGTGTGCAATCGATTGTACCCTGTACTCTAAGGAAGCTTGAGATAGCTGGAAACCCCAGAAATCTAGCAGCCTGGCTAGCTTCATCGAGTCTGAACTTCACATAATTATGAGCCTTACTGTAGAGAGCATCTGTCACCTCCTTGATATATTTATGTGTTGAGGACTGTGAGATGCTGCATAGGTCCCCTGTGGATCCCTGTAACGATCCGCAGGCAAAAAAAAAATGGAGCACAGCAGTGACCTTCAGGGGCACTGCCAGGAGGATGTCTGCCCAGTCCATGGGATGTTACATACTCCCACAAAATGTGGAAGATATGATCCACCACATCTCTTGACAAGTGCAGACGTCTCTTGCTCACCTCCAGATAGGAAAGTCTTCTTCAGTAGATCCTTGGTTGTGCGAGTCACCTCCGAGGGATGGTTCTAACCTCCTTAGCTTCTGGGCCTTGCTGGGGCTCCCCTGGACCATGGACCTCAGGCTGGGCCTCTTCTCAGATTTGGGCTAGGCAGCACCGGGACCTTCTCTTCCTCAATTGGATCACTGCCATCAAGAAGACAGCATTGAGCACAGGCTCCATAATTGAATCCTCCTTCTCCCTGTGGACTGATAGATGTAACAGATTAATGAATACTGGGCAAATATAGTAGTCCTCCCATTCACAAACAGAGGGCCAATGTCATGCCCTGGAGCTGCGTCTAGCTACTAGCTTTTCACTGGTACAGCCTTGAAGCTGAGGCCCAAACTCACATGTCTAAGTGACCAAGATGCCAACCCTGATACTTGACATCTCAATCCCACAGAGGTTGGAAGAAGTTTGGACGCATTCATGAAATGTGCCACCTTACCACAGACACTCCTGCAATCTCTGATCTGGTATATTGATTAAGCTCAACTTGCACTTCAGCAATGACTGGATGCCCTTTGGCCCATTATCCATGCAATTGGAGAAAGCACATAGAGGCTTTCATTGGTGATCTGGCAGGTACCTGTGCTTCCTTAAAAGTTGCCTGCATTTTCCATCCTCAAATGCCTCTCTGTTAATGTTCAAACAGAGCAACTGTGTAGTGAAGCCAATGACCCCTTCAGGCTCTTGTTAAAGCGCACCAAAAGGCATTGGCTCCAATGGCATCTTCTCAAAGGAGTCTTCCTCTTTTCTCTCAGCTCTGAATCTATTTCAATGTTCTGACTAAGCGGTTTGAGGGTGCTTCCTGAAAGGACCCCTTAATCCAGCCTTGGATTCCTCCCACACTGCCTCAGATCCCTCCCGTGCAAATTCTTTTCCAGTTTCAATTTTAAACTGCTCAATAACTTTGCGGTTTCAAGATGGTGGTGCTGCATTTCTACTACGAGACCAGGTTTGACACTCCCCTGCCAGTGTTCAGGTCTCTACAATCTTTCTGGAACCTCACGATGTGTAGATAGACCTTCCTCCAGTTATTCTCCAGCTTCCCCCAGTAACCCTGGATCCCATTGTTATTGTAGTGGACATTTCAGCCCCCCATCCTGAACCCGTAACTGTTGATGTCCTCATGCTGCAAAAGGACCTCACCCCTCCCCATCTTGAGACTGTGTGCACGATGACATGCAGAGGAGAACCGCCCCCAGGAGAACTTCAAGTACTCCCTTCCCCTTTATTACCCTTTCCTCATTTACAGGCTTCAGATGCCTCCATAACAATGACCATCCCACCTGCAGCCCAATACCGAGCCAGACAACCTCATCATCACTAACTGTAAGACAATGAACATGTCCCGCACACCAATCTGTGCCTTATCCCAATTCAGCACATAGGCCTTGCCTGTCCCTGGAGCGGAACTATGACATGCACACCATGCATATCCCTGTAGCATGGCCCTCAAAGCCCCAGGACTGCATTTAAAATCTCACCCTGGCTATGAGGTCCACAAAGCTCCAGGACTGCCCTTAACCTCTCACTCTGACCATTTGGCCCAGGCCAGGGACTATGACAGACTTTCAATGAGTTCTCCCATTCCCTCATGACTGATCACAACAGTCTCCCTTACTGCCACCCCACACACACCACCTTCAATGAGTCTCTGAGCAACCCATCACTCTTTTGCTACACTAACACAATGTCCCCCACCAATACGGAGTCTATGTGCATCCCCTACCATTCATACAGTTTGATTCCCATCTGCCCCTTCTGTGTCTGTATTCTAATCTTCCATGTTGGGCTCCAGCTTCCCCACCCTCAGCCTCCCTTCTGCCTGCCATCACCGACTCTCAACCCCATCCAACTCCACCATACCTCATTGTCCCTCATGTCTTTGTCATCCTCCCCCTGTCAACCCCACTATGCCGCATTGACTCCCATGTTTCTGTGTTATGACCCAGCAGTTGGTAAAGCTGAGTTATTTAAAAGTCCCAGAGGGAATCTTTAACAACTGTCAGAACCTATATTTTTATTTTTGTATGTTTGAGATGCAGCTCTCAATCCAGGATCAGACCACCAGTTCTCGAGAGGTTTTATATCAAAATATATGAGACATTTATTAATTGACACAAGTTAAATATATACACATGGCTACAAAATTACTACGATCGTAACTTTAACAAATCCCCAATATTGTCTCACTTAAGGCAACAGTAACCCATGGACCTTCAGCAGACACCAGGCAAAGCATCTTCACCTTACAAATTCAAAATGAGGTTCCTTTCACTTTGGTTCCTGTGGAGACACAGTGGTCAGCTTACAGTTGCTTTGATCTTACATTGCCTCTGCCCTGCACACACAAAACTGCTGTCTGTAATACCCAACACAGCTCATGAATGTAAATTCTCATTGTATCACCAACCCCTTTGAACTCCTAACAATAAAAGTCCTTTCATAGTACCAATTTTATTAGTAATATAAACATATTGCTTGGTCTCTGCTAGCTAGATGCCAGATTTCACCCCCCTTCTTGAGTGCTCTATTCAACAAAATGCAAATGTACCTCTACCTCTCTACATCTCAAAACTAGTATACATCAAAGCATCCAGACTAGCTGGCTTTAATGCAATTAAGACAATTTAATCCAATTTATAAAAAACATTTCCAATAATATACGTTAATAGCTTCATGACACTCTGTCATCCACCACCCACCCACCAACTCCACCTCTCCCCCCCCTCACCCCCAACAGTCACAATGCTGGTCTCTGTTTCAGAGTGCAGCCCTGCCTGAGACCTACAGCACACACTGAGCGCTGTCCTCCCAGAGTACGGAGGCACCCACTGTGAGCAGACCAACCCTGCACCCCCACCATTATGGCGTAACACTGCCATGGCTAAGAAACCAGAGCAGTGCTATTGCAGGTAGGTTTTGAATGTGTCACTCACCTCGAGGTCATGAACAAAGTGATGGTGGATAGCTGCATGACACTTATAATCAAGTTGTGGTTTAGACTGGTCTAATTTCCCAATGGTATGGCATGTAGTTGGGAGAGGGAATGTGATTCCAGCGAATAGTGTTTTTAATGAGTATTCATGACATGCTAATGCATGCAAATTGTGTTCCTGACATGGATCAATGGGAACCCAGCCCGCCATCAGCCCGCCATGAAAGGGGAAAATTCCAAATTAATTTCCCAACGGCAGAATTCCGTTATTTGGCCACCCTCCGAACTTTTCACTTCTGCCCGCCACAAAACCCGCTGTTGGCAGGACCGGAAAATTCCGCCCACTGTGTGCAATTTTGCTCTCCATATTTAAAGAAGGATATACTTACATTGGAAGCAGTGCAGCAAAGGTCCACTAAATTGGTCTCTGGGATGAGAGGGTTGTCCTATGATGATAGGCTGAGTAAATTGGGTTTATATTCTCTGGGGTTATTAGGAATGAGAGGTGATCTCATTGAAACATACAAGATTCTGAAGGGTAGACACTGAGAGGTTGTTTCCCCTGACTTAGGAATCCAGAACAAGGGGGCACAGTTTCAGGGTAAGGGGTCAAATAGTTAGGACTGAGATGAGGAGAAATGTCTTTACTACAGGAATCACAGAATCACACAGTGCAGAAGAGGCCCTTCGGCCCATGGAGTCTGCATCGATACATGAGAAACACCGACCTAATCCCATTTACCAGCACTTGGCCCATAGCTTTGAATGTTATGATGTACCAAGTGCTCACCCAGGTACTTTTTAAAGGATGTGAGGCAACCCGCCTCCATCACCCTCCCAGGCAGTACATTCCAGACCGCCACCACCCTCTGGGTAAAAAAGTTTTTCCTCACATCCCCCCCGAAAACACCTGCCCCTCACCTTGAACTTGTGTCCCCTCGTGACTGATGCTTCAACTGAGGGGAACAGCTGCTCCCTATCCACACTGTCCGTGCCCCTCATAATCTTGTATCAGGTCGCCCCTCAGTCTTCTCTGCTCCAATGAAAACAACTCAAGACTATCAACCTCTCTTCATAACTTAAACGTTTCATCCCAGGCAACATCCTGGTGAATCTCCTCTGCACCCCCTCCAGTGCAATCACATCCTTCCTATAATGTGGCGACCAGAACTGCACACAGTACTCCAGCTGTGGCCTCACCAAGGTTCTATACAACTCCAACATGACCTCCCTACTTTTGTAATCTATGCCTCGATTGATAAAGGCAAGTGGCCCAAGTGCCTTTTTCACCACCCCACTAACGTGCCCCTCTGCCTTCAGAGATCTATGGACACACATGCCAAGGTCCCTTTGTTCCTCAGAACTTCCCAGCGTCATGCTGTTCATTGAATACTTCCTTGTCAAATTACTCCTTCCAAAGTGTATCACCTCACACTTTTCAGGGTTAAATTCCATCTGCCACTTATCTGCCCATTTGACCATCCCGTCTATATCTTCCTGTAGCCCAAGACACTCAACCTCACTGTTAACCACCCGGCCAATCTTTGTGTCATCCGCAAACTTACTAATCCTACCCCCCACATAGTCATCTATGTCATTTATATAAATGACGAATAATAGGGGACCGAGCACAGATACCTGTGGTACGCCACTGGTCACGGGCTTCCAGTCACTAAAGCAGCCTTCTGTCATCACCCTCTGTCTCCTACAACTAAGCCAATTTTGAATCCACCTTATCAAATTACCCTATATCCCATGTGCATTTGCCTTCTTTATAAGTCTCCCATGTGGGACCTTGTCAGAGGCTTTGGTGAAATCCATATAAACTACATCAACTGCACTACCTTCATCTACACACCTGGTCACCTCCTCAAAAAATTCAATCAAATTTATTCGGCATGACCTCCCTCTGACAAAGCCATGCTGACTATCCCTGATCAAACCTTGCCTCTCCAACTGGAGATAGATACTCTCCTTCAGAATTTTCTCCAATAGTTTCCCTACCACTGACGTGAGACTCACAGGTCTGTAGTTCCCTGGCTAATCTCTACAACCTTTCTTAAATAGCAGAACCATATGAGCTGTTCTCCAGTCCTCTGGCACCTCCCCCGTGGCCAGAAAGGAATTAAAAATTTGGGTCAGAGCCCCTGCGATCTCCACCCTTGCCTCCCTCAGCAGTCTGGGACACAAGTCATCCGGACCTGGAGATTTGTCCACTTTTAAGCCTGCCAACACCTCCAAAACCTCGTCACTCCCTATATCAATTTGCTCAAGAACCTCGCAGTCTCTCTCCCCGAGTTCCATACCTTCATCCTCATTCTCTTGGGTGAAGACGGATGTGAAGAATTCATTCAACACTCTACCAATGTCCCATAGATTGCTCCCTTGGTCCCTAACGGGCCTTACTCTTTCCCTGGTTATCCTCTTCCCATTGATATAATTATAAAACATCTTGGAATTTTCCCTACTTTTACCAGCCAGAGCTTTCTCATATCCCTTCTTTGCTCTCCGAATTGCTTTCACCCTGCACTTTCTGTACTCCACTAATGCCTCAGTTGATTTGCTCCCCTTGTACCCGCTAAAAGCTTCTCTTTTCCTTCTCATTGTATCCTGAATATCTCTGGTCATCCATGGTTCTCTGGGCTTGATACTCCTTCCTATCACCCTAGAGGGAAATGTTGAGCCTGTACCCTCCTCATTTCCTTTTTGAAAGCCCCCCACTGCTCTTCTGTCGATTTCCCCACAAATAGCTGTTCCCAGTCTACCTTGGCCAGATCCTGCCTTATTTTACTAAAATCCACTCTCCCCCCAATCCAAAACCTTGTTTTGCAACTTGTCTATTTCTTTGTCCATAACAAGCTTAAATTGTACCATGTTGTGGTCACTATCACTAAAATGCTCCCCCACCACCACCTCAGCAACCTGTCCAGCTTCATTCCCCAGAATTAGGTCCAGCACTGCACCGTCCCTTGTTGGGCCCTCTGCATATTCACCTAAACAGTTCTCCTGTACACATTTCAAGAAATCCACTCCATCCAAGCCCTTAACACTATGTCTATCCCAATTAATGTTGGGAAAATTGAAATCACCTAATATAATTACCCTATTGTTATTGTTTTTACACACCTCTGCAAATTGTGCACATATTTGCTCCTCAATTTCCCGCTGACTATCTGGGGATCTATAATAAACACCTAACAATGTGGCTGCCCCTTTTTTATTCCCAAGCTCTACCCACAAAGCTTCATTCGATGCCCCCTCCAAGATATCATCTCTCCTTACTGCAGTAACTGACTCCTTAACTAATAACGCAATGCCTCCTCCTCTTTAACCCCCTCCCCTGTCTCGCCTGAAGATTCTATATCCCAGAATGTTGAGCTGCCAATTCTGCCCCGCTCTCAACCACGTCTCTGTGATGGCTACTATATCACAATTACATGTGTCAATCCTCACCCTTAACTCATCCGTTTTATCTGTAATACTCCTGGCATTAAAGTTGAGGCCATCCAGCCTTGCCTTACTCCCCTGAAACTTAATGCAGCTGTACTCCCTCTGACTTGATTGTTTAACTGTATTATGATGTGTCCCTATTCTGCTAACATTCTGTGTCCCCTCCCCCTGGCGAATTAGTTTAAACTCTTCCTAACAGCACTAGCAAACCTGCCTGCAAGGATGTTAGTCCTGCTCTGGTTCAGATGTAGACCATCCCACTTGTACAGGTCCCACCTTCCCCAGAAATGGTCCCAGTGATCCAGGAATCAAAAACCTTCCCTCCTGCACCAACTCTTAAGCCACGTATTCATCTGCGCTATTCTCCTATTTCTGTGCCACAGTAGCGCCTATCTGTTCCCCTGACTATAGAATCCCCCATTACTATTGCTCTTCCTCTCTTCTTCCGCTCTGTACAGACAGGCTGCTTGTGGTGCCAGGAGCTTGGCTCTGTCTGCACCCTGGAGGAACCAGCGCCCTCATCAGCCTCCAAAATGTAATACCGATTTGTGAGCAGGACCTCAGGGGACTCCTGAACTACCTACCTGTTTCTCTTGGACTGCCTGGTGGTCACCCATTCCCTTCCTTCCTCAGGTTCCTTCAGCTGCAGTGTGACCACCTCTCTAAACGTGATACCACAATGCTCTCAGACTCGTGGATGCTCCAGTGTCCCCAGCCGCCGTTCCAGCTCTGAAACCCGAGCTTCCAAGAGCTGCAGCTGGACACACTTCCTGCACACATGCTGGTCCCAGGCACTGGAAATGTTCCCGGCTTCCCACAAGGAACAGGAGGAGCACACCACGGCTTTGAGCTCTCCTGCCATGATTTACCTCTTTAAATTAAACCTTTTAAATCAATTACTCTGGGGCCCTTCTTTCCTGATCCTCGTTACTACAGAATATACAAACTATAAACCACAAAAAGACCTTAAACTATAACGATGAAAGTAGTAAATACTTACCCAACCTTACCCACTATTTACCAGTTATTTCTCTCTCTTGTAGCCTGCTGCAGCAGGGCAAGACCACCCTCTGAAGATTTAAGAAGTTGGATAGCAAAGAAAAATTGCAAAGAACACCTCTTACTCTATGCACCGAATTCCCACCGTGCACCAAATTGCTAATACCCACACTCAGTCTGACTGTGTCTCACTCAGGATAAGGTCTATCCCCTGCTCATGTGCAAGTGAGTTGTGAGTCTTTGGAATTCTCTACCCAGAGGGTTGTGGATGCTCCATCATTGAGTATTTTCAAGGCTAGGATAGCCTTGGTCTCTCAGGGAATCAAGGCATATGGGGAATAGGTGGGAAAATGGAGTTGAAGTCCAATATTAGCCATGTTTGTATTGAATGGCAGAGCATATTCATTGGATTGTATGGTCTACTTTTACTCTTATTTCTTGTGTTCTTGTGACTGCAATTTTAACTTGGTGGCCTGCAAAGGACGTGGCAGTGAATTTCCAACCAGGTCCAACCCAAAGAGGAAACAGATTGGGCCCAGAGGATGCCCAAAAAAGTGCATTTTTAAACTATCCTTGTAGAAATGCTGTTCCAGTCCTACAAGGAAAGCTGAGGCTTTTTAGTGCCAAATCTCTTCATTTCCATCTTTAAACCCTTCCCTACCAACCCACCCATCTGCAGCTCTGCTTACACATCCACATACCCCAACCACCACTTCTCCCATTTCCTGTGTTATGATCCCAGCTGATATTACTACTGGGCAAGCCTGATCTCAGGATGGGACCCGGCTTGATAGATCCTAACTTTTTTTTAGATATGTGAAGAGTGGCTATTGAACAGAGTCACAGGAGTCAGCTGATGAACTTTTAACAAAAGAACAAAACATTTATTGATCAAGAAAAAAATGAACTATATTACAATACTCCTTCACCCACAACTATACCTTCATAGATATATGCATATTTATAAGGATGACAAGTTACAAAAACTATCTTATACTCTAACGTTCACAGTAAGTACACAATCCATGTAAACCAATAGGCGACCTGTAGTCAGACACCCCACACTCTGAAACCAAATGACAGATGCCACCCCAAACAGATGCAACGGATCTCTCATCAACTCCCCCCAGATGCTTGTCACACCGTGAGTTAACCGGTCTCACTGACTCTGTCTTTCACACAAGGGTTTCCAAACTCCACTTTCAAAGAACATGCTTTGGAATCTTCTCCCCCAAACTGACACTTTCCAGCAGACGCCTTCCGCAAGGGTCCACCTCCTGGGTTTCAAACTCTCCTTCCGATGTTCCTCTCCCCTGGATCACCATGTGTATTCAAACTGTCTTCCACGCACTCTCTCGCACTGACTCAGCCATGCCAACAGAACACCACTGCTTCACATGTCCATAGTAAACAGTTACAGACCTTCAGCTGTCTCCTTGGACCTTCCAGCTTCTCCTTACTTTCACTTACACAGAACAGGGCCTTTTCTAGATTCCTGTCCTTTGACTAGACTGTCCTCTTGGGACCTTTCCTGTTTCACTCCCCTGGATTTGGGGACTTCCTCCTTTAGTTTATTTGGGATCCTCTGCAGTTCCCTCTCGCCTGTCCAGCTTACCCCGGCAGCTGGCTTCAACTTCAGTTTGGGACTTGTTATCTGTCCCTTTGCTAGGCTGCTTCTGCTGACAAACTTCCTTTTCAGTTTTTTTCTCCATCAATTAAAGTGATTGCAGTTTAAAACAAACAACCAAATCTTCCACAAGTACCATAAAGGTCAGGTGATTTCTTGGAAGCGGCCTGCTTGCTGACAGTTCCAAGGTGAACTTATGACCTTTTAAGAAAAACCCAGATGAGCATCCAAATGTCCAGATCATGCCATTTCCTTCCATTTTGTGAAAGAAAAATTCACAAAATTTTTGATCTTGAGACTAACACTTTAATCATATCATCCCTGTGAAATTCTGCTTTTATTTCCACTTTAACTTTATCTGCCACCTCTCTCAGTTTAGCCTTAGTAAAGGATTTCAAATAATCCACTGTTACATCCTCTACTCCCAGAAAAGTCAAAGCCAATTTTGAATTCCAACCTGTGTGTTACTTCACAGCAAATCCTGCTCCTATGCACACTAACTCCATATCCTTGTTTCTTTAAGGATTCACAGATCCCACATAAACTGAAGGATGTTTAATCCTGTAAGAGCACCCACTTTGTTATGATCCCAGCTGATGTTATTACTGAACGAGTCAGATCCCAGAATGGAACTTGGCTTGATAGACCATAAGTTTTTTTTATCTTTTTTTAAACCGTGGAGGTCACTTACTGAAACAAATTCACAGGAGTTTCCTGTTGACTTTTAAACAAAAAGATAAAATATTTATTAGACGAGAAACATTAACTATATTACAGGTAGACAACAAAACCATTGGAATGATTTCAACACAGACACCAAGGAAAAATGACTCAAGCTCACGCTATCCCTTTTATCCGGGCAACACCCTTACAGACCCAACACTCCAGTGAAGAGGTACCACTATTTCCACAACAAGGCTAGACCTGATTCAGTTGCAAAGAGGTTTCTTTACCAGTCGAGTTCTGAACATTCACTAGAAGTCCTTCCACAATTGGTATCTCCCTTGAGATATCCAGAAAACGCATTCTAAATTCACTATTACTTTAACTTTAGAACAAGATATATGTGTTCAATAAACTCATTTCCTCAGCAGTTTGGCATTATTTCCAGCTAGAGTATTAGACCTTTTCTGTCTTCACTCTGTGGTGTACACTTACCAACTGAACTAAAATCTGCCTTTCTGTCTTTCCCTGTCTCTTCATGGGTCTCTCTCTCTCTCTGATCCCCTGTTGCTAGGTAACAGCACAGTTTCGTTCCCTATTTTTTGTGTTTGTGTTAACTTCTCTAAACTACTAACAGCTTGGTAACCCATCTCTTCACTTCAAGAGTCGTAAAACGTCATTAAAAATGCATGTGTACAAGCAGAGCCTGGAGACTTCCTGGCTCCATTAAAAAAACTCTGAAATGAAACCAAACCCAAGTTTCACTTTTCTTAACACACAAATAAAAAAATAAATTAAACTTAAGGCCACATCTTGTTCCTAACACCCATAAATACAAATATAACTTACTTAAAATTATGTCTAACTCCTAACACCTCCTGCTCAGATACTGATACTTCATGTACTTGAGGACAGCTTAGAGACAAGGTTTGAACCTGGGTAGATACTGAGAGTGAGTGGTCTGTAGCTAGGGCAGGGTAGATGCCAGCTTACAGGAGGGCCAGGTGAGAGGACTCAGATGAGGACTTTGATGAGGCAGCCTACAGAAGAGGGCTGATGGGTTTATGCACTGAAATGTTTGGTGCATTGGCAAGGAGCATGGAGGAGTCTGGAACCAACTTGGCACAGAGCTTTACATAGAGCTTGGAGCCCATTCTCTCCAGCATGGAAGTGGTGCCTCCAAGAGAATACTTACAGACCTATTCATGATGCAGTGTCTGATGGCTGATATCTTAGCTCAATTGCAGCACAAGCAGAAGCCATCAAATATTTGGATGCTGAAGTGGAAGCTCAAATTGAAGTCATACAAGCCTAGACTGCTGCCATCATAGCTGCAGATACCAGTGCTCAAAGGCATTTGCAGGCTGTTGCAGCAGTGCAGCAATCTGATCTCCAATACATTACTGGATTACTGAGGTGCTGCCCCATGGGAGTGGCAGTGGCATCATGGAGCACAAAATGACTGTCCTCTCTCAGGATGACAGCATTCATCCTCCCATCACTGCCACCCTGTCAGTGTCCTTGCTGTTGCTGGTTGGTCAGCCAGCCAGCGCGCGCAAACCGTTGCCTCCCATGCTGAGGTGGTACAGTCTGAACCTCAGCTTCTTGGCCCAGAGCTGCTCAAGGTGCTGCAAGGCCATCTGCAGTCCCCCACAAACCCCCCGCCCCCACCAATTCCCCCACCCCACTGAAAATCAACAACCTTCCACCAGCTATGCTGCAGCCACATTGGCAGTACAACATAGAGCTAGAATAGGCAGAGGAACGTGGAAGACAGGCACTAAGGGGTGCACAATGGGGATTAGTTGACATTTGCATGCAATGCTTGATGGTTTGATTTATAAATTTGGCTTGGTATGTTTGTTTTGGGGTAACTTTTATTTTAGTTCTGTGGCCAAGAGATCTCTGGAACGGTCAAAGAAAGAAATGGGTGGGACTATTAGTGAATGGGGAATTGGGATTGCATTCACTGGTACAGCAGTTGAATGAATAGATCACAGACAGACCGGCCGAAAAGGATGTTTTGGTTGCCTCCACCCTTCCTCCCCCTCTTCCTCCTCCTCAGCTATTTGTTGACTACCTGGTGGTAAGGGTGTTCATTTGCATGTTCGGGGTCTAGACGGGGTTCTTGGGGCTTGTCTGTTCTCCCAAAGTAAGCTGCTCAAAGCTGTAGTTTGTTAAAACCATTACTCTTTATTTACAGCTACTATATACATATTGGGAACTCTGCACAAGGTTGGGACTTCTATGATGTTGTGACATGTGGTATTACATCATGATTAAACTAGCATCATGTGCTTCTGATGTTAACCCCTTTACTCTACATCAGCCCCAAGTCTTTATTCCTATCATATTTACATCCTCCTACATCTCCACGCAAAGTATCAGACTACACACTCTGAGGTGCCTTGACCAATCTCCCTGATCTTGTTCTGATCTCTTTCTGAGGTTGAGGATATTCTGTACTCTCCCTTCTGTTGATGTGAGTGTTCTTCTTCCGAGTGGCCGTAGAGCTTTGTCTTACTTCTTCTTTCTCTTTCGGATCTGAGTGGTAAGCCCAAGTTACTGTTGGCTTTCCTTCCAAGGATATTAAGGCACTTCAGTTTCTCCTTATGGTACCCTGGGATGTCTCAATCCTTTATGATCTCAGTTATGGAGTTCTTTTGATGATTGTGCCTTCTCTCTGTTGGTCTTGTACCCCTACTGTCTCTCTGGCTTCAGCACTGGTAACTCATGTGCTCGGTGACTGTGGCTAAAGTTACAAGCCTGTTTGTTTCTCTGTTTAAGCCTCTCATGGCCATTCATGGTGGTGTTGAATATAGGTTTGTGTCAGAGATGGAAATAGTTTTCTCAATCTCCTTCCCATCAATAACTCAGATGGTGAGAAACCATATTGCAGTGGCGAGGTTCGGTAACTCAGAAGAGCTAGATTAAGGTCTTCATTCTTTTTCAGCAAATCTTTAATGGTTGATACACCTTTCTCAGCTTCTCCATTTGCTTGGGGATAATGAGGTGAACTGGTTATGTGAACATGAAAGAAATTGCGAATATGCCGCCCAGAATCCAGCAACTCAGATTAAGATTAATGAGATATGACTCCATAACAGACTATGTTCAAGGGAAGTATCAATCGACAGCAGACACACTCTTGGATATCATCAGAAGGAACCAAACAAAAGGATTTACACTTCGAGGAGGTTGAAGCATATACATCCCTAGCTACTCAACACTTACCAGCTACTGCAAAAAGGTTGCAGGAAATAAATCAAGTACAGCACAATATGTTGAATGCCTCCAGACAAGAGAACGTTGTCTGGAAGGATGATCAGACTATATCCCCAGTAATCCCGTACTACGCCAATACTCTGAACAGCGCAAGTACCTCATAGTCATTGACAACTTATTAGTCTTCATTGAGGGAATAGTCATACCGACAGCCTTTGACTTGATATTCTTCAAAGACTTCACCAAGGTAACTTAGGAATAGCAAAATGTTGTGTGAGAGCCCAGCAATCAGTCTGGTGGCCAGGCATTACTCGTTCTATAGAAGAAATGATTTCTAATTGTCTTACGTGTGCAGTAAACAGCCAAGAGCAAAAAGAACCACTATCACCTTCTACTTTTCCATCAAGCACTTGGGAGTGGACTTATTTGATTTTATGGGGAAAACATTCCTTGCTGTCATTGATTACTCTCAAGGTGGATTGAAGTAAACAGATTGCATAGCATCACAGTGGAAACAGTCATTCAATCACTGAAGAGAATTTATGCAACACATGGTATTTCAGACATTGTAGTATCAGGAGCCATAATTTGCTAACAGGTTATTCCAAAATTTTGCAAAGGAATAGTGATGAGGTGGATTCAAAATTGGCTTAGTTGTAGGAGACAAAGGGTGATGACAGTAGGATGCTTTAGTGACTGGAAGCCAGTGTCCAGTGGCGTACCACAGGGATCTGTGCTGGGTCCCCTATTATTCAGCATTTATATAAATGACATAGATGACTATGTGGGGGGTAGGATTAGTAAGTTTGCAGATGACACAAAGATTGGCCGGGTGGTTAACAGTGATGTTGAGTGTCTTGGGCTACAAGAAGATATAGACAGGATGGTCAAATGGGCAGATAAGTGGCAGATGGAATTTAACCCTGAAAAGTGTGAGGTAATACACTTTGGAAGGAGTAATTTGACAAGGAAGTTTTCAATGAACGGCATGGCACTAGGAAGTTCTGAGGAACAAAGGGACCTTGGCGTGTTTGTCCATAGATCTCTGAAGGCGGAGGGGCATGTAAGTGGGGTGGTGAAAAAGGCATATGGGACACTTGCCTTTATCAATCGAGGCATAGATTACAAAAGTGGGGAGGTCATGTTGGAGTTGTATAGAACCTTGGTGAGGCCACAGCTGGAGTACTGTTTGCAGTTCTGATCGCCACATTATAGGAAAGATGTAATTGCACTGGAGGGGGTGCAGAGGAGATTCATCAGGATGTTGTCTGGGATGAAACATTTAAGTTATGAAGAGAGGTTGGATAGACTTGAGTTGTTTTCGTTGGAGCAGAGAAGACTGAGGGGCGACCTGATCGAGGTGTACAAGATTATGAAGGGCATGGACAAGGTGGATAGGAAGCAGCTGTTCCCTTCAGTTGAAGCATCAGTCACGAGGGGACATAAGTTCAAGGTGAGGGGCAGGAGGTTTCGGGGGGATGTGAGGAAAAACTTTTTTACCCGAGGGTGGTGACGGTCTGGAATGCACTGACTGGGAGGGTGGTGGAGGTGGGTTGCCTCACATCCTTTAAAAAGTACCTGGATGAGCACTTGGCACGTCATAACATTCAAGGCTATGGGCCAAGTGCTGGTAAATGGGATTAGGTAGGTAGGTCAGGTGTTTCTCACGTGTCGGTGCAGACTCGATGGGCCGAAAGGCCTCTTCTGCACTGTGTGATTCGGTGATCCTGTGATACAGCCAACGCTTCTTTTTCAATTGCGGCATATCTTTGTCTGTTTCTGATAATAACCTTGAGGCATAGTAAACTGGTCTATGTTTGCCGTCTGTCTGCACTTGAAATAATACTGTCCCCAGACCTGTTGACAATGCATCTCTGGCAACTATTGTCAGTAGTTCAGGATCATAATGTGCCAAAATTTCAGAGGAGATTAAAAGTAATTAATTTTTTTCAAAAGCAATTTTCTTGTTCACATTCCAGCACCACTGTTGACCCTGTCTCAACAGCTATCTCAAAGTCTCATTTGACCTCTGCTAAATTTGTAGGAACTTGCCAACTTGGTTGACCATCCCAAGGAATATTTGAAGCTCAGTTATCTTCCTGGGTTGTAGGAATTCTTTTTCCTTTTGTTTTTTTGTGGATCAACTATGTTCCACTGGCTTGCACTATGTGATCTCGAAACTTGATCCTATTTTTGGCAAGCTCACATTTTTCATTCAATGTTAGGCCTGCAAGCTGTAATATCTCTGGGCTGCTCGAACTCTGCGATCATGCTCTTCTCCCATGGAGCTTTGTATGAGTATGTCGTCCAAATTGCATATTGTTCCTTCCATACCTTCTAGGGTTTGATACAGTGTTCTCTGGAAAATTTCAGGAGCAGATGCAAATCCAAATGGTAATCTATTGAAATAATAATGACCAAATAGCATTATAAATGTGGTCAGTAATCTGGATTCTTTGTTCAGAGGGAACTGCCAAAATCCATTGTTTGCATCCAGTTTGGTGAATAGGATACTTTTGGCTAGTTTGGCACGACTCTCATCCACTGAGGCCATTGGGTGAATCTTATGTTCCACTGATTTGTTTAGTTGAGTTAAATCCACACAGGTTCTTAGAGAGCTGTTTGGCTTTGGGACTGTAACCATACCTGATCACCATTTTGTTGGCATGGTGATTGGTGAGATAACCCATTGCTGTTGCATCTTCTCAATTTTGCCCTTGACTTCGTCCAAGCGTGGGTGAGGGACTTTTTTGGCATAAAGAGATAAATTGGTTTAGCATCAACTTGTAGGGTGATATGGTACTAGGTCCTTAGTTTCCCTAGGCCTGTAAATGATTTTGGAAATTTATTCCTGAATGTACTGCTGTCATGCTCATCAGCAACTTCATCCACTTTATAGATTAGCTTCAATTTAAGCATGCCTTTCTGCTTAGACAGCATTCTTCAAAGAGTCACAGAATTTTAATGGCACAAGAGACGGCCATTCGGTCCATTGTGTCCGCACCAGCTCTCCAAATGAGCATTATGACATAGTGCCATTGCCCTGCATTTTCCCCATACACCTGCACATTGTTTCTATTCAAATGATCATCTAATGCCCCCTTGAATGCCTCGATTGAACCCGCCTCCACCACACTTCCAGGCAGTGCATTCCAGACCCCAACCACTCGTTGTGTGAAAGAGTTTGTTCTCACGTCACATTTTCTTCTTTTGCAAATCATTTGAAATCTGTGCCCTCTCATTCTTAATCCTTTTACGAGCAGGAACAGCTTTGCCCTATCTACTCTGTCCAGCCCCTCATGATCTTGAACATCTCTATCAAATCTCCTCTTAGCCTTTACCTCTCCAAGGAGAATAGTCCCAACCTCTCCAATTTATCCCCATAGCTGAAGTTTCTCATCCCTGGAATCATTCTTGTAAACCTCTTCTATATTCTCTCCAATGTGTTCACATCCTTCCTACAGTATGACGCCCAGAACTGTACACAATACTCCAGCTGAGGTCTAACAAGTGAGTATCTTATATAAAATCAGCATAACCTCCTTGCTCTTGTCCTCTATGCCCCTATTAATAAAGCCCAGGATACTTTATGCTTTATTAACTGCTCTCTCCACCTGTCCTGCCACCTTCTATGATCTATGCACGTATACACCCAGGTCTTTCTGCTCCTGCACCCCCTTCAGAATTTCACCCCTTACTTTATATTGTCTGTCCATGTTCTTCCTACCAAACGCATCACCTCACATTTCTCCGCCACCTATCTGCCCACTCCATCAGCTTGTCTATGTCCTTTTGAAGTTCCACACCATCCTCCTTGCAGCTCACAACACTCCCAAGCTTTGTATCATCCACAAGCTTTGAAACTGTCCCCTGAACACCACGATCTACATCATTAATATATATCAGGAAAAGCAAGGGTCTCAATACCGACCCCTGGGGAAGCTCCACTACAAACCTTCCTCCAGCCCAAAAAACATCCATTGACCATTACTCCCTGCTTCCTATTTTTCAGCCAATTTTGTATCCACGTTGCTACTGTCCCTTTTATTCCATGAGGAAGAACTTTTCTCATAAATCTGTTGTGTGGCACTGTATCAAATGCCTTTTGAAAGTCCATGTACACCACATCAACAGCATTACCCTCATCAACCCTCTCTGTTACCTCTTCAAAAAACTCCAGCAAGTTAGTCAAACACGATTTCCCCTTTAGAAATCCACACTGGCTCTTCCTTATCAACCCATATTTTTCCATATGACTACCAATTTTATCCCGAATAATTGTTTCTAGAATCTTACCCACCCCCACTGAAGTTAAACTGAATGGTTTGTAACTGCTAGCCTTATCCTTACAACCTTTTTTGAACAAGGGCGTAATGTTTGCAATTCTCCAGTCCTCTGGCATCTCCCCTGAATCTAGGGAAGACTGAAAGGTTATGGCCAGTGCCCCTGCAATTTATACTCTCACTTCCTTCAATATCCTTGGGTGCATCTCATCCGGTCCCAGTGCCTTGTCAACTTTAACTACCGACAGTCTATTCAACACTTCATCCTTATCAATTTTGAACACTTCTAGTGAGAGTTTCCTCCTCTGTCACCATGGCTTGGGTAGCATCTGCTTCCTTGGTAAAGAAAGATGCTAAGTATTCATTTAATAATTCAGCCATGGCCCCTTTGTCCATTTGTAAATTACCTTTTAGGTCCCTAATCGGCCCTACTCCTCCTTTCACCAACCTTTTACTATTTATGTGTCTATAGAAGACTTTGGGATTTCCCTTTATATTGGCTGCCAGTCTTTCCTCATAACCCCTTTTCGCTTCTCTAAGATGCTTATTCACCTCCCCTCTGAGCCTTCTGTATTCCTCTTGGTTCTCAATTGTATTTTCCACCTGACACCTGTCATAAGCACATTATTTCTTCTTTATCTTAGTTTCTATCTCCTTTTTCATCCTGGGAGCTCTGGATTTGTTTGCCCTTCCTTTCCCTTTTGATGGAATATGCCTTGACTTTTTGAAGGTAGCCCATTGTTCAGCTACAGTTTTTCCTACCAATCTTTCATTCCAGTCTACCTGGCCCAGCTCCATTCTTGCCCTATCAAAGTCGGCTCTCGTCCAGTTCATTTTTTTTATTCTGGATTGCCTATCGTCCTTTTTTATCATCATCCTAAAACGTACAATACAATGATCACTATCTCCTAAAAGCTCCCCCACTGACATTTGATCTACTTGGCTCACTTCATTTCCAAGAACCAAATTCAGTCTTTTCTTGTTGGATTGGACACATATTACTATAGAAAATTCTCCTGAACACAATCTAGGAACTTGTGCCCCTCTCCGCCCTTTATACTACCACTGTTCCAGTCTATATTCGGGTAATTAACGTCACCCACTATAACTATTCTATAATGCTTGCATCTCTAATTTCCCTGAAGATTTGTCTTCTACATCCTTCTCAGTATTTGGCGGTCTGTAGACTACACTGAGCAATGTAATTGCGCCTTTTCTGTTCCTTAGCTCTAGTCAAATTGATTCTGCTCTTGAACCCTCCGAGACATCCTCTTTCTCCAGCACTGCAATGCTCTCCTTAACCAATACCATCACCCCCCCTCCTTTCCTTCCTTTCCTATCTTTTCTGAACACCTTGTATCCGGAAATATTTAACACCCAGTTCTGCCCTTCCTTGAGCCAGGTCTCTGTTATTGCCACATCATATTTCTACATTGCAATCTGATTTAGATTTTGTTACTTTCTTCCTTACCCCGACTTTACCTATTAACTTACTATTCCCTATACTAGTGCTATCTGTCCCTCCCAGTATTTTGTGCACCCTGGTATTCCTCTCTAATATTTTCTCTTGGCTCCCACACCCCTGCCAAGTTAGTTTAAAGCCCTCCCAACAACACTGGCAAACCACCCCACAAGGAAGTCAGCCCCAGCTCTGTTCAGGTGAAACCCATCCGGCTTGTACAGGTACCATCTCCCCAAGAGCCAGTCCCAGTGTCCCAGGAATCTAAAGCCCTCCCTCCTGCACCACCTTTCCAGCCATGCATTCATCTGCCTTATCATCCTCTTTGTGTGCACACTAGCACGTGGCACTGGGAGAAATCCAGAGGTGACTACATTTGAGGTCCTGCTTGCTAAATTTCTACCTAGCTCCATAAATTCTGATTGTAGGACCACATCCCCTTCCTACCTAAGCCATTAGTACCAATGTGGACCACGATCTCTGGCCGATCACACTCCCCCAGAAGAGTGTCCTGCAGACACTCTGTGACATCCTTGACTCTGGCACCAGGGAGGCAACATACCATCCTGGAGTCACGTCTATGGCCACAGAAATGCCTGACTGCTCCCCTAACCAATGAATCCCCTATCACTATTGCTCTTTCTTTCTTCTTCCTCTCCACCTTTATAGCCGAGCCGCTCGTGGTGCCAAAAAACTTGGTTCTGACTGCACTCCTCTGAGGAATCAGTGCCCTCACCAGCTTCCAAAACAGAAAACCGATTTGTGAGTGGGACCCCAGGGGTCTCCTGCACTACCTGCCTACTTCTCTTGGGCTGCTTGTTGGTCACCCATTCCCTCTCTGTCTCCAGGCCCTTAAGCTGAAATGTGACAATCTCTGAACACGCTATCCACGTAGCTCTCAGCCTTGTGGGTGCGCCACAGTGACTCCAGCCACCCGCTTGAGCTCTGAAACCCGGAGCTCAAGTCTCTGCAGCTGGCAGCACTTCCTGCACATGTGGTCATCTAGGACACCAGTAGTGTCCATGGCTTCACACATATTACAGGCCATGCATTCCACTCGACTAAGCTGCCCTGCCATGTCTTAACTCTACTTCCCTTATATTAACTTTATTTTACTTTGGATTATTTATATTACTTTATTATATTGGCTCTAAATTTCCCTAATTCCTGGTGCTTCTCAGTTAAATCCAAGTATAGCTACTTGTTTAAAAATATTACACTTTTCTAATTTACTCACCAGGTCCTACTTACCAAGGCCACTACTCTTCTTTCTGAAGAAAGGTAGAAAAGGAAAAAAGAGCACTCCTCCCTCAACTCCCTCAGTCACCAAACTCCAACTGAAGCACTGTATTGCAGCCCAAAACAGCACCCGGTGCAGACAAAAGCAGCACTATAAGGTAGCTTACTTTTGTACTCTCTGAACCTAGCCTCTGGAAAACAATTTAAGCCAGTTATCTAATTAGCTAGTTGTGGCTGCAAGCAGAGCCTTTATGAGCCCTGTTTTAAGGCTGGACTAAATCTCATCTTCTTCCAACCCGAACAGCAACTTTAAGTTAATTGCTAAATTTAAAAAAGACTAGACTTCAGAGAGAATTTCACCCTTAACTACCTCAGTCACCAAACTCCAACTGAAGCATTCTACTGCAGCCCAAAACAGCACTCCAGATTTTGAACGACAGAGAGGTTCTAAGATTTCTCTATCTTTATACTTCAACTTTGCCATTTGACCTTTAACTTTTAATGTAACTTGATAGAAGAGAGTTGCAATGTATTCTGTTTGAGCCATTTTACTTTGTCGGATAAAATGCCTGTGTCTAATTTAAACTCTGTGTAGTGTCCATCCACTTCAAGTTTAATAATCCAGTACTTGCTTTCAGTATCATTTACTTCTCCTAGGAAGGTTACTTCCTTTTTCTTTGGTTCTTGCACTTCTGAAATGTGGTTCTGCTTTAATATTTTCTCTCTCTTTTCACAGGTTGTCAGTGTTTGAGCGACAGAGTTTCGAAGTGGTGTATGTTTTCACAGTTGTGGCACTCAGCTTCCCCTGCTGGACATTCTTCTCGCTTGTATTGTTTGTTCCCGCCACACCCAAGACATTTCAAGACGGCAGTTGGCATGCTTTTCACTGTTTTGGCAGGCTTATGCTTTGGTGCACTCTTTCTCTTATGGCCTACAAACTGAACGGTCTCACTCGATTTTCTCCACGGGACTTCGCCTTCACTGCAAACAAACGTCCGAGTTTGTTTTCTAAGCTGTTCGCCTCACAATTTGTACCACTTTGATTAGTGTTAAATCCTCTCTTGTCTGTAAGAGATCTGATAATGTTTCATCTAGGATCCCGACTGCATTTCTGTTATGAATCAATTCACCTCTTAAGATTCCATTATCTCAGTTCCCTGCCAGCCTGTATAGATCTTTGATAAATGAATCCATGCTTTCGCCTGGTCTTTGCTTTCTCTTGTTAAATTTTGCCCTTTCTCTAATTAAGTTTCTGCAGGTGCTAAACTATGAATCAAATACTTGCAGGACTTCTTTGTAAGAAGTTGAAGTCTCATCAACTCTCTGCCTTGCGATCATTTGTCAGCAATAGATCCAACTGCATAAAGTTAGTGTACTGATCTGATTTTTAAAAATCTTTATGGTGTGAACCTCTTTCCCCAGTTATCCCAGTTCTGGGCCTTTTGTGAGCCTTCAGCACTCCGAAATGGTCCTGGGAGTGTGAATTCTATGCTTCTACTGAGCTCTGGGATTGTTGCTGCTTTACCAACGCTGCTTGTTGCTTTGGTTCTGTGTCTCAGCTTGCATCTGCTGCACCCGCAATGCTCCAACTTTTGGTGAGTCTAGAACCTGTTCCTTTTGTCCTTCTTCCAAGCGTCTCTCGCCTTGCCAGGCGTGTAGCTGCTTCTTAAAGTTTTCCTGGGTCATTTACTCACCATCCATGGTCACCATGTTTTGTGCGTGTTCGGGGTCTGGATGGGGTTCTTTGAGGTTTGTCTATTCCCTCAAAGTAAGCTGTTCGAGACAGTAGTTTGTTAAAATCATCACTCTTTATTTACAGCTACTATGTATACATTGGGAGCTCTACTCGAGGTTGGAAATTCTCCTCCCTCCAGATCTCAGTTATTCAATCATCTGATGTAACATCATCATTAAATCAGCATCATGTGCTTCCGATGTTAACCCTTTGGTGAATCTGTACAGCCTGTAGCAAACTATGACAAATCTTGACATGTTGTGTGCCACGTATTGCAGAGGTCCTTCAGAGTGGGCCAGGTAGTAGAAACGTTCAGGCACCACAAAGATCTGTTCAATCATGTCTCCTATGGCAGCATGGCTTTCATTAAGTGCATGCTGCCTGTGTATATTTAGGTTGTACACCAGAGTTATGAGCCAGGTGGAAAGTGGATAGCCCTTGTTGATAGAGAACATCTCTCCTCCTTTCTACTACCCATCCCAGTGCCTGAGAACTTTGGAGCACTGCCTCTCCATAGTGAGTTTAGCACTGGGCATCATGCTACAATCTTTTTGGGAGCAATATAGCAGCACTGGCATCAAATTGTGACACATACTGATTAATGCCACAATATGCCTGCTCTGCATATTTCCAGCACACGCTCATACCTTTATCAAACCAATCGCTGACGCACCTCACACCAGAAGTGAATGTGCACTGAGGGATCCATTTTGGAACCAAAGCAGCACTCATTGCAGCAAAATATGTGCACATTCATGTTTTGCAGCCAAAATGTTTCTGAAGGAACCTCTCGGAGTTTTCAGCAACAGTAAACAGCAATCTGTCTCAATAAACGATTGTTTCTAACCAAGGAAACCACAATCACACGTGCTTCTATTCATATATTCCCCAGATTGGTTTATGCAAGAATTTCCTGACATTTTTAGATTATTTGTCATTCAATTCAATTTGATCGCATTCTACCTTGGCCAGGTAGAAAAACAGAGGCTGAGTGAGTTCCTTATGCTCTGCTGTGGCTGTCTGGGCAAACATCACTTGCAAACTACCTAATGCAGTTAGGAGAGAGGTTTTTTTAAAACATTTTTGCTTTAGTTTATTTTCAAAGGAGTTTTAAGTGTAGAGCCTGAGCTGACTTTCCCCTAGTCATCACTCAGCCTTGTGCACGTTTCCAGGTAAGAAGTGAACAACCGCTCCAAGGATCAACTTTACATTGCAAGTGCACGGTTTCCAGGGAGTGTCCATGACTCTTATGTTCTCATTAGGCCTTAGGTCCCTGACATCTTCCAGGGTCCACAGAGGCTGCAGGGATGGCGCCTCAGGAACAAGGGCCACCCACAGAGGACATGGCTGATGACACCTGTGTGGCGGCCTCAGACTGCAGCAGAGTAAAGGTACGAGGTTCATGCTGCAACTCATAACTTGGTGGAGCAAACCATCAGGATGCTGAAAATGAGGTTCCGGTGCCAGGACTGGTCTGGTGGAGCCTTGCAATATAGTCCACAGAGGGAGTCATGCATCGTCTTTGCCTGCTGCGCCCTTTACAGCCTGGGGCTGCAACAGGGGGAGGAGCTGGCTGAGGAGGAGCTGGATGTCTCCTCCAATGAAGGGGACATCGACGGGGATGATCAGGTTGAGGCCATCACACTGGCCAAGCGAGGCAGGTGCACTCAGGAGGCCGGCATACCTGCTAGGTTCATGGAGGATGATGACAATATGCAGTGAGGAGACACCAGAGATTGCATTGGTGAACATTTGACTCCAGTCTGGCTGATGGCAGCGCACATGCCCCCTGTGATAAGACTCCTGTCATGGACACACAGCGGAGGCCCTAATATTCGCTCGATTCCAGGAGGATGATGATGACATGCAGCGAGGACACTCCATAGATCTTCACATGGCCTCCGAGAATATCTGACTCCTGTCTGGCTGAGGGCAGCTCACTTGCGCTCTGTGATCAGGGTCATATCATATCAAGATGGAGAATGACGTAGTTGATTCTGAGACTAGTGTCCTGAATCTTAATAAAGGAAGCTACGATGGTATGAGGCGCGAGTTGGCTATGATGGATTGGGAAACATTACTTAAAGGGATGACAGTGGATAGGCAATGGCAAACATTCAAAGAGCACGTGGGTGAACTGCAACAATTGTTTGTTCCTGTCTGGCGCAAAAGTAAAACAGGAAAGGTGGCCAAATCATGGCTTACAAGGGAAATTAGAGATAGTATTAGATGCAAGGAAGAGGCATACAAATTGGCCAGAAAAAACAACAGACCTGAGGATTGGGAGCAGTTTAAATTCAGCAAAGGAGGACCAAGGGATTGATTAAGAAGGGGAAAATAGAGTACGAGAGTAAGCTTGCAGGGAACATAAAAACTGACTGTAGAAGTTTCTATAGGTATGTGAAGAGAAAAAGATTGGTGAAGACAAACGTAGGTCCCTTACAGTCAGAAACAGGGGAATTTATAATGGGCAACAAAGAAATGGCTGACCAACTAAATATATACTTTGGTTCTGTCTTTGCAAAGGAGGACACTAATAACAAACCAGAAATGTTGGGGAACGCAGGGTCCAGTGAGAGGGAGGAACTGAAAGAAATCAGTATTAGTAGGGAAATGGTATTGGGGAAAATGATGGGATTAAAGGCCGATAAATCCCTGGGGCCTGATAATCTACATCCCAGAGTACTTAAGGAAGTGGCCCTAGAAATAGTGGATGCATTGGTGGTCATCTTCCGAGATTTTATAGACTCCGGAATAGTTCCTACTGATTGGAGGGTAGCTAATGTAACCTCACTATTTAAAAAGGGAGGCAGAGAGAAAACAGGGAATTATAGACCAGTCAGCCTGACGTCGGTAGTGGGGAAAATTCTAGAGTCCATTATAAAAGATTTAATAGATGAGCATGTGGAAAACAGTGGCAGAATTGGACAGAGTCAGCATGGATTTATGAAAGGGAAATCATGCTTGATAAATCTACTGGAATTTTTTGAGGATGTAACTAGTAGAGGTGATGAGGGGGGAGCCATTGGATGTGGTTTATTTGGACTTTCAGAAGGCTTTCGACAAAGTCCCACATAAGAGATTGGCATGTAAAATTAAAGCGCATGGGATTAGGGGTAGTGTATTGAGATGGATAGAAACCTGGTTGGCAGACAGGAAACAAAGAGTAGGAATAAACGGGTCTTTTTCCGAATGGCAGGCAGTGACTAGTGGGGTACTGCAGAGATCGGTGCTGGGACCCCAGTTATTCACAATATATGTTAATGATTTAGACGAGGAAATTAAATGTAATATCCCCGAATTTACAGATGACACAAAGCTGGATGGGAGGGTGAGCTGTGAGGAGGTTGCAGAGATGTTTCAATGTGATTTGGACAAGCTGAGTGAGTGGGCAAATGCATGGCAAATGCAGTATAATGTGGATAAATGTGAGGTTATCCACTTTGGTAGCAAAAACAGGAAGGCAGATTATTATCTGAATGGCTATAAATTGAGAGAGGGGAATGTGCAATGAGACCTGGGTGTCCTTGTACACCAGTCGCTGAAGGTAAGCATGCAGATGCAGCAGGCAGTAAAGAAGGGAAATGATATGTTGGCCTTCATAGCCAGAGGATTCAAGTACAGGAACAGGGATGTCTTGCTGCAATTATACAGGGCCTTGGTGAGACCACACCTGGAATATTGTGTGCAGTTTTAGTCTCCTTATCTGAGGAAGGATGTACTTGCTATAGAGGGAGTGCAGCGAAGGCTTACCAGGCTGATTCCTGGGATGGCGGGACTGACATATGAGGAGAGATTGAGTCGATTAGGATTATATTCGCTGGAGTTCAGAAGAATGAGGGGGATCCCATAGAAACCTATAAAATTCTAACAGGACGAGACAGGGTAGATGCAGGAAGGATGTTCCCGATGGTGGGGGAGTCCAGAACCAGTGGTCACAGTCTGAGGATACGGGGTAGACCATTTAGGACTGAGATGAGGTGAAATTTCTTCACCCAGAGAGTGGTGAGCCTGTGGAATTCGCTACCACAGAAAGTAGTTGAGACCAAAACATTGTATGTTTTCAAGAAGAAGTTAGATATAGCTCTTGGGGTGAAAGAGATCAAAGGGTATGGGGAGAAAGCAGGAGCAGGCTATTGAGTTAGATGATCAGCCATGATCATAATGAATGGCGGAGCAGGCTCGAAGGGCCGAATAGTCCTTCTCCTGCTCCTAGTTTCTATGTTTCTATGATGCAGCCATGAAACTTTAAGTGCACCTGATCCTTTGTCAGCCTTCAGCACCAGACCCCTTTAGGAGCACAGCATCACTGGTCACTGACACTGAAGAAATGGCCAGTCCCACCTCAAAGATGCTGAAAGTACAGAGAGAATGACGGAACTCTGTGACGCCTGCCCCTGACATTCTGGCAGCAATAACAAGCACCATTGAGATGCAGGCATCAATAATGTGTCCAGTGAGTATGAATCTGGACCATCACTTTGGCCTGCTCCTCCCCCTGTTGCAGCCCCAGGCTGTAAAGGGCGCAGCAGGCAAAGACGATGCATGACTCCCTCTGTGGACTATATTGCAAGGGTCCACCAGACCAGTCCTGGCACCGGAATCTTATTTTCAGCATCCTGATGGTTTGCTCCACCAAGTTATGAGTTGCAGCATGAACCTCGTTCATGAAAACTGCTCATCATAACAAGCAGCCATAGGCAAGTAGACATTCTTGGAAATTTATTTACAATAGTGAACATTATGTACAGGTGATTAACACTTATGCTCAGGCTGTGCAAGTATATCTTCTTAACCTTCCTAACCCTGCACTACATCTTGGTGTTGCCCCGACACTCAGAGTGGAGGTGGAGGCAGCCTGCTGACTCTGAGTGTCGGGGCAACACCAAGATGTAGTAGCAGGGTTAGGAATGAGTCCAGAGGTTCATCACCTGACTCGGACTCAGCATATTTCTGGTCTCCAGAAGTCCTCTGAGTGCCAGACACCCGGGAAGTCCTTGCTGCCGCCTGCTGTGGATCAAACAGTGCAATGTGCTCACCAGATTGTGATCACAAGGCTACTCTAGAACTAGGTCCCATTGAGGCGTGTCTCTCTGCGCTGGTGGAGGGTGTGGGTGTGCATTGTGACGGATCGTCAATGAGGGTGTTTTCAGATTCTTCTTCCAAGTTGTCTTCGGCGTTTGATTGGAGGCCCTGGATCTTGGACTCCCTCAGCTGTTTCCCAGATGTTCCTGTGAAAGCAAAGAGTGATAATTAGTGCATGGCAGTGGCCTGTGAAACAGGACACATCACTCACAGCATGTTGTCTGCTGGATCCTCACTTGGTTGAGCACCGCTGACTTCACTGTCAGCACAGGAACGGTTCAGATCTTCGCTAGCCAGCTGGATGACTCAATTTTCAAAGTCTTTGAGGACCTTGATGTCGGGCAATCTTCCACCGGTATGCGACCTCTCTTTTGTTGTTGTGTGCCAGCTTGTCCTGCATGAATACAGGTGGAGAGTGTAAGTGGGACTCCTGCCAAGCCAGATGATAAGTATGCCTCGCATGTGTAGGTGGTGAGCAGTGACATGAACAGGATGAGGACAATGAAGGTATGTGTGAGAGAGCAAATGCTGACGTCCCTTGAACTGGCAGCGGATGAGATACCTGTGGATATGTGATGGGTTTGTGAGTGTGTGAGTTGAGAGTGATGAGAAGAGTGACTCACCCTGGCGTAACGGAGGAGATCATTCATCCTCTTGCGGCACTGGGGTGGCTGTCCTCTTTTGCAGGGCGTTGGCAATGACCAATGCTGTCACCATCTCCCAAGCAGGATTGGGAATGTTGCTGCCCCTACTGTGGCCAGAGCGGGGGGATAGAGGATATCACAGTGGACCTCCATGGCATCCAAAAGGCGCTCAAGGGACGTGTCACTAAACCAGTGGACTGCAGTCTTGTCTTTTGGGGCCATGTCTTTCGTGCAGCAGTCTTGGACTGGAAACACTGAGAGGTGTGCATGTAGCTGCACTTTATATATGGCACTTGGCACGAGGAAGTGGCAAGGTGACAGAGTGCCGGGCGAATGAGAGCCTACCCACCATCAAAACTACATGTTTCCTGGGAATGCGTGATTAATGAGGCCAGATTGGGATGATAAGTGTGAAAAGCCGATATTGCAGCCGGCTGATAAAACGTTCCTTTTCTCTACTGCTACCACACTTCGTGCAAATCTGGGGCGATTCCACCCCATGTCTTTTCATAGAGTTGTTAATGCAGTTAAATACTTCTTCACCAGTAGTGTTGCTTTGCAAAGATTCACATCAGGGCAAGCCTCCTCAATACATTTATCAAAGATGTAATGCACAAATACATGCAATACTGCAAGCCCTGACACAGCTCAATGAGTTGACTGACATAACGAATATGCATTTCTAAGATTTCAGTGGAGAAACTAATTATGTCAGCAACAAGATCTTGGCCTGAATTTTACCCTCAGGATGTACCCGAAGTCGGCATGGCTGGAAGCAGATGTAAAACCCGTTCCTGACCAAGATAGCGCTGTGAATGCAATGTAATGTTGGGTGGCCAATTAAGACCTGACCAGCGTGAAACACGGCTGCTTGCTGTTTTTCCTGTGTGCAGGGGTGGGAATGCATCGAGTCCAATGGCGGGGTGTTCAAAAACTGAAGAGGCAGCTCCATGGAGGCTGCCAGGAGTTGTGGGGGAGGCTGAGGGAGCTGTTTTGAAGCTATCTAGGAAGTGTCCAGGTGTGTACTCATTGCCTCAGCACCTGGTGGTCATGGAAGGCAGGAGGGCAAGTTGCGTGGGCACTCTGCCCCCCCGTATCTCAGTTGAGTGCCTGGGAGTGCTGGTCAAGGCCAGTGCCAGGTGGCATATCTTAATGTTTAGGGATGGCAAGATAAGGTCGCCCACCTGACTAAGAAGGCCTGGGCTGAGGTCGCCACCCAGGTCAGTGGGCATGACGTGGTGCGCGGCATGTGGCCTCAGTGCCACAAAAGGTTCAATGATCTTCGACAGTCAGCAAAGGTAAGTGCAGAGATGGCATGGACTTGTGGAGAGAACTTTAGTCAAGTGCCCGTTGCTCAGAACGTTCAGAAGTCTAAGAGTGTGTATACCAACTGGCACTGAAGCCCGCCTTGCCAAGGCTGGGATGTCAGCACGATTGGCCTCAGTACATTACAGGATGAGATGTGCCACAGTGACACGGCCTGCCTAATGCCTGGAAAGGACATTCAGGGAAACGGAGCAATAATGAGGCTATTTTTCCCTGTCAGGAGAAGAGCAGTCATAACGCTGCGGAGTGCTGCAGGCGGGTGGAGGAATGTCAAATCTGTGCATCCTCATGAAGCATGAAAACGATGCACTGGAGCTAGAATGCCACGGGCCAGCTCACTCCTCCGGTTGTGGTGAGGCGGGGGTCTTGGATGAAAGTAAGAGTGCAGGTGACAGGTGCGTGTGAGGTGGGTGTTGGAAACATAATGGGCTCCTTTCATCAGAAACTGAACTGTCGTAGCCAGAGAGCCCAGTGAAGCTCCAATGCAGATGGCACCATGCAGTACATCTCAGCCCGCTTAGCATGCATAGTGACTATGGTGATTGAATGTATTGATCTTTTGCCTTCCGGAAGGAGATGCACCATCCGCAGGAGCCACCAGCAACTCCAAGACCCCCCATTGAGCTCAGATGAAGACATCACATTTACACCAGCGTCACACCATGTCTCTGAACCAGGCACCAGCGCAGATAGTCACATGTCAGTGGGCATTAGTTATTCGGCCCTGCGGATAATGCACAGTGGTGAGGGCACATCACACTCATATGAAGACCTGGCAGAAGCAGAGAGGTCCCAGGGAGCTGACAGTGGGCACACAGCTGGAGATTAGGACCAAGACAGATGATCAGCCTCCGGGGCCATCCATCAGGTGGCAGTTGCTGGATCTCCAGCGGGATGCACGGGAAGATCTGGTGAAGATCCATGAGGGCCTGCGTGCCATGAGCTCTGCCATGGGTTCTGCGTTGACCCTTAACACCGAATGCACAGCCTTCTCCATAGAGAGAGTGGCGATTCTTATGGAGAGGCAGCTTCAGGAGCAGACTCAGGGGTTCCTGGGGATGCACTCGGTCCTGCAAGCCCTCACACAGGCAATGACCTCAGGAAGTCACTGCCAGTGTGAGAGATGGATGAGGCACCTATGAGGCACCAGCAAAGAGGCTGGGTGCCCGCCCATCGATGGTGAGCATATGCACCTCACGCAGGCAGACGAGCTGCCTGTTGTCTGTGTGCACTCTTCTGAGGGCACTCCGGACAAGGGCACCAGCTCCTCCACCCCTCTGCCAATAGCCGCTGCATCTGATGATGCCGTGACAACTGAGGATTGTCCAGCCATAGGGCTGGACACACCCTCCCAGGTGGAGCCTGCACAGGCTCCGGTGGCCAGAGGACGACCATCAAGATCATCAGGGCCACCAGGCAGCAAGCTGCCTCCAATGCCACTGACAGCAAGGGGGGGAACACCAAGACGCAGCATGCACAGACATAAGTTGAAAACACCTTGAGCACAACAGGGGCCTGTCACAATTGACATTATTTGCGTTAATTATTTTGATGTTTATGTTAGGGATGGACACTTTGTTTGTTCTTTGTATGTTCATGTGAAGTAACGTAAACACTTATTTGATGTAAATGGGCTGAGTTGGCTGGATGGTTTGAATAGGTGCCAGATGCAGCACAGGCTTGTAAAAGTTTGGCATTGTGTGCTGCTGGCGTACTGAGTTGGGTTCTCATTTCTTGATTGTTAGGAAAGGAGACAGTGCCATTGGCTTGATGAAGCATTGATGCCTCCCTCATGTCCCGGTCTCTATGAAGGTTCCTGTCCTTTGCTTCGAGGTCCTCACCCTGTGCCACCCCAGGCTCTTCCTCTGAGCCATCACTTGAGTCATCCTCTGTGGCCTGTGGAGCGACCTCGCTTTCCTCAGTCTCCAATGAGTTCTCTTTGACAGAGCCAGGTTGTGCTCTGGAGGATACTGCATGCACACAACAAAAGGTGTTCAGCCAAACAGGCAGTACAAAACGTCTTGTACAGCTGGATACGTGACCGCATTACAAAATATTTTCAATTTTGCACAGTGTGACCAACTCTCATCTAAGTAAATCCGTCACTTCATCTATTCCTACTCTCCACCCACACCACACAAATATTTTTCACAGAATCCCTGGATATATCATATGGAACCTCAAGGATCCGCAGAACACAGTTTGGGAAACTCTGCTCTAGAATTTCAGGGCCAGTGGAGACAGGCGGAAAAGTGTCCACATAAGACTACTTGCACATGGCTCTCAACACCCACAACAATGCCTCGATACGCACTTATGTATGAATGGGAGGAATGCCCATCTCTGGTCCTCCAGGATGTCCTTTAAACGGAAGGGGTGGGGTGGAGGTGCCATGTCTAGACAGAGGCCAGACGAATGGCTTAGCACTTGCCTCCTGGCTTTGGGATGGAGGGAAACCTGTAAAGGACATGCTCACTTAATGTATCACTTCAATTTGCTCACACATCCACTGAGGTGTCCATAGAACCATAGAAAAGTTACAACACAGAAGGAGGCCATTCGGCCAGCACGAGGACACCCAGGTGCCCTTTCTAATCCCACCTTCCTGCATCCAGCCCATAGCCCTGCAGCTTACAGCACTTAAGGTGCAGATCCAGGTACTTTTTGAAAGAGTTTAGAGCTTCTGCCTCTATCACCAACTTGGGCAGCGAATTCCAGACACCTACTACCCTCTGTGTAAAAAAGTTCTTCCTCATGTCCCCCCTACACCTTTTGCCACTTATCTTGAATCTATGTCCCTTGGTTCTAGAATTCTCCATCAAGGGAAACAATTTTATCCTGTCCACTCCATCTATTCCCCTCATAATTTTGTACACCTCAATCAAGTCACCTCTCAGCCTTCTTTGTTCTAAGGAAAATAACCCCAACCTATCCAATCTCTCCTCGTAGCTACACTTTTCTAATCCTGGCAACATTATTGTAAACCTCCTCTGCACTCTCTCCAGAGCTATTATGTCCTTCCTGTAATGTGGTGATCAGAACTGCACACAATATTCCAGTTGTGGCCTCACCAGTGTTTTATACAATTCCAACATTATATCCTTACTTTTATATTCTATACCTCTGCCAATGAAGGAGAGCATTCCATGTGCCTTTTTTACAACCTTGTCTACTTGAACTGCTGCCTTCAGGGCCTGTGTACTTGTACGCCAAGATCTCTCACTTCATCTACCCCTCTTAGTATATTCCCATTTATTGTGTAATCCCTATGACTGTTTGACCTCCCTAAATGTATGACTTCACACTTCTCTATGTTAAAATCCATCTGTCACTTTACCGCCCACTCCACCAACCCATCTATATCGTTTTGGAGATTATGGCTATCCTCGACATTATCCACTACTCGGCCAATCTTTGTGTCATCTACAAATTTCCCAATCGTGCCTCCCACGTTCACGTTCAAATTGTTAATATATAAGACAAACAGCAAGGGTCCCAACACCGAGCCCTGTGGAACACCACTTGAGACAACTTTCCATTCGCAAGGGCATCCATCGACCATTACCCTTTGTTTCCTGTTACAAAGCCAACCTTTTATCCAGTTTGCCACATTACCCTGAATCCCATGGGCTTTTACTTTCCTGACCAATCTGCCATGTGGGACCTTGTCAAATGCCTTTCTAAAATCCATGTACACAACATCCACTGCACTACCTTCATCAACCCTTCTTGTCACTTCCTCAAAGAATTCAATCAAATTTGTGAGGCAAGACCTTCCTTTAACAAATCCTGCCTTGGAATGGCTCTCATCCATGAGAAGGAGGGCCAGCTGCTGGTTGGCACAGGGTCATGAAGAGCAAGAAACTAAGCAGCAAGAGGCTGGTGAACATGGACGACTGCAATGACAAGCATTGGCCAAACCATGGGTGTATTGCTGGTGGTGGTCTTATCTACAGATGAGCAAAAGACAATGCCAGAGGTGCCCTTGGGATATGTTTGTCCACAGCTGCCAGCTTCTCCAGTATGAGCTGTGGCTACAAGGACTCTGCAGGAGCAATGTGGAGCTCCAAGCCTGCAGTGAGTGAATGTCTGTCTGGATGCCATTTAAATATGGCGCCAGGACCTTTGACCTCATGAGGTCACGGCAGGGTGGGCGACTTCCTGCCACAACTTTCCGAGCTTCTCACGGATGCATAATTAATGAGCTCAAAAGCAGAAGATTGTGCATGTTCACCCACCCTGCTGCCTCGGGGAATTACGCCGACAATCCTGCCCACTTGGTCTCCAGAATGGAAAATTCTGACTGAGGTCTCTGTTCCTTTACTGAAGCTGGGTCAAAATCGTGGAACTCCCTCCCTAACAGCACAATGTGTATACCTACATCACAGCAGTTCCAAGAATGTGGCTTATCATCATCTTCTCAAGAGCAGTTAGGAATAGACAATAAAAGCTGGCCTTGCCAGCTATACTCACATCCCAAGAACGAATAACAAAAACATTCATTCTTATTCCTGCAGTGTGTTTTCATGCTATTCTTTAACTCCTGAAATTCTGCAAGATTCCTGCAGGAAACTGAGCTTTTTATGCACACAATTCATTACATAAATCTCAGGATAGTGTTTCTGCCTTGGGTTCTATCAGGAATCTGCATGCAAATTTGAATTGACTCTGGTCAGTTTAGGCTTCAATGTTCTGCTAAATTTAATTTACATAAACATAAATGTAAAATCAGATAACATGATAAAATACCATAATTTGTAAAGTCATAGAACATTATAGTTTCTTTCCAGTTATAAGTCTTCCTTCAGTGGTTGCAAAGGTGGTCATGAAATGAGTGCAGTGTGAATAGAGTGGAAAAGTTGAGAATTTGGTGAGAATGGGAATTCGGTGCCAAGGGGAAGGAGGCTTTTTGCCTTCTATACTTGAAATAGTTTGTGTAAGCCTGAGGAAGTATTTAAAATTTTTTTCCAGTGTTTCAGCACTTGGTGCAAGTTAGTGTGTAACAAATATTAAAAAGCCCTTACAGCAAACTAAAAAGTAGATACAAATAATATAAATAATCTAGACCAAGATATGGCAGAGCAGGTTGTATGTCTGGACTGCAGTATGAGAGAGTTTGTTGGACTGTCCCGAGTGAACACATCTGTAGGAGATGTCGCAGTCTCAAATCTCTCCAATTTAGAATCATTGAGCTGGAGCACGAGTTGGAGATCCTCCAACACAGAAGGGAGTCGGGGCAGTGTCTGAACCTGGTCACACATCGTAGAGAGGTTCAGGTTTCGAACAGGATTAGCTTGACCAAAAAAATCAGGGAGTCACAGAAACTGATCAACAACATAGAGAAGAGTAGCAAGAGGTCCTGGTTGCAGAATACTAGGAACTAAGAGATGAATTAAAAAGCAGGGCCTTATGGGTTATAATTCCTGGATTACTTCCCAGGCCACTTGCAAATTAACATATGGATAAGCAATTTAGACAGGTGAACAAGTGGTTAGAAGCGTTGTCTGAGAAGGAAGGGTTCCATTTTATGGGACACTGGCACCACCATCTCTTCTCCACAATCTCATTCACTTGTCCCAGTGTCAATAGCACTCCTCCTGGCTCCTCAGCTTTTTGAGCACAATTCAATTCCACCAGTTACACTGTGGGCACTTCCCTCAATATAATGTTCGTGGCTGGACTAAATATCCTTAAGCATACTGAGAATTTTATAAGATGAAAGCTATAACTTCATTTGTCACCACCTTTTGAATTAATATGGAACAAGATTTAGTAATCAAACCCAAATTGTGATAATTTGCTTTACTGGATAACATGTGGAATTCTCACCACATTGCCACCAAACAGAAAGCATCACAACACTGGCTCCACTCCATTCAGACTTACTTGCCCAGATGTAGTTACCACATGGAAGGACAAAGATTATATTATACAGTGCAATATTTAATGAGAGAGTTTAATCAACCTAAAAGGGAAGGTGAATTAAGGAAGTTCATCCTATATGTTCTTGGAAAGCATCAGTTTCTTTTGGGATAAAATATTAAACATGGATATAGGGTGGGCTCCAATTGTCCATACTTACACCAAGAACTGAAGAACATTGAGAATGTCACATCTTACACCATTTCTGGCTTGTGGATGTTATGATTACATCAACAAGCTGCCAAACAGACAGCCGGATCTCAAGTAACCATTCAAATCTTTGACAATTTACAATTAAAACTTGATCTAGAACAGAGCATGAAATACTTTCCTGAACCCACTAGATCCACAGCTTCAATCTTGAAACTTGGTGAAAGAGAAGCATTGGCCAGGATTTTCCTGCCCCATTGTGGCAGGACCCACAGGGAAAATTGGGCAGCCCAGCCAAGAGTTTTGGCAGGACCGGACAATCCCGGTAGGACCAGAAAATCCCTCCCATTATATTCAACTGTTCTAAACTAAAAGATTGAAAATCCCTACTTCGTTATTTCAAAAGGGGAGAGGGGCAAGTCCCATACTGGTGCTGTTGGAGGTGCTATTCTCAGGTTAGGGCAGAATAGAGGAGCTTTACTCTGCATCAAACTCATGGTGCACCTCACATGCTGGAGTGTTCTATTCCCCAGCACCAAACCAACTCATATCCATCACCTACATGAGGACTTTACAGCCAAGCATATTTGAAGTATAGGTATTGTTGGGATGCAGTAGCAATTTGTTATTTCTTAATTCGCTCTTGGGATGTGGTTGTCGCTGGCTAGGACAGCATCTATTGCCCATCCCTAATTACCCTTGAGGGCTGAGTGGCTTGCTAGGCCATTTCAGAAAGTATTTAAGAGTCAGCCACATTGCTGTGGGTCTGGGGTCACATGTAGGCCAGACCAGGCAAGGACAGCAGATTTCCTTCCCTAAAGGGCATTAATGAACCAGATGGGTTTTCACAACAATGGCTTCATGGTCACCATTAGATTTATAATTCCAGATTTTTTATTGAATTCAAATTTCACCATCTGCTGTGGTGAGATTTGAATCCAGCTCTCCAGAGCATCACTCTGGGTATCTGGAGTACTTGTCTAGCGACAATACCACTATGCCGCCACCTCCCCTGAACAGCAAGCTCCCACAAATCACAGTGAGATACTGATCAGAAAACCTGTTTTAGGGATGTTGGTTAAGGGATAAATATTGAGCAGGACACTGGGAAGCACTCCCTTGTTCCTATTCAAAATAGTACCATGGGGTTTTCTACGTTACTCAAGAAGGTAGGTAGAGCCTTGGTTTAATGTCTGACCTGAAAGGTGGCACCTTCAATAGTACAGCACCCCCTCAGTAACACACTGGATTATGTGCACCAGGCTCTGGCGAGGGACTGAATCCAGAACCTTCTGACTCGGGCAAGAATGTTACCAACTGAGGCATGGCTGACACTATAAAAGCAGGAAAGATATTTGGTGATTTTTTTTTAAACAAAGTTACAAACCGTAAGATCATATAAGTATAATCTCTTGAAATGAATCCAAACTATATATAAATATTAAACCAAATATTGGTAAATACTCATCCAAATACTAATAGATAAGTCTTCATGCAAATAAAACTTTAAATATTAATCCAAACTGTGTAATCTCCTCATCACCACCCAACTACCTGAATATCGTACAATGGGCACCACATGTTCTCTTAAACTCTGAAGGCACTGTTCCTTAGAGATTTAATTGTTGGGGAAGGAGGAATCATTTTAAGCAGAGAAGTTATGCATGTCTTGCCGCCTCTCCACCCACCCCTGCAGCCCAGAAAATCTACATTGTTATTGGTCTTCACATTATTATTTTGTTTTCCTGATTCAAGGGATAAATTGCAGGTCAGCTCTGTGAGGGTAGAATATTTTTTTTAGAAATCGTGGTTAAAGATGTCTGTTAAAGTCTGTGCAAATTACAAGATATAAGCTATCTTTAAAGTCATCCTGAGAATTTGTTATCTATTTATTGTTCTGAACTCAGCCCCTCAATCATCTAAAAACAGCATTCCTCAGAAGGTAGTTCAAACGTTTGATTTTTTATTTTAATAAATATTCTGTGTCTGAAAAAGACTAGACAAAACATTTTGAAGCAAATCCAGAGGCAATTATTTACTTTGTTCCATAAGACATGATCTCAAAGCACAAATTATTTATGCATCAATTTGATTAAAGGAGGAGTGCCTGAAAGAGCATGCAGCTCATTCAGTGCTTTGGATGCAATTTTACCTTTGAGCTATGGGCAGGAAGCTGCTCTGCATCACTTTGGATTTGTATGGGTAAACCCCTGTTGCACTTTTTTTTAACTAATAAATTTCACAATGGAATGGCACAGAAGCCTTTTAATATTGTTTAAAAGGTTGTTGGTTACATCTTTCCACAGATTAATGTCACCGAAATCTCTGAGTTCTACCAATTCTTCTATATATCCCTCTTCCTTTGCTCAACCATTCACCTAGACCCTAAGCTCTGGATGCTGTCCCTAAACCTCTCTTTCTCCCTTTAAGAAGCTCCTTAAAACCTACTTCTTTGACCAGGCTTTTGGTCACCTGTCCTAATGTCTTCTACTTTGGTATCAATTTTTGATGTCCCTGTGAAGTGCATTAAAGAAACTAAATTTGTTCCATTGTACATTGAGGTCAGGAATCTTAAAAAGCTGAAAAGGTCAGAAAAAGGTTATCAAATAACTATAGATGTTGGTAAAGGTGCTTTAGACTGAAGTTTCCTGTGAGGGTATAATAGGGAATTTACACCCAAAATTACACCCATTTTTAAAATTGCTTTCTGTCAATCTCATTAACGTACAATGGAATGTAAAGTTGAGCATCTACAAGTGGAAATCAGCACAAACAAGACCCAAGGAAAATTGTGATCTTACTTACTTAATACTTTAAGTACAAAGATTAAAGTTTCAACCCATCCAACCATTACACATGCATATGAAGCATAGAATGCGCATTATCCTTATTGATATATTACTGTCATGAAAATGCATTCGTAGAAACAGAGAATACAAGTTTCAGCCAGGAAGAAAAATTGCAATCTTGTCTTGACCTGCTTGTAGCCACCCCTACCTTGTAACCTACTGTCATGGTATGTCACGGTCATCTGTCTTGCACCATCCTCAAACATCCACTGTAGTTTGTCTGCAACCACTCTGTGATGTCCATCATCCAGCTATACCTAGGTCAATCCCTCTTTCTGCTGCCCTCCACTTTGTCCTCTAGAAGAGATGTCTGTAGCTTTTCAGTCCTGATCAAATGGCTGAAATACTGGCACTTTCTTTTCCCTATGTCACTTTTTAAGAGTTCTTTTTGTTCTTGCAATTTCAAGCACCTCTTCATTTGTCTTTTGGCATGAATTTAGAATTTTAAAATTCTAAATCTTAAAATTCACAATTTTATGAATTTTAATCATATACCTTAGCATCCACATTTCAAAGGCCTTTATTTTCTTCCACAAATCTTTACTTATTGTCCAGGTTTCTGAGGCACACTGTATAGGAAAGTGGATAAAATGTAAAATCTTATCTGTTTTTCCTTTGTTACAAGCTTGAGATTCCTTGTTGTTAACACATCCTTCATCTTCACAAAATTACTTCTGGCTATCTCTATCCTCCTCTGACTTTAGCATCACATCTACCATTTTCTGTTATTATTTGCCCTAAATAGACAAACTTATATACCTGTTCCAGTTTGACACCATCCACTTCATTCTTCACTCTAATTTCTTCTGATGTATTCTTTCTGACCACCATTGTAATAATATGAGAATAATGACAGCTGCTTGCTGTGCCTAGAATTCTGGATAGAATTTTACACCAGTTTTGAACCTGCTCATCTGCAGGAAATGTAGCCATTATAATGAGCTTTGAGGCATTTGGGTGGAGGAATCAATGGGCAGGCATACAACAGCAAGGAAATTCAACTATATTTGCACACAAGTTTCCTTGATTTTTAATGTCGGTTTCTGGGCGGAAGGACACATGAAGCTCTACCCCACCATATATGAGTTATTCCAATAAATCTTGTTGTAGAGAATCCTCTAGAAACAAGGAGAATACACATCCACCAATTTGCTAACATAGTTTTCAGGCTTCTGGATTCACAGCTGGAGCATCCAGCCTCTCACCAGACTCTGCCTGTCCTCCTCACCACTCCCTGCCTCTCCCCATAGCCACCCAGCCTATCCCAGGCTCACTCTGTCCTCCTCCCTACACATCCTAACTCTTCCAGGCTCTCACCTTAGATTACAAATGCATGGCATGTTATTAGGTTTGAAAGTTGGTAGGATATCAATCAAAGGAATGCAGACCAAGGAAGCGGTGATTTATCAAGTGAAAGAGGAGGAATATGGCACTCGGAACGGCTAAGGTGACAGGCATCCAATTGCAATTTATTTGCGGGGGCCGGGTGGGGATAAAACAGTCTGAAAGGGAAGATTGCCCAGGGAGATGATCACTTTTCTGACTTAAGATTTGCCTCTTGACAGAATGGCTATATAATGACCAGGCAATTACAGGGGTACCCTGGTGTCTATGAGATCTTTTAACCTGCGGTAAATGGGAGGTTGTACTCCAATGACAAAGAAATACTTCTGGAGAGATGGTGGCACAATGTTAATGTCACTGGACGAATAATCCAGAGACCAAGGCTACTGCTCTGGTGACATGGGTTCAAATCCCACCAATTAATAAATCTGGAATATAAAGCCAGTCTTAGTAATGGGGATGATGAAACTATCATTGATTGTTGTTAAAAACCATCTAGCTCATTAATGCCCCTTCAAGGGAGGAAATCTGCTATCCTGACCTGGTCTGGCCTCCAGCAATGTAGTTGACTCTTAACACCCCTCAAATGGCCAAACAGGGAACCCTATTCAAAGCCAATTAGAGATGGGCAACAAATGCTGGCCCTGCCAGCAACACCCACATCCCATGAAAGAAAATCATCCCCTGATTCCTAATCCAGGCTAGACATCAGATGCTCAAGTCACAAACCTCCACAGTGTGCTTGCTTGCTCACTCCAGGTAACAGAGTGGTTTGTCCCCATTCATGAGTCAGACGGTAGTAATATAGTGGAAAATTCTATCATCTTCTGCACTGTACACATGGTGTCTAAATATATCAAACTTTCATAACCTTGAGGAAATTCCTTCTCCACTGGAGATGATTTACTCTGTTGTGGGAATCAGCCGGCCGTTTTTGCAAGATCACTTAAACATAACAAGGTAGACTCAACTACACCTTATGCACAGTTCAAATTGGAGCAAACTAAACCAGCTCAGGTTAGAAAGTTTACATTACGCTTATTTGAAATAACCCCAATTAACTGGCAATTTAAAGAAACATCTCTCCAATTGTGATAAATCCAGCCTGATGAGGTTCTTTATTGAGATGATTAAACCTGTCATGGTTGCATATGTCCGTAAAACTTAAAAAGATAGACACTACTTTTAAAAAGCAGCATGGAATATAGACACTGTACCTTGACAAGATGGATTTGCTGGGTCAAGTGGCTTCTTTGTTGATTCTATATGGATGGGGACTAACATCATGTCTGGACATGTCTCTGGAAAGTCATTAAAGTGTAAATCACCTTCCCAGATATTGATGGCCACTCTCGACATTTCAATTGAAGAGCCTTAAAGAAACAATGCCCGTTAGACTTGCTGGCCCCATGAAGTTGGGATTCCAAATAAAGGAATTCAGGCAGCTACTAATGGATGTTGATGGCATATTTTCCATTCTCCATTATATGTCAATTACATCTGCCATCAACCCATTATGTGATCACTGGCTGGCAATAGCCAATATTAATTCACAAGAGCAGCATCCGTGAGTCAGCCCAAGAAATGGAGACCAGAGGGAAGCCATCTCCCACCCAGCACACGATTGGACCCTGCCTCAAAAAGCAAGTCAGCTCACTGCCTGAGCTGAAATTGTTACTACAGGGGTTCAACTGCAATTTTAACTGAAAATGCCAGAAACTTCCAACTTCCGTTGTCTTCAGGGAATCTGGAGAACACTATTCAGGTCGGCCGTGATTCGACCACCATCTTAAGGGTAGCTTTACGAAGTGACCTATTTCTTCTATTAAGTAATTTAAGTGCATGTTACATCTTTAAAAATCATCTTTACCTATGTGTATCGAGTATGTGAGAGGAGTGTCTGTTTGTTGTGATTACATTTCACGTGTTGTGAAAAATAAATATTTATCCGTTCTTTTTATTAAACATATAAAAAAGCCCATTTGATGCCATTCTTTAAAGTCACAGCGCTCAAGGGATTAAAATACTCCTCCTCAAAAATATATCCTATTGTCATCAGTCAAGAGGTGAGAAAGCTTGTTTGTCTGCACTTCTGATTTTCTTGACTACAAAGGATCTGTACAATGAGGTGTGAGATTCCACAGGCTGAGAGGGGAATTCTTTTGTTCTTGTAATTCCTGGTGTAGCTCCCAGAACAAAATGCCAGTCCTGTGGGAATGTAGCTTGTAGCAGCCATCTTTTTTGGCTCAGCAGTAAGTCAATTTTTTTAAACATGGCTAAAGAATAAAGTTTTGGATTTCTTTTCATGTCATAGGGAACCAATAGTCCTTTCACCCTCTGAAAAAAAAGGAAATCTATTTCATTTTTAAAAAATGTGGTCTTGCAAATGAAAACCAAGACCAAGAAGTAAAAAGGTATGCAGTCATTCTCTCATTCACTCGAGAAAGTCAAACACACAGCTAGCAGGGGCAATGTCAGTTCCCTGCTGCATTTCTGAAGTTTAAACTCAGGATAGGGCATCAAGCAAGAACATTTACCTGGATCACAGGAAATGACATTTTTTTAGGTAACCTGGCTGCAATCAAAACCTGTCTTTATTGGGGAAAGGCTATTCAAGTATTAAGAGTTCTGATTTTTTTTTCTTTGGGGGCCAAGTGGAAGCAACGATGTTGATTTCAGAACTCAATGCCTCTACAAATCCCAATTATGTATTGTCTAAAGGTCTTGAAGTTTTACATGGCATTTAGCATGCAGGTTGCAAATAACAGTCAAGCTTTACTTAGAGTGAGAAACCCAGAACAAAGTCTATTTCTACTTTTTCTTTCAGAAAACATTCCATTTGGACCAGGTGAATTACCAATGTTCAGTAATGCTAATCTTATCTTGATCACAATTTCTCAATTCTACTTAACAGCCAGAGGACTGGAGGGTTGTTAATATTATACCACTATTGAAGAAAGGGGAGGGAGATGACCCAGGAATCTACAGGACAGTCAGCCCAACATCAGGTGGGAAGTTACCAGAAACCGTTTACAGGGACAAAATAAACTTTAATTTGTAAAGACATGGGTTAATTAAGGTGAGCCAGCATGATTTGCGTCTAACTTGATTGAATTCCTTGATTGAATAACAGAAGTTTGATCAAGATGGTGCTTTAAGGGTCAGCTTTAGGTCCATTACTCTTCATTTTTTATAAATGACTTAAGACGCAAGTGGAGGGAGCAGATGAAATGAAACTTGGAAAAGTAGTAAGATAGTGATAATAGTTATAGGTTTCAGGACAACATGGCTAGGATGGTGAAATGGGCAGAAGCATGTTTAATGAGAAGTGTGACTTCATTTACTTTGGCAGGGTGAATGTGGAAAGACAGTGTAATGAAGATGTGCTGTATGCCAATAAATACTTTTATTCTACTGACTGGAAACCTAAATTGAACTTTTGAAAACAGATTTTTTTAAAACAGAGACTAAAGTTACTTGAACTCACAGCCCAAGATGGCTAATCCCAATTTGCATCACCATACATTCCACATTCTAATTCATTGGAGTTAGTCTGTCTGCAAAACCCAGCAGAGACAATGGCTTCAGGGGAGTGTCTCATGAGCAAGGCATCTATGGCAATCATCCAAGGTATTCAACTTTTGGAGACAGACCATTAAGACTAGTTGCATGGACAAATGGAACTCTGACTAAGTTAGCTTCCATACATGAGCTAATCAAGTTACCTTTGGACTACATGGACAATGTCTTTTTTTTTTAATTCCCCTGGCCGTTGGACTCTAATTTGGCCAACCTATCCTTTCCCAAACTGCAATCTGTATTTGTGTGCCTGTGTGAGAAAGTCGAGTATATTTTATTACTTTACTTAGGTCAGGTTAAGTATAGTAAAGCTAATCTCTTTCTTTGTTAAACTCAAGAAAACTTGTCCTGTTGATTTTTTAATGATCACAGAATGTAAACAGTTAAGTGCTCACTGAATTGGCAAGTATTTCCTTTTTGTAAAAAGGATAATCTGTTGTGGTCAAATGAGGAGAAGGCAGAGAGGGGAGCCACTTGGTCATAACAACTGACAATTAAATCTTTGGACAATAGAACAAAATACAGCATTTGAAGGCAGGTAGACAGCGAATAAAAGGTTATCGACTGAGTGTGGCATCAAGGAGCCCGAGCAAAACTGGAGTCAATGGGAATCAGGGAGAAAACTCTCCATTGGTTGGAGTCATACCTAGCACAAAGGAAGATGGTGATGGTTGTTGGAGGTCAGTCATCTCAACTTCAGGACATTACTGCAGGAGCTCCTCGGGGTAGTGTCCTCAGCCCAACCATCTTTAGCTGCTTCATCAATAACCTTCCTTCCATCATAAGGTCAGAAGCGGGGATGTTCACTGACGAGTCCACAATGCTCAGCACCATTTGACTCCTCAGTTACCGAAACAGTCCACATCCAAATGCAGCAAGACCTGGACAATATCAAGGCTTGGGCTGACAAATGGCAAGCAACATTCGCACCACACAAGTGGCAGGCAATGACCATCTCCAACAAGAGAGAATCGAACTGTCACCATTCAGTGGCACTACCATCGCTGAATCACCCACTATCAACATCCTGGGGTTACCATTGACCATAAACTGAACTGGACTAACGATATAAATACTGTGTCTACAAGAGGTCAGAGGCTAGGAATCTTGTGGCGAGCATCTCCCGTCCTGCCCCCCCAAGCCTGTCCACCATCTACAAGGCACTAGTCAGGAGTGCGATGGAATACTCTCCACTTGCCTAGATGAGTGCAGTTCCAACAAAACAAGAATCTTGACATCATCAAGGACAAAGCAGCCCAATTGATTGGCACTCCTTCTACAAACACTCACTCCCTCCACCACCGACACAAAGTTGCAGCAGTGTGTACCATCTATAAGATGCACTGTAGGAACTCACGAAGCCTCCTTATACAGCACATTCCAAATCCACGACTGCTATCATCTAGAAGGGCAAGGACAGCAGACACATGGGAACACCATCACCTGTTAGTTCCCCTCCAAACCACTCACCATCCTGATTTGGAAATACATCGCCGGGTCAAGGTTCTAGTACTCCCTCCCTAACACCACTGTGGGTGTACCTAAACCACATGGACTGCAGCAGTTCAAGGCAGCAGCTCACCACCACTTTCTCAAGGGCAATTAGGGGTGGTCAATTAGCCAGCGGCACCCACATCCCATGGATGAAGAAAAACACTTGCCACATTCTACTCCAGACAAGCACAAAATGTGGGCTGAGGCTCACTACAGTTCTGGAGGAGTGCTGCATTGTCAGAGATGCCACCTTTGGGATGAAACATTTGAATTTAGGCTTTGTTTGCACTCTCAGGTGGACCCAACAGCACTAAAATGAAGAGGAGTTCCCCAGTATCCTGACTCATTTATCCCTTACTTCAACACCCCACCACAAAGATGATCTTGTTATTATCAGAACCTTGTTTATGGTACCTTCTAATGCACAATGTGGCTGCTGAATTTCAAATTACAACAGTGGCACAAAATTAATTTTCTTTATTATTCATTCACGGGATGTGGGCTTTGCTGGCTGGGTCAGCATTTATTGCTCATCCCTAGTTGCCCTTGAGAGGGTGGCAGTGAGCTGCCTTCTTGAACCACTGCCTTCTTGAACCGCTGCAATCCATGTGGTGTGGGTACACCCACAGTGCTGTTAGGGAGTTCCAGGATTTTGACCCAGTGACAGTGAAGGAAGGATATATTTTCAGGTCAGGATGGTGAGTGACTTGGAGGGAAACTTCTAGGTGATTGTTTTCCCATCTATCTGCTGCCCTTGTCCTTCTAGATGATAGTGGTCATGGGTTTGGAAGGTGTTGTCGAAGGAGCTTTGGTGAGTTCCTGCAGTGCATCTTGTAGATGGAACACACTGCTGCTACTGTGCGTTTGTGGTGGAGGGAGTGAATGTTTGTTAATGTAGTGCCAATCAAGTGGCTGCTTTGTCCTGGATGGTGTCAAGCTTCTTGTGTTGTTGGGAGCCGCACTCATCCAGGCAAGTGAGGAGTATTCCATCACACTCCTGACTCGTGGCTTGTAGATGGTGAACAATTTCTGATCAAGGGTAACCCTTAGGATGTTGATAGTGGGGGATTCAATGATGGTAATGCCATGGAACATCAAGGGGCGATGGTTGGATTCCCTCTTGTTAGAGATGGTCATTGCCTGACACTTGCGTGGTGTGAATGTTACTTGCCATTTGTCAGCCTAAGTCTGGATATTGCCCAGGTCTTGCTGTATTTGGACATGGACTGCTTCAATATCTGAGGAGTCACGAATGGTGCTGAACATTGTGTAATCATCAGCGAACATCCCCACTTCTGACCTTATGATGGAAGGTCATTGATGAAGCAGCTGAAGATAGGACACTACCCTGAAGAACTCCTGCATTGATGCCTGGAGCTGAGATGACTGACCTCCAACAACCACAACCATCTTCCTTTGCGCTAAGTATCACTCCATCCAGCAGAGAGTTTCCCCCCTGATTCCCAATGACTCGGTTTGCTAGGGCTCCTTAATGCCACACCTGGTCAAATGCTGCCTTGATGTCAAGGGCAGTCACTTCGGGAGTTCAGCTCTTTTGTCCATGTTTGAACCAAGGCTGTAACGAGGCCAGGAGCTGAGTGGCCCTGGGAGAACCCAAACTGGCATCAGTGAGCAGGTTATTGCTAAGCAAGTGCCACCTGCTAGCACTGTTGATGACCTCTTCTATTACTTTACTGGTTATAAAACACTTTGGGATGGCCTGAGTTTGTGAAAGGCATGATATAGATGCTAGTTTTTTTTTCTGTACACCTCAAATTATTTGAACTCCTTGGTTGATTGAAGAGTGCAGCTGATACTTAGGGTATACAACGAATCAAATTTAAGCCAGATGTAACCGCAAACATGCCATTCCTACTTTGACTAAGTGCGTAAGGCTGATACTTAGGAGATAGTATTGCACTCCACTGTTACAGCTTGTGTAATTTGAACTTGTCTGCTCACCTCAATAAAGCCCAAGATGACAAGTCATCCCTTCCCCATTCATAGTATGGTTAAACTAACACGGCCCAGAAGAAAATCATCCCCACATTTGAGTCATTTCATTCAATAAAATTAAAGCAAAAAAAAAATGCTGGAATACTCAGGTCAGTCAGCATCTGTGGACAGAGAAAGTTAAGTGTTTCTGATCAAAGATGTCTCTTCATCAAAAACTAAAGGAAAAATAATAATGTGATAGGTTCTGAGCAAGGTTGGGATGGGGGGTGGGGGGACGAAGAGGAGAAAGCAGGGCAGGGGGAACGGAAAGAACAAAAGGGAAGGTCTGCGATGACAAATGGCTTTGCGTTAATAGGTAAAGAATCAAAAGACGTTTGCAAGTTGGATGTTGATGACCATCCAAAAGCAAAATGAATGGATAAAGAAAGAAAATGAAAGCCGAGGTTATGATCCAAAATTGTTGAACTCAATGTTGAGCCCAGAAAGCTGTATAGTAAAGATGAGGTGCTGCTCCTCAAGCCTGTGTTGAGTTCAGAACATTGTAGCAGGCTAAGGTCAGATTGGCAGCAAGGTGGAGAATTAAAATGACAAGCGACAGGAAGCTCAGGGTCATACTTGCAGAAAAAAAAGTTTGATTTAATTATTTCTTTAAATTCTACTTTAGCAAATGGATAATATCAAGTTATTGGGACAGGTGGCCTGACAAAGGAGCAACATAGCTGAATTTAAAATTTTTATAGATTCATATCACTGTGGCCATGGCCCAATGATCAACCAGGGTGAAGCAAACTGCTGACATCTTAGGACAGTTCCTATTTACTGATTTACTATGAAATTGAAAACACAAGATTCCTTGTGCCAATGTATTTTGGGCCTGCTGAGATTCCACCTTAAACTGGAGATGATCAGACTCAAAAAGATAATTAAACAGCACCACAAAGTTATTTGAGCAGTGGATAGAAGCATTAGTGACCACAGTGTAGCGTATGATTGTAAATCTCACTTTTGCTTAACGCTTATATGTCTGTCTGAGCTGGATAGGTTGCATGTCAAGTCCAATACCACTGTTAAAACTGTGCCTCTGGTCCATCAAGAATTATACACAAATATATCAGAGAAAATATTAGGACAAGGAACTGACAAAGGGTAAAACGAAAACAAAAATACCTGGAAAAACTCAGCAGCATCTGCGGAGAGGAACACAGTTAACGTTTTGAGTCCGAATGACCCTTCAACAGAGCTAAGTAAAAATAGAGAAGAGGTGAAATATAAGCTGGTTGGGGGGTGGGGGGAGGGGAAGTAGAGCTGGATAAAGGGCCAGTGATAGAGGGCCAGTGATAGGTGGAGATAACCAAAAGATGTCACAGATAAAAGGACAAAGAGGTGTTGAAGGTGGTGATATTATCTAAGGAATGTGCTAATTAAGGGTAGAAAGCAGGACAAGCAAGGTACAGATAGCCCTAGTGGGGGTGAAGGAATTGAAAAAGGCTAAAAGGTAGAGATAAAACAATGGATGGAAATACATTTAAAAATAATGGAAATAGGTGGGAAAAGAAAAATCTATATAAATTATTGGTAAAAAAAAGGGGGGGGGAAATCGGAAAGGGGATGGGGATGGAGGAGAGAGTTCATGATCTAAAATTGTTGAACTCAATATTCAGACCGGAAGGATGTAAAGTGCCTAGTCGGAAGATGAGGTGCTGTTCCTCCGGTTTGCGTTGAGCTTCACTGGAACAATGCAGCAGACCAAGGACGGACATGTGGGCATAAGAGCAGGGTGGAGTGTTGAAATGGCAAGTGACAGGGAGGTCTGGGTAATACTTGCAGACAGATCGAAGGTGTTCTGCAAAGCGGTCACCCAGTCTGTGTTTGGTCTCTCCAGTGTAGAGAAAACCCCATTGGGAGCAACGAATGCAGTAGACTAAATTGAGGGAAGTGCAAGTGAAATGCTGCTTCACTTGAAAGGAGTGTTTGGGCCCTTGGACGGTGAGGAAGGGAAGTGAAGGGGCAGGTGTTACACCTTCTGCGGTTGCATGGGAAGGTGCCGTGGGAGGGGGTTGAGGTGTAGGGGGTGATGAAGGAGTGGACCAGGGTGTCCCAGCTCCACCCACCAAAAAGGAGGAAAGGACCATTATGGTAAACTGCCATAGTTGCAAACCTGGCAAATAAAAGTTTGATGTCAATGCAAATTATCAGGGATTGTGCCGTTAAACATTTAACTGCAGTCTTCAGCAGGTAAACCTTTTGCCTTTTAGGTTACAGGAAGTGAGAGCAGATAACTGTGATGAAGGCAACAGGGCATCCGAGACTTGAGTTGGCAATGGGGCAACAGCATATCTTGTTAACCAATGAGATTTAATGATCAAGAAGAAACAGGAAGAAGAGGGAAGGGAAAAAAATGTGTATTAAGTACAGAAAGAGAAATAAAGAGAAGGATTTGATTGAGAGAACCAAAGGGAAAAAAAAGTTTTTAAAAATCCCTACAATTTAGCGTAAGAAGAAATGAGAATCAACCTTTTCTAGGCCATAGATTCATATTGCATTAACAATCAAGTTGTTAAAAAGGGTCTCGCACAAAGTCTGACCAATACTCTGTGGCAAGTTTAACGTGCAATCCAGCACATTAATCTGAAAAGTGAGGACTAAGGATGCCACTTATGCTGTTCGTGTTTTTGTTTTGCATAAGATCGACCAGAAAGTTATAGTGATACAGAACTCACGACATAGCTCTTCAGCTGAACTGGATGGTCGATTTGCATAATAATTGCTTGCACTGTGGACTCAGTTACTCTTCCAGCAACCAGTATTTCACTAACACTTTCAGGGTTCAAAAATATTTTTCAAACAAAACTAAAGAAAACACAACGTATAACAAAGTCAAAGATAAAATAAACAATAAAAGATTGTAGAATTGCAAAGTAGAAAAAGTTTAAAGATTCTCAAAAGAGGAAGGTAAGCAAATATTCTCATTGGTTTCAGCTCAACTGATATGGTAAAACAAGCTACTGAGAATACTAATTACAGCTCCATTAAATGTCCACCAAGTGCAAGGAACTGTGTACAGAACGCACCACAAGCCTACCAGCTAAGTGTGTCCACCAGAAATCAACTAGCTAAGACCACGGCAAAGCGTTTTAGCCACATGCATTATTTTAGTAAACGACTTACATGCACACAATGGGCAAATGACTTCAAATATATGTCTTTTTACTTATCTGGATTCCAAATTAGCTACATGTGGCTAGAGGCCGACATATTGCTCTACACCAGTGAGCATTATTAATTTAAAGTGGTAGAAATTTTCAATAGATTTACTTCAAAATTTCAATTAGAAGGGAAATAAACATGTTATCCAATCATTACATTCCACTTACTACCATTTGCCAGTAGATGGCAGACCAACTTGTTGACAACTGACTTTTCTCCAATCTCTGAGTTGGGAACAGAACGATTAAATGGGCTTGATCATTCCATGAATATTTTATGATTAATAAAATAAAGCTCACTGAAAGACCAGCAAGAATATATGTTTAGTTACATCAAAGCTATAAGAAAATGGAACAATGCATTTTGATTTAAAACTTGTGGAATCACAGCCACGGCAAGCATTTTCAGCTTGGACAGAAAATTAGGGGCAACTTGAAGCCTGTGCTACACCGAGGAGGAAATAATTTTTCACCCATAAGTGGAGCTCTAAGGGCACAAAACTTCTAAATGCTGTTGTTCAGAAAGGCTTGGTAGGTGCAGCCAAGAATTAGGAAGGCAAATGACATGTCGGCTATTACAAGGGAATGGGAGTACAAATGTAAGAAGGTCTTGCTACAATTGTATTGGACTTTAGTGAAATCATATCTAGAGTGCTCTGCACAGTTTTAGTCTCCATACCTAAGGAAGGATATAGTTGTATTGGAGATAGTACAACAAATGTTCATTAGATTGGTTCCTGGGATATGAGAGTTGTCCCATGAGACAAGTAAATTGAGCCTATATTCTAGAGTTCACAAGAACAAGAGGTGATCTCTTCAAAACATATAAAATTCTGAAGGGGCTTGACATGGGTAGACATTGTTTCTCCTGGCTGGGGAATCCACAACACAGAGAGACAGTGTCAGGATGAAGGGCTGATCATTTAGAGCAGATACGGAAAAGTTTCTTCACTCAGATGTTTGTGAATCGTTGGAATTCTCCACCCAGAGTTGCGCATGTTCCATCATTAAGTATATTTAAGGCCGAGATTGGATGGATTTTTGGTGTCTTAGCCAGAAAGCAGAGTTGAGGCAGATGATCAGCCATGTTTGTATTGAATGGCAGAACAAGCTCAGAGGGTCACATGATCTACTCCTTTTCCTATTTATTTCCTGAGCTATCAGAGGGGCTCCAAGTTTTTTTCCTTGTGCTTTAGAATACCATCAACTGATTTAGTCATACAACTAAAGACTTGCCAATTTGCTTCCCCCTAGCCATTAACCAACCTGAATCTGACAAGGTAAATAACTCATGCTTGGAGGCCATTGGGATCTCATTCACCAACCTACATCTCACTGACAGTGAACATAACTCAAAACTTGTGGGCATCCCATTTGCCAGCTTGTATCACCACGTGGACTACAAGCATAAATTCCATCATTCCAAGGAAGCACTGCAAAGATTTCTACATGCACTTGTATGCAAACATGTGATTTGTATTGGGCTGAACACTGACTAAAACTTGGCTGAAACATATATTAGTGGCAGATGCAGTATGTTGCCAAAAGTATTTTCAGCCTCAGTGAGAAACTACAAAGCACCACCAGTGCAGCTTTGACAGCTTTAGTGTCTCAAAGTGGGCTGGAGTACACATTAGAAATTCCAGTTGGATAAAGCAACTGTTCATTACTCTGATCCAAAGATCAGCTTCTTTGGCCATGTGACAGGCAAATCATTTCTTCTCTCATCACTTAACTTGTAATCCAATACACCATTTTGCATTAGGCTGCATACTTATATAATGGTCAAACAGCACTGCAGATATAAATTCACAATCTGCCCTTCCTAGCTGATTTCAATCCAAGACAAAGAATGGGTAGGATCAACTCATTGGGCCCTTAAAAGTTCATCCCTTTGGTACCTCGATTCTTCCCTCAGAAAATCCACTAAAGTCATCTTTCCAATTCTCTACTTCCAATAAGAAGTCCTTTGAATGTGACCAATCTTGCCTCTACCTCTCTCCACTGGCAGATGCGTTTCAAAGAGATCCCACTCAGCTCTTTCGAAGCTGCAAATCTCAATTCTCTATCCTTTCCTTCAAGATTCACTGCTTCATATTTTAAGAGCAGCATGACTGATCCTAAAGTTTTTTTTTGCAGTGTGGTGTCTAAAACTTTCCTGCAGTCTGACCCATTATCAATGGAAGTTGGACCTACTACAGCACCAGATAGCCTTTCTGTTGCTTGTCATTTCCATTTTTCACTTGCTCCCCACACTGACCTTTCTGTCCTTGACCTGCTAGTGTTCCAATGCAACTCAATGCAAGTTTGAGGAAAAGCACCTCGTCTTTCGACTTGGCACTCTGGACTAAATACAGTGCTCAGCAATTTTAGTTCATAACCTCTGCCTCCACTGCTTTTTTTTGCTGGCTCGGTTTGTCTCGTTACTTTCTTTATTCCTTCACTTTGCATTTGGACAGCTGCTATCCAGCCATTCACGCCTCATCTGGATGCATCTTCTTTACCTGTTACCATGAAAATGTGATATTTAATCTCTCCTGCCCGCCACCCGATCAGACCTTTTCTCCTGTTTTTCCCTTCCCCATCCCATTCATTTGCTCAAATCCTATTATATTTCCTCAGTTCTGATGAAGGGTCATCGGCGTGAAACGTTAACCCTTTCTCACCACAAATGCTGTGTAAGCTGCTGCGTATTTCCAGCATTTTCTGTTTTTATTATCTGGAACTCTGATCCATGCATGTAGGTCAAATGCAGAATTAACCATGCCTTACTGAATTTGCTTTTATTGGGCTGAAATCAGTCCCTTCTTGGAACCCACTGCTACTTCTTCCAAGTATTCTTGCATCAGCAGGTTCACAAGGACTCGGAACTCCAAACGCAGTGACTGCAGAGAGCAGTGTACAGGGTGGTAGCTTAGGAGGGAACAGGAAGTAGTTCAATCAATCAATTAATGAAGGAAAGCCCAATGCATAACCTTTTGGTGCTTGAGTAAAGCCAATAAAAAAAATGCACATTTGACAACTGGGTTTCACACACTTTAATGCAAATGTTTGAGGTACTGTTCTTGTTACTATAAACAGCAAAACTAACCCTGTAATCCCATTGCACCTTTTTGTTACGGGCATTCTGCTTGAACTGCACAAACAGTAATACCACCTATAAACTCATTTAGTTAAAGGAAGGGGAAGAAATCCAGGCAATAGTTTGCATGGATTCTGCAAAAACAAAATTATATGCAATAGCTATATCAAAACCACAGAAATTGTTTTTCAAGATTTTCTTTAAAAAGTTGCCTCCATACAGGGATCAGTTCCCATTTAAACCAATAAATTCAACCAAGTGGCTATGTAAAGCATTCAAGTAGCACTAGTGAAGAGTAAGAGAATAGCAGAGTGTGGGTTTGCACCTATTTGGCATTCCACTCTGTTGCTGCCTGCAGATGCTGAAGCAAAAGGGCAAGCTCTCAGAGTTCAGCTGTTCATTGTTGTCTCAGACTAGTTGTCACATGTCACAAAAAACAAGTCTTCAAGGCAGGCATGGCAAATCAGGCAAATTTGCCCTGATGTTGTCTTCAGTTGCACAAGCTCTGCACATTGGGAGCCTGCATCCCTTGTATCCTACTAAACAAAATACAACATCAGCTAGTCATGCAGTAAACAAGGCATAATCTAAACAGAAGATTCACCTGACGTTGGCAATTTAGATTACTTTTGCATTTGATCTCAATTGTTCCAACTCTTACACTGCTTTATATTCAAGGTTACAAAGAATAATAAAACTCTTGCAAGGATTGCAAAGGGCTAGTTCAACTAATAAAATGAAGACAATATAGCAGCTAAAAGAGAAACATGAAACATAGGCTGTTTTTGCTGAAGTTTAATGTTCATTTTGCATCAGATATTTAAAAGCATTTCACACACTGGTATTCAGTGCCATAGTTTTTGCACTGATACAAAAATCTTAACAGAACAGTCTCTTCACAACATGAATCCAGAAGATTTATGGACACGAATATTACTGATGGGATACAAAAATAGTCCCATGAAAGATCAAATAACTTAATCTAATGGAACTAATAAAAAGATCAGTAGTTAACCAAATTCAGCTAATCACAATTAGTTGAGAGTTAAGGCCAGGCTTAAGTGCTGCCTTTCCCCAGTGTTTTTGAGATTGATGTTGGAATACGTCTTTTAATGTGGAATTTTTTAAAAATTCTTCCAGTCAGAAATCCAACACTATTTTCTGCAAATAGTTTCCATTTAATTTGTTTAATTACCAATATCTAATTCTTCAAAATACCATTTTGCAAGTTTAAAATTTAGGATTTTAATTTACTCCACACTGTATGAAAAAAGCCCTTCACTGAGTTCATGGGACTGAATGAGAACATAAGAAACCAATGTTGCTACGAGTGCAGATCTGGAATCTGCACGTGTTTAAGTCCTCCACAAGTCCAATATTAGTTCCCATCACCAAACTTCAAAGAACATACATCTTATTAAATGAGACAATAGCAGCTACACGGTCATTCACCATTGCATTATGTTCCTATCTACACTCAAAGCTGCTCAAGATTGGAAAAACAAAGTTTATGTTGGTCTAACCCAAGGATGTAACAATGGTTGTTTTATTAACAACCCAATACAACTGGAACATTTTAAGCTTCTTACTAAACACTTCTTGAAAGAAAAAAAAACTTTACACAAACATGACTAAAAAAATTTGTTTTATATAAAAGAAATCTTCAGCAAGGTCAGCTGGCCTGAAGGTTGCCATTTGAATCCGTCAGATCTTCAGTAGCGACCTAAAAGAGAACAGAAGTTATCATTCACAGCCTTAAAATCTCTCAGATCAGTACAGCAGGACTGTCCAAGCTTCTTGTCCCCAAGATTTAAGGAACATGGAAGCTCAGAGGTCACATGTGAAGTTAAATCAATTTCCACTAAAAATATTTTTTGGCAACAACAGTGCCAACAGTTGACTTCAAATTTCCAGGTCCACAAAATTCAAACAGGACAAACCAAGAAATGCAAGGGAAACCAGGTCTGAGGTGCCAGGGCTCATTGCGGTGGATTTCCAGGGCTTGTGAACTACAGATGGCCCACAGGCCAGTTGCATCCACACATCAGATCATCCAGTCAGATGTAACTTGTATGGCTATCGTGTTTTATCTATTCTCGAACAAAACTTAGATAAGTGAAATTTTGACAACTCTTTTGAACGATCCCAAATGAGATTTTAAATTCGCAGTGGATTAATTTTTTCAGAATTTCCAACAGTGGCAAATTTGCTTTCATTTTGATGAAAAAAACATGCCAGTGCATACATAACACCCTGAAAATGATGTAATTTATGCCATAAACATGGCATAAATTACCTTAGAAAAAAAATAATTAATCCTCGAATCAAGGTAAACTGATTATACTTGGTACCTCTTCTGCTCAGGGCAGGAGAATGACCTGTTCCCAGACCACTCATATGCCCAAGATGGGGCAAGGAAGGAATGCTGACAAGACTCTTCCAAATATCTTCTCCCTCTTCCCCATTCCTACTCAAAAACTTACTGCATTCCTTGAATAGCCGTATCACTATCAAAATCCTTCAAAACAAATGCCTATTGATCAGTGAACACACTGCACTTACGTGGAGAGTAAGAACGTGACCTTGAGCGAGAACGATAGCCACCCCTGCTATAATAGGGAGAGGGAGAACGTCTTCTGAAGCAAACAAAAAAAATCTCATTAGACATGATACCAGGCAAAGTGCAACACACCCGAAACTGGTGACAATGGAACTTGGTAGTTGGCTGGGAAGAGGTTCTTCTGCAATAGGAAGAAAATTTGTCACAATTTGTACTTTATTACATAAGTGTGATTAATGAGCCAAGGAATCTCAGCTTAGCCTGATGCCAATAAGTAATGTTTTTGTGCTAGTCTGGAAAATACATTCATGTACTGTGTGAAAGTATCTGGAACTGCTCTGACAATTGGGGTTGACTACACATCTCATTTCTTTCAAGGTCATCCAGCAATAGCTATTCTGATAGTGTTACTAATTGAGGTATATAAAATTCTGAGGGGCATAGATAGGGTAGACAGGAAGGAACTTTTCCCCTTGGTGGAGGGATCACTAACCAGGAGGCATAGATTTAAGGTAAGGGGCAGGAGGTTTAGAGGGGATGAGGGGAAGAATTTTTTCACCCAGAGGGCGGTGGTAATCTGGAACTCACTGCCTGAAAGGGTGGTAGAGGCAGAAACCCTCATAACATTTAAGAAGTATTTGGATGTACACTTGCAATGCCATGACATTCAAGGCTATGGGCCTGGTGCTGGAAAATGGGATTAGAATAGTTAGGTACTTGTTTGACCGGTGCAAACTCAATGAGCCGAAGGGCCTTTTTCTGTGCTGTAGACCTCCACGACTATGTAAAACAACCCTCATTGCTTGGTTTTATTTGACCTACTTGACGAATCTTATTGCCCACGCAAAAGTCAACCTGCAAGTTAACAGGAACAAATTGTGCTTGCATCTATTCCAACCGTTGGCTAAAAGGTGGTTATTAACTTATAGCCTGAATACCTTCCTGCCACTGCAACTTTTGTGCTGGGGGTGGGGGGGGGGGGGGGGGGGGGGGGGGGGTTAATCAAACGGCAGAGAGATTAAGCTTAACGTTGTAAATAGTGTTAGTAACCAGACAGTAATGCAGCTCCCTCCACTTAAACTGCCCATGTTTAAATTGGGTGAATAGCAAATTCTCTATTATCATGATGAATTACAAAGTTAATGCTTATGAAAACAGGTGTTCAGTGATTAGTTTGCGTAATGTTAAGGTGTTATTACCTTGTATATTAAAACCCCTCCAAGTGAAAAGAGATTTACTGAAACATGCAAGTTTCTCTTGAAATAAGGGAAATAAAAAAGTTCCACAGAAGCAAATTTATACAAATCTTCCAATGTGTATAGTGGGGAAATAGCATTAAATGCACTTACTATAAGCGCACTTACTATAAGCAGTTGGGAATTTAATGAAAAACCTCAGTAAATGGTCCTCAAGAACACAACAAAAATATTGACCATGATTTCCTTGATGAAAGTAAATGAAGTTCCCTTTGGACACCATGAATATCAGCTATTCTATTATTCTATGATGGTCCTGCCGTCATCAATTTTTGGGATTCAGTTTTTTAGGATATGTTTTCAATCACATGCCTCAAAGATCCAACCTTTGAGCTGGTGCAATATATTGCACCAAACAGATTGAGATTTACTTGAATAGGATTAGATCCTTCTATTTCCTCCATAGTCATAGAAAGTTTGTGATGTCAAGACGGTGGAGGGAAGAATGTTGGGACATCAAGCCTCGAAGTGATCCAACTTTGCGGCATTTGTTTTCAGAGAAGACTCTCAAATCTGTGCACTGTTCAAACATCCAGAAATTTGATGATCCATCACCTTCCTACACCTACAATATTCTCCATCTTGCTCATCCTCAAAAGCACATTTTCAACTTAACCTCCTCCAGTCACCTGCCAGTCCCTTAACCTTGGCGTGAATGGTCTTCTGTAGGGAATTTTTTTTCATTCATTCATGGGGCATGGCTCAGCCAGCATTTATGGCCCATCCCTAATTGGTGGTGGTGAGCTGCCTTCTTGAACCACTGCAGTCCATATGGCGTAGTTTTACCCACAGTGCTATTAGGGAGGGAGTTCCGGGATTTTGACTCAGCGACAGCAATATAGTTCTATATTTCCAAGTCAGGATGGAGAGTGGCTTGGAGGGGAACTTCCAGATAGTGGTGTTCCTATATGTCTGCTGCCCTTGTCCTTTTAGATAGCAGTGGTCATAGGTTTGGAAGGTGCTGTCTAAGGAGCCTTGGTGAGTTCCTACAGTGCATCTTGTATATGGTACACTGCTGCCACTGTGCGTCAGTGGTGCAGGGAGTGGATGTGGTGCTAATCAAGCAGGCTGCTTTGTCCTGGATGGTGTCAAGCTTCTTGAATGTTGTTGGGAGCATTGGAAATGTACTCATCCAGGCAAGTGGGGAGTATTCCATCACACTCCTGACTTGTGCCTTGTAGATGGTGGACAGACTTTGGGGAGTCAGGAGGTGGATTACTTGCTGCAGGATTCCTAGCCTCTGACCTGCTCTTGTAGCCACAATATTTGTATGGTTAGTCCAGTTCTGTTTCTGGTCAATGGAAACCCCCAGGATGTTGATCGTGGGGGATTCAGCAAATGGTAATGCCATTAAATGTCAAGGGGCAACAATTAGATTCTCTTGCTGGAGATGATCATTGCCTGGCACGTGTGGTGTGAATGTTACTTGCCACTTGCCAGCCCAAGCCTGGATATTGTCCAAGTCTTGCTGCATTTGGACATGGACTGCTTCAGTATCTGAGTCATCACGAACGGTGCTGAACATTGGTGCAATCATCAGCGAACATCCCACTTCTGACCTTACGATGGAAGGAAGGTCATTGATGAAGCAGCTGAACTTGGTCAGGCCGAGGACAGTACCTTGAGGAACCCCTGAAGTGATGTACTGGAACTGATATGACTGACCTCCAACAACTGCAACCACCATCCTATGTGCTAGGTATGACTCCAACCAGTGCAGTTTTCCCCCAGATTCCATTCCGACTCCAGTTTTGCTAGGGCTCCTTGATGCCACACTCTGTCAAATGCTGCCTTGATGTCAAGGGCACTCTCACTTCACCTCTGGAGTTCAGCTCTTTTGTCCGTGTTTGAACTAAGGCTGCAATGAGATCAGGAGCTGAATGACCCTGGCAGAACCCAAATAGAGTGTCAGTGAGCACGTTATTGCTAAGCAAGTGCCTCTTCATAGCACTGTTGATGACCCCTTCTATCACTTTACTGATGATCGAGAGTAGACTGATGGGGCGGTAATTTGCCAGGTTGTACATGATCTGACTTTTGGGTGCAGGACATACCTGGGCAATTTTCCACATTGATGGATAGATGCCAGTGTTGTACTGGAATAACTTGGCTAGGGGCTCAGCAAGTTCTGGAGCATAAGTCTTCAGTACTGCCGGAATATGGTCAGGACCCATGGCCTTTGCAGTATCCAGTACCTTCAGTAGTTTCTTGATATCACATGGAGTGAATCTAATTTGCTGAAGACTGGCATCCGTTCTGCTGGGGACTTCCGGAGGAGGCAAAGATGGGTCATTCAACTCAGCACTTCTGGCTGAAGATTGTTGCAAATGCTTCAGCCTTATCTTTTCACTGATGCGCTGGGCTTCCCCCATGGAGGATGGGGAAATTTGTGGAGCCTCCTCTTCCAGTGAGTTGTTTAATTGCCCATCATCATTCACGACTGGATGTGGCAGTACTGCAGAGCTTAGATGTGATCTGCTGATTGTGGGATCACTTAGCGCTGTCTATCACTTGCTGCTTATGCTTCTGGCATGCCAGTAGTCCTGCGTTGGTTGTAGCTTCATCAAGTCGACACCTCATTGAAGCATGTCTGGTGCTACTCCTGGCATGTCCTCCCTTGCACTCTTCATTGAACCAGGATTGATCCCCTAGCTTGGTGATAATGGAAGAGGGGGGATATGGTAGGCCATGAGGTTACAGATTATGGTCGAGTACAATTCTGCTGCTGCTGCTGATGGCCCACAGTACCTCATGATTGCCCAGTCTTGAGTTGCTAGATCTTTTCAAAATCTATCCCATTTAGCATGCCGGTTGTGCCACACAACATGGAGGGTATTCTCAATGTGAAGACATGACTTTGTCTCCACAAGGACTGTGCAGTGGTCACTCCTACGATACTGTCATGGGCAGGTGCATCAGTGGCTGGCAGGTTGGTGAGGACGAGGTCAATTATGTTTTTTCCTTCTGTTGGTGCCCTCACCACCTGCCACAGATCCAGTCTAGCAGCTCTGTCCTTGAGAACTCGGCCAGCTCAGTTAGTAGTGATGCTACCAAGCCACTCTTGGTGATGGCATTGAAGTGCCCCACCCAGAGAACATTTTGCACCCTTGCCACCCTCAGTGCTTCCTCCAAGTGGTGTTCAACATGGAGGAGTACTGATTCATCAGCTTGAAGGGGGTGGGGGTGGTGGTACTGCTAATCAGCAGAGGGTTTCCTTGTGCATGTTTGACCTGATGCCATGAAACTTCATGAAGTCCGGAGTCGGTGCCAAGGACTCCCAGGGCAACTTCCTCCCGACTGTATACCACTGTGCTACCGCCTCTGTCAGCAGGTGGGGCAGGACATGACCAGGCACTGCCTGGCGTCAGAGGCACTGCCTGGCGTCAGAGGCACTGCCTGGCGTCAGAGGCACTGCCTGGCGTCAGAGGCACTGCCTGGCGTCAGAGGCACTGCCTGGCGTCAGAGGCACTGCCTGGCGTCAGAGGCACTGCCTGGCGTCAGAGGCACTGCCTGGCGTCAGAGGCACTGCCTGGCGTCAGAGGCACTGCCTGGCGTCAGAGGCACTGCCTGGCGTCAGAGGCACTGCCTGGCGTCAGAGGCACTGCCTGGCGTCAGAGGCACTGCCTGGCGTCAGAGGCACTGCCTGGCGTCAGAGGCACTGCCTGGCGTCAGAGGCACTGCCTGGCGTCAGAGGCACTGCCTGGCGTCAGAGGCACTGCCTGGCGTCAGAGGCACTGCCTGGCGTCAGAGGCACTGCCTGGCGTCAGAGGCACTGCCTGGCGTCAGAGGCACTGCCTGGCGTCAGAGGCACTGCCTGGCGTCAGAGGCACTGCCTGGCGTCAGAGGCACTGCCTGGCGTCAGAGGCACTGCCTGGCGTCAGAGGCACTGCCTGGCGTCAGAGGCACTGCCTGGCGTCAGAGGCACTGCCTGGCGTCAGAGGCACTGCCTGTAAGGTATGATTCTGTGAGGATGACTATGTCAGGTTGTTGTTTGACTAGTCTGTGGGCTAGCTCTCCCAATTTTGGCACAAGAACCCAGATGTTAGTAAGGAGGACTTTACAGGGTTGACAGGGCTGTTTGCCGTTGTCCTTCCAGGTGCCTAGGACGATGCCAGATGGTCCATCTGATTCCATTCCTTTTAGACTTTTTAGCAGATTGATACAACTGAGTGGCTTGCAAAGAGTCAACCACATTGCTGTGGGTCTGGAGTCACATGTAGGCTAGGCCAAGGGTGCCAGATTTCCTTCCCTAAAGGACACTAGTGAACCAGATGGGTTTTTACAGCAATTGACAATGATTTCATGGTCATCAATAAAAAATTGTGAATCAATAGTCTAGAATTCAAATTTCACCATCTTCCATGGCGGGATTCGCTGGGTCCGCAGAGAACTACTTTGGGTCTCAGGATCCTAGTCCAGCGACAATACCTCCGCCTCTCCAAGCAATCATGTTTTTTTAAATCTGTTTTCCCCCCACCACTCCCCCCTCCCCCAATAGTCATTTGGTAGTACAGAACTTAAGTATCGCTGAAAAAAGGAAACATGCTGTCAAAGCTTTTCATCTTTCACTCATCAGGACATTCACAAGAATACCAAATGTAAAGGGAACAATTTATACTGTATGAGTGTGCTGACTGGTTGGCAAGTGGACTGATTGGTAGGGGCATTGCCATGGAGAATGCACCAATTAATTGATGACTGACTTAACTGCCAAGCTTTGTTTAAATTCAAACCAAGCAGGTTGACTCTGATTAGTCAAGGCATCGCCCTGGGGAATGAACCAGAGAATGGCTGTCGCCTGTTTTGTTCAGTTGAAACAATGTGCGTACATGTTCTGCCTGCAAAGAACAGGGCTCTGTATTAATATATATATAACTTCCAGCACTGTTAGCCTGACTGAATCTTAAACTGGTTGTCAGTGTAATTCGGAGCAGCTCTCAGGACTGTTTAGCAAATGCTGTCCAATCCCAAAATCACATCCAATGTAGGACACTATTTTGAGTTTTGCAAGTGCAGGCTGGTTTGGTATGGTCAGTACCTTGCCTGTTGTGAACAGCTGAAGGGACATTCTGTTTAGTATGATCTGCCACTTTTTGGGATGTACGGCCTACATCACAGCAGCACTGAAATTCATATCATATTACTCATTTGTCTGATAGGCAGAACATCTTTATGGCTTGACGGCAGCATCCTGTTAGTGGTGAACACCACTCGTATTGTTCCTGAACAGTAGCAGCATAGAACGGCTAGCTTCACCTGTGGCTCAAGTTTTTGAGATACCTTGCGCTTCCAGGGTAATCAAGGTAGACTGCGCACTTTTCAGGACCAAAAGCGATGGCCTTAGGCCCTTGAGTCCTGAATCCAAATGTCCTGATGAATGCAAGGCGAAAAGCTTCCACATGTGCCTTCTTTCAGTTCTGTACTACCAAATGGCTGTTTGTATACCCGAGATAGAGGTACAACCAAATTGGGCATATCAACAACATAGTTTGTCTCAAGTTAAGAACAGGCAAGCTATCTATCGAATTTCTCAGAGCGTATTAAACCCATGTTGTGCCAGTTCATTTCCAAATGTACTGATAATGCTAAAGTGAGACACAGTCCCCAATTGAGTGTTTATACAAGATGAGATTGAACAGACCAGTAATAGGGATACAAATTTACACCATGCCCTACACTGCCCTTGATCTCAGATCAAGCAAATTTCATTTATCGATTTGATCCGTTTTTGTTATATTGCCCGAATAGATGACCACACCTTAAATACCTGTTTCAAATCGCCCACACTGTGAACTCACTTAAGTGAAAGCAGTTTGGAAGTGCAATTAATGACGCCACCAAACACATAGCAAATCTAGGTTTTAGGTAAATCTGCGTCAGAGCAGGAGGACTCAAGCAGGAAATACGGAGAGTACAGGGCCAACGTATTCCAATAAAGGTAAAGGGTGGGACCAACAAATCCAGGGAACCCTGGATGTCGAGGGATATAAAGGATTGGATAAAGAGAAAAAGGGAGGCTTATGGCAGATACTGAGGGCTCAAAGCAGCAGAAGCTCTAGGGGAGTATAGAAAGTGTAGGGGTGGAACTTAAAAAGGAAATTAGGAGAGCAAAAAGGGAGCATGAAAAAACATTGGCAGGTAAAATAAAGGAAAATCCAAAGTTATTTTACAAGTACTTTAAGAGTAAGAGGATAACTAGAGAAAGAGTAGGGCCCATTAAGGACCATAGTGATAATGTGCGTGGGGAGCCAGAAGACATAGATAGGGTTCTAAATGAATACTTTGTGTTGGTGTTCACAAGTGAGGGGGACAATGTGGGTATGGAAATCAGGCAGAAGGACACTGATATAAGTAAAGAAATTAGCATAGAAAGGGAGGTGGTTCTAAGTGGTCTGGCAGGCTTAAAAGTAGATGAATCTCCAGGCCTGGATGAAATGTATGCCAGGCTGTTGAGTGAGGCAAGGGAAGAGATAGCAGGGGCGCTGGCAATAATTTTCAATACCTCTCTGGCCAAAGAGGAGGTGCCAGAAGACTGGAAGGCAGCCAATGTGGCACCGTTATTCAAGAAGGGAGGAAGGGATAAACAAGGGAACGACAGGCCAGTCAGTCTAACCTCAGTGATGGGGAAACTATTGGAATCAATTCTGAGGGACAGAATTAGTCTACACTTGGAGAGGCAGGGTTTAATCAAGGACAGTCAGCATGGTTTTGTTAAGGGGATGCCATGTTTGACCAATTTGATTGAATTTTTCGAAGAGATGACCAGGTGTGTAGATGAGGGCAATGCATTTGACGTAGTCTACTTGGATTTGAGCAAGGATTTTGATAAGGTCCTACATGGGAGACTGATAACAAAGGTAAGAGCCCATGGGATCCAAGGCAATTTGGCAAATTGGATCCAAAATTGGCCGAGTGGCAGGAAGCAGAGGGTGATGGTCATGGGGTGTTTTTGTGACTGGATGCCTGTGTCCAGTGGGGATCCACAGGGATCGGTGTTGGGTCCCTTGCCATTTGTGGTATATATAAACAATTGAGACTTGAATGAGGGTTGATCAGTAAGTTCACGGACAACACGAAAATTGATGGGGTGGTAAATAGTGGGGAGGATAGCCTTAGATTACAGGAGGATACAGGCAGGCTGGTCAGGTGGGCTGATTGGTGGCAAATGGAATTTAATCCGGTTAAGTGTGAGGTGATGCACTTGGGCAGGACAAATAAGGCACAGGAATATACGATAAATGGTAGGGCCCTGAGAATTACCGAGGATCAGAGGGACCTTGGTGTGCATGTCCACCAGTCCCTTAAGGTGGCAGGACAGGTAGATAAGGTGGTTAAGGTGGCATATGGAATACTTGCCTTTATTAGCCGAGGCATAGAATATAAAAGCAGGGAGGTTATGCTGGAACTGTATAAAACGCTGGTTAGGCCACAGCTAGGGTACTGCGTGCAGTTCTGGAATCTGCATTATAGGAAGGATGTGATTGCATTAGAGAGAGTGTGCAGAGGAGATTTACCAGGGTGTTGCCTGGGCTGGAGAGTTTTAGTTAGGAGGAGAGATTGGATAGACTATGGTTATTTTTCCCTGGAGCAGAGGAGATTGAGTGGGGTCCTGATTGAGGTGTATAAAATTATGAGGGGCATAGATAGGGTAGGCAGGAAGGAACTTTTTCCCTTGGTGGAGGGATCAATAATCAGGGGGCATAGATTTAAGGTAAGGGGCAGGAGGTTTATGGGGGTGAGAGGAAGAATATTTTCACCCAGAGGGTGGTGGGAATCTGGACCTCACTGCCTGAAAGGATGGTAGAGGCAGAAACCCTCACAACATTTAAGAAGTATTTGGATGTGCACTTGCAGTGCAATGGCATACAAGGCTATTGGCCTCGTGCTGGAAAACGGGATTAGAATAGCTGGGTACTTGTTTGACTGGCACAGATTCAATGGGCCAAAGGACCTTTTTCTGTGCCGTAGACCTCTATGACTATCTCTCTGACCGTGTATTCTACGAAAGCGAGGAGTTTGCTCTTGTGCATGGTTTCAATTTTGGTGCGCCTTCGTCCCACATCAAACAGGAAGAGGTATTTGCTGAGTTCGAACTCCTCTACTCCCAGCTATCCTGCCACAAACCAGCATTCACTAAAGACACTGAATCCTTGAAAGCACGCCTAACTGATCTAGTGCATGCATATCAAGGGACTCCAAATGACTTGGACCGATTTTACTGTTACTCGTCCTGCTTAATACTACAGAAAGCCTAGACGAGTATAAAAAGTACAGGGGTGAAGTAAAGAAAGGAATTAGGAAAACAAAAAGAGGATACGAAAAAAGATTGGCAAGTAAAATCAAATAAACCCCAAAGAGGTTATACCAGTACATTAAGAGCAAGAGAATAACTAAAAGGATAGGGCCCATCAGAGATGTACATGGTAACTTGTGTGTTGGTGCTGAAGATGTGGGCAGGGGTCTCAATGAGTACTTTGTCTCTGTCTTCACTAAGGAGAGGGATTCTAGCCAAGGAGGAGTGTGAAATATTAGATACAATAAGCATAATGAAAGAGGAAGTACTGGAGGAACTGGCATCCTTGAAGGTGGATAAATCACCAGGGCCTGGTGGAATGTATCCCAGGTTGTTAATGGAAGCCAGGGAGGAAATAGCAGATGCTCTGAGGATCATTTTGAAATCCTCACCAGATACAGGCAAGGTGCTAGAGGATTGGAGGTCTGCGAACATTGTACCAATATTTTTTAAAAGGTACGAGGGATAGGCCAAAAAGTTATAGGTTGGTCAGTCTTCAGTGGTAGGCAAATTATTGGAATCAATTCTGAGACAGGATAAACTGTCACTTTGAAAGGCACAGAAATTATCAGGGATAGTCAGCATGGTTGCTAAGGGAAGGTCATGTCTTACTAACTTAATATAACTTTTTGAGGAAGTAACAAGGAGGATTGATGAGGGTAGTGCAGTGGATGTTGTCTACATGGATTTTAGTAAGGCATTTGCCAAGTTCCTACATGGCAGACTGGTCAGGAAAGTAAATGCCATGGGATACAGGGGAAGCTGCCGCGCTGGATGCAAAATTGGCTCAGTGACAGGAAACAAAGGGTAATTGTCGATGGATGTTTTTGCAAATGCAAAGCCATTTCCAGTGACGTTCCACAGGTCTGTTTGGGGCCTTTGCTGTTTGTTGTACATATTAATGACTTGTACTTCAATGTGAGACGCATTATTGGGGAATTTGCAGATGACACAAAAGTTGGCTGTGTAGTTGATGGTGAAGAGGATAGCTGTTGTCTTCAGAAAGATATCAATGGTTTGGTTAAGTGGGGGCGGAAAAGTGGCAAATGAAATTCAGTCCAGAAAAGAGAGAGATAATGCACTTGGGGGAAGATAAATAAAGCAAAGGAATACTCAATAAACCGGAAGATATTGAGAGGAAGTCAGAGACCTTGGAGTGCATGTTCACAGGTCCTTAAAGGTGGCAGGTGGATAAGGTGGTTAAGAGAGCATATGGAATACTTTCCTTTATTGGAGGTATTGAATACAAAAGCAGAGATGTAACGATGGATCTGTATAAAACACTGGTTAGACCACAGCTGGAATTGTGTACACAGTTCTGGTCACCACATTACAGGAAGGACATAATTCCTCTGCAGAGTACAGAGGAGATTTACAAGAACATTACCAGGGTTCGAAGCAGCTTTAAAGAAAGATTGGATAGGCCATGGTTGTTTTCCTTAGAACAGAGGCAGCTGAGAGATGACCTAATTGAGGTATACAAAATTATGAGGGGCCTAGATAGGTCTTTCCTGCCTAACCTGTTTCCCCTAGCTGAGGGGTCAATCACCAGGGGGCATAGATTTAAGGTGATTGGTAGAAGGGTTAAAGGGGACATGAGGGAGAACTTTTTCACCCAGAGGGCGGTAGGCACCTGGAATTCACTGCCCGAAAAAAGGTTAACTCATTTAAAAGGTAATTGGATCTGCAACTGAAGTGCTGTAAGCCTGCAAGATTACAGGCCAGGTGCTGAAGAGAGATTAAAAATGAGCGGCTAATTCCTTTTCTTCAGCTGGTGCAGACAGGCTGAATGGCCCCCATCTGCACCACAACTTTTCTATGGTTCTATGATTTTTATATGCAATGCAAATGTCTGGTAGTGTTGCAAGGCCTCGAGGGCAACCCTGGCATACATACATATATACACACAAAAAATAAATATATTATATATATCTCAACAGAATGCATACCATTCTTAACGATGGGTCCAAATTCATATCCACTGGACCAGCTGCTCAGCATGAGCGGACAGCCTTGCTCGAGAGCAAGCTAAAAACCCACTTATTGGGTTCTTTTCAATTATACTTTTTTCAATGAGTTGCCGGGTGATATATATGATAGAATTCGTCCTCACTGCTTACTGCATCCGTGTACGTATGGGTTGTCCAAGACACACAAAAGCAATGTCCCTTTATTACCACCCACCCCCCCATCTCATCTATGACTGATTCTGCACAACATGAATTGGCGAAATGGTTGGGCGAGTTTCTGCAAACAGTTTTGAGCAAGTTTTCCACAGGCACAGTGAAGGATTGCTTCACACTTACAAAGACCATACAGGACTTGCGTATCAATAGCATTGCCAGCCTATTCAAGGAAGCCACAGACATTTGTACTGCAGCACTATATTACGGCAATCTAGACCCACCATCATTGTGTGAATTCAATGAACTTATGAACTCAGCAACTTGTGCGGTTGAGTTCAGTTTCAACAACACCATGTATGCCCAAATAGATGGTGTTGCCATGGGATCCCCTCCAGCTCCCTCAAACATCTTCGCTGGGTTCCACGAGAAAAGCGTCTTCCGTGGAATGACACCTAACCTCCCACCCCTTGCATATTTCCGATATGTAGATGATACACTTGCAGCTGCTGGTTGAAATATAGCAAGTAAGAATTTCCTTACACACCTTAATGGGCTCCATTCTATGCTCAAACTCACCTTTAAAATGAAGCAGTCAAATGAGCTCCCTTTCCTTGATGTGCTAGTTGATAAATCTGCCAGGTTGTTCTCCAGTATCGTCTACCGCAAACCTACCTTCACTGGTCAATATACATGTTGGAATTCCTACAGTTCCACACGCTATATGATTAGTCTTACTGGCAACCTCGTAAATAGGGTTCAAGCTTTTTGCTCATCGTGCCTGATGCTGAAATAGGGCGCATCAAAGCCACCCTCTGAGATAATGGCTACCCTGATCAGATCATTGATATCAAGTCTGAGCTATCAAAGACCATACTCAGATCAAGGCCCACAACAGTCTGCAATTAACTATGATGTTGGTCTACTGCTGTTGCATGAACCTCAACAAGAAGCCTTACTGAACCAAGTTGGTGAGACTTGCAGGAGTGTAGCAATCATTCAAATTCTGCATCTTTGAAGCCAATGGAAAAAGTTGCTTTGGCAATAACCTTTAATACAACTTTTTGTGGAATTGCAATATCTCAGGCATCAATTTTATCAAATTTCATATGCTATGATTAGCATAGCAAAGACCCAAATGTATCTCAGGATCCAATGCACACTTGATGCTTGTTGCCAAGACTGAAACTGAGAATGGAAGAAACTGCTCAAAATTTGCTTACACAATATTAGTTACCTTTCTTACTCAACATTGTCAATTTGGGTTTCTAAATTTCCCTCAAAAAGCCACCAGGAGCATTTCAACTTGCAGTCCTTATTACAGATCTCAATGATTTTAAACACCTGTTTTTTTGTTGTAGTGTTTTTGTTTTGTACTAAGCAGCTTAAGAACTTAAAAAACACAAGAACATCAGAAACTGAAGTAGACAAGCCTGCTCCACTAGTCAATACCATTATTGCTAATCCTCTGCCTTAACTCCACTCATGCCTGCTCCCCATATCTCAATTCCCTGAGAGATTAAAAATCTGTCTATCTCAGCCTTAAATATACTCAACAATAAAGTATCCACAACACTTAGGGGTATTCTAAAGATTCGCAACCCTCAGCAAAGAAATGTCTCCACATCTTAGAACTAAATAATTGGCCTCTAATCCTGAGGCTATGCCTCCATGTTCTGGATTCCCCAACCAGGGGAATCAAACTCTGCCTACCCTCTCAAGCCTCTTCAGAATCTTGTATATTTCATGTGATTACGTCTCATTCTTCTAAGCACCAGTAAGGCCCAACATGTTCAAACTTTCCTCATAAGGCATCCCAGGGACCAATCTTTGCAGTATCATTCCCAATGCAAGTATGCCTTTCCTTAGATACAGAGATCAAGACTGCATGCAGTACTTCAGGTATGGTCTCACCAAAGCCCTATACAATTGTAGCAAGGCTTCTTTATTCTGGATATTCAGAGCCATTCATCTCAAACTGCACAGAAAAAATATTTAAAAGCATGACAGCTTCAAGTTCACTACTTAAGACCATTCCAGTTATAACTCTCACTCCTGAAATAAACTGATTTTAGCTTGAAGTAAATGAGGGCTCATTCAAATCTGAACTTTAGAACAAGCCAGTAAGAACATGTTCCAGTAACAAAGCTGGAAATAAAATTGTAAATAAATGCTTGATTGTGACCAAGTCCGCTAAAGTCATGGGTCTACAATAGCAAGTGTAACGGCCACCCAAAGATGAGGTATCAACTTATTAGCTGAGTTGATGGCCAGCAGATAATAAACATCTTGCCTTGGAAAGAAACTCAATTACTTAGTATACCCAATTGGGGTTCTTCAATTCCAAAACTTTTCTGCGAGAAAACAGTTCAAACTGGCAACTTTTAGTCTGGGTTATCTGTTCAGTACCTCACAAGAAAAAAAAATTAACATTGTAGAATACAATTAGTACATTGAAATAGATTTCCAAGTCTTGCAAATACTGGTTTCTAAAAACTAAACACTGAACAAAATGAGGTGTAATTGAATTAGGCAACATTTGAATTGCACCACTTGAAGTTTCATCCCCCAAATATAAGTTTATTCATTCCTTCCTGCATACCTGTAGGACCTGCTGTAATACTCTCGGTCATCATATCTGTCATATCGGTCATAACTGTCTCTGCGGCGTGAACTACTGCAATGTGAAGTAAAAACAGCAACGGTTAAACAGATTCCTCTTTCACTCACTTTTTAAACCAAAGGAACTACAGTAATTCCTCACAATGTTATAGACACGCTCTTGAAAAGTGCAACTAGGTAAAACAACAATAAGCAAATCAGATTTTTTCATGCAAACTAATGTATAAACTGGAGTTCGGTTCTTTTGGGCATGTCTTGTCAGGAAAAAAACAAAGTTGAAATGCTATGCATGTACAGGACATTCCTAACTGAAATAACTTTTGAAGTAAAATAAGTTTCTAAACATAACAAATTTACACTATTCAGAGGGGTTTCACCATTGAACAAACAGACAATGAAAGTAGAACCATTAAACAGGTGGCTATTGAACAGTATTCAGGCACAGGATGTTAGGATAAAATCAGATGGAAAAGGATCACTGAGAAAGAGATTGCAGAGAGCAATACTGCAGACAGAGAGTTGGTGAGTGAGGGTTGGAAGGGGCAGGTGGGCAAGTGAGGGGGCAGGCAATGGTATCATTCATGAGGATAAAACTGCTGACATGCCCAAAACGGACACTGTGTTGAAATTATTTGGTTCTCGTCAGTTTGGGTGAGTTTTACTCTTGGACTCACTGCCTATGTTTTTCCCCATCAGGTCCTCAGTCTGTTTTGGAGAAAGTTCCTTTTTCTTACTTACAGATTGAATAAATAAAAATAAAATCAGTTATTCACTGATGACAATTATTTAAATGCTATGCTTTAAAATCTGTTACCTCTGAATTCAATAAAGAGCAAGGCTGATATTATTAGATTCAAATTCTGGCCTGCTGGCAAACATAGTTGCAAATGTCACACCCCTAAAAGGGATATATATTACCCTACTGTATCAGCAACGTTATAATGGAACAATGTTGTTCGAACCAAGGCTAAGTGAGGAATCCCTATACAACATGAAGAATACTGCAGGGTGGTAGGACACAGGTTTGTACCGTGAGCTGAGGCATAAACTCTCAGCCTTGGTCATGCCACTGGAGACATGCCATAACTCGAAAGAGGCAGACACTCAAGAGTTAACTCACGATACTTGTGCACTGTGCAGTTGAAAATAGTAGCAAGATGGGTTCTCAATTGTAAAGAGGGAGACTAAAACCACATTCCCACGTATAACCAACTTCAATTACCACACCTCTCTACATACACAATCTTCACAAAACGTCAACAATTTTCTTCATGTACATATTTATAACAAGCCATTTATCTGAAGAATACATACAGAAATGGCCAATATTCATTTTCATTAATATAATTGCTTTCTGATCATAAATTGCTTTCTGATCATAACCAAAATTATAATGGAGCAACAGCCACACTGATTTCTGATACTGTCTCCTCTGGCAAGAGTGTCAAATCAAATAAACTTACTAGGTTGGTCTTCCCATGTAGATTCCAGGGGTAGGTGTGTGGGCTCTTTTAGTAATAGAGAAATCAACACGAATCCTACGCCCGTCCAATTCCATTCCATTGGCACGTTCTTTAGCCTGCCAAAAGGGATTTTAAAAGCAGTTACATTGAACTCCAATAAAACCAAACCTATGTTAAATTAATTGAAAATCAAAGCTTTTGCGTTGGGTATGCGAAAGAACAGAAATTTAATTATACTCAAAAAGTTACAGCCCCACATACAGGTTTTAGGTTTAACCCAATAAACCAATGGTGCTACTGAAAATTTTAAATTAGCAATCCTTTACATTCTTACCTCTTTAGCATCGTCGACATTCTCGAAGTAGACAAAAGAAAAGCCTCTGGAGCGATTTGACTGTTGATCATACACGACATTAACCCCTGCAAGTGGGCCATACCTCGAAAAGACCTCTCGCAGGTCTCGCTCAGTGGTATACAGACTTAGTCCAAAAACTCCCAGACAAGTGTTGGGGTCAGGGTTAGCCTGCACAAAGAATGCACACAATGAATTAGTAAAGCAAAGCTCTTCCAAGAGACAAATTTGCATATTTTTCAGGACTCATTCTGTTGAAATTTTGGATCTAATGGTGCCTGCATACGGCTATTTTTATCAAGAGTCAAAATTAACTGCTTCGCACCAGCATTAAATCTAGAGCTAGTACCTTAGCTGAGTCCAGAGTGAAATGCCCTAAAGGAGTGCGGCCATATGGAGCGTGAATCCTAACCAGCATCCAATCTGTACACGCAACAGGTTAGCCATTTGCGTAAAGGGAAACAGCTACGGTTACAGGTCCATGATCTTTCATCAGCGCTCTTCTGATGAAAGGTCATCAGCCCAAAATGTTGATTATTTCTCTCTCCAGATGCTGCCAGACCCGAGTACTTCCACCATTTCTTGTTTTTAACTCCAGATTGCAGCATTCACAATATTATGTTTTTGTATCAAACCTGGATATTTTGGACTCCATGGGCACCTTTCAAACTCACTCTAGCCAAATAAATGTTTTCAGCACAGGGATTTCAACTCCTCACCACCCACCCATATGCCCACCTCCACCTGCAGTGCTTCCATTAAGTTTCCTGCAGGTATGGCTGTACAGCAACCTGGCAGGTACCGTGCAGGCCACTCAGAAGTTATTTCTCCGCAAAACACCATGTGAGCACAACCACTCAAAACATTTAATAGTACTGCATACTGAAATAAACAGGCCAAATCAAAAGAAAATTGAGGGAATGTTGCCCACTTGATTTCTGGACGTTTCCTGTTGGAACAGTCTTGTATATTTAGGAGAAGAGGAAGATTCACATTTATATAGCGCTTTTCACAACAACTGGATGTCCCAAAGCATGTTGCAGCCAATGAAACACTTTTTGAAGTTTGGTCACAGTTATTGTAAAATAGAAAACATGGCAGCCAATTTGTACATTGCAAGCTCCCACAAATATCATGACCAGATAATTCGTGATTGTATTGCTGATTAAAGGATAAATCGTGGCCAGGACACCAGGAATAACTCTCCTGTTCTTCTTCGAAATACTGCCACGGGATCTTTTAGGTTCACCAAAGTTTAACGTCTCATCTGAAAGATGGTTTCTTCAATAGTGCGGCACTGCAGTGTCAGTCTAGACTGTTGCGTTCCAAGTTCTGGAGCAGGACCTGAACCCACAACCTTCTAGCTTAAGAGGCAAAAGTACGACTGACCAACCCACAGTTGACACATGAGGCATGGGCACAGTTCTTTGCGACCAAACTATTAAATGTTTCATCCCAGGCAAACTTTAAGTGAAGAGAGGTTGGATAGACTTGGGTTGTTTTCATTGGAACAGAGAAGACTGAGGGGCGACCTGACTGAGATGTACAAGATTATGAGGGGCATGGACAGGGTGAATAGGGAGCAGCTGTTCTCCTTAGTTGAAGGGTCAGTCACAAGGGGACACAAGTTCAAGATGAGGGGCAGGAGGCTTAGGGGGGATGTGAGGAAAAACTTTTTTACCCAGAGGGTGGTGACGGTCTGGAATGCACTGACTGGGAGGGTGGTGGAGGCGGGTTGCCTCACATCCTTTAAAAAGTACCTGGATGAGCACTTGGTACGTCATAACATTCAAGGCTATGGGCCAAGTGCTGGTAAATGGGATTAGGTGGGTAGGTCAGGTATTTCTCACGTGTCAGTGCAGACTTGATGGGCCGAAGGGCCTCTTCTGCACTGAGAGATTCTGTAAAGCAACAGAAACTGGTTGAAAGCTGAACTTGCAGGGACCAGTAGATACAGTGCAAAAATACCTCAATGGGTTTATCTGAAATTTAACAAATTCTCTCAAAGAACTGGGCTGAAGTTCTTTTAAAGTAGCTAATCATTTGGACCATAAACCTTTAAATTCTACTTTATCGGTCCATGGGAATTCAATTCAGAGTCAGTCCTCATCGTAAGTAAATTTTAAAAGCAGATAAAAAACTGTGAGTGGGATGTTTTTGGGTAGCATAAACGAAAGAATTAAAGACGTGCATTTGTTCAAAGCCTTTCACAACCGCAAGATATTCAAAAGTAATTTACAACTAATTCGGTACTTTTGAACTGTAATAGCTGAATGTTATTTGGATGCTTACATCAAGTTACAGCAATGAAGGAACAATGACGCTAACACCAACGCCATCACCAGCTTCAGGGATTTTGCTCTCCAAATAAAAGCTAAAAACAGATACAAAACACTTCCCAGCCACCCACAAAACATCCCTACAATACATCTGTTCCAGCCAATTTGCAGCTGCAGCTCTTTCCTATCAATTAAGATGAATTGAAAAATTGAGAGCTAGTTCAGGATTTAATGATCTATATATAATAAATTCCTGTTCACCTGGAGATAGACTATGACTTGTAATTTTATTTGAAACAAAAAGTTTGGTCTAAGTGTGCAGAATGAGCAACAATAAAGTAATGGCATTTTTACATAAAATATTACAAGTAGACCCAAGATTTACAACCAGATCAAAAAGCAAATTAACAGTTACATCAGTATGCATTCCGAGCCTTATGAAAACAATCTGCATCTATATAGTATTCCCATGACATCCCAAAGAGCTCCTCATTTACATCTACCTTTGAACTGCAATATCTGTTATGTCGGCACTTTTCTCATATCCTCAAACTTGCCTTTAACCTTCCAAACTATCGCCCCATCTGAAAACTCCCTTTCTTCTCCCAAATCTGTGCCCATCCTTCTTGCAACACATTTTCAATCTCTCCAATCAGGTTTCTGCCCCCCACAGTTCTGATCAAAGTCACAAATGATATCCTCTAACTATAACATAGACAAACTACCCATCTCAACCTGTCAGCGCACGATTGACCACACCATCCTCCTCCAAAGCCTCCTCACCGCCGTTCAGCTGGGTGGAACTGTTCTCAGCTGGTTTCATTCTTATTTACCTAACAGCCGCCAGAGTATCAGTTGCAATGGGTTCTCTTACCCCTCCTGCACCATTACTTCTGGTGCCCCCCAAGGATTTATCCTGCCCCTATTTTTCATGCTGCCCCTCGGTGGCATCATTCAAAAAAGTGTTAGTTTCCACAGGTACGGTGTCAACACCTCTATCTCACCATCACCTCTCTCTTGACTTCTCCAATGTTGCTAATTATCTGGCTGCTTATCCAGTATCCATAACTGGATGAGGAGAAATTTCCTCTAATTAAATATTGGGAAGACTGAACCATCATCTTGAATCCCTGCTCCAAACTCCCATTCTTTAGCTACTAACTTCATCACTCTCCTTGCCAACAGCATAAAACTAAACCAGACTGTTTATAACAATGATGTCATATTTGACTCCAAGAGAGGCTTTTGACCAGCTGTGTCATCACTAAAACCGTTTGTTTCCCACCACTATTAGATCGCTCGACTTTGCTCTTGCCTCAGCTCATCTGAAGCTGAAACCCTCATTCAGCCTTTTGTCACCTCAAGACATGACTATTTGTTTGCATCCATGCACATCAAAAGGAAGGAGATAGTGGAGGCACTATGCCATATATGGAAAAAATGCATTAGAAAAGGGAATAATGCCAGAGGACCAAAGAGCTGTTAATGTGACTCCCAAATTTATAAACAGGAGATTAAACAAATACAGGGAACTACAGGCTAATTAACTCTTAGGACCTTTAGAACCCTTACTCTTAGGAATCAGAAGTATAATTTCAAAATTTGCAATTGACACCAAATTGCAGGGGCGTGGTCCAAACAGAACAGCAACAAAATACTGGAAGGCATCAAAAAACTTGCAGAATGTGTATGCAATTATCAAACAAATTTCAATACGAGGTGATACATTTTGGTATAGGCCACATTCTCCTAGAAAACCAAGTACCCAAATGGCACCTCTCGAGGCATGGACTGCAACAATTCAAAGTAGCAGCTCACCACCACCTTCTCAAGGGCAATTAGGGATGGCCAACAAATGCTGGCCTAGCCAGTGATGACCACATTCTGTGAAAGAATAAAACAAAAGCTGAGTTTGAATACACATTAAAAGTAGCAATGCGGGTTAATATGGCCATAAAATAGCAAACCAAGCTCTGGGGTTCAATTCAAGAGGGATGGAATTGAAAATCAGAGTTGTGTTAAATTTGTGTAGAACTTGGGAGTCCGGCCTGGACACAGAGGCACTGGCGAAGGTGCAATAAAGATTTATTAGAATGATTCCAGAACTGACAAGTTTTAACTATTAGGAAAGATTAAATAACCTACCTTATCTAGAAAAAGAGACAACTGAGAGGTGACCTGATGGAAGTTCTTATTCCTAAAGGGTTTGATAGGTTAAATTGTTTTCAATTGTAGACAATAAGGTGGGATTAAAATGGTCAAATTGGTTTTTTTTTAATTTTTTCTTTTTCGGCCGGCACAATGGGCTGAATGGCCTCTGTACTGTAGCTTTTCAAATAAGAGACAGTCACCAACAAATCCAACAGGGGAACTCAGGAGAAACCTCTTTATTCAGTGTTTGGAATGTGGAACTTGCTATCACACAGTAATTGAGGCAAATAGTGTGGATGCAGTTAAGAGGGTCCTAGATAAGTATATTAACGAGAAGGGAATAGAAGGATATCTAATGAGGTTAGATGGAGACGGGTGGGAGGAAGCTCACATGGAGCATAATGGCACTAATTAATATGAAGGGAACATAGGACTCTGGAAAAAAATGTAGACGTGGCTCATACCCGATTGCCAATATGACGCCTCCGATTTGACATAGGAGATCGACTATGGCTGCGACGGCGCCTATAATCAGGGCTATAGGATCTGCTCCTGGATCTCCTACGGCGAGAACGAGAACGGGATCGAGACCTTGAGTAACGCCTGCGAGAACTCCTCCGGGATACAGACCTGCAGAATCAGTACATTGTTAGTTCTAGATACAAATAGCAATTATTCTGGAGGAGAGAAAGAAAGTTGAGGGGGCATGACTACATTCTTTCCTTCAATGTTTATGAAGAAAAAAAACATTCAAATATGTTTGCTTTTTTTGCAGTCTTCAAATGTGCCTTTTCAGGTTTATTTTCCAAAGTCAGCTTGAGATATTAATGATGGTGTGTACATCAGATTAACTCCATTGAATTCAGCAGGGATCATAACTTCAAGGTTGTAGCATGCTTTCCTGGAATCAGGCAGTTCCAGGTTGGCCTTCAATCCAATCCAGTCCAATTACAAAATGAGAAATGTCATACAAAATCTCCACTCTCAGACAAAAGACCGTGTAAGTAGAGGCCAATTTAACTTCTTAAAAACTCATATCTATTTTTTGGACATATACTTCGAAAAGTCAGCATTCCCCTGAAATGGGATCTAAATACCGGATATACTTTGACTTAAAGGACAGTCATCTTTAATTTCCCCAAGCTGTGCTGGCAGATAATGTGCGACTTAAATTATGATCACCTCTTCAGTTTAAAACAGTGAAAGGAGAGCCAGGAGCACATGGAGAGCGGACCTGTGCGAGAAGGGTAGCGGCAGATGAAAACCGGGGACAGAGAGCTCTTTCAACCTGTTTCTATCTGTAAGGGCCGAATTGTGACGTCACAGGAAAACAGGTAGGTGATTGATGGGTATCTCTTCCCTATCTCTTTTGATTGGCCAAGTGGTTTAATCAGGAGACATTATTACAGCTGAAGAGTACAGTTAAGAAATTCACTTCTAAAATATTTAACATCCAAATTAATTAAATAAACGGAATAGAGATGGCTGGGCAGGCGACATATTGCAGCTGTAGTGATGTAGTGTAGCTGATGCGTTGACGCTGGTGTGATCCATGGTGACCACATCTGCAGCAAGTGTTGGCTGCTCGAGGAATTTCGGCTCAGAGTTGATGAGCTGGAGTCTTAGCTGCGGACACTGCAACACATCAGGATGGGGGAAGAGTTACCTGGGCACTGTTTCAGGAAGCAGTCACACCCCTTAGATTAATTACATCAAATTTGGTCCTTGGTCAGGGACAGGAGGGTGTGATAGAGAGTGAGGCAGGTATGGGGATCCAGAATTTGGCTTTGGGGGAGCCTCAGCCAGTGCCTTGTCCAATAGGTCCAAGGTTCTTGCTCCTGGTGTGGACGAAGGCACAGACTGCAGGGAGGATGAGCGAACTGACCAGAGTACTGTGGTACAGATTCAAGTGGGGTAGAAAAAAATAGTCGTAATAGGGGAGAGCATAGTTAGAGGAATAGATACTGTTCTCTGCAGCAAAGCCAAAGGGTCCCGAAGGTTGTGTTGACTACCTGGTGCCAATGTCAAGGACATGTCTTCTGGGCTGGAGAGGAACTTGGAGTGGGCAGGGAAGGATCCAGCTGTTGTGGTCCATGTAGGTACCAACGACATAGGTAAGACTAAGAAAGAGGTTCTGCTGAGGGACTATGAGCAGCTCAGGGATAAATTAAAAAGCAGAACCACAAAGGTAATAATCTCAGGATTACTACCGGAGCCAGGTGCAAATTGGCATAAAATAAATAAGATTAGGGAGGTAAATGTGCGACTCAAAGATTGGTGTGGGAGAAATGGGTTCTGATTCTTGAGGCACTGGCACCAGTACTGGGGAAGGAGAGAGCTGTTCCGTTGGGACGGGCTTCATTTAAACCATGCTGAGGCCAGTGTCCTGGCAAATCGTATAACTAAAGCTGTAATTAGGGCTCTAAACTAATTAATGGGGCAGAAAATATAAGCAGAAGAGTGCAGCAGAAATTAGAGCCAGAATGAGTAATAATGGTAAAAAGTCAAAGCTCAAGGCTCTTTATCTGAATGCACGCAGCATTTGTAACAAGATAGATGAGTTGACGACACAAACAGAAATAAATGGATATGACTTGATAGCTATTACAGAGACGTGGTTGCAGGGTGACCAAGACTAGAAACTCAATATTCAAAGGTATTTGACGTTCCAGAAAAATAAGCAAAAAGATGGGACAGTTTTACGAAAAAAGGAAGGTATCAGTGTGGTGATGAGTAGTGATGTAGGTGCAACAGATCGTGATGTGGAATCACTTTGGGCAAAAATAAGGTATAGCAAGAGGAAGAAGTCATGGTTGGGAGTCGTCCATAGGCCCCCAAAGATTTGCCTCACTAGGACAAAGTATAAAGCAGGAAATAATGGAGGCGTGCAAGAAGGGAGCTACAATTGTTGTGGGTGATTTTAATCTGCATATTGACTGGACAAATCAGATTGCCAGGGGTAACATGGAAGACGAATTTGTAGAGTGCATCAAGAGATTGTTTCTTAGAGCAATACATTGCAGAACCTACCCAGGACTAGGCTAATTTAGATCTAGTAATGTGTAATGAGGTAAGAACTAATTAATAAGAGATCTCGCAGTTAAGGATCCCCTAACGGGTAGCGATCACAACATGGTAGAATTTCAAATTCAGTTTGAGGGCGAGCAACTCGGGCCTCAAACCAGTGTCCTCAACTTAAATAAGGGCAATTACAGAGGTATGAAGAAAGAGATTTTTTAAAGCAGCTGGGAAAATGGGTTAAGGGGAAGGTCAGTGGATGAGCAGGGGCAGGCATTTCATAATGCTCAAAGATTTATCCTGGTCAAAAAGAAGGACTCGGTGATAAGGATACACCACCCATGGTTAATAAAGGCAGTCAAGTAGAATATTCAATCAAAAACTAAGGCATACAAAGCAGCGAAAGCTAATGGCAGGCCAGGGGATTGGGAATTTTTTTTTTTTTAGGAACCAGCAGCAGATGATGAAGAGGAAGAAAATTGAATATGAAAGTAAATTGGCAAGTATAAAAACAAACAAACAAGAGCTTCTACAGGTATATAAGAAAGAGTGACAAAAGTGAGTGTGGGACCCTTGGAGGATGCGACTGGAGAATTGCTAACGGGGAACAGGGAAACAGCAGATAACAAACCAATATTTTGCATCGGTCTTCATATTGAAGGAAGCTATAAACATCCCAAAGATATCAGATAAGCAAGGAGCTAATGGGACGAAAGATCTTGTAACAGTCTCTATCACTAGGGACAAAATATTTGAGAAACTAATGGGACTAAAGGCAGACAAGTCGCCAGGACCTGATGGCCTGCAACCAAGGGCTTTAAAGGAAGTGGCTGCAGAGATAGTGGAGGCATTGGTCGAAATATTCCAGAACTCACTGGATTCCAGGAGGGTCCTAGCAGATTGGAAAACCACTAATGTGGCGACATTGTTCAAGAAGGGAGGGAGACAAAAGGCAGGAAACTATAGGCCAGTCAGCCTAACATCTGTCACTGGGAAAAAGCTAGAGTCCATTATTAAGGAAGAAATAGCAGGACATTTAGAACAGCTTAACACAATCAAACAGAATCAACATGGTTTTGTGAAAGGGAAATCATGTTTGATAAATTTGCTAGAGTTCTTTGAGGATATAATAAATAGAGTTGATAAAGGGGGACCGGTAGATGTAGTGTATTTGGATTTCCAGAAGGCATTCGATAAGGTGCCACATAAAGGGTTATTGCACAAGATAAGAGCTCACGGTATTGGGGGGTAATGTATTAGCATGGATTGAGGATTGGTTAACACACAGAAGACAGAGTCGGGATTAATGGGTCTTTTTCAGGTTGGAAAGACAACTAGTGGAGTGCCACAAGGGTCAGCCCTTGGGCCTCAATTATTTACTATTAATTACTTGGGGGAGGAGCAGAGTGTAATGTATCCGAATTTGATGATACAAAAATAGGTGGGAGCGCATGTTGTGATGAGGGCATAAGGAATCTGCAAGGGGATATAGATAGGTTGAGTGAGTGGGCAAAAACTTGGCAGCTGGAGTTTAATGCAGGGAAGTGAGATCATGCACTTTGGTAGGAAGAATCAACAGGCAGACTATTATTTAAATGGAGAGAGACTCCAAAAAAGTACAGCGCAGAGGGATCTGGGTGTTTTTGTGCATGAAACACAAAAGGTTAGCATGTAGGTGCAGCAAGTAATTAAGGCGGCAAATGAATTTTGGCCTGCATCGCTAGGGAGTTGGGAGTTTAAAAATAGGGAAGTCTTGTTACAAACGTGCAGGGTGTTGGTGAGGCCACACCTGAAGTACTGTGTACAGTTTTGGTCCCCGTATTTAAGAAAGGGTATGCTGGCATTAGAGACGGTTTCGAAAGAGGCTGGTTCCTGGGATGAAGGGAGTGACTTATCAAGAACGGCTAAACAGGTTAGGCCTTTATTCAATAGAGTTTAGAAGAATGATCTTATTGAAATGTAAAAGATTCTGAGGGGACTTGACAGGGTAGATGTTGAGAAGATGTTTCCATGAGTGGGGGAATCTCGAACTAGGGGACATAGTTACAGAATTAAGGGAACACTCATTTAAAACGGAGATGCAAAGGAATTTCTTCTCTCAGAAGGTAATGAATGTCAGGAATTCTCTAACCCAGAGAGCTGTGGAGGCTAGATCACTGAAAGTATTTAAAGACGTGGTAGATAGATTTTTGAAATAAATCAGGGCGTTGAGGCCTATGGGGAGCTGGCACGAAAGATTTGAGGCCTGGGGCAGATCAACCATGATCTTATTGAATGGCGGGGCAGGCTTGAGGGGCCAAGTGGCCTACTCCTATTTCTTGTGTTCTTTAGTTAAAGCATTTGCAAACTTTGAAATTTCACCTGTATATTCAAATCTATGTCAATATACATCAAAGAGAACAGTAGTCTTTCTACTGACCCCTGGGGAACACCACTGTATATTTCCCTCCAGTAGGGAGAGCAACCAAGCAGTCATCACAACTTTGTTTTCTTTTATCCAATACCTTTCGAAAGTCCATTTACAATACATCAACCACATTATCTTAATCAAACTTCAGTTACCTCATTACAGATCAAGCTAGTCAAATACAATTTGCATTTAACAAATCTGTACCCTCATCTATTAACCTATACTTTTCCAGATACCAATTAATTATGCTCCAGATTACTGTCTCAGTTTCTCCACGATTGATGTTAGCCTCACTGGTCTATAAATTACTGGGTTTATCCTTCTCTCCTTTTTTGAATAAGGATAACATTTGCGGTCCACCGAACCTCTGGCACTACCCCAATAGCAAAGGAGGATTGGATGACTGTAGGCAGAGCCTAAGTAATGCCCACTTTTATTTGCCCTGCAACCATGGATGCATTCCATCCAGGCCCCAGGTAACTTTACTACATTGAGCGGAGAACAGCAAAGTGTGACAAAACAAAGAGCTACAAAAAGAGAGTTAAAAGCTTCTTTTCAGACAGGTTAAGGGATGATTTTATGGGAATTAAAAAAATATTAGGGGGAAAGGTAGTATATACAGCACCAAACTAATTCCATTGGCTGGTGAGCCTAAAAATTAAAGCTCAATCTTTCAAAGCATGGTATAAGTTCAGAACACACTTCCACAAACAGCGATTGATGCTAGATTAATTGTAAGTTTTAAATGAGTGCTAAATTTTTATTAAGCGATATGGCACAAAGGCAGGTGTACACAGATCAGCCAGAGTCTCAGAAAGGCACATCAGCAAGGGGTTAAATGGCCTGCTCCTGTTCCTAAGAGCACCTTTTAAGTGCCTCTATTTTTATCTTCCAACATCACTACTGCCTTCTCCTCTAGTGCTGCATTGGTAACATTCTCTTGTCTCCTCAAGGCCAACACAAATTATTAGTACCCTTGTTGCCACAAGATCGCCTTTTCACCCCATCACAGGCCCAAACGTTAACTGTCTTTCTTTCCACAAATGTTGCCCGACTTGGAGTATTTCCAACATTTCCTGTTTTTAATTCCATCATTCCTTTGGCTACCCTTTCACTGTCGACATTTAAAAGACTTCTGGATTCCTTTTTATATTAGTGGAAAACTTCCTCATACTCTTGTTTTGTTCCTGCTATTTCCTTTAGAACCCCCTACTTCATGTAGTCAGCTTGGTTCTCTCTTACATTATGACCCATGCATTTTATCATAAACATCCTTTCTCTGTTTCATTTTAATCTCCATACCTTTAGTCATCCAGGAAGCTCCAGGTTTGAAAGAGCTTCTTTTTCACCTCATTGGAGTATCTACATTCTGGATCGCAAACTGTTACTTTAAAGCTCTCCCAATGTGTTCTCTCAGTTCAGCCAATCCACCTGTCCACCAATCCAACTCACTGATATTAGCTCTCCTTTAGTTAAGTATTTTTATACTTGAATATTCCCTGTTCTTTTCTATACCTATTCTAAAATGTTATTATAATAACTGTTTGCCAAATCCTCCTTCACCGAAAAATGCTCCACCTACCCCAATTCATTTCCCAGAACTGGGTCCAGAATTGCTTCCTTCCTCACTGGGCTGGAAAAACGCTGATCAAGAAAATCCGCTTATACACATTAAGATTATCTAGCCCTCTTTGCCCTTTGCAATTGTTATTGTCCCAGTCTAAGTTGGGATAATGGAACTCCATTATCACTACTCTACAGTTCTTGCACCATTATTAAAGCGTTTGGAAATTGGCTCTTTTAGCTCCTTCCCCTTATTTGGTGGCCTGCAATATACACTTAGTAGCATAATAATTCCTCTGTTACATAGGATATATGGCAGAGAAACAGACCATTCAGCCCAACCAACCCATGCCAGTATTTATGCTCCACTCCAGCTGCCTACCATTTTCCCCCATCTAAATCTCTTTGTAACCGTTTCCTTCGTCCTCGTGCTTGACTAGCTCCCCCTTAAATGCATTCATACCATTCGCTTCAACTAGTCCCTGTGCAGCAGCAAATGTTATTCCTCAATTTCGAAATAGATTCTGTCTTTGAATCCTCAACATCATCATCCCTTCTAGTGTATTGCGTGCACCGCAGAATGGTTACAGCACTGCAGACCATTTGGCCTGGGCCAGCATGTCTGTGCAAGTGCAATTCAGTTTGTCTCTTGCACATTTTCTCAGGTGTTTTATCCAAAGCCACGATTGAATCTGCCTTTACCACACACTTCGGCAATGCATTCCAGATCTCAACCACACCTGCATAAGAGCTTTTTTCCCTATTACTTTTGGTTCTTTTGCCATTCACCTTGAATATGCTGTTCTTGACCATTCTGGGGGCGAATTCTCTATTTACTCTCAGTAAAACCCTCATGATTTTGATCAGCTATCAAATCTCCAACTTTTTCTTCCAGTTTCTCCAATTTATACAAGCAACTGACCAAGGTCTCTCATCCCCGGAACCATTCTTGTAAATCTTTCCGGAACCGTCTCTAAAGTCTTCACACCCTTGTAAAATGTGGTGCCCAGAATTGGGCACAATACTCCAGGCCAGCGTTTTGAAGGTTTGTCATAATTTCCTTTCTTTTATACTCTATGGCTCTATAAATCTAGGATCCTGTATGCTTTTTTAATAACTTTCTCAATCTGCCCTGCCACCCTCAATGATTTGTACACATGCACTTCCAGGTCTCTCTACTCCTGCACCCACTTTAGAATCTGATCAATATGGCTAGTCCCCATTCTTTCTTAATTACTTTTTTGAACTGTATCCCAATGTAAAGCAACCAATTACTGTTGTGATACAAGTTTTCTCTGAGCTCTACTATCTATGGACATCACTGTAGTAACTGTACTGAAGCAAAAGACAAAAGTCAGATTCTGGACCATTGTGACAAAACAAAACACTCATGGCTTGAAGTCGCCAAGTAAAACAGTTACTCACCTGGATTTGGATCTCGAGCGAGATCGTGACTTGGACCTGGAGTGTCTCGATCCATCTCTGGAACGGGAGCGCTCAGCAGAATTTTCTGGAGACTGGCTGGCAGACTTGCCAGATCCATGTAGACTTTCACTTGGTGATTTAGAAGGGGAACGTGAATCCTATATGCAAAGATAAATGTATTAATTTTTAGAAGTCTAAAAGGTGGTTCCATTAACTTAAAGTATAATCTGATTAAACTCTTAAAGTATCTGAAATGGAATAAACAGGCAACCTAACTTGTACCCCACTGTTTAGCCCGTGCAGTTTCAATTAGGATTGCCCAGGCATTAAATACTTTCCTAGAATGCACTAACAGCCCTAGGGTGTATTCTTCTACCTTGGTTTGTACAGTGCATGCATTTTTCTTTTTTTTAGTACAATATACAGGTACGGGCTTACGTTAGCTGAACGATTTGAGTGAATTTATGACGGTATTACAATTCAATCCAAAATTACAAGTTCTGGCATGTGAAAGTATTCAAGAAACTAAACTTGTCTTCATGCTCATTTACTTTTTAACCAAATTTCACTCAAAAATAAAAAGTCCCTTGAGAGAAGTTTCACTCAAGGTTTCGTGAGACTACCGCAAGCCCCGCACGTACACATAAACAGACTAGAAATTACTTAGCGTAGTGCTTTCTGATTCCAGATACTTCTGATCTTAACTTCATTCTATTTCTTTTCTTCATTCTTCAGTTTCAAATTCTCACTTGGTTCATCTTCCCACTTCACACACTGCACACATTCTATTTGTGGGACTTCGTGTCTTTTTTTTTAGCATGCATTCTTTTTTTTTCCCCAATTCAGCTTCACTTATTCCTGAGCTTCAATTATTACACAAAACTTGTCAATTGACTTCTTCCACATTTCTTTTCTTCATGAACATTAACCTTAACAAAAAAAGAACAGGATGAGGCATGTAATTGCAGAGAAAACCTGTGCTGAGATTAACCAGTTACAACCAGTGAAATTTTTCATCAAAGATTCTCATCTGCAACAACTGTAGCTATAGGAAATAAAAGTATGCCAGACAGCTGACTCTAGTAACAGCCATAGGCAGAATTCTTAACTAAGGCAACAAAAGGGTTGACATGAACACTTGGGAACTCAGTTACAAACCAAGTGACCCAAGACACTCATACTTTAAAGGTCTGTAACTGGCAATGATTAAACTTTAGAATAGTATCATCTCAGCTATTGTTCGGATTTTGTTGCATCTCACCCACCTCACTCATCCTCCTCCAGTGGAACTATCTGGGAATGGGCTTCCCCACACCAGTTGTCAATTTCACTCTGGTCAGCAAGTATAAGATACAATTCAAGCTAAATTATAACATACAGACTGGATTGACAGGCAACTCAGATTCTGTCTCAACCTTCCAATTTGGGGTCAAGAGCTCCTAAAGAACTGGAACTTAATGCCAGTATAAGTCACCAAAATGGTCAATGGTCATTGGAAACATATTGTCAGACTGATACTCACCATCTCCTAATCTCCTACCCCATTTGTTTCTTACCTGGAGGCACACACAATGCTGAAATGTTAAAAACCTGTTAGCCACAATTTAAACTGAAGGAAGAGTAACTCATTTCAGCTGGACAGACTATTCATCGAACCGGATCTTCATGGCACCAGCAGAAAAAGCCTGCGTCACTCCCTCTCTTGGAATTAGCGTGTCACTGAACAAACATCTTAAAATACATGCATCATGCAGTCGAACGTTAGTGTCAAACCCTGAAAGTAGTGGCCACGCTGTAAATTGATGCAACCCTTTCACCATCATAAACTAAGTACAAATTTAGCACATCTCCAAAGACATCAACCTGTTTAGGTTTGCCCTATTTTCTTTCTTGTACAGTCAAGATTTCATATCTGTGCAGCATTCTGTGAATGAAAAACACAAGAAAATAGTTCCACACTAAATTTTTTTGGAAGTTAGATAATTAACTTGAAACATTAATTTTACTTCAGCCACGTGGGCTGTTTTGTAAGCTGCTTGTCAGTGTGCCAGTGAAGGAGGCTAATGAATAAATTGACTGCATTACTATCCAGCTGCTCAAATGAGTTGATTTCTTCAGAATGGAGCACTAGATACTCAGGACTCTTTATTCAACTACTTGATCTGAACAAATCCAAGTTCACAGAAGTTGATCAGATCCAATTTCATAAAAAAGGTGTTTCCCAAGGAGGGAAGGTGCGTGGGAATGAAAATCAACACATTGGACCAACCTGAATTCCATTGTTTTAAGAAAACAGAGTGACTATAATCTTAGGACCACCTAGAAAAGCAGTCCAAAATCAGATTAGCTTGGATTTCAGGGCCTTATTTTCACTTATTCCTACTGGTAACATGTAGTTGTGGACCAGCTTATTGACTTGTTTGACAGAACCAGCGAGGACCATTGCAGTAAACTTCTGTTAAACTGACTGAAATACAAGGAACAAAGATTTGTGGTTTACCAAAAAATGAACACATACAGTGGGCCACAAGGATCAGGCTTGAGAACAATTACCCTAAGCATAGATTTGTTCAGAGTATACATCAAATGCAAAGACTTCTTTCAATAAAAGTTATAACACAGAAGCAAAATACTACAGATGCTGGAAATCCGAAATATAAACAGAAAATGCTGGAAAGACTCAGCAGCTCAGGCAGTAACTATGGAGAGAAAGAGTTAACACTTCAGGTTAATAACCTTGAGAGTCACTGACCTGAAACGTTAACTCCAACTCTCTCTCTCCACAGACGTTGCCTGACCTGCTGAAAATCTCCAGCATTTTCTGTTTTTATGATAGCTGATAACATACTGGATAGCTAGCACCTTTTGACAGGTGAGTTAGTTTTAGTATGTTGTATTAGTGGTGGAGAAATAGTCAAAATTTCACCAATGTTTCTGATATGGTGGGTAAAGCCTCTTAAAAGCTTTCACAATTCACTGAGTTTTGATCCAGTAACAGAAATCTGCGCCATCATTTAACTAATGTGTTGCACGTGGTACAACTTGGCCATGTAACACTGTTTCTTGGTTTAATGGTGTACCAACATTAGCCAGAGGACAGGCCTTAAGCATTGCTAGTATTCTAAGTTTCCTGACCATATTGCTGTGGTGGGTTTGGCCACAGTTACAGTACAGCAACATAATTTTAATCACAAGCTATTTATTCAACTTTTCTAACAATTGAAATATACAAGCAGTAAAAGAGCCATGACAAAATAAAACACACCAAGTCGGCCAAAAAATGGATTTTAGTATTTTCTATTCGTTTAGATTATATCAGCAAAACAAAATGTATCCACTGCTTTACTAAGCCACTATCTAGCATGCTTACTGTCAGCCAAATTACTCAGGTCTATGCATTTTTCAAAAGGCATTGCTGATCCCCTGGAAAGTTAACATTTATGGGTCACAGGAGTTCGATCAGATAACATCCTGCAAATAGCCTAAGCTATTGCCTAAAACAGCAAAACTAAACAACAGGGTAGCAACTCTCAGCACCAATTCATTTAAGTATTGAACAACAAACACTTCTAGGAGCTTCAATACAATAAACATACCACTTGAAAACACACTTGTAAATATGAAGAAATCTGCTAAGTATCATGCAGGCAGTTTGCTCACAAGGAAATTTCTTGTTAAGTGCAAAGCTCTTTCAGGTAAGAAAGAAGAGCTGAGCAATAAACAATAATTTGTGACTTAATAACAACTCAGCTTCAGCTGATACAATGAGGCTATTGACCTTGCTAAAGATTTTTAAACACTTTACAGCTGTGAAATTTGCTGAATTTCTTTTAAATTACACTTCTACTTGAATTGCCCCAAATCACTAATTCTATCAATACGCTCAAAGATGATTTTGCACCAGTTAATTAAGAACATGTGTCAGCAAGGTTCTGATAATTGAAGTAGCTCAAATCTTCGTTTGAGCAACATATTGCATTTTAAAGCATCACAATTCAGCCTGCAGGAACTTCTGCTCCTGAACACTACTGCAAATTCTGTTGTAATCCTAGTTTAAAAACATGCATCACTGTCTATGTAGCTTAAATTGCAATGTAGAGAACAAATTTTGCTAGTAATTGCATTGAAAGTAGAAGCATACATAGTTCACTCAGTTACTACATGAGTGTTACACTTTTTATACTTTAGCACTGTTGGGAAAAAGCAGCCTGGTACAAACATTTGGCAAAAACCTCTGCTCTCTGGACACTGACAACACATTGGGGCATTATTCTGTTCACTTCACTGGAGCAGTACTACTATTTGTGTAGAATGCACCCTTCAGTGACATCATCCCTCCTCCAGGTTTGAGGTGTCAGTCACCTCAATAAAGCAATACCCTCACTTCAGACACCAACAGCAAGACTTGGACTTTTGGATGAGATATTAATCCAAGGCAACATCTGCCCCCAATATTATTAATAACGCCAATGGAGCTAGCTTCTTGTTTGGCTGCATTTGTTGCATGCGCAGTTCTATTGTTTCGCTCTGGGCGAAGTTTAAGAGCACGGGGCAGGGTTATGGTCCAGAGATCAGGAAGCGTGGATTTTTCTGACCGCATGAGTTTTACCTCCTGCTATTGTGAAACCTCTAGAAATTAGGAAAGGAAAATAATTATTTGGCATTTAATGTAATATTAACTGTTTTAGGGATGTTGATCTATAATAATATAATTACATGTAACCCTAACAGCCCATTGTTTCAGCTTCAATGTATAATGCTAAATAAATTCATATTTTGTATTTGTAGATTTTTAGAATCATGCTTTACAAAGCAGCCTAGAAAACTGTAAGAGATTAACCGATGACTATAAAACAGACCTGTGAAGCCTCTACCATGAACCCCCAATCACCAACCCAACCTCTACCGTGTTCCCGTGTTCTTTCCTCCAGCCGCAACATTAATCTCACTGCTCCTTAGCTGCAGCCTCTCCCAAGGCCTTCCCCACCCGACACACAGTCCAGACCTCTGGAGGGAGGTTTCCCAGGCAAGGGGAGGAGGTTGTGTGTCCGTGCGAGGGATTAAATTCTCTGAAATTGATGCTGGCTCTGGAACCCCGTTACGTTGCCCCGACAGGCAGGGCATCACTGGATTTCTGTGCATGCACAGTAGGTATCAACGGCTATCTTTCATTGACAGGAGACAGTTTGGAGGAAGGGGGATGAGATGGAATCAATCACAGCCATGCCAAGACTGGTGATAGCCATCTTTTGACATCTCAATTTAATTAATAGCAAATTTATAACTGTGAATTTTCATGATAGTTCCATTGCATCATTTTAACATAGAACATCCCAACTTAGGCTGCATTCAGACCCAAGTACCTGAGATTAAAGAACAAGGTGAATAACATTGAATAACACCAACTGGACTGGGTGGTGAAAAGGAGTGGTAGAGAGAAAGAATTCAACTTAACTGATCTAACAACTTATATTTAAACAATGCCTTTAAATGTAGTGAAATGCTCTAAGGTGCCTCAAGGACATTATGTGCCTTTGTATCATTTGACAGGAAGATATTAGGGCAGGTGATCAAAAGCTTGGTCAAAGAGGTACGTTTTAAGGGGTGCCTTAAGAGGGAGGGACAATGTTGAAAGGCTATTCCAGGTCTTGGGGCTCAGGCAAGTGAAAACATGTTGCCAAAGGTAGAATGATTACATACGAACACACAAATTAGGAGGAGTAGTAGGCCACTTGGCCCCTCAAGCCTGCTCTACCATTCAATAAGATCACGACTGATCTGAATGTAACCTCAACCTCACATTCCTACCTACCCCCAATAACCTTTCACCCCCTTGTTAATCAAGAATCTATCCAGCTCTGCCTTAAAAATATTTAAAGACTCTGCTTCTACAGTCTTTTGAGGAAGAGTTCCAAAGACTCACAACCCTCAGGAAAAAATTCTCATCTCTCATCTTAAATGGGCGACCCCTTATTTTTAAACAGTGACACCCTAGTTCTGGATTCTCCCAGAGGGAACATCCTTTCCGCATCTACCCTGTCAAGACCCCTCAGGAAAAAATAACATGTGCACAAGCTGCCAGAATTGGAGGAGTGAAGCAGCACTGGAAGACAGCAGCACAGTAACTATCAAAATGTTGTGGACAGGCCAACAAGAATAGCTTGGGGTGACTCAACTAGCTTGGCAGGAGGTGGAACCTAAGCATAAATTCAAAAGGAACAGGAGCAAAGTTGGAATTTAAAAGCAAAAATTTAGCAAGTGAGTTTGGAAGACAGGGTAAAAAAAGGCTAAAACATAGACAAAGGGGTTGTTAGTGATCAGTTTTAGACTTCAATGCAAGGAGCCTGGTGAATAAGACTGGGGTAGAGACAAAAATATGATAGCATAATCTATTACTGAAACAGTTACAAGGGAAGGAATGACATGCCAACATTCCCGGTCAGAGGGTTTTAGATAGAATAGAGTGGGGGGATTGCATTATTGGTTAAAGAAACAATTACAGCTGTGAGGAGGGATAATATGCTGGAAGGATCATCAAATGAGGCTACGTGGGTTGAAGTGAAGAACAGAAAAGGGGCAATTCACACTGCTGGAGACACCAAAACAGGGAGAGAGAAGAGAAAATATGTAGGTAAGTGCAGAGAAATACAGAAGTAATAGGGCAGGAATAGTAGGGGGATTTCAACTATCCTAATATTAACTGGAATAAAATTAGTGTAAAGGTATAGAGGATGCAAAATTCTTAAAATGCATTGAGGAGAACTTTTTAAACCAATACCTAATAAATCCAACGAGGTAATGAAACTGGAGGGGTGATATCAGTCAGAGAATTCTAGTAGTAGTGGTAATAATTCAGTTAGATATAGTTTAGTTGGAATAACTAAAGGATTAAATATAGACAAAGAATAAATGTTCCAAATTAGGGAAAGAACAGTTTTACTGAGCTGAGGTGCGACTTGGCAAAAGTGGACCTGAAATAGCTATTTGAAATGTCAGAGCAGTGAGAAGAATTTTAAGGAGGACCAGTCCTCACAAAAGAGATGGATGATGCAGCCATTGGACTTAAGGACTTTTGTGAAACATTGGATGGGATAAAAATGGCGAGAGGGAAACACTAAGGAGTTTAGCATCTTTGAAAATGGATAAACCACCAGGCTCATATGAAATATTTCCCAGGCTGCCAAGGGAGGACATGATCACACTGGGGAGGGTACAAAGTAGATTTACAAGATGTTGCAAGGAATGAGAATTTTAGCCAGGGTCAAAGATTGAATAGGCTGGGGTTATTTTCTTTGGAACACAGATGGTTGAGGGAAGATTTAATTGAGGTGTATAAAATTAATGAGGGGCCTAGATAAAGTGGATAGGGAGGACCAATCCCCTTAGCAGGGAGGTCAATAACCAAAGGGTATAGACTTATAGTAACTGATTATAGTGCTGATTTTGTCTGCACTGGAGTGCTGTTTTAGGCTGCAGTAAAGTGCTTAAGTTGGAGTTTGGTGACTGAGGAAGTTTAAAAGTTACATTCTATCTAAAGTCCAGTCTTTCTTTAATTTGGCAATTAACTAAAAATTGCTGTTAGGATTGGAAGAAGGTGAAATTTAGTCCAGGCTTAAAACAGGGCTCATACAGGCTCTGATTGCAGCTGCAACTAGTTAATTAGGTGACTGGCTTAATCAGGTTTCCATACACTGGTTCAGGGGCCATGGCTAAGGTATTAAACAAATACTTTGCATCTGCCTTTACCAAGGAGGTAGATATTACCCAGGCCATGGTGACATATGAGGAAACTCTGTCACTAGAAGGGTTCAAAATTCATGAGGAGGAGGAAGTGTTGAATAGACCATCAGGACTTCAAGTTGACATGGCACCGGATGAGGTGCATCCAAGGATATTGAAGGAAGAGAGAGTAGAAATTGCAGGGACACTGGCCATAATTTTTCAGTCTTCCCTAGACTCAGGGGAGGTGCCAGAGGATTTGAGAATTGCAAACAGGTGTTCAAAAAGGGTTAAAAGGATAAGGCCAGCAATTACAGACCAGTCAGTTTAACTTCAGTGGTGGGCAAGATTCGAGGAACAATCATTCAGGATGGAATTAGTCACATGGAAAAATTGAGTTGATAAGGAAGAACCAGTATGGATTTCTGAAGGGGAAATCGTGTTTAACTAACTTGGAGTTTTTTTGACGAGATAACAGACAAGGTCATATACATGGACTTTCAAAAGGCATTTGATACAGTGCCACACAACAGACTTGAGAGAAAAGTTCTTCCTCATGGAATAAAAGGGACAGTAGCAACGTGGATACAAAATTGGCTGAAAAATAGGAAGCAGGGAGTAATGGGGTCAATAGATTTTTTTCGGGTTAGAAGGTGGTTTGTAGTGGAGCTTCCCCAGGGGTCGGTATTGGGACCCTTGCTTTTCCTGATATATATATTAACCATCTAGATCTTGGTGAGCAGGGGACAATTTCAAAGTTTGCGAATGATACAAAGCTTGGGCGTATTGTGGACTGCAAGGAGGATGGTGTGGAACTTCAAAAGGACATAGAAAAGTTGGTGGAGCGGGCAGATGAAGTTCAACACAGAGAAGTGAGGTGTTGCATTTTGGGAGGAAGAACATGGACAGGCAATATAAAATAAGGGGTGAAATTTTGAAGGGGGTGCAGGAGCAGAAAGTCTTGGGTGTATATGTGCATAGATCATTGAAGGTAGGACAGATGGAGAGAGCAGTTAATAAAGCATAAAGTATCCTGGGCTTTGTCAATAGGGGCATAGAGTACAAGAGCAAGGAGGTTATGCTGAATTTATGTAAGACACTCGTTAAACCTCAGCTGGAGTATTGTGTACAGTTCTGGGCGCCACATTATAGGAAAGATGTGAACACATTGGAGAGAGTGCAGAAGAGGTTTACAAGAATGGTTCCAGGGATGAGAAACTTCAGCTATGAGGATAGATTGGAGAGGTTGCGACTGTTCTCCTTGGAGAGAAGGCAGCTAAGAGGATATTTGATAGAGATATTCAAAATCATGAGAGGGTTGGACAGAGTAGATAGGGAGAAGCTGTTCCCACTCGTAAAAGGGTCAAGAACGAGAGGGCACAGATTTAAAGTGATTTGCAAAAAAAAAGCAAATGTAATGTGAAAAGAAACTTTTTCACATGAGTGGTTTGGGTCTGGAATGCACTGCCTGGAAGTGTGATGAAGGCAGGTTCAATCGAGGCATTCAAGAGGGCATTAGATGATTATTTGAATAGAAACAATGTACAGGGGTACCAGAAAAGGCAGGGCAATGGCACTAGGTCATTATGCTCATTTGGAGAGCCGGTGCTGACATGATGGGCCGAATGGCCTCCCCTTCTGCGCTCTTAAAATTCTGGTGAGAGTGAAGTTCAGGAGAAATTTACTTCTTGATTTTTACTTCTCAATTTAAAATGTAATGCTAACAATAATGACATCTCAAAGCCAAATATTTAGAAACATGGAAGACCGTGGAACCATAAGTATGCAGTTCAACAGAGAAAGATGCAATAACCTCCAAATATCAGCATTTATACTAAGCAATCTTGATCTTGCACTCCAATACTTACATTGTGTTTATCCATAAATATTTATTGAATGTTATTTGCACAAGATGAACATGGCAACATGCAATACTGTGAACAATGATACCCAACGCCACTAAATGGGGAATGAAATTTTCTACTACTTTACTCATGGACAGCCAATGTCTGAGAAACTGCTGTCACTCCTGTATAGTGAGGAATTTAAAACAGCTTGCAAAACTAACATGAAAGATGTTTTCTCTTTGCCTCTTATATAAATGCACTGTATCCAACTACTGCAATATACTGAGGGGATATGATCATTTTTGTGTCCATGTGTGTAAATACTGTTCTATATTACAGAATGTTGTTCACAGCTGATTCATGTCAACTTCCAAGTTTGTTTGTGAGAATGCAATGGTGGGGGGGTTAAAGAAAGAGAGCGAGAGAAGGGGCTCCTAAATGGAATTACATTTACTTTCATCCTTGGGCTATCAGTACTTTTGTTACACTATTCTAACAAGGTTTCTACCAATATCACTTCCTGGAGTCAGACCGACATATTCCATTGCAGATAAAAGCCTCAGACATGTTGTACCTCCCTATCTCCAGTGCAGACAACAATTTCCTTTTGTCCCTGTCCTCACATTGTAAAGTATAGGAGATACTACAACTTTTAAATGCACATTTCACTCACCATGGAAGGGTTAGCAATCAGGGAAAAGAAAATTACATGGTCTGCTGCATACAATTATGCCAATCTACTGTCTTAATTTACAATACTACACTAATCGCAGAAAAATTCCAATTCTTTATTTTGATATCGTCTTAAGTACCGTAGATCATTTAATCAAGTAGTCATGGCTACCCATGGCAGGATGAAGATTTGGCCCTGTCAGGCCAGAGACAAGGCAATGCACTAAGATTGGTGAAGAAGTGAAAACATGGCCCATTTAACAAAAGTAATAATAAACTGTACAACACAAATGTCAATGAGGCGCAGATTAGGGAACTGTAACATAATTTCACCAAAAATTAAATTCATCTACACACTCTCACAGACCATTCTTCCTCTCTCTGACAGGCCTATCTGTTGGGTTCTGTCCATCTTTCTCCGATCTTACTTAAATGTCAGTTCACCTCAAATCTAATGAAGGATTAAATGCATAAACTGCCTAACATGTATTTTCAGCATCTTGCTTTTATTTCATATTTTCAATATATGCAATTTTTTTCCCCCTTTCTGCATTTCATCACTATAAAGTATGGGACATGCATACTGGTTACTTATTGTTCTCCCAGAATTCTCAAAAACAGTCACTAATCTGAACATATCCTATAACTAATAGTCAAATGACAAGTTAACCACCAATGTTGCTCTTATTGTCTCTTCAAATAATATTCTACACAAATATAAGCATATCCTTTCATCAGAGTAAGCTTAAAAAAGTCTCGGAACAGAACAATCTAACATACACACTAAGTTATGTGAATGATCTCATATCTCCATGAGCTTCAGTGAGACCAAAGAGGAGTGAATCATAACCAAAGATTTCGACTTATGGTTTTCACAAAAATGGATAAGACCCTAGAATGTGATAACTATATGACAAATAGGGTTTGCAGGATACGATCAAAAACACTGGTAAAAATCCTGTGCAACAAACATAGAATTTGACTTAGTCACCGAAAATCAGTAGCCCTGTTGATGTGGAGCCCATTATACTGTCCATAAAACGAACACAGAAAATAATGGTTTTGCACAGATCAGATAGTATCTGAAAGAGAAAGATGACTGACACTGCAGGGACAAACCTTCATTAAAATACAGACTTCATCAATTCAAAGACAGGGTTCCATCTAAAAACATCAATATTTCATTCCCAGATTACAACTGACCCACTGTATGCTTCCACCATTTTCTATTATCAAAGATTTCCAGCATTTGTTTTTAAAGAAAGTTCTCAAGCAGTGCAAACTGCTTCAAATTTGAATTTCTTGGACTCCAGTATCAGTGCCAAAACCATTCCATGCACATTTGCAAGGTGCACTTTACACGTGCCGAATTAAAATATTGATTTTGAAAAAGGACTCAATTAACAATTTCCCCATGTGTCAGGGAACAAGATTACCACAAAGAAACCAAATTTAATTAATGCAGCTAAGTGGTTTCAATGGATAAGTAACCGCTAATAGCCATAATTTCAACAATTGAAAAGCACACAAATACTGAAAACCTTAAATTTATTATCAACCTATAGTACAGTATGTAAATAAAAACAACGAACCTTTAATGCTTCTATCTTCTTTTGTCTTGGGACTCTTCCCTCATCAATGTCAGTGACACTACTAATAAATGTAAAATAACAGGTGCTCTGACAAACACTTTAGGGAGAGCTCCAACAATTTTTAAGCCTCTCTAAATGCAGGATAACAAAAAATAAACTTCCAGACATGTGAAGAACAGGGTCTAACCAAAATTAGATCTTGCTCAGTGGGTAAAAGATACAAGCAAGGATTTCCCCAACCATATTCTGGAGCATTCATAGTTGGGCTTGGTGTCAAATTTTCAAAGCAGTACATTTAGAAGGAAATACAAGGCACCATTTTAACCAGATATATATATTTAAGTATTTGAAATAGTTACTGTCCAAGTTTTGTAAGTTGCTGTCAGGGCACAATGAAGTTACAACACTGTGCTAAGGAAGCAAAACATGGACTTGCAAGGGGGAGGGGGGTGTGGGACTTACCAATACTACAAATTCCTAATCTCAACCTCTGCTGCTTTGCGAAAAGGGACAAGCAGAATGTAAGCACGTTCCCATTAATGGGAAAGCTCTCTTACAGCCGATTTCAACTATTCACAAAAGCATAAGACCCAGAGGAAATTGGGCAACAGCTATTCTTATATGGAAAGTATTAATGCTGAGCCCTAACATCTTACTTACATTTTGGAACTCCCTCACCCTTGTCTTCTATTGTCGGTAGCTTCGGTTATATATCAGGGTTTTGGGAAAGGTGGGTTAAAGAGAAAAATATTCGCACAGTGATTTGGTAAAATACATTTGTCAGTAAAAATCATGGAAACTGCTCCTTGCAAGTATGGTAACGGTTCAGTATTAAAATGTTAAAAGATTAAAAGCTGCAATGCCTGTTAAATGTGAGGAGATATTTGGCACTCTGAACCCAAATTAAATTTGCTTTCAGATTATAGCTGTAAAGGCAGCAGAAATTTAGTCTGTACTCCTCCCCTATCAAGCCCTAGACTTCTGACAGTTATTTTGCATGTTCAGGGCAGGAACAAAACTGAAGAAAATTCATACCAAGCCATTAACATTGAGATTAAATTATATATAAAATATAAACAGGGTATATTAATTCAGGATAAAAAGCTTGTTACTTTTGGAAGAAAAACTATTGAATCATGTAAATTTGAGCACTTGAGGTTAAACACTGCAAACTGACAACTCCATAAAATAGAACTTTAATGTTTTACTTCCTGATTCCCACAAGCCACGTTCGCCAACTGCCAACATCCATAATTTACTTCCACTGCCTAACTCTGATGTTTCGTCACCACCCTCACGACATTGTTCTGCCCACCCTCTCCCAAAATGGCAACAACTTAGAAAGTAGTTCTGGGTATAACCAGAACAACTATTCAGGTTTGCCTAAATTCTGCTTGTAACCCAGGATCCTGGATGCACTGCAGAAAGCAGCAAAGGCATACCATCACTTGCAGGTTCGTGCTGCTGCTTCCTCTCCAATCTGCCCCATACCCACAAAAATACAGGAAACGCATGGTTTCGTTTATTTCCACTCCCCTGAAGAGTCCCATTTGAAATGCAGAACTATTTTCTAACAAACTTCTGTAATTTCCCCCGAATTATTCTTTTTAAAAAATGACGGAGAACCCTTAAATTAGAAACCGGCTTCATTGCCTATTGATTGTATTAAACGGCCTTTCTGCACGATATGAACTACTGTTGCAGGCAAGTGGTTGCACGTGGATCACGACTGCAGGAGGAGCGCGCGGGCACGTTCCGCATCTCTCCGCACGCACCCCCCCACCACATCTTAAATAATGAAGACAAAAATCCACCCCCGTCTTAAATAACAAAAGGCATCAAAAGTAGATTTCAAAATGCATCCACCAACAAGCGCTGAAATACAGCAATAACCAGCCAAGCGCAAAGAAACGGCAGCTTCACTGGAGCCCAGCCAGCTCCACCATCGCCACGCGCCCTGATTGACACCAACATGCAGCCAATCAGAAGGCGCAAAGCACATCCTCCCCGGGAGGCTTTCCGCTCCCTCATTGGTCCAGTCCGGTCTCAGAGCGTTAACAGGCTCCACACAGACCAGTTAAAGCCCCCGCCCGAGACACCGCGCAAAACAATTGGACGCCTGGCGAAGCGCCAGAGCCAATCGGCCTGAAAGGGAAGGCGGGACTGATTGGCCGAGGGGCGGGTCCTCACCAGAACATTCGCAGAGCAAAAAAACCCCGGAGACCGACATTATAAAGAAAAAATCGACGATATTTCGACAAAAACTCACCCTTTCGATATAAGTTTGTTCTTCAGTGTCGCTCATGATGGCAGCTATGAAAACGAAATGCTTCAAACTATTCAAGAGAGGGGGGGGGAAAAGGGGAGAAGGGGGGAAATGAAAAAAACAAAAGCTGAGCGCAAGAGCCCTTAACAACGCCACCTACCTCGAGCTCTGCACTACAGGAAGTGACGACAGTTGCCTGACGTACTTCCGCCCAGGGGTCGTTGCTAGGGTCTTTTGTTGTTGTTATTGTTGTTTGGGGGGGCTGGGGTTAGTCAGGTTTCATTGAGGTACAATTTCTCATTTACTTTTTCAACCAGGATGGTTAGGTGTCTGGATAAAAGCAAAAACCTACGGATGCTGGAAATCGAAAACAAAAACAAAAATACCTGGAAAAACTCAGCAGGTCTGGCAGCATCTGCGGAGAGGAGCGCAGTTAACGTTTCGAGTCCGAATGACCCTTCATCAGAACTAAGTAAAAATAGAAAAGAGGTGGAATATAACCTGGTTTAGGCGGGGGGGGGACAAGAGAGCTGGATAAAGGGCCAGTGATAGGTGGAGATAACCAAAAGATGTCACAGACAAAAGGTCAAAGAAGTGTTGAAGGTGGTGATATCTAAGGAATGTGCTAATTAAGGGTAGAAAGCAGGACGAGCAAGGTACAGATAGCCCTAGTGGGGGTGGGGTGGGGTGAAGGGATCGAAATAGGCTAAAAGGTAGAGATAAAACAATGGATGGAAATACATTTAAAAATAATGGAAATAGGTGGGAAAAGAAAAATCTATATAAATTATTGGAAAAAACAAAAAGGAGGGGGAAAAATCAAAAAGGGGATGGGGATGGAGGAGAGAGTTTAAGATCTAAAGTTGTTGAACTCAATATTCAGTCCGGAAGGCTGTAAAGTGCCGAGTCGGAAGATGAGGTGCTGTTCCTCCAGTTAGCGTTGAGCTTCACTGGAACAATGCTTTCTGCCAATTAATTATCCCCCTTCTGGATTGCTCCTTGTCCTTCCCCATGGCCAACCTAAACCTTATGATACAATGGTCACTGTCTCCTAAATGTTCTCACACTGTTATTTGATCCACTTGGGCCAACTCATTCCCCATAACCAGGTCCAACAGTACCTGCCCTCTCATTGGACTGGAAACATACCGCTGCAGAAAATTGTCTTGAACACACCCAAGAACTCTCGCCCCTCTTGTCCCTTTGCAATATTCCTATCCCAGTCTATATTTGGATAGTTGAAGTCCCCCATTATTATTGTTCTATCATTTTTTCACCTCTCTGTAATTTCTTTGCAAATTTGTTTCTCTGCATCTCTTCCATAAGTTGGTGGTCCACATACCACACTGTTCAATGTTATTGCACTTTTTCATTCCTTATCTCTAGCCAGAGAGATTCCATCCTTGACCCCTCTGGAACAATGTCTCTCTCCAGAACTTTAATATCATCCTTAATCAATACTGCCACCAGCACCTCCCCTCCCCTCACCACGCCCCCCCCCCCCCACCCCACCCCACCCCACCCCACCCCCCTCCCCTGCTTTTCTTCCTTTCCTGTCTCTCCTAATTACCTTGTACCCAGGAATATTTAACGTCCAACTTGGAGCCAGGTCTCTGTTATTGCAATAATATCATAGTTCCATTTGTCAACCTGTGTCTGCAGTTCACCAATCTTATTAACCACACTCCGTGCATTCACCTACATGCACATTAATCCTGATTTAGGCTTTTTAACTTTCCCCCTTGCTCTGACCTCATCTATTGACTCAATGTAGCCTACTCTAGTTCTATTAAATAGTTCTATTTACCATGATACTACTCTCTGATATATTCTCCTTATCAGTTAATACTTCCCTACTCCCCACTGTCAGTTTTTCTCCTCTCCTCTCAGGTTCCCATCCCCCCACCAGCAAACCTGCCCACGAAAACATTCATCTTAGTCCTGTTAAGGTGTAACCCATCCTTCTTTTATAGATCCCACCTGCCCCAGAACCGTTCCCAATGCCTCAGAAATTTAAAGCCCTCCCTCTTACTCCATTTCTCCTGTCACAAATTGAACTGCTCAATCTTCCTATTCTTATGCTCACTAGCCATGTGGCACAGGGAGTAATCCTGAGATTACTGCTCTTGAAGTCCTGCTTTTCAATTTCCTTCCTAACTCCCTAAAACCTGCTTTCAGGACCCCGTCCCTTTTCCTGCCTATGTCGTTGGTCCCAATGTGGACCATGACCTCTGGCTGCTCGCCCTCCCACAAAGGAATGCCCTGCAGCTGCTCTATGACATCCTTGACTCTGGCACCAGGGAGGCAACATACCAACCTGGAGTCATGTCTACAGCCGCAGAAACGCCTGTCTAACTATGGAATCCCCTCCCACTATAGCACTTTTACTCTTCCACCTCCGCTCCTGTGCAGCTGAACCACCCATGGTGCCACAAACTTGGTTCCTCAGAGGACTGTAGCAAGAGCCATCTCGCTCACTAGTATCCAAAATGGAAAAGTGGTTAAGGAGCGAGATAGCCTCAGGGGATTCCTGCAGTACCTGCCTGTTTCTCTTAGATAGTCTGGCGGTCACCCATTCCCACTCTGTCTGTGTCCTACTTCTTAGCTGCGGTGTGACCACCTCTCTAAGTGTGCTATAAATGTAATCCTCAGCCTTGTGGATGCACGACAGTGACTCCAGATGCCGCTCAAGTTCCGCAACCCAGAGCTCAAGTTTCTGCAACTGGTGACACTTCCTGTAGATGTAGTCATCGAGGGCACTTTGTTCCTGCAGAACTTCCCACATACCGCAGCATGGACATTCCACATGGCCGGGCTGCACTGACATACCTTAAACTTTACATAAGGTGTTTACTCACTTGTCACTCACCAATAGTCATCTCCCCTCTCTCTCTTGCGCTGTTTATGAAGTCTCGCTGCTCTCTCCCTCTCGTGCTTCTTTATGAATTCTCACTTTTTAAAATGAAGTCCCCTTGCTCTCCATGCTCTTTTAAAATGAATTCTCACTGCTCTTTGCACTCTTTTTAAAATGAAGTGCTACCAGTGAAATCAATGAGAAAAAGGTGATTTTCACCTTTTAGTTGTTCCCTTTGACACCCTCCATCAAACAAAAAATTATCATTGCTGAAAATTTCCACCCTCCCAACACCATGCAGGGCCTTTATAGGGAGAGAGAGAGATACAGAGTTCCACATTTGCCTTACTCTTTGTGTGAAACAGTGTTTCCTGCTAGTACTAATTTTCAGATTGTTCTGTTCCCCACCCCATCTTGTTCTGGAAACCTATATTAAATCATCCCTTAACCTTCTATACTCAAGCCTAGTCTATCCAACCTGCCATTATGATTTCGCACTTTAAACCCCAGCATCATTCAGTGAATCTACACTGTACAGCAGCGAAGTTGAGCATATGCTTCCTAAGGTGCAGTGTCCAAAACTGAATACAGTAAACCAGATGGGGTCGAAGTAGAGCTCTGTACATTTGAATCATAACTTCCTCCCATTTGTATTACAACCCCCTTGAGATGAAAGCAAATGTGTCTAATTTCTAGTACACTTATCCCTTGAGCTTAGCAATGTCAGAGGCCCAGGATGCGAAGCAGCACCATGTCTCCCATTTCCCAACTCCAGACCTTTTAGAATATGCCGAGGCAATGAATAAGCAACTTCTGCTTCACTGAACTGAAACAGACAATTAAAATAAAAGCAAAATACTGCAGATGCTGGAAATCTGAGATAAAAACAGGAAGTGCTGGAAATGCTTAGCAGGTCTGGCAGCACCTGTGAAGAGAGAAACAGAGTTAATGTTTCGAGTCATGACTCTGAACAAGAGTTATATTTGATTTGAAATGTTAACTCTGTTTCTCTCTCCACAGATGCTGCCACCTTGCTGAGTATTTCCAGCATTTTTTGTTTTTATTTTATATTTGAATCAGGCAATTGTTATTTGAAAATGGCAGGGCATTGATTTTAGTTGACAGTCTTTCCATTTCATTTTATTAGTACCCCTCTTATTATTTGGGTGCATGGGAAACACTTGTGGATTTCGTGGTATTGAATCTGTATAAAACAAAACAAGAAGGAGGATAGGCCATCTGCTCCTAGTTGAAGAACATAGGAACAGGAGTAGGCCTTTCAGCCTCTCAAGCCTGCTCCACTATTTAATTAGATCATGGCAGATTTGTATTAACTCCATCTGCTCTCCTTGCTTCCACACCCTAAATACCCTCACTTAACAAAAATCTATCAATTGTCAGTTTTGAAATTTTCAATTGACTTCCAACCTCAACAGCTTCTCAGGAGAGAGAGTTCCAGATTCTGTGTGAAGTGCTTCCTGATATCACCCCTGAATAGCTAAAGTCTAATTTTAAAGTTGTGTCCCTTTGTCTAAACAACACCACCAGGGTAAATGGATTTGCCCTCCAACATCTCATCCCTGTCTCTTTCTTTATGTATAAGCCTAGACAGTGAATATTGGGAGGTTATTCAACTCGGAAGAGCATCACAGCGGAACCCAATCCTGTCCTTCCCCAACATGTATGCACACAAGATATTCAGCAGGTGGATAGCAATCATAGCCTGGCTAACTTAGGGGCACTGAGGCCAATTGCAACACCGAAATGCTAGCTCAGTTAACACTGCAGCAACTGAGAACAGGAGCTGGGATCTTGTACTCTGATTGATTTAGCTATTCACTGCTGTAACCGCTGAGTCATGAGCAGAATCTTATTTCTCTTCTTTTAACTCAGTTTTTTTGAAGAAATGATTCAGGATTTGGCAAGTGCTTCTTACAGTTACTCAGTGTTATCAGCAGTTGATCTGAAACATAGCAACTTTCTGGATAAGACTGTAATGGTCGATAACGCAGAGTAACAGTGAAGGGTGGAGTGGAGCAAAAAAAGGTCCAAGCCAGGGACAGATAGAGAGCTTATTTTCAGGGATATTTATTCTCCAACAAAGGACAATTGTCCTTGGTTTTTATCACTACTTGGATCTGCAGATCCCACTGAATATCTGCCTCTGTTTACAAAAGGGTGAGCATGTTGCCTGGCCTCTGCCAGTGCCCTATTTGGCCAGTCACTTAGAAAAGGTCTGTGGTGGATAACTGCACCTGTTGTCCCTCTGCTCTGTTGGAAGCCTGCACAATAAAATGACCAAATACATGATTTGTATAATCACATGACTTGTATAATGAGACCAGTTCTACAGCAGCCTGTCTGTGAATGTAATGATAACTCAGGACCAAGCAGATTCTTGAGTGTAAGGAATGTCTCAAAAGATATAGAAGTGCCGACTGCTCAAGGCCAGCCTCACTACTTAAGCATGTGATATGTCCATGAAGTATTAATTAGGTGTGCAGGTAGCTGATTGGTGAGTTTTAAGTTTTTTTCCCCTCTAAACTGGGGCAGTAGTTTAAACTTGTATGGGGGGATATGAGCATTATATTAAATTTAGAGCATAACTAGGTAAACTACAGAATATAACCATGGATAATCATTGTGTGATATTCAAAACTTAAACCTAATTAGTTAAATAAAGCCAAAACAAAGATGTGGGGCAGGTGATGTTGCAGCTGCAGCACATGGGTGGACACCAGTGTGATATAAAGAAATCATGGCTGCAGTATGTGTCTGCAGCTCAAGGAGCATTGGCTGAGAGTTGATGAGCTGGAGTCTGAGCTTTGAACACTGTGATGCATGAGGGAGGGAAATGTTACCTGGACATTTTATTCCAGGAGACAGTCACACCCCTCAGGTTAGGTACCTCAGATTTGGTCTGTGGTCAGGGACAGGAGGGTGTGATTGCAAGTGAGGCAGGTGTGGGAATCCAGGAGGTAGCAATGGAGGAGACTCAGCCATTGCAATTGTCCAACGGGTTTGTTTTTTTGCAGCTTGTGTGGATGAGAGCAGGGAGGATGAGCAAACTGACCACAGTACCATGGTGCAGGGGGCCATTCAAGTGGGGGAGCAGAAAGGAATGTAGTTGTAATATGGGACAATATAGTTGGGAGTATAGACACAGTTCTCTGCAGCCAAAAGCATGTTTCCTGAAGGCCATATTGCCTGTCTGATGGCAGGGTTAAGGACATCTCCTCTGGGTTGGAGAGGAACTTGGAGTGGGAGGGGAAGGATCTAGTTGTTTTGGTCTATGTAGGTACCAGCGACATAAGTAGGTCCAAGAAAGAGGTTCTACTGAGGGAGTATGAGCAACTAGGGACTAAATTAAAAAGAAGAGCCACAAAAGCTATGATCCCTGGATTACTAACTGATCCACGAGAAAATTGGTGTAGGGAAAATAAGTTGAACGTGTGGCTTAAAGGTTGGTGTAGGAGAAATTGGTTTTGATTCATGGAGCACTGGCACCAGTACTGAGGAAAGATGGAGCTATACTGTTGGGATGGCCTTCACTTGAACTATGCTGGGACCAGTGTACTGGCAAATCATATAACTAGGATTGTAGAGAGAGCTTTAAACTGAATATTGGTGTGGGGGAAAGAGCTCATGTGAGGAGAGATTTGGAAAGTTAAAGGGAAAGGGCAAGGCAATAGTGCAGGGTAGCGATACGGGTAATGATCGCCAGAGTGTGACAGGAAGGGACACAGTGTACAAATGTAAGGCGCACCAGCAAGTAAGGTCAGAGTAGGGAAAATGGTAAAAAGACAAAATTAAAAGCTTATTATTTGAATGCATGTGGCAAATTCATAACAAGATGGATGAATAGCACAAATAGAAATAAGTGAGCATGATAAGATGGCCATTATAAAGGCATGGTGGCAAAGTGACCATGACTGGGACTTGAATATTCAAGAATATTTGACATTTTGGAAGGAGAAAGGGAGAGGAGTTGAGGTAGCTCTGTAAATAAAGGATGGGATCAGTATAGTAGTGAGAAATGATCTTGGTTCAGAGGATCAAAAAGTAGAATCAGTTTGGATGGAGATAAGAATTAGCAAAGGCAAAAGTCACTCTTAGGAGTAGTTTTTAGGCCTCCTGTCAGTAGCTACATTGTAGGGCAGAGTAAAAATCAAGAAATAATGAGGGTTTGTAAGAAAGGTAGTGCAATAATCATGGGAAATTTTCATCTTCATATAGATTGGATGAATCAAATTGGTAATGGTAGCCTGGAGGACAAGTTCATAGAGTGTATTCGGAACAGTTTCATAGGGCAATACATTCTGGAACCAACCAGGGGACAGGCTATTCTAGAACGGGTAATGGGTAATGAGACACAATTAATTAATGATCTCAAAGTAAAGGATCCTCGCAGCAAGCGTGATCATAGCATGACAGAATTCTGTATTCAGTTTGAAGTTGAGAAAGGGTCTTAAACTTAAATAAAGGCAATTACAATGTATGAAGGCAGAGTTGGCTAAAGTGAAATGGGAAAATAGGTTAAAAGGTAAGATGGTAAGGAAGCAGTGGTAGACATTTAAGAAGATATTTCATAACTCTCAGCAGAGATATATTCCGTTGAGAAAGAAATACTTGATGAGAAGGATGTATCAACTGCGGCTAACTAAGGAAGTTAAGGATGGTATCAAATTAAAAGAAAACATGAACAATGCTGTGAAGATTAGTGGTAGGCTAATAGATTGGGAAAATTTGAGAAATGAGCGAAGGATGACTGAAAAAATAATGAGGGAGAGGTTGGAGTATGAGAGAAAACTAGCAAGAAATATAAAACAGACAGTAAAAATTTCTACAAGTATATAAAAAGGAAAAAAAGACACGTTGGTCCCTTAGGGGGTGAGTCTGGAGAATTAATAACGGGAGACAAGGAAATGGCAGCAACTTTGAACAAATATTTTGTATCTGTCTTCATAGTAGAAGACACAAAAAGCATCCCAAGAATTGTAGAAAAGCAGGGACAAAAGAATAGGAAAGCAGAATATTATTTAACTAGAGAGAGAGTACAGAATATTGCAGGACTGAGGGGTCTGGGTATGCTTGTACGTGAATCACAAAAAGTTATCTTACAGGTGCAGCAAGTAATTAGGAAGGCAAAGAGAACGTTGGCTTTCATTGCAAGGAGGATGGAGTATAAAAGGAGGGAAGTCTTGCTATAACCGTACGGGGCACTTGTGAAACTGCACCTTGAGTACTGTGTACAGTTTTGGCCTCTTTACTTAAGGAGGGATATATTTACACTGGAAGCAGTACAGAGAAGGTTCACTAGGCTGGTTCCTGAGATGAAGGAGTTGTCTTATGAGGAAAGGTTGAGCAGATTGGACTTTCACTCATTGGAGGTTAGAAAATGAGAGATGATTTTATTGAAACATATGAGATTCTGAGAGAGCTTGACAGGATAGATGCTGAAAGGATGTTTCCCCATGTGGGAAAATCTAGAACTAGGACACAGTTTAAGAATAAGGGGTCTCTGGTTTAAGATGGAGATAAGGAATTTCTTTTCTCAGAAGGTTGTTAGTCTTAGGAATTCTCTTACACAGACAGTATTGGAACTTGGTCGCTGGATATATTCAACGTTGAATTAGACAGATTTTTGACAAGGAAGTCTAGGTTTATGGAGTACAGGAAGGAAATTGGAATTAAGGCCACAATCAGATCAGCCATGATCTTATTGAATGGTGAAGCAGCTCAATGGGGTCAATACCATACTCCTGTTCCTATTTCTTATGATCTTATGGGGCAAAATTTTTTGCTTGGTGTGCGGACGCATAAAATAGCGTGCGAGAAAGCCAGACCAGTGTCCCGACGTCATTGCACACTCATGTGATATTTCGGTTAGCGGGCACATGCTAAACTCAGAAACGTGCCCGCCAACAATTAAGAGGGCTATTAAGCCCATTAACGAGGCCATTAACTGGGATTTTTTTGCTGCCCATCCAATTTTTTTGCTGCCTATTGGCGGGCGGCGAATCGGCCAGGCGGCCTTTGGATTTTTCAGGAAACCTCATCCAAGGGCGGGATAAGGTTTCCGATTTTAATTAAAGAAAACAAAAATGTTTGCACAGAATTTTCATCATCCATATGTTCCATTGACTGATTCTGACGCATGGCAATCAGAATCAGTCAACAGAAAATCAGTCAACAGAGGCCCCAACAATCCCCATCCACCACTACTCTCCTCCGTCTGGCTGAACTTGTTCTCACACTGAACAATTTCTCCTTTAACTCCTCTCACTTCCTCCAAATAAAAGGTGTGGCTATGGGTACCCGCATGGGCCCCAGCTATGCCTGTCTCTTTATGGGGTATGTGGAACATTCCTTGTTCCAGTCCTACTCCGGCCCCCTCCCACAACTCTTTCTCCGGTACATCGATGATTACTTCGGTGCTGCTTCATGCTCTCGTCGGGACCTGGAAAAATTTATTAATTTTGCTTCCAATCTCCACCCCTCCATCATCTTCACATGGTCCATCTCTGACACTTCTCTTCCCTTCCTTGACCTCTCTGTCTCAATTTCTGATGATAGACTGTCCACCAATATCCATTACAAGCCTACCGACTCCCACAGCTACCTCGACTACAGCTCCTCACACCCCGCTTCTTGTAAAGACTCCATCCCATTCTCTCAGTTCCTTCGCCTCCGTCGCATCTGTTCTGATGACGCTACCTTCAAAAACAGTTCCTCTAACATGTCCTCCTTCTTCCTTAACCGAGGTTTTCCATCCACGGTCGTTGACAGGGCCCTCAACCTTGTCCGGCCCATATCCCGCGCATCCTCCCTCACGCCTTCTCCTCCTTCCCAGAAACATGATAGGGTCCCCCTTGTCCTCACTTATCACCCCACCAGCCTCCGCATTCAAAGGATCATCCTCCGCCATTTCCGCCAACTCCAGCATGATGCCACCACCAAACACATCTTCCCTTCACCCCCCCTGACGGCGTTCCGTAGGGATCGTTCCCTCCGGGACACCCTGGTCCACTCCTCCATCACCCCCTACTCCTCAACCCCCACTTATGGCACCTCCTCATGCCCACGCAGAAGATGCAACACCTGCCTCTTCACTTCCTCTCTCCTCACCGTCCAAGGGCCCAAACACTCCTTTCAAGTGAAGCAGCATTTCACTTGCATTTCCCCTAACTTAGTCTACTGCATTTGTTGCTCCCAATGCGGTCTACTCTACATTGGAGAGACCAAACACAAACTGGGCGACCGTTTTGCGGAACACCTGAGGTCTGTCCGCAAGAAAGACCCAAACCTCCCTGTCACTTGCCATTTTAACACTCCACCCTGTTCTCTTGCCCACATGTCTGTCCTTGGCTTGCTGCATTGTTCCAGTGAAGCCCAACGCAAACTGGAGGAACAGCACCTCATCTTCCGACTAGGCACTTTACAGCCTTCCGGGCTGAATATTGAATTCAACAACTTTAGATCTTAAACTCCCCCTCCCCCCATCCCCACCCCGTTTCTTCCCCCCCCCCCCACTTTTTTTTCAATAATTTATATAGATTCTTCTTTCCCCACCTTTTTCTATTATTTTTAAATCTAAACTAAAACCTTGTTAGTCTTTCCACCCCACCCCCACTAGAGCTGCACTTTGAATATCCTGTCTTCCATTCTTAATTAGCACTTTTCTCAGACAAATGTCACCACCTTCGACACCTCTTTGATCCTTTTGTCTGTGACATCTTTTGATTATCTGCTCATCTCCACAATCACCACACCCTCAATGTCTCTCTCTCCCCCCCACCCCCCCACCCACCTTAAACCAATTTATATTTCTCCCTTCTTCTAACTATGCTTCAGTTCTGCCGAAGGGCCATGAAGGCTCGAAACGTTAACTGATTTCTTCTCCGCCGATGCTGCCGGACCTGCTGAGTTTTTCCAGGTAATTCTGTTTTTGTTTTGGATTTCCAGCATCCGCAGTAGCTTTTAGCTTCTTGTCTTTAACAGAAAATCTTTGTTGTTTGCAATAAAAATCTTTATTATTTGCATTTAAATTCTTCAGTTCCCTGCCTTCAGGGAGCTTTCATTCTGCGCTCCCCCACGCCATGCTGACTTCAGCGCTTGCCTTCCTCCCGCCCCCCCAACCCAGGCAGCGCTGATCATATCAGCACGCACTTCACGCTGACTGGCCGTTAGTTGGGGCTGATTGCGGTCAGCAGTCCGTTTCCCGACTGTTCCAGGGCCTGCCTGCTGAACTAAAAATTCAGGCCATGATCTTATGTTAAACAGCTTGACCCTTAGTCAAGCAAAAGGAGAAAGTTACCAATGCGCCACGCTTGTGCACTGGCCATTTATTAACTGACCTATATAAAGATTGAACATACTGGGAAACTGTAGGGACCGTAAGTCATCAAATTGGAGAGGCTACCTTGAGAAGCCAGAGGGCTCATATCACAAACTCACGATGAGTCGGTCAGTGACTTGTGAATTTTAGGTCCCCTATCTAATTAGTGCTGTTTATATTGGGTTTATATTAATTTAATTCATATTAATCTGTCCCCTGGGTCTACATGCCTGCATTGAAGCAAAAGGATAAGAATAGTTCTGATAATTTTCTATAATGAGGAAAATTTGTAGAACCCTCTCATCACTAATTCAAAATTATTTTTATAGAAACTCTGATCTAAGTACATTATATCCAGTTACATCAGTTCAAACAATGGTTAAAAGACTTTTCAACAGCAGAGTGAGGTCCTATTTGTTTTGATTGTATTTTCCCTAAAAATAATTATAGGTAAATGAGCTGAGGAGAGACATAACATACACAACAGGGTGATTTCTCTTCCAGCATACAATGCAACAGGTGCACTATCAATTTATATAATCCCACTCATTATCACTGGTAGTTAGATGCAGGTTAATTTGTCATTAACCACTGTAAGATAATTCATGGTCGCTTCTTTCGTATATATTTTGTACGAGTGCACCAACAGTCAGGCAGGAAATTAATATTAGAACTGAAGGGATTTCATGAAGATTTATATCATGATCTAAAACGAGATGCCAATTCTGTTCAGAGGGGATGTTTAATAACTCTCAAACATTTAATTCTCATTTGAGCCAGTTCACATGTTCAAACAAATCTGCAGTAGTCACCATTAATTCCAAATTCCAAACATTGGATCAATGTTCCATTCCACCTCTAAGTGTCAGCTATTGATGTAAAGCCAGTCTCTGACCCACTTCTCCATTCATAGAGTTGTAACAGCACAGAAGGAGGTCATTCAGCCCATTGAATCCATGTCAGCTCTCTATATAGCAATCCAGTCAGTCCCATTCCCCAAGCTCTATCCCTGTAGCTCCACGTTTCCCCTGCATCTCCTGTCCAAAACCACAAATCCATGTCTCCTAGTCCCTGTACTATCAGCCAATGGGAACAACCCCTTTGTCCACCCTATTTGAGCCTGTCATAATCTTGGATATCCTCATGAAATCTCCCACCATTCTCCCCACTGCAAGGAGAACAGCCCCTGACTGCCCCTCCCCTCAAACCCAACCTCTGCACTGGAGCGCTGCTCTGGGCTGCAGTAGGGTGCTTAAGCTGGGGTTTGGTGACTGAGGGAATTTAAGGGTTAATTTCTACTGAAAGTCTAGTCTTTCTTTAATTTAGTAATTAACTAAAAGTTGCTGTTTGGATTGGAAGCAGGTGAGTTTTAGGCCAGCTGTAAAACAGGGTTTATACAGGCTCTGCTTGCAGCTACAACTAGTTAATTAGATAACTGGCTTAAATAGGTTTTCAGAAGCTAGATTCAAAGAGTATAAAAACAGGCCATCTTACAGTGCTGACGTTGTCTGCAGTAGAGTGCTTAAGTTGGAGTTCGATGAGGAGGGTACGAGGCGATCCTTTGTGTACTGTGAGTAAGGTCGGGTAAGTATTTACTACTTATATCACTTATAGTTTTTAAGGTCTTATTTTGTGGTTCATCATTTGTAAGGGCTATATTCTGTAACAATGAGGAGCAGGGAAGAAGGGTCCTAGAGCAATTGATATTATATGATATTAAGTATCTTCCAAAAGGTTTAATTTAATTTAAAAGGGTAAGTCATGGCAGGAGAGCTCAAAACCGTGGTGTGCTCAACCTGCTCTATGTGGGAAGCCGGGAACATTTCCAGTGCCCGGGGTGAGCATTTGTGTGTGAAGTGTCTCCAACTGCAGATCCTGGAAGCCCAGGTTTCGGAGCTGGACCAGCGGCTGGGGACACTGTGGAACATCCGCGAGGTGGAGAGTATCGTGGATAGCACATATAGAGGTGGTCACACCACAGGCTAAGAGTCCACAGGCAGGGAATGGGTAACCACCAAGCAGAGCAAGAGGACTTGGCAGGCAGTGCAGGAATCTCTTGTGGCAATTCCCCTGCAAAACAGATATACTGCTTTGGATACTGTTAGGGGGAATGGCCTCTCAGGGGAAAGCAGCAACAGCCAAATTCATTGCACCATGGTTGGCTCTGCTGCACAGGGGAGGAGTAAAAAGTGTGGGAATGCAATAGTTATATGGGATTCAATTGTAAGGGAAATAGATAGGTGTTTCTGAAGCCACAAACGAGACTCCAGGATGGTACATTGCCTCCCTGGTGCTAGGGTCAAGGATGTCTCAGAGCGACTACGGGACATTCTGAAGGGGGAGGGTGAACAGCCAGTGGTTGTGGTACACATTGGTACAAACGACATAGGTTAAAAAAAGGGATGAGGTCCTAAAAGCAGAATATAGGGAGTTAGGAAGTAAGTTGAAAAGTAGGACTTCAAAGGTAGTGATCCTCAGGATTACTACCAGTGCCACGTGCTAGTCAGAGTAGAAATAGCATAAATACATCGGATCAATATGTGGCTGAAGAGATGGTATGAAGGGGAGGGTTTCAGATTCCTGGGACATTGGGACCGGTTCTGGGGGAGGTGGGACCAATACAAACTGGACGGGCTACTCCTGGGCAGGACCGGGACTGATGTCCTTGGGGGATTATTGGCTAGAGTGGTTGGGGAGGGTTTAAATGAAAATGGCAGGCGGATGGGAACCTATGCAAGGAGTCAGAGGAGGGGGAATCAAGGGCAAGAACAAAAGACAGAAAGGGGAACAAGAAAAGTGATAGGCAGAGAAATCAAGGGCAAGAATCAAACAGGGCCTCAGTGAAAAATAGTGGGAACGGGACAAGTAATGTTAAAAAGACAACCCCTAAGGCTTTGTGCCTTAATGCAATAAAGTGGATGAATTAACCGTGCAAATAGATATAAACAGGTATGATATAGTTGGGATTAAGGTGACATAGCTGCAGGATGACCAGGGATGGGAACTGAACATCCAGGGGTATTCAGTATTTAGGAAGGACAGACAAAAAGGAAAAGGCGGTGGAGTTGCATTGCTGGTTAAAGAAGAAAATAACACAATAGTGAGGAAAGATATTAGCTCCGATGATGTGGAATCTGTATGGGTAGAGCTGAGAAGCACCAAGGGGCAAAAAAACATTAGTGGGGGTTGTATATAGACCCTCAAGCTGTAGTGGTGATGTTGAGAATGGCATTAAACAGGAAATTAGAGACGCATGCAATAAAGGAACATCTGTAATTATGGATGACTTTAATCTGCATATAGATTGGGCAAATCAAATTAGTAACAATACCGTAGAGGAGGAATTCCTGGAGTGTATACGGGATGGTTTTTTAGACCAATACATTGAGGAACCAACTAGAGAGCAGGCCATCCTGGACTGGATATTGTGTAATGAGAAAGGAATAATTGGAAATCTAGTTGTGCAAGGGCCTTTGGGGATGAGCGACCATAATATGATAGAATTCTTCATCAAGATGGAGAGTGACGTAGTTGATTCTGAGACTAGGGTCCTGAATCTTAATAAAGGAAACTATGATGGTATGAGGCGTGAGTTGGCTATGATGGATTGGGAAACATTACTTAAAGGGATGACAGTGGATAGGCAATGGCAAACGTTCAAAGAGCGCATGGGTGAACTGCAACAATTGTTTGTTCCTGCCTGGCGCAAAAGTAAAATAGGAAAGGTGGCCAAACCATGGCTTACAAGGGAAATTAGAGATAGTATTAGACGCAAGGAAGTGGCATACAAATTGGCCAGAAAAAAAACAACAGACCTGAGGATTGGGAGCAGTTTAGAATTCAGCAAAGGAGGGCTAAGGGATTGATTAAGAAGGGGAAAATAGAGTATGAGAATAAGCTTGCGGAGAACATAAAAACTAACTGTAAAAGTTTCTATAGGTATGTGAAGAGAAAAAGATTGGTGAAGACAAAAAGATTGGTGAAGACAAATGTAGGTCCCTTACAGTCAGAAACAGGGGAATTTATAAAGGGAAACAAAGAAATGGCTGACCAACTAAATACATACTTTGGTTCTGTCTTCACAAAGGAGGACACAAGTAACATACCAGAAATGTTGGAGAGCACAGGATTCAGTGAGACGGAGGAACTGAAAGAAATCAGTATTAGTAGGTAAATGGTGTTGGAGAAATTGATGGGATTGAAGGCTGATAAATCCCCAGGGCCTGATAATCTACATTCCAGAGTACTTAAGGAAGTGGCCCTAGAAATAATGGATGCATTGGTTGTCATCTTCCGAGATTCTATTGACTCTGGAACAGTTCCTACAGATTGGAGGGTAGTTAATATAACCCCACTATTTAAAAAGGGAGGTGGAGAGAAACCAAGGAATTATAGACCAGTCAGCCTGACATCGGTAGTGGGGAAAATTCTAGAGTCCATTATAAAAGATTTAATAGCTGAGCACTTGGAAAACAGTGGCAGAATCGGACAGAGTCAGCATGGATTTACGAAAGGGAAATTATGCTTGACAAATGTACTGGAATTTTTTGAGGATGTAACTAGTAGAGTTGATGAGGGGGAGCCAGTGGATGTGGTTTATTTGGACTTTCAGAACGCTTTCAACAAAGTCCCACATGAGAGATTAGCGTGTAACATTAAAGCGCATGGGATTGGGAGTAGTGCATTGAGATGGATAGAAAACTGGTTGGCAGACAGGAAACAAAGAATAACCGGGTCTTTTTCCGAATGGCAGGCAGTGACTAGTGTGGTACTGCAGGGATCGGTGCTGGGACCGCAGCTATTCACAATATATTAGTGATTTAGATGAGGGAACTAAATGTAATATCTCCAAATTTGCAGATGACACAAAGCTGGGTGGGAGAGTGAGCTGTGAGGAGGATGCAGAGATGCTTCAGTGTGATTTGGACAAGCTGAGTGAGTGGGCAACTGCATAGCAGATGCAGTATAATGTGGATAAATGTTATCCATTTTGGCAGCAAAAACAGGAAGGCAGATTATTATCTGAATGCCCTCTCTTAATTTATAGACAATGTGCAACGAGGCCTGGGTGTCCTCGCACACCAGCGCTGAAGGTAAGCATGCAGGTGCAGCTGGCAGTAAAGAAGGCAAATGTTTTGTTGGCCTTCATAGCGAGAGGATTTGAGTACAGGAGCAGGGATGTCTTGCTGCAGTTGTACAGGGCCTTGGTGAGACAACACCTGGAATATTGTGTGCAGTTTTGGTCTCCTTATCTGAGGAAGGATGTTCTTGCTATAGAGGGAGTGCAGCGAAGGTTTACCAGACTGATTCCTGGGATGGCGGGACTGACATATGAGGAGAGATTGCGTCAGTTAGGATTTTATTCTCTGGAGTTCAGAAGAATGAGGGGGGATCTCACAGAAACCTATAAAATTCTAACAGGACTAGACAGGGTAGATGCAGAAAGGATGTTCCTGATGGTGGGGGAGTCCAGAACCAGGGGTTACAGTCTGAGGATACAGGGTAGACCATTTAGGACTGAGATGAGGAGAAATTTCTTCACCCAGAGGGCGGTAAGCCTGTGGAACGCGCTGCCACAGAAAGTAGTTGAGACCAAAATATTGTATGTTTTTAAGAAGGAGTTAGATGTAGCTTTTGGGGCGAAAGGTTTCAAAGGATATGGGGAGAAAGTGGGAGCAGGCTATTGAGTTGGATGATCAGCCATGATCATAATGAATGGCGGAGCAGGCTCAAAGGGCCGAATGGCCTACTCCTGCTTCTATTTTCTATGTTTCTATGTTTCTCACAGCCAAATCCCCTCATCATGGGAAAAATTCTGGTAAATCTCCTCCATTCCGTTTCAAGGGTCCTTCCATCCTTCCCAAAGCGCAGTGAGCAGAGCTTCGCAACAAGGTAGGTGATTTAAAGGCACAAATAGAAGTAAATGGGTATAACCTAATTGCCATTCCAGAAATGTGGCTACAGAGTGACCAAGACTGGGAACTGAATATTCAAGCATATTCAACATTTAGAAAGACAGGCAAAAAGGAAAAGCAGGCAGTATTGCACTGATAATAAGGGATGGGATCAGTGCATTAGTAAGGGAAGATCTCAGATTGGAAGAACAAAATGTGGAATCTGTTTGGGTGGAGCTAAGAAACAGCAAGGGACAGCAAACATTGGTCGGAGTTGTTTATAGGCCACCAAACAGTAGTGGTAGTATGGGGCATGGTATTAATCAGGAGATTAGAGAAGAATGTAGCATGGGTAATACAGTAATCATGGGTGACTTCAATCTGCATACAGACTGGGTAAACCTAATAAGTACTAATATTGTGGAGGACAAGTTTCTGAAGTGTGTTAGGGGTGGTTTTCCAAAGCAGTATGTTGAGGAACCGACTAGTGGACAGGCTATTTTAGATCTAGTATTATGTAATGAACGAGGACTAATTAATAATCTTGTTGTAAAAGAACCTTTAGGGATCAGTGACCATAATATGATAGAATTTTATATTATGTTTGAAAGTGAGGTAGATCAATCTGAAGCCAGGGATTAAATTTGAGCAATCAATGAAGTACTTTTGAAGTTGATCACTGTTATAAGGCAGAAAACACAGCAGTTGATTTGCACAGCAATCTGATAATGACCCAGATAATCAGTTTTCTGTAATGTTGATTGAGGGATAAATATTGGCCAGGGCACTGGGATAACTACTCTGCTCTTCTTCGAAATAGTGCCATGGGATCTTTTACATGCAGGCTGATGGGATCGCAATTTAATCTTTCAGCACAGTGCTCCCTCAGTACTGCACTGGAGAATCACCCTTGATTTTTGCGCTCAAGACCTAGAGTGGTACTTGAACTCGGAAACTTGCGATTCAGGGGCGAACGTGCTGAGCCACTTAGCCACTTAGCCACTGTAGGATCAAAGGAAGTGCCATCTGGAAGGCTAAGGGGGATGAGAGTGGAGAAGGATACAAGAAATGATCATTGTTTACTTTATCTGATGTAGACAGGGTGGCAGTAGAGACCGCATGAGATGATAACATCACTAGGTGGTCCTAAAAATTGATCGGCCTGTTTATATAGAGGGAGAGGTTCAAGGAGAATAGGAACCCAGTGAACGCATGGTGAGTTGAGGTTGAAAACACCAAAGATGAGAAGTTGCAACATTCTGACGCTGAAGGAGGAAAACAGAGAAGAGATCTTGGTGAGAAACTTGGCATTGTAGTTGGATGGGTAGTAGAGGACAAGAATTTTAAAGCCGAGAGAAGAGGGATGGAGAGGAGTAGGGGATCAAGGCAAGATGTGATTTGGTGTTGATGGTTACATCATCACTACAGCAGTCTGGACAGAACAAGTGGTGGAAGGTGTCATCAACCATCTGCCAGGTTTTCGTCAAGTCCAATATGTCGATTCAATTATCCATGATAGCATGAACCTTGTTCACAAATGAACCAACTTTCTAGAGGGAAATGTGGAGAGGGACAATGATAACTGATTCACTGGCAGTGTCCACATTGTTGATGTTGGGGGCGGGGTGGTGAATGGATAAAGCTCCCTCTACACTATAGCCAGGATTTTTCAGTTGGCGTGCAGGGGCGGGCCCGACACGCCAGCACGTAAAATGACGTGCGATGACGACGGGCGTGCATCCCGATGTCACCGTGTACCATCGCGATATTTCGGAAGGTGAGCACTCTGAATAAAGTTCAATGACAAACAAGTCACGCATAACATCATGGGTTACCCTGCACCTGCAGAACTAATGAAGTGCCCAGAGGCTTGTTGAAAACAAACACATTTACTGGTGTGGAGCCAGGCATACATAAACCCCACATTAAATATCAAGGTGTTCAGCAGCACAGCAATGTAAAAAGAACTTAAAGGTGGGGTGGAGCTGTGGGTGAGGTCGTCCTCCTCCTCCTTCCTTCTTCCTTCTTCCTCCCTTCCTCCCCTTGGGACAAGGATTTCCTGGTGTGCTGCTACCTCCTCCAGGAGGGCAGCGAGGCACTCGTCTGAAAACCTTGGGGCCGACCTGCCCTCCCGCCTGCCCTCCTGGCCAACAACGTTCAGCATCCGTAATGCTCTGCAAAGTCTATGGCAGCCTTTGCATGGCTGACTGCGCCGTTTTTGAATAGGCTGCCAGGTCACCGTTGGACCCAGCGTACATTGAGCTCCTGTTCCCACCTGCCCCTTCCCGCTGATCCTGGAGACGTGCATTATGCTGGGCGGGCCTTTATTGGCCCGCCCGCGTAAAATGGTGGTGTGCACCTGATCACGAGCTGCAGTCAGATTCCCGATCGCTCCCGCCGAACCTGCCCGATGCAGGAAAAATTCAGGCCTATGCAATCAAATGCTCTGAGGGCAGATACAGCATATGTCAGATGTAGAGAAATGCTTCCCCTGACCTAACTTCATGAGAGATTCTCCTTCCACAGAATGTGATATTTTCAATTTCTCATTCCTCTGTCTCTCTGAGTGGGATTCTAAATGCCAAGGAATCTTTCACATCCACCGGAGCAGGCAAATGGGGCCTCAGTGTAACATCTCATTTGAATGATGGAACCTCTAACGGACAAAGAATAGTTCACGAAGTAAAATTAAATGCTCTTTATCTGAATGTACAAAGTGACAAGACAGACGAACAAGCTTCTTTATTCATAGCAACACAAATAAAGCTAAATGTGTTGATATAATTGCCATTACAGAGATATTGTTGCCAAGTGACCAAGGTTGGGAAATAAATATTCCAGGATACATGACATTTTGAAAAGACAGACAGAATGGTAAAGAAGGAGTAGCCCTGATAATGAAGGGTGAAATAAGGATGGTATTAAGAAAGGATCTTGGCTCAGAAGATAAGGAAGTAGAATCGGTAATGGGTGGAGATTAGGAATAGCAAGGGTTAGAAAACTCTAGAGCAGTTTACAGGCCCCCTATCGGTAGTTTTATCTTTGGACAGAGCTATACATAACTAGCCATTTTCTGCGAGGGTCCACAGGCAACAAGTGGTTATAACTTGAGGGGCACCACTCCACATCAATCATGGCTGACCAGGAATCTCTCCTACTCTTACTGCCCAAAATGGCAAATTGGAAATATTGGCAGGTTTATTACCAATCTGTTTGGGCACAAAATGAACACTCCTTCCGTAACCAACAAGGTCCTGGAGTAGGGCTTCAACCCAGAGCTTTTGGTTCAGAGACAGGGGCACTATCTACTAAGCCACAAAACCTCCCAAACAGAGCATTAAGCAATAAATAATCGGAGCTTTTAACAAAGGCAATGTAATAATCATGGGGGACTTCAATATTCAGATTGACTGGACAAATCAAATTGGCAAAGATAGTCTGGAATATGAGTTTGTAGAAAGCTTTCAACACAGCTTCCGCAAAAAATAAGTTGTGGAACCAACTAGGGTCAAAGCTATTTTAGATTTAGTATTGTGCAATGAGGAGGGTTAAATAAGTAATCACACAGTAAAAGATCTTTTGGGGAAAAGTCATCATATTACAACTGAATTCCGTAATAAGTTTGAACACCTAAATCCAAAACAAGAACCTTAAACTTAAACAAAGCCAATTACATAGGGGTGTGGGGATAGCTGGCCAAGGTTCGTTGAGTAAGTAGGTGTAAAGGAATGGCAGTAAATAATTTTTAAAAATGATTCAAAATGTAAAACAATGTATAACAAGAATTATTTCATCAAAACAACAACTCAACTAGGAAAATCAATTCATGGCTTACTCATGAAGTTAAAGATAATATTAGATTGAAAGAAGAGGCTTATCAGTGTCCAGAATTGTATAACTGGGGTTGTAGATTGGACTTTAAACTAATTAGTGGGGGGGAGGGTTAAATTGAAGGGAAGTTTAAAAAATCAAAAGGAAATGAGAGCAGAGGTGCAGAATAATGAAGAGGTGAACGATAATCAAAGTGTGACAGGAAGCGGCAGAAAATATAGGCAGAAGAGTACAGCAGAAATTAGAACCAGAATGAGTAATAATGGTAAAAAGTCAAAGCTCAAGGCTCTTTATCTGAATGCACACAGCATTTGCAACAAGATAGATGAGTTGATGGCACATATAGAAATAAATGTATGTGACTTAATAGCTATAACAGAGACGTGGTTGCAAGGTGACCAAGGCTGGGAACTCAATATTCAAGGGCAATCGATGTTCTGGAAAAATAGGCAAAAAAGGAAGTTGGATAGCTTTGTTAATAAAGGAAGGTATCAGTGTGGTGGTGAGTAGTGATGTAGGTGCAATAGATTGTGATATGGAATCAGTTTGGGTGGAAATAAGGAATAGCAAGGGGAAGAAGTCACGGGTGGGAGTCATCTATAGGCCGCACTGTAGGACAAAGTATAAATCAGGAAATAATGGTGGCGTGTAAGAAGGACGCTACCATTGATGTGGATGATTTTAATCTGCATATTGACTGGACAAATCAGATTGGCAGGGGTAACATGGAAGATGAATTTGTAGAGTGCATCAGGGATTGTTTCTTAGAGCAATACGTTGCAGAGCCTGACCAGGAACAGGCTATTTTAGATCTAGTAATGTGTAATGAGGTGGTATTAATAAGAGATATCGCAGTTAAGGATCCTCTACGGGGTAGCGATCACAATGTAGTAGAATTTCAATTTTAGTTTGAGGGTGAGCAACTCTGGTCTCAAACCAGCGTCCTCAACTTAAATAAGGGCAATTACAGAGGTATGAAGAAAGAGTTGTCTAAAGCGGGCTAGGAAAACAGACTAAGGGGAAGGTTAGTGGATGAGCAGTGGCAGACATTTAAGCAGATATTCCATAACGCTCAGCAAAAATTTATCCCGGTCAAAAAGAAGGACTTGGAGAAGGATACACCACCCGTGGTTAACAAAGGTGGTCCAAGACAGTATTCAATCAAAAACTAAGGCAAAGAAAGCGGCAAAAGCTAACGGCAGGCCAGAGGATTGGGAATACTTTAGGAACCAGCAGTGGATGACTAAAAAGCTAATAAAGAGGGAGAAAATTGATTATGAAAGTAAATTGGCAAGAAATATAAAAACAAACAGCAAGAGCTTCTTCGGGTATATAAAAAGAAAGTGACTAAAATGAGCGTGGAACTCTTGGAGGATGCGACTGGATAATTGATAATAGGAACAGGGAAATGACAGATAATTTAAAACAATATTTTGCATCAGTCTTCACAGTGGAGGACACTATAAACATCCCAAAGATATCAGATAAATAAAGAGCTAATGGGAGGAAAGATGTTGTAACAGTCTCTTTCACTAGGGACAAAGTATTTGAGAAACTAATGGGACTAAAGGCAGACAAGTTGCCAGAACCTGATGGCCTGCATCCAAAGGTTTTAAAGGAAGTGGCTGCAGAGGCAGTGGAGGCTTTGGTTGAAATATTCCAGTACTCACTGAATTCTGAGAGGGTCCTAGCAAATTGGAAAACAGCTAATGTGACGACGCTGTTCAAGAAGGGAGGGAGACAAAAAGCAGGAAACTATGGGCCAGTCAGCCTAACATGTCATTGGGAAAATGCTAGAGTCCATTATTAAGGAAGAAATAGCAGGACATTTAGAAAAGCTTAACACAATCAAATGGAGTCAACATGGTTTTGTGAAAGGGAAGTTCTTTGAGGATATAACAAATAGAGTTGATAAAGGGGAACCGGTAGATTTCCAGAAGGCATTCGATAAGGTGACACATTAAAGGTTATTGCACAAGATAGGAGCTCACATTATTGGGGGTAATGTATTAGCATGAATTGAGGATTGGTTAATGCACAGAAGACAGAGAGTCGGGATTAATGGGTCTTTTTCAGGTTGGAAAGACGTAACTAGTGGAGTGCCACAAGGATCAGTCCTAGGGCCTCAATTATTTACTATCTATATTAATGACTTAGAGGAGGGGGCAGAGTGTAACATATCCAAATTTGCTGACGATACAAAAATAGGTAGGAGGGCATGTGTGATGTGGACATAAGGAATCTGCAAGGGGATGTAGATGGGTTGAGTGAGTGGGCAAAAACTTGGCAGATGGAGTTTAATATAGGAAAGTGTGAGATCATGCACTTTGGTAAGAAAAATCAAAAGGCAGACTACTATTTAAATAGAGAGACTCCAAATAAGTGCATGAAACCCAAAAGGTTAGCTGGCAGGTGCAGCAAGTAATTAAGAAGGCAAATGGAATTTTGGCCTGTATTGCTAGGGGGTTGGAGTTTAAAAATAAGGAAGCTTTGTTACAACTGTATAGGGTGTTGGTGAGTACTGTGTACAGTTTTGGTCCCCATATTTAAGAAAGGATATACTGGCATTGGAGGCAGTTCAAAAGAAATTCACTCGGCTGATTAATGGGATGAAGGGGTTGACTTATCAAGAATGGCTAAACAGGACAGGTCTTTATTCATTAGAGTTTAAGGGTGATCTTATTGAATGTACAAGATTCTGAAGGGGCTTGACAGGGCAGATGTTGAGAAGATGTTTCCACTAGTGGGGGAATCTCAAACTAGGGGACATAGTTACAGAATAAGGGGACACTCTTCTAAAACTGAGATGCGAAGGAATTTCTTCTCTGAGAGTAGTGAATGTCTGGAATTCTCTACCCCAGAGAATTGTGGAGGCTGGATCACTGAAAGCATTTAAAGAGCAGGTAGATAGATTTTTGAAATAGCGGGGAGTTGAGGGCTATGAGTAGCTGGCACAAAAGAGGAGTTGAGGCCTGGGGCAAATCAGCTATGATATTATTGAATGGCGGAGCAGGCCTACTCCTGCTCCTATTTCTTATGCTCTAATGTTGCAAAGAATAGTGGTAAGCACAAGGATTGGGAGAGTTTTAGAAACCAAAAATGGCAACCAAAAAGTTGATAATAAGGAGAAAAATAGAATGAGAGTAAATTAGCCAGGAATATAAACATGGATTTTAAGAGAAAACTCTTATACAAGTATAGAAAAAGAGAGTACTAAGAGGCAGAGACTGAAGACATTCTAATGGAGAATGAGGAAATGGCAGAGACATTGAACAAATATTTTGTGTCTATCTTCACAGCAGAAGACACATATTACGTACCAGAAATAGAGTGACTCATCAGAGAGTCTACAAAAGAGACAGACTTTTCAAACCACATGGTCAGCAAGGGGTGCACGAGGAGACAGGCGACCAAGCTGGAGTGATACGGAGACCAAATGAGTAGTGAATTAGGCTCATGTGGGAATTCGGTGCATGGGGGAAAGAGATGTGGTATACATAGGAATTATTCTAAGTTGGGAACAAGTGCAGCTGAGCAGAAACAAACCTGGGTGTAAACCTCACCTTCAGAACTGTGTTTGAAAAAAAAATGAACAGTGACATTACACGAACACCTTAAGTTCATTTGTTGATAGGAAACTGCTGTTAGGGAGTGTCTTTAATTAGCTGTAAATTAGAAAAGCGTATTATTTTTAAAGAAGTAGCTACTTAGATATGAGTAAGAAACACTGGGAATAAGGGGAAGTCAGGGTCAAAAACATATAAAGTAATATATGTAAACCAAATAAAATAAAGTTAATGTAAGGGAAGTAAAGTTAAGACACGGCAGGGCAGCTTGGTCATTTGGAATGCGTGTTCTGCAATGCATGGGAAGTCGTGGACACTACTGGTGACCTAGACGACCACATGTGCAGGAAGTGCTGCCAGAACGTGCAGAAATTAGAGCTCCAGGTTTCGGAGCTCGAGCAGTGGTTTGGAGTCACTGTGGCGCATCCTCGATGCTGACAGCTACATTTATAGCACGTTCAGAGAGGTGGTTACACCGCAGGTTAGGGTTATGGAGGCAGAAAGTGCCAGGCAGTCCAAGAGAACTGGGAGGGATTCTGCTCACTAATCGGTTTCCCATTTTGGATTCTAGTTGGTTCCTCAGAGGAGCACAGTAAGAGCCAAATTTGTGACACCACAAGCAGCTCGGCTGTACAAGAGGAGAGGAAGAAAGGAAGAGCAATAGTGATAGGTGATTCATTAGTTAGAGGAACAGGCAGGCATTTCTGTGGCTGTAGACATGACTCCAGGATGGTATGTTGCCTCCCTGGTGCTAGGGTTAACGATGTCACCGAGGACATTCTCTTCTGGTGGAGGGTGAATAGCCAGAGGCTGTGGTCCGCTTTGGTACCAATTACTTAGGTAGGAAGTGGGGAATGTGGTCCTGCAGACAGAATTTAGGGAGCTAGGTAGAAAATTAGCAAGCAGGACCCCAAAAGTAGTAATCTCTGGGTTACTTCCAGTGCCACGTGCAAATAAGTATTAGGAGGAGAAGGCAAATGAGTGCGTGGCTGGAAAGATGATGCAGGAGGGAGGGCTTTATATTCCTGGGACATTGGGACTGGCTCTGGGGATGACACCTGTACAAGCTGGAAGGGTTGTACCTGAACAGAGCCGGGACTGAGTTCCTGCGGGGCATTTTGCTAGTGTTGTTGGGAAGGCTTTAAATTAACTCGGCAGGGGTCTGAGAACCAGGAGAGAATATTAGAGAGGAAAACGAAGGTGCACAAAATACTAGGAGAGACAGGTAGCACTAGAATAGAAAATAGTAAGATAATAGGCAGAGTGGGAGTAAGGGAGAAATTGAGTAAGTCTAAATCAGAGTTATGCTTGTATGTGAATGAGCTGAGTATAGTAAATAAGATTGGTGAATTACAGGCGTAGATTGCCATGCAGAATTATGATGTTGTGGTGATAAGAGACCTGGCTCAAGTAGGGCAGGACCGGGTGTTAAATATCCTGGGGTACAAGGTGTTCAGGAAATATAGGGCAGGAGAAAAGGGAGGAGGGGTGGCTGTATTGGTTAAGGAGAATATTGCAGTATTGCAGAAAGAGTATGTCCCAGAGGGTTCAAGGACAGAATCAATTTGGATAGAGCCAAGGAACAAAAAGGGTGCAATTACATTGCTCAGTATAGTTTATAAGCCACTAACTAGTGGGAAGGATGTAGAGGAACAAATCTGCAGGGAAATTACAGAGAGGTGCAAACATAGTAGTTATAATGGGGGACTTCAATTACCTTGAAGATAGACTGGGATAGTGGTAGTGTAAAGGACAGAGAGGCAAGAGTTCATCGAGTGTTTTCAGGAGAATTTTCCACAGCAGTATATGTCCAGTCCAACAAGGAAGGAGGTACTGTTAGACCTGGTTCTTGGAAATGAGGCGGGCCAAGTAGATCAAGTGTCAGTGGAGGAACATTTAGGAGACAATGATTGTTATGATGTGGAAGATGATGTGTGCCAGGTGGATCAAATCCATGAGGGAAACTTGATCCTGCTATTGCAACAGTTTTGCAATTTGTATTTATTTCGAGATACATACACTGAATTCAGAAGTAAGTCCACCAAGACTTGAGATTTTTAAAAAACAAAATTAAAATATTCATTAACAAAAGGTTTATTAACAAGCACAAGTCTGCAAATTACTACTATAATAACTCCTAAAATCCCTAATTAACCTGGCTCCTAGTTACACCCCCTCTAAGGCAACAGTCCAAAAATAGATTTTAGATTTTAAACAGATCCAGCAAATTAACACAATACCCTGTACAGTGAGATTCAAAACAGCTCTCCCCAGCTTCGGTTTCTGTAGACAGTAGGTTTATGCACAAATACTGGAGGCTTCACACACTTCTGCTGCGCCTTCCAATGTCTTCCCCTGACACATATCCTCATTCTCCTTTTATATATGTTTCTCCCTTTTTAATACATAAATTCCATTGTTTCCAAATCCCCCTTCATCTATCTAAAAAATGCAAATTCCCTTTACGCCTTACATGCTAAGACCCCAACCATGTTTACTCACTAGCATATACTAGCATGACCACTTCTGCACTACTTTTTTTTGATAACTTCAACTTGCAGTCTGCTTGGCTACAAAATCTAATTAAATTACACACAGACAGAAAACACAACCCCCATAAACTTACTTTACAATAAACCAGAAAAATATTATGAAAATTATTATACCTTCATGACACCTCCCTCTTTATCAAAAATCGAACCATCATAATTTAAAAAGACGGCTCAATTTTCTTAACCCATCTTAAGATGCTATGCTTATCTATATACTCATACTATTACATTACCAGATGCATGCATTAACATAACAATATATATACAAATCCTTGGTATCAACAGAAGTTATTTCAGTCCTGTGTTCAGGTTTTAAATGTCCAATTTCCCTTTGAGCTTTAAACTCTCGATAATGCACCTGCAATTAGATTTTCTCATCCAGTCACGTGTATAATCTGTAGATTAAATGGTTGCAGTAATAAACTCCATCTGAACAGCCATGCACTTCGCTCTTGAAATCTGTCCAGAAATTTTAAAGGATTGTGGTCTGTATAAACAATTGTTTCTGACGAATTGTTTGCAATGTAAGCCTTGAAATGCTGCAATGCTAACATCAGGCCCAGAGTTTCCTTTTTGATCGTTGAATATTTTTTCTGTTATACATTCAACTTCCATGAGAAATACCCTATTGGTTTCTCAATTCCAATTCATCCTCTTGCAACAGTACAGCCCCAATGCCTATATCACTTGCATCAATAGCCAACTTAAATTGCTTGGCATAATTGGGTACTGCCAAAACTGGTATCATGGTCAATACTGTTTTCAAACTATCAAATGCCTCCTGACACTCCTGTGTCCATTGAAACTTCTTGTTCTTTTTTAATAGTTCAGTCAATGGAGCAACCACACTGGTAAAGGGGAGATGATGGCGTAGTGGTATTGCCGCTGGACTAGTAATCCAGAAACCCAGGGTAATTGTCTGGGGACCTGGGTTTGAATCCAACCACGGCAGATGGTGGAATTAGAATTCAATAAAAATCTGGAATTAAAAGTCTAATGATGACCATGAAACAATTGTTGTAAAAACCCATCTTGTTCACCATTGCCCTTTAGGGTAGGAAATCTGCTGTCGTTGCCTGGTCTGGTGGACCTACATGTGACTCCAGACCCACAGCAATGTGGTTGGCTCTTAAATGTCCTCTGAACAAAGCCAATTAGGGATGGACAATAAATGCTGTTTAGCCAGCGACATCCACATCCAATGAATAAAATTTAAAAATTTGGTACAAATTTCTGGTAAAACCCACTCATGCCCAGAAATCTCAAAACTTCTCATTTTGTTGTAGGCACGGGGAAATCCACAATAGCTTTGACTTTCACATCTCTCAGAGCCACATTACCCTGTCCAATGGTATGGCCTAGATATGTAAGTTGCACTTTTGCAAATTCACTTCTAGCTAAGTTCATGACCAAATTAGCTTCTTCTAGTCGACTAAATAATTCTTCCAAATGTTGTAAATGCCCTCCCACATTTAACTGAAAACTATCAAGTTGTCAATATAAATAGCACAATTGCTCAGTCCTGCAGTTACTTTATTTTTCAGTCTTTGAAATGTTGCGGGTGCATTTTTCATACCAAATGGCATGACATTAAACTGATATAGCCCATCTGGGCGTCACAAAAGCCAATATCTCCTTTGCTCTCTCCGATAATGGTAATGCCAATATCCTTGCAGCAAGTCAATCTTTGTGATAAACTTTGATTGTCCTACTTTCTCAATGCAATCTTTCAACCATGGTATAAAATATGAATCTACTTTTGTCACTGCATTCACCTTTCGATAGTCCACACACAGTCTTTGTGTTCTATCCAGTTTCAGTACCATCACAAATCACAATTTGGTACCATCAACTCCAGTTACTGCAACTAGACTCTATTATGTCATTTCAAAGCAAGAATTCAATTTATTTATGTACTTGTAATACCTTTGTTGGATTTATTCTATAAGGATGTTGCCTTATTGAAGATGAACTTTCTACACTCATGTCATGTGTAGCTAAATTTGTCCTCCCCAGCTTATTCCCACAAATAGCTTTATGTGACTGCAATAGCTTCACCAAATCACTTTGACACTTGTCTTAAAGGTAACTCAATATTACACTTAAATTTTTAAGTACCCTCTCACTATCCAATTTTAGTAGAGGAAAATCAATTTCAGAATCCTTCATTTCTACCTCTTTCTCCTTAACTAACACCTACTTTTGGTGCTCTTCCCTGTCAAAGTACTTTTAAAGCATAAATAAAAACAGAAAATACTGGTAAACTCAGCTGGAGCTGACAGCATCTGTGGAGACAGAAACATAGTTATCGTTTCGAGTCTTTGATCCTTCTTCAGAGCTCTGAAGAAGGGTCATACAGACCCCTCAGAGCTCTGATTGACTGTTGACTTAAGCTGTTGACTTAAAATGTTTTATCCCCAAAGTGTTCATTACTTCCTTAAAAAGCTGTGACATGAAATTTGAACCTGATCTGATTGTATTTCTTTTGGTAAACCATATCTTGTAAAAAATTTAGTCAACTCTTCCACAATCCTCTTTGTTGTAACATTTCTCAAAGGTATTGCCTCTGTTTCTGAGTAAGCTGTCTAATATAACTGTTTTATTCGTGGATCCTTTTTCTGTAACTCTACCAACTGCCTTGAGCTAAACACCTCAGCTGCATTCTCTTTCATTGTGAGCTTGTGACCTTGTTACCACACAATCTGGAAACAACCCAGGAAGCTCCTTCTGAAACACTTCTGTTGAAAGCACCTCTACAGGCTGCTCAATTACCATAGGCATCACCCACACCGTGACCCAGCTATATCATTACCTAAAATAAATTGAACCCCTGCAATGGACAATTTTTCCACTACTCCAACAATCACCTCACCTTTTTTCCACTTAGTCTTTAAACTTACCTTCCACAAGAGAATAGGTTTAGCATCTCCATTAACTCCACTTAATATCATCTGTTCCTGCAATACTCCCTCTAAACAACAAATATCACTATCCCATAACATTCAGGATTGACTAGCCCCTGTGTCTCTTAAAATTTTAATATCTTTATCTGCTCCACCCTGTACACATGGAAAAACTTCCCCTTCACATACAAAATCTTTAAACATTTCTGCAACCTACTCCTCAGAAATCTCTTGGGTAAATTGTGATATAGTTCTGAGTCAGAATGGTGTGTGGTTTGGAGGGAAGCCTCACCTCACCAATATCAGGAGAGGTAAGTATTAGAGAAACATAACGACTAAAAGCCAACAAATCCCCAGGACCTGATGGCCTGTATCCAAGTGTTCAAAAAGTGGATGCATTGTTATGATTTTCCAAAATTCCCTAGATTCTAGCCAGTCCCAATGGATTAGAAGTTAGCAAATGTAACACTATTCAAGAAAGGAGGGAGAGAGAAAACAGGGAAGCCAGTTAGCCTGACATTAGTCATCAGGAAAATGCTTAATGATTAATGAAGTCTTAACAATGCACCTAGAAAATCATCGTATGATCAGGCAGAGCCAATGTAGTTTTATTAAAACAAAATTTAGTTTTTTGCAGACATAACTAGTAAGGTTGATGTAATATACTTGGATTTCAAGAAGGCATTCAATAAGATGCCACAGATTAAGGACTCATGGAGTTGGGGTGATAGATGAGTGTGGATGGAGGATTGATTAACGAACTGGAAGCATGGACAGAAACAGGGAGTGGAGATAAATGGGGCAGTTTCAAATTGGTAGGGTGTAACTAGCGGAGTGCTGCAAGAATCAGTTCTGGGGCCTCAGCTATTTACTAATGACTATATTAATGACTTAGACAAAGACACTGAGAATAATGTATTCAAGTTTGCTGATGATACAAAGCTAGGCAGGGATGTAAGCTGTAAGGAGGATGCAAAGATGCTGCAAAGACATATGGATAGGTTAAGCGAGTGGGCAACAAGGTGACAGATGGAATATAATGTGGGGATGTGTGATGCAATAAGAATAGAAAAGTAGATTAATTTTTAACAGGCATGAAATTTTTAAATGATGATTTTGACAGAAACTTGGGTGTGCTTGTACAGGAACACAAAGTGAGCAGGCAGGTACAATAGGCAATTAGGAAGGCAAATGTCACATTGGCCTTTATTGCAAGGGAAATGGAGTACAAAAACAAGGAAATCTTGCTGCAGTTGTACAGGGCTTTGGTGAGGCCACACCTGGAGCACGGTGTATAGTTTTGGTCTCCATATTGAAGGAAGGATGTACATGCATTGGAAGTGGTACGGCAAAGGTTCACTAGATTGGTTCCTAGGATGACAAGGTTGTCCTATGATGAGAGGCTGAGTAAATTGGACCTATAGTCTCAATTTTGTCGCATTTCGTTTGTTAGTCATTCACCTTGTTCCGATTCAGCCATTCACAACCCATTTGGACACATCTTTTGTTTCTTCTCGTATTACCATGAAACCATATGTCATTTAATCTTTTCTGCCCTCACCGTATCACAGTCCTTTTATTCTCCATCCTCACCTCTACCCCTTTTACTTGCTCAAAACCGATTACACTTGTATCTTTCCTCAGTCCTGATAAAGGGTCTTCATTGACCTGAAACATTAAACCCTGTTTCTCTCCACAGGTGCTGCCTGATCTGCTGAGTATTTCTAGCACTTCTACTTTTATTTCAGATTTCCGGTATTAGCAGTATTTTGCTTTTCTATACTCTCTGGAGTTCAGAAGAATGAGAGCTGATATATACAAGAGAGGTTCAGATACACAGAGGTGGTTTTCCCTGGCTGGGGAATTTATAACATGGGAGCATAGTGACAGGATAAGGGAGCAATCATTCAGGACTGAGATGAGGAAAAATACCAATTAAACAGATTCAATCAAGCCTCTGATGGGGTAGATTTTGGAGTCAATGGAAAGATGGCTGTTTCTGAATCCATGCTTTTCTCATTCTCATCTGGAGTTGTATCCCATTATGACACTGATGTTCATACTTTCACCTTGTGATACTCTGGTTTGTTGTGTCACAGGCCAGGCTGTAGTGCTGCAGTGATTACTTGTTACAACTGGGGATTCTTAGCATTGGGCAATGAGCTGCTTTTCAATGGAAAGCAACAAGTTGATGAGTGGAGAGTGGAGCCATCACTGTCATTTGTTACATGAAATTTACCAGTCATCCGTCACCGTTGTTCTGGCTGACCAACATTGGCTCCTGGTCCAATGCCTCAGTTTAAAATTTCCTATCCATGGTGTCCAATTTCCTCCATAGCGTCATCCCCTCTTTACCTCTGTAACTTCCTTCAGTCCTATAACCATGCAAGAACTCTGTATTCTTTGAATTCTGGCCTCCTGTGCATACCCTAGTTCCATCATTTGACTATTTGTGATTGTTGTTGTATGTTGTATATTCAGCTGTCATGATGAAGTTCTGATGGCTTATAAGGTTGAACATTAACTGTTTACTTATAACATATAACTATGTACATATGACATGTCCCTAAGACATGAAAAAAATCATAAACTCTGTAAATCAAACTTTATTCTTTTTTGCTTATTTAAAAATGAACTTTGCCGAACCAAAAGATGGCTGCCACAAGTCACCTGATGTCTGGAATTGTAAGGTGACCATGAAGGTATTATATGGATTCCATTGGAGATATGCCCAGACATGTTGCTCATGGAATCTTGCACCTGGGACTGCCATGATCCATTTCAAAAAGGAACTATTGAAAGGAAATGGACGTCATCTGTATCTTGATAAGCCTACCCCTCTAGCAGAGTCTGAGGGTCTACCAAGACAATACCTACCCGGAACAGAGTCATCAATATGGATAATGACTCGGACATTATAAGCCACCAAACAAAAGCCAGATCCAGACACCAGATAAACATCCCTTTGTGAAACCATTGTGGAGGAAGGAGGTCACATGACTCGAGTGACTATTTTGAAATCTCTATATACCGTTGCTAACTCAGTAGCAGACCAGGCTGCTGATTTATCTCAAACCTGCAAACATCTAATGCTGACTCCAGGCTGATCAAGCAGCCTGCAATAAGCCTTCTCGAAGCCTCCGCCTGCCAAGTAGACCAACTCTCTGAATATCAACCTCATCTCACTGCATCGCCATCATCTTTAAAGGAACTCTGCACTTCTGCCTTCAGCCAGGAACCCGCCCGAACTGGAACTTCTCCATGAGGGAACCCCTTCTGGATTTGGACTTTCTGGACTCTGGCAATCACATGAACTGTTATCCATTTCTGTGGTTCTTTTTACTGTTAAGTTATTCATAGTTGTAAAACCCCTCTTTCCTATCCCCTTACTGTATGTGTGTGTGTGTGAAATTGCAATCATCCCCCTGTGTTTGAATGTATGAATAAACTAAACTTCCAATTAATCCTAAGAGTTTGCTACGAGTTACCTTAAAAATTGACTACACAAAGGGTTTTTGGAATAAGCACGATAGCCTATTTTTAAAACAAAAACATCTCTGCTTACGGACAGATGGTGAGAGAATAAAATAGTTCAGTTTGCCCCTCTCTTTTTCTGTAACACACAAACATATACATATAGGGTATCGTCCAAGCTAGGAGCTAACTTCATGCTTGTTTCTACACAGGTCTCTGTCCAGTCCACAACTCTGTATAGTTTCAGGTCATGTGGCTCTTTATATCACACTGTGAGCAGTGCTGTACCCAGTCCCACATTAGCTCTTGCTATGCCAGATACCCTTATAGTACACTTTTAGCCCTCTAGACTCTAAGCTCTGGCAATGCCTCCCTAAACATCTCTGTCTCCCTCTCCTCCTTTAAGTTGCTCCTTAAAACTTAACTCTTAGACAAAGGTTTTAGTTCTGACCTAATATTTTTTTGTGTGGCTCACAGAATCTTTACAGTGCAGAAGGCGGCCATTTGGCCCATCAAGTCTGCCACTGGCTCACTGAAAGGGCAATCTACCTAATCCCACTCCCCTGCCTTATTCCCGTAACCTTGCACATTCTCTCTTTTCAGATAGAAATCCAATTCCCTTTTGAATACCTCAATCAAACTCCTTTCAGGGAGTTGGTTCCATGCTCCAACCACCTTCTGGGTGAAAAAATATTTCCTTGCATCACTTCTACTCTTTTTGCCCATTATTTTGAACCTGTACCCTCTAGTTCTTGATGTATTTTTGACTGGGAACAGTTTCTCACTATTTACCCTGTCCATACCCCTCAGGATCTTGAATACCTATATCAAGTCTCCTCTCAGCCGCCTTTTCTCCAAGGAAAACAGTCCCAACCTCTCCAATCTAACCTCATAGCTACAGTTCTTTATCCCTGGAATTATTCTTGTGAATCTCCTCTGTACTCTCTCCAATGCCTTCACATCCTTCCTCAACTATGGCGCCCAGAACTGGACGCAGCATTCCAGATGAGGCCTAACTAGTATCTTATACAAGTTTAACATGACCTCCTGACACACTGAGGTCCTTTGGTGCCTGCACCTCCTTCAGTGTTTCTCCCTTTATTTTATATTGTCTCTTCACATTCTTCCTGTGAAAATGAATCACCTCACACTCCTCTACATTGAACTTCATCTGCCATTTATCTGCCCAATCCACCAATATGTCTATGTCCTTTTGACGTTCAAGACTCAGTTGACAATGCTTCCAATCTTCGCATCATCCATAAATTTTGAAATCATGCCCTGCACACCACAGTCTAGGTCATTAATATATATTAAGGAGAGCAAGGGTCCCAACACTGACCCCTGGGGAACTCCACTACAGGCCTTCCTCCAATCTGAAAAACAACCATTTGGTGCCAATTTTTATCTTGCACTCCTGTGAAGCAACTTCAGACGTTTTCTTACATTAAAGGCAATTGTGCCTTTGTTTTATCTATATTGATAGATAAAAGTTATTATTACTATCATTTTTGTTATTTTGCTGTCATGGAATTCAAATTGTTGTATGATGTCATAATAAGAAGTCAAATGGTCAAGGACACACAATGTAGAATGCAAGGTTAGATAGGCTCTGTAGTTTTGCTGATGTAGAAATATGGCCTGGATCTTCCGTGAAGCGGCAATCATTGTCAGATTGCCGCGCTGCTCCAAATTTTCTCCACCCTGACAGTGCTCCGCATTCTGGCTGGATCTTCCGAGCCCAGCTTCTTCAGAAATGCGGAGTGATCAGTCCCATGAAGAGCTGGGGTGTCAGGGGTAGACAAATCATGCCCCCCTTTTATGGCCTAGTAAGGTAAGGTCCAGTATGAATGTTAGTGAATGGATGACTGAGTGAATGAGCAGGGCGGTAGGGTGGGTAGATTGGTGAGGTATATAGTTGAGTGACTATGGTGGTGACAGGTGGGTAGGTTAGTGGGTGGTAGGTGGCAGAGGTGGCAGGTGGGTAGGGTGATAGGGGTGGGTAGGTGGATCAGGGGGTAATCAGGTGGTGGTGGAGTAGTTAGGTCTGGTCAGGGATGGGTGGTCACCAGACTACCAAGTCAGGGGTTAGCATGGTTGGGAGGGGTAGACGGGTCAACTCGGGGTTTGGTTCTGGAGGAGTCAGAGGGGTAATTGAGAGGTTAATTGTGTAGTTACCAAGGAGTTAGACTAGGATTTTTCTGTATAACATTTCCTAGGTAACTATTCAGTTAAGTAAATCAGAACACTCCTATGTCCCCGACTAACTCAGAGACTTTCGTGGAGGGTCCCAGGGAGCAGAGAAATTGGCCGTCAGAAGTTCAAGCTTACCATGCAATTCAGACGGAGGTCAGTATATCAGGACTACCACAGGGTCTTGATGTGCATCTTAGGTCATATGTTCGGTCTCCAATGATCAGGAGAACGAAAGATCTGGGCTTGGTTCAATTGGTACCATTCTCACATCTGAATCAGGAGGTCGTGGTCAAGCACCATTCTAGGACATAAATCTGTCTGATATTTTAGTGCAGCAGCGGGGAGACCATATTCACCCCTTAGTACAGTATGTTTAGCTGCATTGCTAGGAGTACCACCTTTCAGATGAGACAAAGACCCCTGACCTTCAATGGCACTACCATTGCCAAGACCTCTACAATCAACATCTCAGGTGGTCACCATTAAAAAGAAGCCTAACTATATCAGACATAACCTTGTGGATACAAGAACAGGGCAAAGGTTGAGTACTCTGTGATGTGTGACTCACATCTTAACCTCTCAAAGCCTCATTACCACCTATCACACCTATTAAACAGCTGTGTAATGGAATGCTCATCACTTGCCATTGACATTTCTGTCCTTATAAATGAGAAAATGCCAGCTATTTGATCCTGGGTTCTTCTGACCTCTTGTAACAATTTAGCCACACTGATACATTTCAATCAACAAAGCTTTAGAGTCTATCTAACCTTACATTGCCTTACTGAAGGGGCATAGCTGCAATAACACATGAAGCTCATTGCTATACATGCAAAGCAGTCTGCTTGATTGGTATCATACCCTGAACTCCAATCCTGGTGCACTGTAGTTATAGTGTGTACCATTGACAGCATGCACCACAGCAACTTACCAAGCTTACTTTAACAGTAACTCCCAGCCTAACAACTATCATACAGGCAGGCACATACCATTGGAACACCTTAATCTTCAAGTTGCCCTGCAAATCACACACCACCCTCTACTGACTTGTATGTATATACAATCACCATTTTTTCATCGTCACTGGGTCAAGATTCTGGATTTTCTTACTTAACACCATACTGAGAGCATAATCAGAACAGTTCAACCAGAGAACCACCACCTTCCCAACGGAGATAGGGATGGATAATAAATGTCCCGCATATCAAAGAATTAAAAATTATTTGGAACAAGCACAAAGTAATGATCAGCTGGTTATTTGTTGCTTGGAGCACATGACTATGTGTAATTGGCTGCCATCGTTGCATACGGAACAGTGGCTGCACTTCAAAAAGTTACTTATTGCTTATAAAGTACATTGCAACACCCTAACAGCACTGATTGTACCTACACCACATGGATTGCAGCGGTTTAAGAAGGTGGCTCACCACCACCTTCTCAAGGGCAATTAGGACTGGGCAATAAATGCTGGCCCAGCCATATTTTGTGAATGAATAAAAAAGGATGTGATGAGGCATGATATAAATGCACGGGGTCTTTTTTTCTTTATACCTTAGGGTAGGGAGAAACTGTGCACATGTTTTCTTTGGGAGACTAAACAGGTTCAACAGAATCCATGTTGAAGCAGGTTGTACAACAACTTGTTTTTATATAACACAGTAAAACATTCCAAGGTGCTTCACAAGACAGTCCTTTCTCTTTCGGCTTTTCCCATGTTACATGGGGTTGCTGCAATGCTGGTTGATCATATCTTCATGAAAACCAGCAATTTTTGAGATTTGGCAGGTGGTTTTACAGCTGGATGCTCTTCCTGCTGCAGACCCTCCCCATTTATCCGGGCTGGGGCCAGCACATTAGTGTGCTCACACCAGTGGCTGGAGTCTTTTGTGGTCAATGGGTCCTGCAGTGAGACTTGAAGCACTTCACAAGAGAGTAATCAAACTAAATTTAACTCCAAGGCCAAAAGATAAATAGGTTTTAAGAAGCAACTTAAAGGAGGAGACAGTGTTAGAGAGGCATGGAGGTTTAGGGAGGGAATTCTAGAGCTTAAGGCTGAGGCAGCTGAAGGCACAACCACCAATAATAAAAAAAGAGATGAGCAAGAGGCCAGAATTGGAGAATTACAGAGATTCTGTGGAGCTGCCAGAAGTTACAGAAATAGGGAGGACTGAGGCCATGAAGGAATGTGAACACAAGGATGAGAATTTCTAAAACAAGGCTTCCATTCATTCCTACATTCTAAAATAACAAAACTTCATAGCAATATCTAACCTTAAATTTTTGGCTTAACTACATACAACATTTTATTTCCATGAAACAATTATAAGTTACTTAAAAATATTGGTGTTGAAATTTATCTTGGGCAAATGATAAATAAACATGATTGTATTTGCCGTCTGTCAGTCACTTCACTTGATATTCAGTTCTATTGTAGTTGATTGACTCATTATTTGGTTCCATAAATATTAACTTTACAATGAGCCAAATCACAAATAAATAAATGCTTTCTGTAATTTTCTCAAAAATATTGACAGAATTTTTTTAAAAGATGGAATTGTTTCTTTGTTCTGGAAGAGTGTAGAGTAATGACTTGAAGTCGAAAACTTCTAGAATCAGCTCGTCCTTTAAAACACATTTTAAACTACAGATGAGCTATCGCCAGTAGTTAATTATTTTTCAGATTACTGAGTGTTTATTTACTGGTGAGCCACTGAGTCCTTCTTTTGAATTTACTCAGACTATTAAACCAAGAAGTAGGAATCTGCAAAAATTGCCAGCACCATCCACTTTTCAAATTTTCAATTTACAATTGGGCAACGATAGGAAAGAAAAGTTACAAAGGGTCCCAAACCAGATAAGCAACATGAACAAAAATCGTAACAACGGCCACAAAAAAACATTCTGAAGTTATGATGTAGCTATTTACCCTAACGTTTAAACTAGTGCCCTGCCAATTTTACACTCTGGTCCAAAAGTTACATGTGCTCTGGGATTGGCCAGAAAATGTTTTTGCGAACATCCTGATTGGTGAAGAAGCTGCACAGGGGCAGGGTCGGTCGAGCAGCGCAAAGAAAATGACTCCCCACTTCTCAGTGTTTCAAATTCAAGTTGTTCCTGGACAACTTTAATTGGAAACATTTTGTTTTTTCACACTTAAAAAATAAACTTACTGGACTGTTTAATAACAGAAAGAATAATAACAAAGAACTGTTTTCACTTTCCCTCCTAACACCACCATCAATGCAATGAGTGATTAACAGGAAAAACTTGTTCGGGTAAGGTTTTGCAACAAGATCAAGGATTTACCACTTTGTTTCATGGGTTCTGAGTCCTGAGGCGGGTAAAATGCACTCACTGCGTATGGGGGATTGGTGGTCATCTTTCATCACTATGACTCTCTTTGCATTTAAAGTAATCTTTGAGTTCCATATACATTTGTCTGATCACTGAGTGTTACCTGATTGATTGACTGCATGACCAAGATCAGGCTGTTCTGGAGATCTATTCAGGCACCTAAGTCCATTCCTGGCACCTTTTTGGTCAGTTTAATACAGATGTTTTCATTAAGCATGTTTGCAAAAGCTTAACTTAGCCTGGCACTGATATTCTGTTAACTATTGCAACTCTTAAACATTTTCTAGTACTGTACTTAGGAAAGGTCATGGACCTGAAGCCATTCTGTTTCGCTTTGAACAGATGTGTCCAGACCTGCTGAGTATTTGCAGTGTTTTCTGTCTTTTATTAAAGGGGTAAGTTAGCTGTAAGGGGAGCAATACTTTGCACTGATCTGCTTGTACTTTGTTCATTCAGTAAATGATTAAGCCTATTATCTGAGGATTCACCAGGGGCTCTTGCTTGGTGACAGTTCCTCAGCCCTAGGTCCTGACTGCAGCATTCGTGCCCTGTATTTAAATACACCCTCCAGAGCCTGCTCCACACTCGCCAACACAGTAAGCTGGGGAAGTGAATCAGAATCCACTCTCTTTCCTTCCTCACCCCCTCCAACCATTTCTCCCACCACTCCCACCCCTCCTCCACTCTCCATTCCCTCCCCTCCCCCCACTCCTCCATACTTCTTCACCTCCCTCCAAATCCTTCCCCTACCCATTTCCTCCTTGTCTCATTCCTCCTTCACCCCACATTCTTTCTCTTCCCCCTTCCATGCTCCATTCTCCCCCTCCTCTCCCCTCCCCTCCCCAATTCCCTCCCTCATCCTCCCCTTGTATTAAATTTCATCTGCCCCGTGCCTGCCCATTCCACCAGCCTGTCGATATTCTCGTGAAGTTTATCACTATCCTCCTTACAGTTCACAAGTCCTGCGTCATCTTCAAATTTTGAAATTGTGACCTGTACACCCAGATCTATGTTTTAAATATAAATTGAGAAAAACAGTGTTCCCTCTATATACTATCCCCCAGTCAGAAGTAGGTAAAGTGTTCTGTAATTCATATTTTTAATAGGCTTGAATTAAATAATGAAACTGTTACATAATGAAATTCTAACTATGCTAAAGACTAATGATTCAAAATATCACATGGTTCGAAATAAAATGCCTCCTGGCACTAATAATTTTCACTTAAAAAGCATAGTTTTACTGACATTTGGTGACTCAAATGATCAATACACAGGAAAACAACGTAATAGTAGGTTTAGAAATTATATGGCCAACGTATTTTCTTAGAGCTCCTGCACCTGAAAATTTGATACCACTTCTACTATCTCTAAGACAAAAGAGAATCAACCAGCCACAACTGTTCCAGTGAGAAACCCAAGTACCAGCAACTACTGTAGAAAGTGACCCTTCAGCTGTAAAGAAGCATCTCGACAATCAGTGAATTCCTTTTTTCACTTTAATTTTTACTTGTCCAGGTTTTAACATTTGATACTCTGTAGAGTTTTATTTCTTTTTTGCATGCTTGGTGGGCCAAGGTGGGGGGTGGGTGGCTGATGAGGGGGATGCGGGGGTGTGCTGTAGTTTGTTGTTTTTGCATTAGTGGATAGTTGGACACATTTATACATTTTAAACTGTTAGTTAATAATTTCTGTATCTATTGCCCGAATGAGTTTTACTAATAAAACTAACTCTTGTTAACATAAGGAACTGGCTGGCTTATTTCTTGCAGTGAGCTACACACAGTTAAGTTATATTTAATTGGCAACATCACCACCTTAAATTCAATCTCTGTTATAACCAACCCAGGAGTGGGACAAAGAGAGGAATCAGTTCACCACTCCTGACCTGGTTGTTAACAGAATGGTATAGCACAGAAGGAGCCTATTCAGCCCATTGTGCCTCTGCAGTCTCTTTGAAAGAGCTGCCCAATTAATGCCACTCCTCTGCTCTTTCCCCCATTGCCCTGCAAATATTTCCTCTTCAAATTTTATCTAATTGTCTCTTGAAAGTTACTGATGAATCTGTTTTTACTACTCTTTCAGGCAGCGCATTCCAGTCTAAAACTAGCTGTGCAAAAATGGTGTCTGAGAAAGCGAGTGACTGGATACTGTGTGACAGAGAGTGTGTGTGTGAAGGGGGGGTGTTGAGAGGTAGTGTGAGGGGGGTTAAGATCGTGTGTAGGGGAGGTTGAGAGAGCATGTGTAGGGGAGGTTGAGAGAGCGCGCGAGGGGAGGTTGAGAGAGCGCGCGAGGGGAGGTTGAGAGCGTGCGCGAGGGGAGGTTGAGAGAGCGTGCGAGGGGAGGTTGAGAGAGCGCGCGAGGGGAGGTTGAGAGAGAGCGCGAGGGGAGGTTGAGACAGAGCGCGAGGGGAGGTTGAGAGAGAGTGCGAGGGGGAGAGAGCGCGAGGGGGGAGAGAGCGCGAGGGGGAGAGCGCGCGAGGGGGGAGAGAGCGCAAGGGGGGAGGGAGTGCAATGTGGGAGAAGTGCATGTTGGGTGGTGAGACAGATTGTTGGGGTGGTGTGAGAGTGTGGGGAGTGTGTTAGAGTGTGCGGTGAATGAGAGAGTGTGGGGGTCTGAGTGTTTGGGGGAGAGTGTGAGTGTGTGGGGTGTATGAGAGACTGAGGTGTGAGATGGTGAGGTACGTGACAGAGTGTGGGGGAGGTGTGAGAGAGTGTGGGGTGCGTGAGAGAGTGTGGGGGGGGTGTGAGAGAGAGTGTGGGGAGTTGAGAGAGAGTGTGGGGGGGTTGAGAGTGTGGGGGGTTGAGAGAGAGTGTGGGGGGTTGAGAGAGAGTGTGGGGGGTTGAGAGAGAGTGTGGGGGGTTGAGAGAGAGTGTGGGGGGTTGAGAGAGAGTGTGGGGAGTGTGAGAGAGCGTGGGGGGTTGAGAGTGTGGGGGGTTGAGAGAGAGTGTGGGGTTGAGAGAGAGTGTGGGGGGTTGAGAGAGAGTGTGGGGGGTTGAGAGAGAGTGTGGGGGGTTGAGAGTGTGGGGAGTTGAGAGAGAGTGTGGGGGGTTGAGAGAGAGTGTGGGGGGTTGAGAGTGTGGGGAGTGTGAGAGAGTGTGGGGGGTTGAGAGAGAGTGTGGGGGGTTGAGAGAGAGTGTGGGGGGTTGAGAGAGAGTGTGGGGGGTTGAGAGAGAGTGTGGGGGTTGAGAGAGAGTGTGGGGGGGTTGTGAGAGTGTGTGGGGAGTGAGAGAGAGTGTGGGGGGTTGAGAGTGTGGGGGGTTGAGAGAGAGTGTGGGGGGTTGAGAGTGTGGGGGGTTGAGAGAGAGTGTGGGGTTGAGAGAGAGTGTGGAGAGTGAGAGAGAGTGTGGGGGGGGTTGAGAGTGTGGGGGGTTGTGAGAGTGTGGGGGGTTGAGAGAGAGTGTGGGGTTGAGAGAGAGTGTGGAGAGTGAGAGAGAGTGTGGGGGGGTTGAGAGTGTGGGGGGTTGTGAGAGTGTGGGGGGTTGAGAGAGAGTGTGGGGGGTTGAGAGTGTGGGGGGGGGGTTGAGAGAGAGTGTGGGGGTTGAGAGAGAGTGTGGGGGTTGAGAGAGAGTGTGGGGGGTTGAGAGTGTGGGGAGTGAGTGAGTGTGTGGGGAGTGAGAGTGTGGGGGGTTGTGAGAGTGTGTGGGGGGTTGAGAGTGTGGGGGGGGGGGGTTGAGAGAGAGTGTGGGGGGTTGAGAGAGAGTGTGGGGGGTTGAGAGAGAGTGTGGGGGGTTGAGAGAGAGTGTGGGGGGTTGAGAGAGAGTGTGGGGGGTTGAGAGTGTGGGGGGTTGAGAGAGAGTGTGGGGGGTTGAGAGTGTGGGGCGTTGAGAGTGTGGGGGGTTGAGAGTGTGGGGGGTTGAGAGTGTGGGGAGTTGAGAGTGTGGAGGGGGTTGTGAGAGAGTGTGGGGGCTTGTGAGAGAGTGTGGGGAGTTTGAGGGAGTGAGAGTGTGTGGGGAGTGTTTGAGAGTGTGGGGGGGGGTTGTGAGAGAGTGTGGGGGCTTGTGAGAGAGTGTCGGGGGTTGTGAGAGAGTGTGGGGGGGTTGAGAGAGTGTGTGGGTGAGTTGAGAGAGATTGTGAGAGTGTGTGGGGAGGTGACGTGAGAGAGGAGAGGAAGGGAGAGAGAATGTGAGGGGAGTGTGTGTGTGTGTGAGCGCAGAGTGTGTCCCTAATTGTGTCTACACACACCCTATTATTACTCATTGTACTCATTATTACTCCTCAGCAAGGTGTTTCTTTTCATACATCAGTTTTATTTTGAAAGTCATGTGTATTGTTGTGCCAAAGTTTATCCTTCTGAGAAAAATTTTGAAATGTGGCCCACCACATGAAAGGTTGAGCAAGCCTGATGCAGAGAGTCACATGGGAGTAGAAGAGTGTAGTCGGTAGTAGTTGGCATAAAGATAGCACATAAATGTATCTATATAGTTATGTGTTATTAGTAAAATTATCGTTCTCTAGACCTCTTCATGAGACAACATACAACTTTAAAACATAGTGGCAGCAGGTGAAGGACCTCAAAATGCCTAAGAACAAAGAAGTAAAGAAACTGGAGTCTGACCTGAGAGAAGTGTACCTAACTTGAAAGCCTTGTATACACAGCTGGAGATCGCCTAAGGAGCTCCATTACAGGCATGGAGGCTGAAGGGCAGAAGCAAGATCCATTGTGCAGCGTATGAGGACTTCACCAGAGCATGCGAAGGTCCGTTGCAGGACCCGATTGAAAGCAGAGTTAAAGGACCTAGCCAGACCACAAAAAGGTGAGCAAACTCCAAAAATAAAGGCTGTAAGTTCGGCGCAATAATCAGGCAGTACTGGTAGATCAATTATTTTAATGAGAGAGTGGCTTGAAGAACGCTTCAGCCTGGATCCAGAGTTGTTGCCATAACACATGGCAGCCATGTGCGAACAAAAAAAAATTTAGAGAGGTCAGAGCAAAAAATTGGCTTCAATTCAAATCTCTAAGCTTAGGAAAGCAACTAGTTGACCAAGATAATTCGTTCAAAAATTTTTTCTGCATAATTGCTGAAGTTTAAAATGGCTCTGTACTGGCAATGGGAACCTGCCAATTACCAAGAAGTGTGGGAAGAAAAAAAATTACTGCAGCACCATTTAAAAAAATTAAAACTGATTTCCTGTGCTGAAAAGCCATGGATGGTAAATCAACACTGCTAGAATAATTAAGGCAGATGGAAGGGCCTGACCAGGTGCAAAATTGGACATTATGGAGAAGATGATTTTTAAGATGTATGATAGCATCAGGCTTGAATAAGAAAACAGAGACTGAACAGGTGAACACGCTATTATATTCAGTAGGTCCAATAGCTGACAACATAATTTCCAGAGAAGGAATAAATGAATCTTCTGATAACTTTGAAGAGGCATGAAGTCCTTTGACATCTACCTTAACCTAAGAAGCAATCAAATTTTGCAGCGAGCAAAATTTAACAAGAGAGTCCAAAATCCTGGAGAATCCGTAGGCTCTTTCACAAATGTTATACAGATTGGCTGAAAGCTGTGGCTATGGCGACCTTAAGTTGGAGCTCCTAAGAGATGTGGCTGATGATACTCTTTCGGATATACTCCAGTCTAAAGAAGATCTGACTTTGGAAAAAGCCATCCAAATCATTAGACAATCTGAAGTCCACCAGCAAAACCAATCCATTTTGTGTAGCAAAGTTAAACCATGGTACAGAACAACATCAACAGTCCAGCTCATAAAGCAACAAAAGGGCAAGGAGACTCCAGGGCAGGGAAAGCAATACCCAAGCAAAACACAAGATGGTGGCACACCATGTCAGTGCTGCAGCGCCAAAAGACTTCACAGGCACATCCAGTGTCCAGCAGTCACTGTGCAGTGCTTTCACTGAAACTACCTGGGACACTTTGTAAAGATGTGCAAGTCCAAAAAGGTGCGTGGAGGATCCCAAACGAGTCCATGAGATAGATGAGCCACACCAAGTAGAAATCCAACAATGCTTCTTGGATTCACACTTTGGAATGCTGACATATCTGTAAATGATCACCTCACGAATTTCAAATTAGACATAGGAGCCAGTGTAGACAGTCCTGTCGGATGAGGGACTGTGGCTAGTGAAAAAATGTCTGAAGCCACCTAAAACAGTTATGTGGACCAAGAGACATCAAGCCCATGTCAAAGATACGTTACAAGCAACGCTCCAATATAAAAACAAATATGAGCGATGTTATATGTGCTCCACAACCAGGAATTTTCTCTTCTGAGCAGGAAAGCCTGTGTCAACCTTAACCTCACCCAAACGAGATTAACCAGCATGGATCTGGTTCCAATTTTAAAAAGGATTTTCCAAAACTTTTCACTGGGCTGGGGCAACTGAAGACTGCATACAGCATAACACTGAGAAATGATGCCAAACCTGTCTGTTTGTTTACATCACAGAAAATACCACACCTGCTTGTGAAGCAAGTACAACAGCAACTTTTTATCCCCTGTCACTCAGCTGACAGAATAGTGTTCCAGGATGGTCCCATTCTGAAGCCAAATTGGTCCATTCACACCTGTGTAGATCTGACACAACTCAGCAAGGCAGTGGTGAGGGACATCCACCTGACGTCCTCAGTGGACAACAGTTTGACCAAACTCTCCAAGAGCAGAGTGTTCTCAAAACTTGATGCCAACAGTGGCTTCTGGCCGGTTCCGTTAGATGAGAAATCTAAATTGCTGACAACTTTTACAACCCCATTTGGCAGATTTTGCTTCAATTGTTGTCCTTCGGCATTACCTCGGCACCCAAGACATTTCAGTGCACAATGTCAGCCACCTTATAAGGCCTGAAAGGAGTCATCTGCCATATGGATGATGTTCTTGTCTACAGTACGACTGTTGAGGATCACGACAGTATACTCATGGCTGTCTTGAAACGCTTGCAGGGAGCAGGATTGACGCTGAATGAGTCCAACCTGAAGCCCATTTAACATTAAAGTAGGAAAAAAGTTTTGACTTTAATTTTAACTGGGACACATTGAAAACATTCGAAATTAATGTAAGGCTAAAAGAGTCTGTATGCTTTTTATTCATTCTCAGGTTAAGAGTGAAATTGGCAAGGCCAGTGTTTATTACCCATCCCTAGTTACTTATGGGGATGTGGTGAACTTTCTTGCAATCCATGTGGTGAAGGTGCCCCGACAATGCTGCCAGGGAGGAAGTTCCAGGAATTTGACCCAACTATGGTGGAGGAATGGCAATATATGTCCAAGTCAGTTTGGCACATAACTTGGAGAGGAATGAGTAGAAAATGATGTTTCCATGTACCTTCTTCGCTCGTCCTTTTAAGTGGCGGTGGTCAAAGGTTTGGGTGGTGCTGTCAAAGGAGCCTTAGTGAGTATTGCTGCAAAAAGACATTTTGCCAGAGCTTTTCATCTTGCACTCATTATGACAATTGCAAGAATACCAATGTCAGGGGAAGCAACAACTTTATACTTTATGAGAAGAGAATGCTGATTGGTTGGCAAGTGGACTCTGATTGGTAGAAGCATTGCCATGGAGAATACACCAGTTAATGGTGACTGGCAATTAACCGCCAAGCATTGTTTGAAATTTAAACCAGGCAGCTTGACTCTGATTGGTCAAGGCATTGTCCTGAGGAATGAAACAGCGAATGACTACCACTTATTTTGTTTAACTGAAACAGGCGCAATGTGTGTACATGTTCTTTCCGTCTGCAAAGAACAGGCCCCTGTGTATTAAAATATGCAGCTTCTAGTGCATGCAAATGTGCCACACTGTGAGCCTGGCTGACAACCTTAAATCGGTCAAACGTACATACATACGAATTAGGAGCAGGAGTAGACCACTCAGCCCCTCAAGCCTGCTCCGCCATTCAATAAGATCATGGCAGATCTGAATGTAACCTCAACCCCACATTACTGCCTACCTCCGATAACCTTTCATCCCCTTGTTAATCAAGAATCTATCTAGCTCTGCCTTAAAAATATTCAAAGACTCTACTTCCACTGCCTTTTCAGGAAGAGAATTCCAAAGACTCTCAACTGTCTGAGGGAAAAAATTTCTTCTCATCTCTGTCTTAAATAAGCGACCGCTTATTTTTAAACAGTGAACCCTAGTTCTAGATTCTCCCCGAGGAAGAAACATCCTTTCCACATCCACTCTGTCAAGACCCCTCAGGACCTTAAAAGGTTTCAATTAAGTCACCTCTTGCTCTTCTAAATTCCAGTGGATACAAGCCTAACCTGTCCAGCCTTTCCTCATAAGGTCCATTCCTGGTATTAGTCTAGTAAACCTTCTCTGAACTGCTTCTAATGCATTTACATCTTTCTTTAAATAAGGAGACCAGTACTGTATATGGTCTCACCAATGCCCTGTACAACTAAAGCACAACCTCCCTACTTTTGTAATCAATTCCCCTCGCAATAAACGATAACATTCTATTAGCTTTCCTAATTACTTGCTGTACCTGCATACTAACCTTTGGTGATTTGTGCACCAGGACACCCAGATCCCTCAATCTCTCACCATTTAGATAATATGCTTTTTTTATTCTTCCTGCCAAAATGAATGATTTCACATTTGCCCACATTATACTCCATTTGCCGGATCTTTGCCCACTCACTTAACCTATCTATGTCACTTTGTAGCCTCATGTCCTCTTCACAATTTACTTTCCTACCTATCTTTGTCTCATCAGCAAATTTAGCAACCAGTCCTTCAGTCCCTTCATCCAAGTCATTTATATAAATTGTAAAAAGTTGAGGCCCCAGCATTGATCCCTGTATCACACCATTTGTCACATCCTGCCAACCAGAAAAAGTCCCATTTCTCTCTGCTTCCTGTTAGCTAGCCAATCTTTTATCCATGCCAATATGTTACCCCCTACACCATGTGTTTTTATTTTCTGCAATAACCTTTAATGTGGCATTTTATCAAAGGCCTTCTGGTAATCCAAGTCCACTGGTTCCCCTTAACCCACAGCACATGGGCCCTTCAAAGAACAATAAATTGATTAAACATGATTTCCCTTTTACGAAACTATGTTGACTCTGCCTGATTACCTTGAATTTTTCTAAGTGCCCTGCTTTAACATCTTTAGTAACAGCTTCTAACAGTTTCCCTACAACAGATGTTAGGCTAACTGGCCTGTAGTTTCCTGCATAATTTTTAGCACACAGAATTATTCAGCAAATGTTGTCCAATCGCAGTATCACATCTAATGTTGGACACTGTGTTTTGAGTTTTGCAAGCACAGGCTGGTTGGGTACTGTCTGTACCTTGCCTATTGCGAACAGTGGAAGGGACATGCTGTTTGATACGATTCGCCAGTCTTTGAGACGTATGGCCTACCATCACACTGGCACTGAAATTCATATACCACATTACTCATTTGTGAGGTATGTAGAACATCTTTTTGGCTTGATGGCAGCATCCTGTTAGTGGCGAATAGCACCCATGTTGCTACTGCATAGTAGCAGCATGAAACAGCTAGCTTCACTTGTTGCTCAAATTTTTGAGATACCTTGCCCTTCCCAGGGTAATCTGAGGAAGAGTGGGCATTTCTCAGGGCCTAAAGTGGCGGCCTTAGTTTGCTGATGTACAGCGCTAAATGATCTGATCAGGGTAGCCATTATCCCTCAGGATATTTTTGCACCCAATTTCAGCATCAAGCTTGCATGGTGAACATGGTTGGGCCTTACTCACGAGGTTGCTGATAAAGCCAATCTTGTAGCGTGTAGAGCTGTAAGAATCCCAATGCTTGTACTGACCAGTGAAGGGAGCCTTGTGGTAAACTGTGATAGAGAACCCCCTAGCAGATTTCTCAACTAGTACATGAAGGAAAGGGAGTTAATTTGACTGCTCCATTTCAAAGGTGAATTTGAGCACAGGATGGAGCCCATTAAGCCATGCAAGGAAATTATTACATGCTGCTACAGACATAAATATAGCAAACATATCAACCACATATCAGAAATATGCAAGTGGTAGGAGGTTAGGTGTCATTCCATTGAAGACACGTTTCTCAAGGAGCTGGGCCTACAGGGGATCCCATGGCAACACCATCTCTTTGGGGATACATGGTGTCATTAATGCTGAACTCAACAGCATGAGTTGCCAAGTTCATAAGATCAATGAATACTGATTCATGCAATGGTGGCGGGTCTAGATCGCCATGATATAATGCTGCAGCGCAAATATCTGTGGTTTCCTTAAGTGGAACATTGGTGAATAAGCTAGCAATGTGAAATGAGCACATAGATACGGCATTGCTATCGCGACACAGTCCCACAATCGAGCAAGTGTTTATGCGAGATGAGTTTTAACAGATTGGTAATAGGGTTATGAATTTACACCATGCCCTACACTACACTCGGTCTGAGGTTTGCAAATTTCTTTCATTTTTTTGAGTGCGTGCGAATAAACTAACATTCTGAGTTCACCCTATTTCAAGTTTGCTGTGGGCTTGTTAATAGAAATTGGATCACAGCAAATCTGAGGGGTTGGGAAAAACACCACCGCTTATAAAGGGGGAAATCAAAACCAAAACATCTTTCTGTTTACATAGGGCTGGTGAGAGGAGAAATCAGGGCTGCTTAAATTCAAGCCCCTCCTGCCTGTTGAAGACCTAAGGAGCCTGTTGGTAGCTATCTCATGTGTCAGTCTACATGTGCAAGTCTAGACTTTGACACATAAAGCTACAGTGGGGGATGGGCAGGGTATCACAGCTGAACTTGATGGTGTGTATGTGAACATTAAACCTTGCTGGAACGTGTCAACTCTAATGCACAGAAGTTAGGAGTAGGAATCCTGGATAATTTTCCTGTCCCTAGGTCGGATTTGCTGAAGCTGGTTTCAGCCTCCCAAATAAATGATCTGGTCAGAAACCAAGAATCAAGTTTGTCTCTTCCTAGACTGTACTGCTGAACAATGGGTGACCAAATTACAAGCCTTAAACTGGCTAATCCAGTTGTCCACCATTAATGTTCAAGTCTGCATTCCATGGACTTAAAGGATTGGAGATGAGAGACATACCAAGGGGAAGAACCAGGGTGGGTGAGCAGGCGAGTGCGAGAGTGAGCGAGTGAGCGGGTGGGCGAGAGAGTGAGTGAGCAAGAGAGTGAGTGAGAGGATGAGTGGGTGCGTGAGTGAGTATGTGCGTGCGTATGTGGTGAGTGGATGAGGGAGTGGGTGAGTGAGTGGGTGAGTGAGTGGGTGGGTGAATAAGTGGATGGGTGAGAGAGAGAATGCGCTCGTATGGGTGAGTGGGCGGGCAAGAGAGACAGAGAGAGAGAATGAGTAGCAGTGGCTTTATTGAAATGTTGAGTTGATTGAGCACCTAAGGCTAGATAGTTAGCAAATTCGAAAGTGCTATAGGAGAGGGATTTTACCATGGCCGGATCCAGAAGGATATGGAATTGGAAGAGGCAGGGGATACAGGAAGTGATCAGAGATGGCTTTATCTGTGACTAACATGATACAAGTAAAGAGGTCACGTGAGATGGCAAGGCCAAGGGTGTAGCCATGAATATGGCTTGGGGAGTTCATATGGAGGTGGAGATTTAGGATGGATAGGAGAGCAGTGTAGCCAGAGGAGAAAAGTTTAAGTAAAGACCAGACAACTCAGGATGATTGACACTGAAGTTTGATATGTGCTGGTTTGACCTCGTTGCATTTTGTGGGCTAGGCACTTTGGCACCGTCTGTTTTTAGCACCGTTGCCTCATTAAGTGAATAAATTCTAAATCAGAACATTAAGGTTTGCTTTTATTTGCAAACTGAGACATATGGAAATTAATGGGAACATAATTGCTTTCCAAGGCTCCAAATAAGCATCTATATGGAACCCAAAGGCACAATCTAGTGGATGGATTGACTTAGTCAGTGCAGTGGTGGGGTACCAAAAGTATCCTTGTTGTAAATTGATGTTAGTTCGTAGTGCCAATAATCCATTGCAGTTACAATGTTTGTCTGTCAGTGATTGTAAGACCTTGGTGGTTGTGTTAATCATTGAGGCAGGATGTTGTTGCCATAGACTCCCATTCAAGTTAGATGGGCTGATTGATCTTCTCTCAGAGTGAAACTCAAAGCCAGGGACATTCTACTTTATCGTTGCCTTTACTCCTGGTTCAGGAAGACAATAGATAGAAGCTGCAAATTATTAAAGATCTCCCACAAGAATTATGTACTTTATACAGAAGTGAATATGTGAACCCACATCCAATCACTACGTGCAACACTGTTGAATGTTCCTGAGAGTGGCCTATCAGCAAAACACTGGGATTGGCGTTCTCTACAGAGATTCATAAAAGGGAACTAATTTATATAATTCAACAAAACCCAATATGCATCTGAAGCTGCAATGCTGCTTCCACATGAGACATTCTACATTTACATACACTAGTTACTTACAGTATCAAAAGCTGTATTACTGCCTTCAGCTCACTTCATGGTGAATCATAGATCCAACACATTACTGACAATACCAAAAGTCAGAACATGAAAACAAAATAAACTTTATTAAATGTGAAAGTCATAAATATAAATTTCAGTAGACAAAACATTGGAAGAGCATACAGTATCCAAAGGAATTACCAATCCAATGGTTTCCACACAGATGCAGTTGCTGTAATAACGGAGTGACTATATTACCACGATGACAATTACACCAGCCAAATCTAAAAAGCATTATATTCGCCCCACGTGTCTAGGAAAGGAAGACTCTTTCTTTATCTGCATTGAGTTGCTGGCATTACAAACTGCACACACTGTTTTGGAAGGGCATAAAGACAAGAAATCCTTACGCCACTTTTCTGGAGGTTTTATTGCTGTTAGGTGCGTTACTGAAACGTATACACTTAAACACAGTTCTGATCACCACCTTTTTTTGCCAGAAGTCAGTTTTGGGGGCTTGTCAAAAAGGGGAGGTCAAGCTGGATGTTCAGTTCAAACTGAGTTAACTTACTTTTGTTATCTACCATCTTCAAATACTCACAAAACCTCAATGAGGAATAGGTGAGGATAATGGGAATTAGCATCTCATTCCATCCCCATTCAAATACAAGGTGGGAGATGCAGGCTCCAGTAAGAGTCCAGCATTTGGCACATTTCTGTCCATGCAAAGGCCAGCACAGATGCACTTAAATCATTACCACCTCATCCTTAATAATGTTTCTACCAACAGCCGAACTTCACAATAACTTTTTGTGGAGAATCTCCCAAACCATTTTCATCCTGAAGTATGGAATGTCATGCTGTAAGAAATCAAAATACAATAAACTTTAATATTTGAAATTCTATTTGGTGGTGTCCCAGGATTTATTTAGCAGTTAGTTACAAACGCAGAAAATAAAAAGCACATTTAATCCATTGCACATGAATATTGTGCGATATGTTACTTATATATATTTAATTTATAACCTCAAACTGCTCCCTCCACCAGTGACAGACCTGTAGCCACCAGCACATTACCCCAGTTTTATATAGTGACAAACCTGTATCCAGCAGTACAGTACCCAGTGGCATGCAGTGACAGCCCTGCACCCTCAGTTCTATACTCCACTGGTATACCCTGACAGGCTTGTACCCACAATAAAATTCCCTCACTGTTATACCTGTACTCTCCAATATATGCATCTATATAGGACTCAAAGGCACAATCTTGGGATTACTCTGATTTTGTAGATGGATTGACTTAGTCAGTACAGTGGTGGGGAACCAAAACCAGTATTTTGCTTTTATTTTAACAAAACCTTTTCTTGTTGGTGTTAGTTCATAGTGCCAAGAATCCATTGTAGTTGCAATCTTTGTCTGTCAGTGATTGTAACATCTTGGTGCTTATGTTGAAACATTGAGGCTGGATGTCTTTGCCATGCACTCCCATTCAAATTGGATGGGCTAACTGACCTCCTCTTAGAGTGGAACTCAAAGCCGGGGACATTCCACTTTATCAAATCTAGAATTGCACAACTGAGGGTTCCTCTCAGTTCCAGAGGAGATGGTGTGGATATACTTAAAATCCTGGTGTTAACACGTTCCCAAGGCTGTGATGAAGATAGACCATCTGTACTTACCCAGGACTTTTTGTTTCCATTTCCTATTTTATACACCATGCACCCAAGTCTGTGCTTCTGCTCTAATGTTTTACTCACCTATTTCTCATTTTTCTCTCCTGTGTAATTACTTTACATCTTTTAGTTGTCTCTTTATCTGTACTGCCAAAAGCACAATTTCTGGCTAATAATTATTCTACACTCTTTGCTTTGTTTTTGACTAATTATTTATATTATCTTTTCCACCTGTGCCCTGCCCCTTCTTTTACTGTTCTATTCCAGTTGGTGAAGATTAGATCTGGAACCAATTTACATACTTTTATAAGAATTTATTTACAGAGTTACACATTACAAGTGCCCCACCACTGTTTCAATGTAAATCTATTTATAGGGGCATAAGTGAATGCCCAGTACAATTAAACAACTAAATTACAAAACATTCACGAGTTCAAAGTTTTCATGACCACCCCATTTATTCTTTCAACTAGGACCCTCTTCCCTGCCTTGTTAGGTAGAGCCCATTCCAACTGTACAGTTCTTTTTGGTCTTAATACTGCTGCCAGTGAAATGGAAACCCTATTTCCAACACCACTCCTTCAGCCCCAATCTACTTATCCCGATGGTAATTTGCATCTGGCTCAGGTAACTTATCGCACCCAAGTGACCAGTGTTTACAGGCCTATCTGGACATACTGAGCCTTGACAGTGGTCTTTCACCTTTGGTACCTGTGTTCAAATCCATCACAGACTATTGGTATGATAGTATTTTCGGTCTGCTGGTTCCCAGTATGAAATGGATTTTGATAGTCTTAATTCAGTTGCCAATGGGTATAGTTCATGGCAAATGTCCATGGTGCTAGTTGGGAGTAAACTGCCAGTTTCACTCAGTTAGGTCACAGAATGGCTGCTGTGGGAAAACATGTTTGCCTTGTGCAGTGGGGGCTGGACTTATCATTGGCAGTGGTTGTTGTAAATGGACAGAGCACCCAGGCTTGCTATGTCTGCTTTGGGTCCAAAATGGGAAAAATCCAGTTTCCCAATACTAATACCATTCATGTTGATAAATACACAACTTAATCTTTAAAACAACATGAATAATTCCCTACCTGGGTGAAGGTAATCTGCTCATCCTTTGCAATGTAATCAGCATATTTGCACACAAATACTCCACAATCACTTCCATTCATTTGCTGTGGGACTTCCTATCAGAATAGAAAGAAATTAAAAATGAGTTTTGTTTTAAACATGATTTCAAAGTACATTTCCTGTTTTAATTTTTTGGCAAGCTCAGTGTTTTTTTTAATTTCAGACTTCTGCACTCTCAGTTTTCCTTTACCTCTATTCAATAATTCCGACCCATTGTTCAAGAGTTCCATTTAATCAGCACCAAAATAAATTGCTTGTTTATTGTTGAGCTGATATGCTAATTACAGGACTTAAAGGCTTGGATATCACCAATTGTTAGTTCACTTCTTGACAGCTAATAGGATTTCTGTGATGATATTACAACAAATCACTTTAAGGAACCATTGTTAAGCCAAACTGTAAACAGGATGGGATAGATTTTCAATTGTCGACTGGTGCAGAATTGGCGTTCTAGCCTTAATAGAAACTACCCAATTTTAAACTCTATTAAAATCAATAGAGATGAACATCCAGCACTTTCTCCAATGGCCGCAATCTGCAAATTTGTGTAAATTGAAAATCTACCCATCCCTCTCTGCAATGTGCGAAGGAACAAAGAAAATATCTGGGAATAGTCAGTTTGAACTGCTGCAAATAGACTGTTGTTTCATCAGCATCTGTAAAGAAAAGGGCAAAAGATCTGCACCCAAAATGGTCAAATAGGTTTTCTCTTCATCTGGTCTGTATTTCCATCATTTTCCACTTTACTGCAGGTAAACTGTTCCATTAGTTTTAACTGCAGTGCACTCAGGAGTACCCTGCACTCCTGTGACTGATTTAGGTGAGACAGTGGAGGTGAAGTAATATCACTGGACTAGTAATCCAGATAACCAGGCTAATGCTTTGGGGACAAGGGTTCAAATCTCAGCACGGCAGCTGGTGCAATTAAAGTTAAATTAATAAATATATTCCATGAATAAAAATCAGGAATTGAAAGCTATTCTGAGTAATGGTGACCATGAAACTATCAATTGTCGTAAAAACCCATCTGGTTTACTAATGTCCTTTACGGAAGGAGCTGCCGTCTTTACCTGGTCAGGCCTACATGTTATTCCACAGAAACGTGATTTATTCTTAAATGCTATCTGAAATGGCCTAGCAAGCCAGTCAGGTGTACTAAACCAGTGCAGAGTTCAAGCAACAGCTGTTCAAGAAGGTGCCTGACCACCACCTTCTCAAGCACATTTAGGGATGGGCTTTGCGGCTATGCCCACATCCCATGAAAGAATAAAAAAACTGCAATCTCAGGATGGAACAAAAAAATGATGCATAAAACGGGATCCATTTCATCTCAATCACTCTAAATGTGGTTGTGGATTATTCCTAAATTAATATTATATGGAAACCATGATGGTTCTTCAGGCAGCAGGTAGCGCCCTGTACCAGCATGGATTTATGAAAGGGAAATCATGCTTGACAAATCTACTGGAATTTTTCGAGGATGTAACTAGTAGAATTGATGAGGGGGAGCCAGTGGATGTGTTTATTTGGACTTTCAGAAGGCTTTCGACAAAGTCCCACTTAAGAGATTGGTGTGTAAAATTAAAGCGCATGGGATTAGGGGTAGCGTATTGAGATGGATAGAAAACTGGTTGGCAGGCAGGAAAGAAAGAGTAGGAATAAACGGGTCTTTTTCCGAATGGCAGGCAGTGACTGGTGGGGTACCGCAGAGATCGGTGCTGGGACCCCAGTTATTCACAATATATATTAATGATTTAGATGAGGAATTAAATGTAATATCTCCAAATTTGCAGATGACACAAAGCTGGGTGGGAGGGTGAGCTGTGAGGAGGATGCAGAGATGCTTCAGTGTGATTTGGACAAGCTGAGGTGAGTGGGCAAATGCATGGCAGATGCAGTATGATGTGGATAAATGTGAGGTTACCCATTTTGGGAGCAAAAACAGGAAGGCAGATTATTATCCGAATGGCTATAAATTGAGAGAGGGGAATGTGCAACAAGACCTGGGTGTCCTTGTACACCAGTCGCTGAAGGTAAGCATGCAGGTGCAGCAGGCGGTAAAGAAGGCAAATGGTATGTTGGCTTTCATAGCCAGAGGATTCGAGTACAGGAACAGGGATGTCTTGCTGCAATTGTACAGGGCCTTGGTGAGACCACACCTGGAATATTGTGTGCAGCTTTGGTCTCCTTATCTGAGGAAGGATATACTTGCTATAGAGGGGGTGCAGCGAAGCGACTGATTCCTGGGATGGCAGGACTGACATATGAGGACAGATTGAGTCGATAGGATTATATAGGCGTTGGAGAGGGTGCAAAGGAGGTTTACCAGGATGCTGCCTGGTCTGGAGGTTATTAGCTATGAGGAGAGGTTGGAGAAACTCGGATTGTTCTCACTAGAGCGACGGAGATTGAAGGGCGACTTGATAGAAGTTTACAAAATTATGAGTGGCATGGGCAGAGTAGATAGTCAGAAGCTTTTTCCCAGGGTGGAAGAGTCAATTACTAGGGGACTTAGATTTAAGGTGAGAGGAGAAAACTATAGAGGAGATGTGCGGGGCAAGTTTTTTTACGCAGAGGGTAGTGGGTGTCTGGAATTCGCTGCCAGAGGAGGTGGTGGGAGCAGGTACGATAGTGGTGTTTAAGAGGCAGCTTGACAAATACATGAATAGGATGGGAATAGAGGGATACAGACCCCGGAAGTGCAAAACGTTTTAGTTGACGGGCAATATTATTAGCGCAGGCTTGGAGGGCCGAAGGGCCTGTTCCTGTGCTGTACTTTTCTTTGTTCTTTGTTCTATATTTGCTGGAGTTCAGAAGAATGAGGGGAGATCTCATAGAAACCTATAAAATTCTAATAGGACTAGACAGGGTAGATACAGGAAAGATGTTCCCGATGGTGGGGGAGTCCAGAACCAGGGGTCACAGTCTGAGGATATGGGGTAGACCATTTAGGACTGAGATGAGGAGAAATTTCTTCACCCAATGGGTGGTGAGCCTGTGAAATTCGTTACCACAGAAAGTACTTGAGACCAAAACATTGTATGTTTTCAAGAAGGAATTAGATATAGCTCTTGGGGCGAAAGGGATCAAAGGCTATGGGGAGAAAGCGGGAGCAGACTATTGAGTTGGATGATCAGCCATGATCATAATGAATGGTGGAGCAGGCTTAAAGGGCCAAATGGCCAACTCCTGCTCTTACTTTCTATGTTACCACAGCCAGGTGGCCTTTCCTTGTCTGTCAGGACACAGAGCGAGTCTCAGCAGTCTTTGCACCCACAGGAGCATCCAATTTTGTCCTAAACAAGTGTGCAGAAAAGTTACTGGATACTAATCAGAGCCATAAACCAGTGTTAATTTTCCTCCTAACTTGCCAGAGGAAGTGAGGCCAAATATGATGCCCTTCCAGCTGTGGTGGCCGAGAATCAAACCTGGGATTTGGTACCTCTGTAAAGTTCAGTTTAACATTACCAAAACCAAGTGAATATTCAGGCAGCCTGGAGTGAAATATAACAATGTAAAATGCTTGTAATTACATGAGATCTCATGCTGCGGAGAATCCACTCAGAGGAATCCAAGTGCCGGCCTTTCTTGTTCTTGCTTTCTTCTTGCAGATATCGTCTAAAACAAAATATGACAAGAAAGTCAAAAGCTACAAATTCTTAAATGTTATTCTGCCAGCACTATGCAGCTGACTGCACCTGGCTCTCAATATTGTGGCATAATCAGTACTGATTATGTTTAAACTGATGGAGTGATCAAAGGTGAAGAAGCAGCAGCCTCTAAGCCTATTCCTATTTCAGCTGTGCAGTACATAGCTAAGATGTATTTTTGCCCTCTCTGAAACCACTTCTCTACTCTTGCTTTTTCTGTCAATTTTCTTCCTAAGGCACCAGTCACCAGTATCTTTTCTAGTGGTTATTCTGTGTGTGTGAGCTGAGACCATGAGGCCATTTGACTGAAGCATATCATCAACAAGATGAAGTTCTCACACATGTATATTTTCTAGCAGAGATTATTCAATAGTGGTGAGGAAGTAAAACTCTGACCGACTCAACATCCTACAGCCCAAAGTGTACTGAAGATTACTGTTAACTTTAGCTAACTCACTACAGGTTGGGTGTTGAACCTGGGACTATCCTGGTCTGCATCATTCAATAACATGTTATTAAGTTTCTGCAATACTTGTTCTATGCTGATATTAATTCCTCAAGTCCCTCATTCTTATTAGCCCTACATCACCCTGCATATACTATTTCTGGTATGTAATGTGTGTCTTCTACTGTAAAGAGAGACATAAAATATTTGTTCAATATCTCTGCCATTTCCTCGCTCCCCAGGATAATTTCTCTGCCTCAAAGGAACCAATTTTTTTTAGCTTCTGCTTTTCATATGGGCCTGAATGGCACGCTCTCCCACTGGCGGGTTTTTAGGTGGCGGGGGGGGGGGAGCATGAAATTGAAGCAATGGATTCCCTCCGGGTTCCCACCCGCCCCGACCTCTCAGCAATTTTATGTTGGTGTGGACAAGGCCTCAGATGGGATGCCCACCCTTGCCCCAACTGACGCCCTTATTGGCCACTTAAAGGGTCCTTCCCACCCAGGCTCAACTTTTAGGCTGGCGGGAGGATTTACCATGTGTGGAGGAAGCTCGAAAATGAACGGGCTTAGATCTCGTGCGGGTTGGGGAAGCCCTCCATCTGACTTCGGGTGACGCCCCCCGTTTAAGATTCGATGGCTGCTGGACCTCCCCCTGCCCCTTCCCTATCCTCCCCACCCTGGAACCCTTTAAACTTATCTTCCCTCTGGTCCTGGGACTTAAGCTCAGGCATCTTCCTGAAGTTCCTTTTAATTAAAATCAGCTAAATTTTCACCTTTTGAGCAAGTACATTCTTTTTCTTGTTTTTAAAAAAATTTACATTGCAGATTGTTTTTAGCTCTCTCAAGCCCATATCTACAAAGCAGGTGCTTTTTCTCAGGGTTCTGCCAGTACTGTTACTGGAGCCTGTGGGAATCATTTCTAACTAAACCATCTTCTTCTCATAGGGAAAGAAACTATTTGATCTATGCACAGCAATTTACCACAGCAGCACAGGAGAATTGAGGAATGCTGGGCGTGGAACTGAGATTGGTAGAGCCCATTGTTTGGATGCTACAGGTGTTGTTTGGTGCCTGATGCCTATGCACATACTTCTGCCACTATTCATGCTGGACACCATTTTGGTAAAGGAAAACCAGAGCAGCCCTAACCCCCCATGACAGTACTCCTTGAGGTCTGCTATCTTCCTACCTGACCTCCGACAACACTCTGACATCCGCAATCTTCCTAGCCAATCCCCCAAATAGTACTCCAGAGGTCTGCAAATTTCTTGCCCAAGCTTTTAAACGCATGGCCTAAATTTTTCAGATGGCAGGGTTTCTTCCCTGCTGACTCAGTGCCCCACAGCCATTTTGCACTCGAATGAACATCAATTGGTTGCAGGCGGGACTTCCGCCCCTCACTCAGGAGGAAGTCCTGCCTTAGAGAGCTGTCTACCAACTTGATTGGCTGACAGCTCTCTAGTCCCTGCAGTGACAAGAGTTGCAGTGGACAAAAAGGAACTTCAGGAAGATGCCTGAGCCTAAGTCCCAGGACTGGAGAGAAGATAAGTTTAAGGGGTCCCTGGGTGAGGAGGATAGGGAAGGCCTGAGGGAGTCTCGGGGGAGCAGGGGGAGGTCCAGCGGCCATTGAATCTTAAGCAGGGGATGTCACCCGAAGTCAGGTGGAGGGCTTCCCCAACGTGCACGAGATCTAAACCCGTTCATTTTCAAGCTTCCTCCTCGCATGGTAAATCCTCCCGCCAGCCTAAAAGTTAAGCCTGGGTGGGAAAGGACCCTTAAGTGGCCAATAAGGGCCTCAGTTGGGGCAGGTGGGAACCCAGAGGGAATCCATTGCTTCAATTTAATGCTCCCTCCCACCTAAAAACCCGCCAGTGGGAGAGCGTGAAATTCAGGGCCATATGAAAAGCAGAAGCTAAAAAAAATTGGTTCCTTCGAAGCAGAGAAATTATTATGGGGAGTGAGGAAATGGACACAAATTACATACCAGAAATAGATGATGTGGGGCTAATAAGAATGAGGGACTTAAGGAATTAATATCAGCATAGAAAAAGTATTTCAGAAACTTAAGAGGCTAAAAGCCTACAAATCCCCTGGATCTAATGGCCTACATCTTAAAGTTCTAAATTGAGGCAGCTACAGAGATGGTGGATACACTGGTTATGACCTTCCATAAATTTCTAGGTTCTAGAATGGTCTCAGCGGATTGGAAGTTAACAAATGCAGAACAGTTATTCAAGAAAAGAGGGAGAGAGAAAACCAAGAACTACAGACTTGTTAGCCTGACATCAGTCATCAGGAAAAAGTTGAAATCAATTACTAAGGAAGTTTTAGCAATGTACTTAGAAAATAATAATATGATCGGACAAAGTCAACATGGTTTTACGAAAGGACAATTGCATTTGATAGATTCATTAGTGTTTTTTGTGGATGGAACTAGTGGGCCTTTGGGTATTAGTAGATGTAGTATACTGGATTTGCAAAGGTGCCATGCAAAAGGTTAATATGCAAGATAGGGGCTCATGGAGTTGGGGATAATATATCAGCATGGACAGAGGATTGGTTAATAGACGGAGTGAAAAATAAGAATAAATGGGTAATTTTCAAGATGGCAGTCTGTAACTAGTGGAGTGCCGCAAGGATCAGGTCTCAGCTATTACAATCTATCTATATTATGACTTAGATGAACAGACTAAGAGTAATGTATCCAAATTTGCTGATGATACAAAGCTACGTGGGAATGTGAGCTGGAAGGAAAACCTAAAAAGGCTGCAAAGAGATATGACAAATTAAGTCAGTGGGCAATAAGGTGGCAGATGGAGTATAATGTGGTGTCGTGTGAGGTTATTCACTTTGGTAGCAAGAACAGAAAAGCAGAATATTTTTAAAAGGCGTGAAACTTATAAATGTTGATGCTCAGAGAGACTTTGGTGTACTTGTACAAGGTACACAGAAAGTTAGCAAGCAGGCACAGCAAGCAATTAGGAAGGCAATGGCATGTTGACCTTTAATCGCAAGAGGATTGGAGTAAAGAATAAGGAAATCTGTACAGTTGTATAGTGCTTTGGTGAGGCCACACGTCGAGTACTGTGTGCAGTTTTGATCTCCATATTTAAGGAAAGATATACTTGCATTGGAGGTGGTACAGTGTTGGTTCACTAAATTGATTTCTGGGATAAGAAGGTTGTCCTATAATGAGAGGCTGAGTAAACTGGGCCTATTCTTTCTGGAATTTAGAAGAATGAAAGGCAATCTCATTGAAAAATAAAAGCTTGGCAGGGTAGACACTGAGAGGTGGCTTCCCCTGGCTAGGGAACCTAGAACACAGGGACACAGTCTCACAATAAGAGGCAAATCATTTAGAACTGAATCACAGAATCACACAGTGCAGAAGAGGCCCTTTGGCCAATCGAGTTTGCACTGACACGTGAGAAACACCCGACCTACTTGACCTGACTTGAGGAGAGACTTCTTTACTCAGAGAATTATGACTCTTTGGAGTTCTCTACTGCAGAGGGTTGTGGATGTTCCATCATGAGCATATTTAAGACTGGGATAGACAGATTTTTGGTATCTCAGGGAATCATGGGGAATGGTCAGTTGAAGCCAATGTTCAGCCATGATTGTACTGAATGGTGGAGCGGATTTGTGGGGCCACATGGTCTACTCCTGCTCCTATTTTTATGCTCTCATATTCTTATATTCCTACCCGATTCCCCAAACAGTACTTCCAAGGTTTGCGATTTTGCCACCTGATCCCCTACAACACTTCCGATCCCATCCAACTGTTCTCCTGAGGCCTGTGATATTCCTACCAATGTCCCGCCAAACCCAATCATGGTCTCTGAGGTCAGATCCCACAATCCAACCCAATTATATACCTTGAAATTAGAGCAATAACCTTTTCAGGCTCCTACTGCAGTTCCATCTACATTCTGATGAGGTCTAATGCCCAAAATCCAGGGCTATTTGGACCTCACCGTGTGGGCACAGGCTGTTAACAATGTGCGTATAAGGCTTGCAAAAATAAGCAGGCCCTGAATTTTTTGGTCACTGTTTCTAACTTGCATCAATGACATGGAACAATTAATGGTCAAATATGCAGATGATATCAAAATCAGAGCAGTTGTAGATTTGGAGGATAAATAATTAACAGGAGTTGAATGAAATAGGAAGCAAAAATGGACAATAAACATAGTCTATAAATGGTGAATGAATGAAATAAAAAGAACAAAGGTAAATTATGAAAGAAAACTAATGCAAAATGTAAAATCTGATAGCAAAAGCTTCTACAAGTATATAAAAGGAAAGGGAGTAGCTAAAGTGAATGTTGGTCCCTTGGAGGATGAGACTGGGGAGTTAATAGTGGGGAATGCAGAAATGGCACAGATGCTTAATCAATATTTTGCCTCAGTTTTCACGGTGGATGACACTAGTACCACCCCAATAGTAACAGGTAGAGCAGAGGGTATAGAGGAGGAGAAACTTAGAACAATCACCATCACTAAAGAAAAGGTACTGAGCAAACTATTGGGATTAAAGGGTGACAAGTCCCCAGGACCTGATGGCCTACATCCCAGGGTCTTAAAGGAAGTGGCAGCGGAGACAGTGGATGCATCGGCTATAATATTCCAAAATTCCCTGGATTCTGGAAATGTTCCAGTGGATTGGAAAAATGCTAATATAACACCCTTATTCAAAAAGTTTAACATCTGTAATTGGAAAATTGTTGGAATCCATTATTGAAGAAGTAACAGTAGGGCATTTGGAAAGTCAAAATGCAATCCATCAGAGTCAGCAGGGTTTTATGAAGAGTAAATCGTGTTTGACTAATTTGCTAGCGTTCTTTGAAGATGTGACAAGCAAAGTGGATAATGGGGATCCTGTAGATGTAGTATATCTGGACTTTGATAAGGTGCCGCACAAAAGACTAATACACAAGATAAGATCACACAGATTTAGGCGTAACATATTAGCTTGGATGCAAGATTGGCTAACCGACAGAAAGCTGAGAGTCGGGATAAATGGGTCTTTTTCTGGATGGCAAGCTGTAACAAGTGGGGTTCCACAGGGTTTGGTCCTTGGACTCCAACTATTTACAATCTATATTAGTGACTTGGATTCAGGGATAGAAGGTACTATAGCTAAATTTGCAGATGACACCAAAATAGATAGGAAAGTGAGTTGCAATGAAGAAATAGGAAATTTACAAATGGATATGTACAGGTTTGGCGAATGGGCCAAAATTTGGCAGGTGGAGTTTAATGTGAATAAGTGAGAGGTTATCCATTTTGGTCAGAAGAATAAAAAGGCGACTTATTATTTAAATGGAGAGAAACTTCAGAATGCTTCAGTGCGGATGGATCTGGGTGTCCTTGTGCATGAATCGCTGAAAGCTAGTATGCAGGTACAGCAGGTAATAAGGAAGGCAAATGGAATTTTGGCATTTATTGCTAAAGGAAGAGAGTATAAAAATAGGGAAGTGTTGTTGCAACTGTACAAGGCATTGGTGAGACCGCACTTGGAGTACTGTGCACAATTTTGGTCGCCTTACTTGAAGAAGGATGTAGTTGTATTGGAGGTGGTTCAGAGGAGGTTCACTAGATTGATTCCAGAGATGCGGGGCTTGTCTTAAGAGGAGAGATTGAGCAGTTTAGGCCTATACTTGCTAGAGTTTAGAAGGATGAGAGGAGATCTAATTGAGGTATACAAGATATACTTATATGAGGTATATAAGGTATATAAGATATAAGCTAAAGGGGATAGACAAAGTAGACGTGAAGTGGATGTTTCCCCTTGTGGGGCATTCTAAAACAAGAGGCCATAGTTTTAGGCTAAGGGGTGGTAGATTTAAATCAGAGATGAGGAGGAATTACTTTTCTCAAAGGGTCGTGAATCTGTGGAATTCACTACCTCAGAGTGCAGTGAATGCCGGGATGCAGAATTTATTTAAGGAGGAGATAGACAGATTTTTAATTAGTAACGGGTTGAAAGGTTATGGGGAGAGGGCCGGAAATTGGATTTGAGGCCAAAATGAGATCAAGCCATGATCGTATTGAATGGTGGGGCTGAATTGCCTACTCCTGCTCCTACTTCTTATGTTCTTATGGTGTTGTTATAACCATGGAAGGAGTTCAGAGAACAGGCAGTTTTAGTAGCAGTAACTAACACAGTAAATGGAATGCTGAATTTATAGTTAAATCACATGAGTTCAAGTCATGCTGAAATTACATTGTACTCTAGTACAACCACATTCAAGCACTGAAGAGCCACTGGATTGAACCCTAGTGTTAGAGTTTCAATTTATGAATAAAGACTGAAGAAACTTGGGTTTTTCAGTTTTGAAAGAAAGTAACCTTACAGAAGTACACAAGGTAAAAAATTATGTAGAAATTAAATTAAAGGAGGTCAAGAGTCTCCAGTTCCAATATAAAGGGCAAATTTAAAATTGGTATCAGGAAGTTCTTCTCCACACAAAGTATGATAACTACATGATGCACATCTGAGTGAAGCTTAAGAGAAAAAAACCCTTGAATTATTTAAGAGCCAAAAAAAATTGCAATAGGAGGGATTTTATAGATAGGTTGAATGGCCTTCCCCATCCATAATTATAATGTGAACCCAATTCAACAGTGTTATTGCTTTGATGATTGCTGCTGTGAACTGGTTTGATATTATCGAGTCTACTAGAACCTAGTTCCCTTTTAAGTTCTTCAGCTATTTCAGCGCCATGTTTATTGCCCATTTTTCTTATATTATTTAATTTTATAAATTTAATATAAATATTATGAGCGTCACTGGCTAGGCCAGCATTTGTTGCCCATCCCCAACTGCCCTCAAGAAGGTGGTTGTGTGAGCTACCATCTTGAACAGCTGCAGTTCACGTGGTGTAGGTATACCCACAGTGCTGTTAGGAAGGGAGATCCAGGATTTTGACCCAGCAACAGTGAAGGAAAAGGTATATAGCTCCAAGTCAGGATGGTGAGTGGCTTGGAGGGAAACCTGCATTGTGTTCCCATGCGTCTGCTGCCCTTGTCCTTCCAGGTGGCAGAGGTCGTGGGTTTGGAAGGTACTGTCGAAAGAACCTTGGTGAGTTGCTGCAGTACATCTTGTAGATGGTACATACTGCTACCACTGTGTGCCAGTGGTGGAGGGAATGAATGTTTAAGGTGGTGGATGGGGTGCCAATCAAGTGGGCTGCTTTGTCCTGGATAGTGTCAAGTTTCGAGTGTTTTTGGAGCTGCACTCATCCAGGCAAGTGATGGGTATTCCATCACATTCCTGACTTGTGCCTTGTAGATGATGGACAGGCTTTGGGGAGTCAGGAAGTGAGATACTCACTGCAAAATTCCCAGCCTCTTCTGACCTGCTCTTGTAGCCATAGTATTTATATGGCTGGTCCAGTTCAGTTTCTGGTGAATGGTAACCCCCAGGATGTTGATAGTGGGGGGTTCAGCCATGGTAATGCCATTGAATGTCAAGGAGACATGGTTAGATTCTCTCTTTTGGAGGCGATCATAACTTGGCACTTGTGTGGGCGCAAGTGTTACTTACCACCTGTCAGCCCAAACCTGAATGTTGTCCAGGTCTTGCTGCATACGAACAGACTGCTTCAGCATCTGAGGGGTCACGAATGGTACAAACATTGTGCAATCAACTGTAATCCACCAGGTGCTTTCAACTGAGTTATCTTGAACCCGAGAGCCGATTTCACTAATGGAAGCAAAACACTATGACATTCCCTTACAGCAAGATACTTACAGCAGCGTCCGGCACACATCATCATTCCACTGACCCATGGAATCAAGATGAAGGATTATCTTTTTTCTTAAATCTGCAACCTGTTTAATAATAAACATTTACCTTTTAAGTGTTATTGTTCACCTTAAATTGAATTATACAAAGGATTTGCTTTGCTTCACTTTTTCTTTCATAGAGTTCAGAAACTCTCCAATCCCAATTTTCTGCCTACTTCTCTTGGGGAGGGGAATCTTATTCTCGTACTTTGATCTCCTTATTCTGGCCTAGAATCAAATCCACTGGTTAAAAGCTGCCAATAATGCATGCCATTTGGCAGTTGCAGCCAAGTGCAACAAAAGTTGTATTAAGTCAGAGGGTAATGACAAAAATCTCACTAGTCTCACCTCATGGCTCAACAGCTAATTGAAACATCCAGGACAATACTGAGTCAGACAGTATCAGAAGATCAAAGGTTCAATTCTGCTGAGGCTAAACAAGCTGATCTCTGGCAGAAAGAGACAATAGGGCAGCTGCAAATGACCTCCATGTCTATGGACTTGGGAGGGCAAGGGGATGTGGCAGGTCAGGCGATCCAGTGATCTGGAAAAGGATGTGTGTGCAAGGAAGAGAGAGAGGGAAAGCAATTAAAGAAAGAAAGAAAGCAGTTCAGGATTGGCTTGGATGTGATGGCCCATTGGTAGAACAGTCAATTGACAGGCACAATCTAGCTGACATTGAGAATAGCTCATTGGTGAGGTACTTGAGGGCTCCAATGGAACTATAAACAGACATAAAGGGAGCATTTCAAGGGACTACGGAAGGAAAATCAAAAAGAAAAATCAGCTGACACATAAGAGTGCAAGTGTACAGATAACCTAAGCTGGTGCTACTATAATTTTAGTGTACTACCGTGCAGCATGCTAGAAAATATTCAGTTCAATTACATCAGTGGTTCTTAAACTTTCCTGATTGAAGGACCCCTTTTTAAATGGATTAATAATAAGAGCCCCACCTAAGTTACATTATACACCACTCAGAATATGAAAGTGCTGCATGTGAAGAGTGCTTTAATAATGTTAAGAAAATAGGTATTTACCCACAGACAGAGTTGTCTCTCCTTGGCAGGAGAACAGACAGAGCAGGAGCCCAAGGAGAACAGAGCATGGGGAGTGCACTAGGGGAGCAGGGCAAGAGCAGGAGCACTGAGGAAACACAATACAGAGCGCAGATGCATGCGGGATACAGAGCGCAGATGCATGCGGGGTGCAAAGCCTGGGGGTGTGGGGGCGCGGCAGGCAGAAGTGGAAGAATTTGACAATCTTTCATTAGTATCCGGGTTCTTGCACTTGCTAATTATCTGCTAGCCACAATGCAGCCCCACAAGATCTCAGCTTGCTCAGTAGAGCCATTGGCAGGTCATTTGTGGTACGGCAACTCAATAACAAATCTTATCACTTCGGATACATTCTTCAATTGTGAACTTTCTGTTCATCAAAGGAAGAGATTAGCGCTGGAAATTGAGCATTTTTCATTTCAAATACTCAATGTCAGTATCAAACACTCCCAGGCAAGTACAGAACTGATCAGATAAAGAGTCAAGCTCCCTCTGCACTGTCCCATCAAAATTCCCTGAGCATGTACAGCGCTGGTTAGACAGAGTAAATCTCTGACGAGTCTGCCCCAACAATGTGTCTTATTGACATGTATCTTGAGAAATCAAAAATTTTTTGATTTCCTACATCAGCCATTTTATTGTCAATTCATGCAAAATTAAAAACAGTTCTGCACTCAAACCCACTGGGACAGGACCACTCAAACCCATTTCCCATAGGTCCTTGAAAGTCAGCAGAGAAGCCTTCTTTCCATCCACCTGAAAGTAACATTCAGTTATCTAATCAACAACAATATCCAGTTACCCTTTCTTTTAATGGCTGAAAACATAGACTTTGAAACCTGAAAATAAGGGACTCCATTCATTCAAGTTGTTAGAACATGGGATGCTTCATCACATTGAAGCAGAGACCATTATATCTTTGCGTAAAGCCTCAGTATTTGAAGCAAAACAACATGGAGGACTAGAGGGAGAGTCAGACAACGATATTGGTTTTAGATTGCTCTAGCAAATACATGGTATTTTACATCGTATTTACAAGAAGTTAACAGGCCATTTGACTCAATGGGTCCATGCAAATCTTTACGCTCCACACAAGCAACCTCCCACCCTTCTTCACCTACCCTCCCTTCTTCACCTACCCTCATCAGCATGACTTCTGTTCCTTTCTCTCTCCTGTACTTACCTAGCTTCTCCTTAAATGGATTTGTGCTATTGGCTTCAAGTTGTGGCAACGAATTCCACTTTCTAACCATTCTCTGGATAAAGCCAGTCTGTTTGCAACCTTGGGGGTCACATTTGTTCGAGCTGAGTTTCCGACTTCATACATGTACCATTTCTGAGACCACCTATTTCCATCTCAATAACATCGTTCCACTTCACCCGTATCAGCTCATCTGCTCCTCTAACCCTCATTCGTATCTTCGTTACCTCTAGACCCGACTATTCCAAAGCACTCCTAGCTGGTCTCCCAGATTCTACCCTCCAAAACTCTGCTGCTTGTACCTTAACTCACAGCAAGCCCCATTCCTCTATCATCCTGTGTTCGCTGATATACTCTGGCTCCCGGTCAAGCAACATCTTGAGTTTAAACTTCTCATCCTTGTTTTCAAATCCCTCCATGGCCTTGCCCCTCCCTAACGCTGTAATATCCTACAACACCAAAACCCTCCAGGAAAACTGCACTGCTCTAATTTGTCTCTTGTGCATTCCCAATCATAATTGCTGCACAACTGGTGGCCATGCCTTCAGTTGCCTAGGCCCAAAACACTGGAATTCCATCCCTACACCTCTCTTTCCTCATTTAAGGCTTCTTAAAACCTACCGCTTTGGCCAAGCTTTTGATCATCTGACTTAATATCTTCTTATGTGGCAAAGCCATACTTTGTTTGATAATGCTCCTGTGAAGTGCCTTGGGACATTTCATTACATTAAAGGTGATATACAAGTTGTTGTTGTAAAGAACTTTCTCCTGCATTCCCTGTTGGATTTATTCATGCCTATCTTATATTTATGGCCCCAAGTTCTGGTTTTGCAAGTGGAGATACCTTATTTATGTCTACCCTATCAAACCCTTTCATGATCTTAAATATTCCTAACAGGTTACCCATCAATCTTCTTTTTTCTGAGAAAAAGGCCCTAGCCTGTTCTCCCGATAGATTATCAGTTCTCGTGTTGTTCTAGAAAACATTTTTTGCACTTTCTCTAGTGCTTCCATATTCTTTCTATAATTATGGAGACAATAGTATTGCAGAACTTCAAGTATAATCTAACCAAGGTTCTATGTAACATTAAGATAACATCTTTGCTTTTCAATTTCATCCTACTAGAAATTAACCCCAGTTTTCTTTTTTTGCTTTCTAAAAAAGCTCTTATTAACCTGTGCTGTGACTTTGTGATTTGCATATATGTACCCTGGGATCCCTCTTGCCTCTATGCCATTTAGACACTCACTTTCCAAGGAGCATGCACCCTCCTTATTCTTCGTACCAAAATGTATCACCTCCAGTATCTATAGTGAAGTTAATTTGGCATTTACAGATCCATTCGGCAAGTTTAATGTCTTCCTGTATTTTATTGTAATCCTCCCCTGTATAAATGTAACCCTGAACTTGAGGTCGCCTAAGAATTTTGAAATTTTACTTCGAATTCCCTGAGACCAAATTGTTTTGTAAGCAGCGAACAACAGTGCTCCTAGCACTGATCTTCGTGGAACATCACTTTCCATCTTTAGCCAGTCTGAGTATTAATGTTTAACCCTGACTCTCTGCTTTCTGTTTTGTGACCAGCTTGCAATTCATACTTCACTATTTTTTTTATATTCCAGGAGAATTTAATGTTGCAGTTTTTCCTTGCCTTCTCAATTATTTTTCGACTTCTTTGCTAATCTTTTTGTATTTTCTTTTGTTATCCTTTCGTTTGTTGTCCATGTACTTAGTGTATGCCTTTTTCTTCAGTTTCAATTTTGCCATTATTTCTTTATTCATCCATGGTGCTATCCATTACTGGCTAGTTTGTTTTTGCTTTTAAGTGGGATGTATTTCTCCTGGATTCTCCTGACCCCAATGTTAAATGTTTCCCACTGTTGTTCTATTTCTTCATCCATTAGTAAAATTTTCCAGTTTATTTTCCCTAGCTTCATTCTCATCCCCTTAAAATCAGCCTCTCTCTAAATTTATTGCTTCTGGATTTGTCTTACCACATCCTTCTCAGTCTTGATCTTCAACCTTAGGTTGTGATCACCATTGCCTAAATGTTTCCATTCTTTTCCCTCCCTTATCTGCTCTTGTTAATTTCCCATTGCTTGGGCCGGCAGCACAATGTACATTGCTGTACAGGCAATTTAACTCATCTTTAATACTTGTTCCTTTTACTTTAATTGTCCTTTTATACTTCATGTTTTATAACTATTGTTATTTTTTAATCATTTGTTACCCTTGTCCCTTGCTCTGATTTCATATTTGAGCATAAACTAAAGGTACAACTGGATATTCAACTGAAAAGGGTTGATCCTGTCCTCACACACTAGCTCTTTCCAGCAGGGACTCCTGGATAACAATCGGTGGTCATCAGATCAGACTCTCTTTTCTCCTCTGAGCCTGGGGCTGAAGAGGCCAACTCTGGCACTTCAATTGCTGCCCTGAACGAGATTAGCAAATGCTGCATAAATGAAGGATTGAACAACAGCCTAGCACCACATTTCATCCTTCACCCACCAAACCATGTCCCAGTGTCTCTCGTGTAAATGAGCAGACAACAAAACGTTAACTAATGGAATCCAGAATAGGCGCACAGTAAACACGAGATCCAGAGGAAATGCTTGCTTACCGTCAAACACCAATGCACCCCTAAATGTACCGGTACCAGTATGAGATCCTTTTCAAATAAATCAACTCCTTTAGTCCATTGCTTTACTGTCTGGTAACCTCCAGTATGCAATTTCAGCCAGAAGAAAGTATTGAATGCGTAAACTCTGGGCAAACAGGCCTCTTTATTTCTTTCCATAATTAAGCACATGTAGAAGTTAATCACCTGCAAAATATCATCAGAAAACTGTTAGAAGGTCCAATCGGTACACCATTTATAGATTTAAAAAAAACAAGAATACAAGACTCCACATCATTTGTTTCTCTCCATTTCTTCCCTTACTTTTCTTCGACTGAAATTGGTGGCTCTGGTCAAGTTAGAACAAGACAACTACTATACAAAATGCATCCTTCTAGCCATGTGTAATAGATACTCCTCTGGTCTTGGGGCTGACACAACGGGAGGCCTACAAAGAACTTCAGCCATCTGTATGAATGTAACAATAGCCATGATCAAGATCGGCTGTGATGTTCTCATGGTTGAGAAACCTGCTGAAAATCCACTGCCTCTGCTGATACATTAAAAATGGTAAAGGACCACAGAATACACATGCCCCTGGAGCTATACTGCAGCAGTTTCCAAAACCTACAAGAGGGATGGGCACAGGGATATACTCATCAGATGAAATTTAATTTAAGTGTAAAGTAATTCATTTTGGTAGAAAGAACTTGGAGAGACAATATAAAATAAAGGGTACAATTCTAAAGGGGGTGTAGGAACACAGGGACGTGGGGGTATATGTGCACAAATCATTGAAGGTGGCATGATAGGTTGAGAGTGTACGAGATCCTAGGCTTTATAAATAGTGACTAGAGTACAAAAGCAAAGAAGTTATGATAAACCTGTACAAAACAGGTTTGGCCTCAACTGGAGAATTGCATCCAGTCTTGAACACCAGACTTTAGGAAAAATGTGAAGGCATTAGAGAGGTTGCAGAAAAGATTCACGAGAATAATTCTGGGGATGAGGAGCTTCAGTAATGTAGATAGTTGGAGAAACTAGGACTGTTCTCCTTGGAGAAGATTTGGCAGAGTTATTCAAAATCATGAGGGGTCTGGGCAGTGTAGACAGGGAGAAGCTGTTCCTATTCGTAGAAAGATCCAGGACCAGAGGCACAGATTTAAGATAATTGGCAAAAGAAGCAATGGCGACATGAGGAAAAACGTTTTGTACGCAGTGCATGGTTAGGATCTGGAATGCACTGCCTGAGAGTGTGGTGGAGGCAGATTCAATCATGGCATCCAGAAAGGAACTGGATCATTATCTGAAAAGAATAAAAATTGCAGGGGCAAGGGGAAAAGGCGGGTCAGTGATACTAGGTGAATTGCTCTTGCAGGTGGCCAGCATGTACATGATGGGCCAAATGGCCTACTTCTGTACTGTAACCATTATATGATTCTATCTGTACGATAGTATAAAAAATACATTTAAGGGTGTACTTCACTCAGGAATAGTCTAGGACAGTGCTAGTATTCAAGGGTATAGTCTTACCCAGGAGCATGCAATTAAATGGCAAGGATCACAGATGTGGCACATGGGAGCATTCACTGTGACATGGACCGTAGTTGAACTGAATTTACTGTTATTATGGCACAAATTTATTAGGAGGTGTAATTGAATTTCTTGTGAAGTACATTGGTTTCCCTCCCATTCTTCCAGCACTTTGTTGTCCTTGGCTAGGATTTTCAACGTTAAAAGAAACAAATGCAGCACAGCCCCTAAGGTCACTGCTGCTTGTAGGCTTGCAACGTATTCCAGTGGATGCAAATAATACAATTTTTGAGTTAACAAGGCAGGCCTCAACACTGTAATGCACAGAGAATTTTTTAGCAAGTCACTGCCATTTTAGGAAATAAAATGAACTTTCAAACAAGCACCAAGATGTTGCGTGGCTGATGGTGAGAAGGGTCCTTACAATCAGATCCTTCTTGCGCGTCCGGAGTCTCACCGCCTCTACAGGCTGTTGGGGAAGAGACTGTTGCCCACTTCCTCTTGGAATGTGTCTTTGCAAAGCAGGTTCAGAAAGAGATGCAGTGGTTTTTGTCGAGGTTCATCCAGAGCAGCTTTGTTACACAAGACTCCATGCTCTACGGGCTTTTCCCAGGGACACACACTGAGAAAATCATGAACTACTGCTGAAGGACCTTCAACTTGATGAACCCTTTGGGCTGTCCAAAACCTGTTGGTCTTTCCGTGCAAAGAGCTGTCCATCACTGAGTGTTGCAGACTTGCACATTCCAAGATAAAAGCAAAATACTGCGGATACTGGAAATCTGAAACAAAAACAGAAAATGCTGGAAAAACTCAGCGAGTCTGGCTGCATCTGTGTAGAGGGAAACATATTTAAAGTTCTGAGTCCATATGACCCTTCTTCAGAGCATCGAGTCATACGGACTCGAAACATTAACTCTGTTTCTCTCTGCACAGATGCTGCCAGACTCGCTGAGTTTTTCCAGCATTATCTGCTTTTGTAGCACATTCCAAGGTCGAGGACTATGTGCTGAAGGATGTGCTAAAGTTTAGGGCTGCCAGTGCAAAGGCTCAATGGGGAAAGACCACTGTCTAAGGCACTCTTGCCATAGTAGACTGAGGAACTGGAAACTGTACAAAATCCCTCAGGTTGTATCCACCAGAGAATCAGAAACAGAAAATGCTGGAAAAATTCAGCAGATCTAATAGCATCAGTGGAGAGAAAAACAGAGTTAATGTTTCGATTCCGTATGACTCTTCTTCAAAGCCAGAGAATGTTTGATATGAAATGTTATTGTTATTGTAACATATCCTGCAATGCCAAGTCTACTGAGGCATCTCATGTACTGTATTGAAAGAAATTGAGATAAAAGCAAAGAACTGCGGATGCTGGAAATCCAAAACAAAAACAGAAACAGAAATACCTGGAAAAACTCAGCAGGTCTGGCAGCATCGGAGGAGAAGAGCACAGTTGACGTTTCGAGTCCTCATGTCCCTTCAACAGAACTAAGTAAAAATAGGAAAGGGGTGAAATATAAGCTGGTTTAAGGGTGGGGGGGGGGGGGGGGTTGTTGGGACAAGCAGCCAGTAATAGGTGGAGATAACCAAAAGATGTCACAGACAAAAGGACAAAGAGGTGTTGAAGGTGGTGATATTATCTAAAGGAATGTGCTAATTAAGAGTAGAAAGCAGGACAGACAAGGTACAGATAGCTCTTGGGGGGGGGGGTGAAGTAATACTAAAAGGGGTAAAAGGTAGAAATAAACAATGGGTGGAAATACATTTAAAAATAATGGAAATAGGTGGGAAAAGAAAAATCTACATAAATTATTGGAAAAAACAAAAGAGCTAAGGAACGCAAGCTCCAACAACTCATCGACACCAACACCCATCCAGGACCCTCCACCCCTGCCTGTCCCTCTGTCCCCATCCTGTCTTCCAATCCCAGCCCCGGCCGTGTATTCACTATACCCCCTGACCTTCCTCTCTCCGACGCTGAATGTTCAGTGCTCAGCAAAGGACTTAGTTTCATACCCTTACGCCCTCATCTCAATGAATTTCGGGCTCGGCACGATGCTGAACTCTTCTTCCGCCGCCTTCGTCTCCGTGCTCACTTCTTTGGGCAGGAGTCCTCTCCCCGTTCAACGGATCCTTTTACCCACCTCCAATATTCTCCCTCCACCTGGACCCCTCCCTCTGGATTCTTACCTTCTCTTGATCTTTTCATTGAGAACTGTCAGTGTGACATTAGTCGTCTCAATTTCTCTGCTCCTCTCGCCTATTCTAACCTGTCTCTCTCTGAACTTACTGCACTCCGTTCTCTCAGGTCCAAACCTAACATTGTCATCAAACCCACTGACAAGGGTGGTGCTGTTGTTGTCTCGCGCACTGACCTCTACCTCGCGGAGGCTGAGCGTCAACTCGCAGACACTTCCTCCTACCTCTCCCTGGACCATGATCCCACCACTGAACATCAAGCCATTGTTTCCAGGACTGTCACTGACCTCATCTCCTCTGGAGATCTTCCTTCCACAGCTTCCAACCTGATAGTCGCCCAACCTCGGACGGTCCGCTTCTACCTCCTACCCAAAATCCACAAACAGGACTGTCCCGGCAGACCGATCGTGTCAGCCTGTTCCTGCCCCACGGAACTCATTTCTCGCTATCTTGACTCCCTTCTCTCTCCCCTTGTCCAGTCCCTTCCCACCTACATCCGTGATTCCTCTGACACCTTATGTCATATCAACAATTCCCAGTTCCCTGGCCCCAACCGCCTCCTCTTCACCATGGACATCCAATCCCTCTACACCTCCATCCCCCTCAAGGATTGTCTGGCGGCTCTCCGCTTCTTCCTCGAACAGAGGCCTGAACAATCCCCATCCACCACTACTCTCCTCCGTCTGACTGAACTTGATCTCACACTGAACAATTTCTCCTTTAACTCCTCTCACTTCCTCCAAATAAAAGGTGTGGCTATGGGTACCCACATGGGCCCCAGCTATGCCTGTCTCTTTATGGGGTATGTGGAACATTCCTTGTTCCAGTCCTACTCCGGCCCCCTCCCACAACTATTTCTCCGGTACATCGATGATTACTTCGGTGCTGCTTCATGCTCTCATTGGGACCTGGAAACATTTATTTATTTTGCTTCCAATCTCCACCCCTCCATCATTTTCACATGGTCCATCTCTGACACTTCCCTTCCTTGACCTCTCTGTCTCAATTTCTGGTGATAGACTGTCCACCAATATCCATTACAAGCCTACCGACTCCCACAGCTACCTCGACTACAGCTCCTCACACCTCGCTTCCTGTAAGGACTCCATCCCAATCTCTCAGTTCCTTCGCCTCCGTCGCATCTGATGATGCCACTTTCAAAAACAGTTCCTCTGACATGTCCTCCTTCTTCCTTAACCGAGGTTTTCCACCCACAGTGGTTGACAGGGCCCTCAACCGTGTCTGGCCCATCTCCCACGCATCCGCCCTCACGCCTTCTCCTCCCTCCCAGAAACATGATAGGGTCCCCCTTGTCCTCACTTATCACCCCACCAGCCACCTCATTCAAAGGATCATCCTCCACCATTTCCGCCAACTCCAGCATGATGCCACCACCAAACACATCTTCCCTTCACCCCCCCCCGGCGGCATTCCGTAGGGATCGTTCCCTCCGTGACACCCTGGTTCACTCCTCCATCACCCCCTACTCCTCAACCCCCTCCCACGGCACCTTCCCATGCAACCGCAGAAGATGCAACACCTGCCCCTTCACTTCCTCTCTCCTCACCGTCCAAGGGCCTAAACACTCCTTTCAAGTGAAGCAGCATTTCACTTGCACTTCCCTCAACTTAGTCTACTGCATTCGTTGCTCCCAATGCGGTTTCCTCTACATTGGAGAGAACAAACGCAGACTGGGTGACCGCTTTGCAGAACACCTTCGGTCTGTCCGCAAGCATTACCCAGACCTCCCTGTCGCTTGCCATTTCAACACTCCACCCTGTTCTCATGCCTACATGTCTGTCCTTGGCTTGCTGCATTGTTCCAGTGAAGCCCAACGCAAACTGGAGGAACAGCACCTCATCTTCCGACAAGGCACTTTACAGCCTTCTGGACTGAATATTGAGTTCAACAAATTTAGATCTTGAACTGTCTCCTCTATCCCCACCCCCTTTCCATTTCTTCCCCCTCCTTTTTGTTTTTTCCAATAATTTATATAGATTTTTTTTTCACCACCTATTTCCATTATTTTTAAATGTATTTCCACTCATTGTTTATCTCTGCCTTTTACCCCTTTTAGTATTCCTTCACTCCACCACCCCCCCCCCACCAAGAGCTATCTGTACCTTGTCTGTCCTGCTTTCTACTCTTAATTAGCACATTCCTTTAGATAATATCACCACCTTCAACACCTCTTTGTCCTTTTGTCTGTGACATCTTTTGGTTATCTCCACCTATTACTGGCTGCTTGTCCCAACTCCCCCCAACCCCCCTAAACCAGCTGATATTTCACCCCTTTCCTATTTTTACTTAGTTCTGTTGAAGGGTCATGAGGACTTGAAACGTCAACTGTGCTCTTCTCCTCCGATGCTGCCAGACCTGCTGAGTTTTTCCAGGTATTTCTGTTTCTGTTTTTGTTTTGAAAGAAACTGATCTGTATTGCAATTTGTCAAATTTGAACTGTAATTTACTAAGTTTTATGAATGAAATATAACTTTGGAAATAAAGTTAAGCTTCCTAGGGCAGTTCATCGACTGGGAGCATGGTAAGTCTGGCAGATCGGCCGCTACTTAAAGGAAGGCTGTAGCTCCTTAAAGAGGTGTACTTTTCTATGGTGGATAGGAGGCAGCGACATTATAGAGCAGCACACATTATGATTTGAGTCAGGACCCCCATATGGTATTGCAATAAATGGCAAGTGGGGAAATGTGGAACCGCTTTGGGAATCACTCAGTTGGGGTGGATTTAAGCATCCCCGACATGGTCCTCTGGAGCATTTAGCTGCATGTCCACAGTTTTTGCGTCATGGAGGCAGGACCACCAGGCAGAGCAGTATTCTGCAGCAGAGTAGACTAGTGACATTGTTGCAGTACAAAGCATCCTGGCTGTACTTTCCCTTCCCCCCCACCCCATGACATTCCAGCAGGTTTTCAGAGCAGGTTCACCCTGGTTTTTATTTTACTTGTCCACAGTTAAATAAAAGAATGACCTCTATAAAGAAAAACATGTGTTGTAAGAAGCCCTTTGGAGCTGCGAATGATTTAAAACCACTGCAAGCACTTTGAAACTGCAGGTTTCCTAAAAAAAAATCTTCCCACAGTTTCCTGAGGGCAGCTTGCGATGCCTTTAAATATTGCTGGAAATGGCCAAGTCTCGACTTGTAGAGCCCATGGTTTGTACATGTGGAAAAGTAACTGACAACAGCAAAACAGGCAGAGACAAAAATGGTGTTGTCGATCTTAAGAATTTACCTGATTTGCATACATTCATCAAGTCCTCACCCATTTCCAACAGGAGCCTAAATAATATTTCTTTGAAAGTTAAAATGTGGACAGCTGCTGCTTTTGGTGCTTCTGTTTCACATGCAATTTTGTGACCCTGTATCCCCATTACCCTACCCCCAAAAGACCCGCTCTCCTCCAGAGTGTCAAGTCTATTTCAATTTACAAATCATCTCAACACTTACAGATACTTAATTCCACATGCCAGTTCTTAGTCCAGTGCCCATCTTATCAATATCTCTTTGAAGTTCTCTTTGTTCTCTTAAAGAATTATCTACAAAATTTAACACTGCTGCCTCTAAACCTACAACCACATTATTGGTGTGTGGGTATTACTACACACACAGATAAAGAAGTCACCTTGCAACTAAACATTGGAGGTCATCACTAGCTATTTCCACTTGCTCAGAAAAACTGTTGTCAATTTCTACTTTATTATTTTCCTGTACTTTTCAGCATTTTGTTTTAAATTGTTCACTTCATATTTTGTTCTATAATGCATCTGTCAAGTGCCTTGGGACACTATTATGTTAAAGGAACTATATAAATAGAAGTTGTAAGTGTCCATAATATTGACTGTTTGCTATTCTGGCTCATGATGCAATCTGAAAAGAATGATACCTATAACAACTTAACCAATATGCCCTAATCATTAATTTGATGTTTTCTCATTATTATAAATTATTTGTAATGAACGGTAAAACAAAGTCAAAATGTTCATCTCTAACAATTTAACAGCATCTCGTGAGTGAATAGTGAAAGCAGAATGGCTGAGTCGAGAGGAAGCCATGAAAAACTGGAAGGGGAGCAGGTTCTGGTTGCCTAGGAACCTGGCGCAATAGAAAATACAGGTTGACCAATGCCAGGTATATAGAGCAGCCCACAGGCAGTATACCAATGGGAGAATAATATGAAGAACAGCCGTTTGGGTGAGGCCCCAGAGAGCAGGTGGAAGTACATATTCGCAAGAGTCAGCGCTTTCAGGAGTTGAGAGGGAAATGCTGGGGTGGGGGAAAACTAGTGAGGACCCAAGTCTCAGCAGAAAATGTATTAAAATAAAAAGGAACATCTGAAAGGCATCTGTACCTCATCATTTAACCAGCTGAAATTACACAGGGTGCCAATGTCCTTTCGTGTTATCCTCAGTTTAAAGCCAGTGCTGAGAACTTCATCAGGCTCTCCATAGTCAAGGGCCTTCCTTACCTCCTCCACCATTCTCTGTAACAAAAGATCGTAAGTTACCAATGCCACAAATAAAAAGCAAAAACAAATGCTGCAAGGTCACTCAGCGACTGTGCAGAGGGCAATCAGGCTGGGCCTTGCCTGAGAATGGAAAAATAAATAGGTGTTTTAACAGGGGTTGATTTTAATGCGAGGGTAGAGCAAGCAACAAGTTGACATGATAACACTGTGGGAAGATTGGAGAGGCTTTAGCTCCGAGGCCTGATCTTAATGCACAAAGGCAAAACTCTGCCTCAACGAGAAAGGAATAGTGGATGTGGTTTCACTCAATTTAAGGTTTTCAAAACCTCTCATGTTAGGTCTCTTCCCAGTCTGCTTTGTTCTAATGAAAAGAACTCCTGTTTTCAAAGTCTCTTCTATCTAAAAGCTCTTATCTTTGGTATCATGTGTATCTCTTTTCCAACTTCTCCATGGACTTACCCTCCTTCCTGAACTAAGGTACCCAAAACTGAACTTAATATTCAAAACAATTATTGTATCATACGTATACATGAATTAGGAGCAGGAGCAGACCACTCAGCCTCTCGAGCCTGCTCCGCCATTCAATAAGATCATGGTTGATCTGATTGTAACCTCAACCCCACATTCTTGCCTACCCCCCGATAACCTTTCACCCCCTTGTTAATCAAGAATCTATCTCACCCTACCTTAAAAATATTCAAAGACTCTGCTTCCACCACCTTTTGAGGAAGAGAGTTACAAAGACTCAAGACCCTCAGAGAAAAAATTTCTCCATATCTCTGCCTTAAAGGAACAACCCTTTATTTTTAAACAGTGACCCCTAGTTCTAGATTCTCCCACAAGAGGAAACATCCTCTCCACATCCGCACTGTCAAGACTCCTCAGGATCTTAAAGGTTTCAATGAAGTCGCTTCTTACTCTTCTAAACTCCAGTGGATACAAGCCCAACCTGTCCAACCTTTCCTCATAAGGTGACCCGCCCATTCCTGGTATGAGTCTAGTGAACCTTCTCTGAACCGCTTCTAACACATTTACATTTTTCCTTAAATAAGGAGATCAGTACAGCACACAATACTCCAGATGTTGTCTCACAAGTGCCCTGTACAACAGATGCATAACTTCCATACTTTCGTAATCAATTCCCCTCACAATAAATGATAATATTCTCAGCTTTCCTAATTACTTGCTGTACCTGTATAATAGACTTTTACGATTTTCACCCATCTGGACACCCAGATCCTTCTGAATCTCAGAGCTCTGCAATCTCTCACCATTTAGATAATATGCTTCTTTTTTATTCTTCCTGCCAAAATGGACAATTTCACATTTGCCCACATTATACTCCATTTGCTAGATCTTTGCCCACTCACTTAACCTATCTAAGTCCCTTTGTAGCCTCCTTATGTCCTCTTCACAATTTATTTTCCTACCTATCTTTGGGTCGTCAGCAAATTTAGCAACCTGTCCTCGGTCTCTTCATCCAAGCCATTTATTTTAACTGTAAAAAGTTGAGGCCCCAGCACTGATCATTGTGACAGACTATTCCTCACATCCTATCAACCAGAAAAAGACCCACTTATGCCAACTCTCTGCTTCCTGTTAGCTAGCCAATGTTATCCCCATACCATGAGCTTTTATTTTCCATAATAACCTTTGATGTGGCACTTTATCAAATGCCTTCTGGAAATCTAAGTACAGTACATCCACCTTTATCCACAGCACATGTGACTCCTGAACTTCTTTCTTTCGCACTCCAGGTTCCTATTTATAAATCCTAAATCCCTGTATATATTGTTTTCTAAAAGCAGCTTTATCAAATTAATCTTTACACTTTTGAAGAACTATGTGTCAGAACCCCTGAATCCTTTCAAAGTTTTACCAGTGTATTTCATCACTTCATTCTTCTTAAATTATATCACCTTATATTTCTCCACCTTCCATTTAACATCTTTCTTGCCAATCTACTAATTTGTCTGTGGTCTCCTGCTTTATTTAACTGAGCTCCAAATTTTTATGCCTGCAACTTCTATAGTGTGCCTCCTACCCAAAGTCCAGATCATCAATATACATTGAGAACAGCAACTTCAACAGTGATCCCTTGATTGACACAATGATTTACATCACTCCTGTCTGAAAAACATCTATTAATCTTGACTCTCTGTTGTCTACATTACAAGTTCCTGGACTGTATGCCACATTGATTTTAATATCATGTGCCTTAATTGCATCAAGTGGTTTCCTCTATAGCATTTTATCAAATGCAAAGCCTTTCATGTGTGCATTTTAGTTACTGCTCCTGACCCAAACCCATGACATTTATCTCCCCTTGGTTTTGTTTCATGTTGAAGCCTCTGTGGTATGTAACTTGGCTATACCTCTGTAAATTGGGGAAGATCTCTTCTTTTCTCTTTACTTAAGATGCTTAGATTTTCCTTTAGGATTTGACAAGTTGGCATATTGACAGGTGCTGTTGCATCTCCTTCATCCAGGTACAATCGCGCTGCCACTTCATCTGATAGGTCACGCTCTATATTCTGCTCCTGAAAAAAGGGAAAATGAAGAATGGATCACAGAAATGGAGATGTCACACTAAATCACCGCTTGTAAAAGTAGTGAGTGACTAAGGCATATAAACGAGAAAGTCTCAGGTTTGATCCCTGGTCCCCTAGTGACCTGGTCTCAGACCAAGAAGCAGCTCAATGTTACAAGTGGCCCCAGTGCCCCAGCTAAAGGAGGACAAAATCAGTCACTGATCCTGATCACAATTACTCAAGGCAGGACAGAGCTTTGCTTATACAGTAAAATCCCGCATTTCCTGACTTCCTTGTTCATGTTTTTACTGAACCGCACTTTATACAGCGCATCACCCATTGCTTGAGCAATGTTTGCTTATCTGTGTTTGAAATGTCCGAATTTTGCAAAAGATCTTTTATTTTATAATAGCTGTTCGCAAATGTGCAAGTCAGATTTGTCTCACAATGTAATTTTATAGCTTATTCCAGGTTAATGGATTTGGGAAAAGCATGAACACAAGTTTAAACTACAAGAGTGTAGGAATAAACTGGATATTAGGTGATTTGTCTTTTCTCAGAGAGTAGTGAGGCTCTGGAATATAATACAGGCTGGTGTAGTAGATGCTGAGTCTCCAAATACATTCATAGGGAGCTGGACTGGTTCCTACCGAGCGCAGGAATCACATTATACAGAATGTAACTGTCTTTATAAATCTTTGTAATCCTTGGTTCATGTGACTTCCTTGGCTGGTTTCGGTGTCCTGATTTGGGCGGGCCGGGGGGTGGGTGGCGGGGGGTGGTGGTGGAAATCGGAGAGGAATTTTCCAGGATATATTTTACCCCTTATTAACCCTAGGTTTCTCACTTTTCCACTGACCATGATTTTTAAATGGGCTGCGAATAAAACTGTCAGGGCTGGAAATCGGCAAGAAAAAGCAAAAATGTGAAGAATACATAGCAGGCATAACAGCTTCAGTGAAGAGCAACACAGGTTATTGTAGAATACTGAAAATGCCCAAACCAATGCTGCCCTTGTATGATAGAGCAGTCAGTACCTACGAAAGGGAACATGAGGAGGACAGAAAAGAGGTGTGAAATGAGCAAAACAATAGCTACTTGAGAAACATGCAGATGCACTAAAAAAACAAGTGCTACAAACAGGGTTGGAAGGGAATTGAAACTATTGCACCCTTTCCCTTGCTACCCGTGTTAGTGCGGTTTTGGAGAGGTGGATGTGTTTGTTTCTTAGCCTCCTCACCACCCTCAACCCAGAGTGTGGGGTCAAGTCAAACGACAGCAGCAAACTTTTGTGGGTTTAAATAAAGAGGATTATTTATTCATGCATTTACCGATAAAGTCTAAGCGCTGCATCACTCACATAGCACTTTTGAGAACAAAATAGTTCAAGAGAATAGTGCACTTTTACCAATTACAAACAAAGGAACAGTTCCATAAGAAGCAGTCATTGCTGGTCTGTTAAAAATGGCATTCAGTCCTGAAGGGTTAGCCAGAGTTGTGCATCAGAGTTGTCGCAGGATGCCCTTATAGAGATTAAGGTTCAGCAGGTCATGAAGTTAGGCACTTCCAGTTTCTGTACCAGGAGGCCAAGCGTCTTTATAGTTGGCCTTGGAATAAGAATCAGGTTGAGAGATTTTTAAGATGTAACAGTCTTCAGGTTTAAAAAGGCATGGGTCTACTGCTGTTTCTGATGTCCTGCAGCTGCTGTTGTGTAGACTGATTATTTGAATGAAAGGGGCAGCACAAAAATATGGTTGCCTCACCATGTAGTTGCTTAAGCTCCCTTCCAACTATGGTGTTGGCCTCAGTTTGAACAGCCATAACGTGGACAATTGCTTCCAGCCATCTACCCTGGGGGCTTGAGACTGCTACTGTCTTTGTTTCTGGAAAGACCCATTCAAGCCAGGAATGCAATTCCGAGTGATTTCAGGATATGGGTGTTGACACTTCTTAGTCTGAAATGGGTCCCATTGTCTTTTTGAGACACTATGGTACTTTGAATCCATGAATCAGCTCCATCAGCGACCATTTTAAAAGAAAGTTAGTTCTGGAAGATTCCAAACTGATTAGAGTTCGTGTTCTAAAAGTTATGAATAGGACATGCCTTTAATGGGCATGACATGCCTCCACCACAAGGGAAAAAATTGAATCTTGATTACATTTTTTTTTACATTGTTTTGCTCTTGCTTTACTATGAAAAGAATCACACATTTTACACACATTCATTCTATTATCCACACAATCTTAAACTGCAATTTCCTATAACTGTTCTCTTTTCAAGATTAGGTTTCTCATCATTCTTTTTAGGTTAAGGCACAAATATGAGTGAATTACTTTGGGTGTTGGCACTGACTTTAAGAAGGCTTGTTTTCAGGACTCTAATGCCTTCTATCCACTTTTCCCTTTTTTAAAATTCCCAGTTATGTTTTGTCTAGTGGGTTAGAATTTTCATTACCATCTGGTGGTAGTGCTTTGGGAATTTCAAGATCAACAGGCATGTGACTTCTGGTGAGCTGTGGGGTTAATGGAGGTTCAGGTTTGCCTCTGTATCCCTGGAAAGAGTCACCTTTCACAGGTTGGAGAGAAATGCTTTACTATGCAAACTTTAGTTACTGTAGTGTTTTACTGCCTGCACAGCTTTTAACCCTTTGATAGCCACTTTCTAATAGGTTTAATAGCTCTGTTTCTGGTACATTGACAAATCTTATTTCTAGGGTGATGGTGGGTTATAAATTGGTTTTGGACCTTGGAAGGTGTCTGATTCACCTCCTGCGCCAGCTTCAGTGGGTTCGGAAGCTGAATTGCTGGGTTTGGTAAGATTTGAAATTTGAACTTGACTCTTTGGTCCTTTAGTGGGAAATTCTACAGTGACTGCATTTGTATTTCCCTTATGGTGTTCACAAGTGCTGCTCAGTTCAGGGCATATCATCTTCCCTTTTCCTTTTAACTCAGGGATGGATTTCCCCCAGTCTGCCTCATGTCCTCTGGGACAATACTGCCCACAGGAGGCTGTCCAATTTCTGCTACATTCCCCTGTGGTACTTTGATTAGGTGAGGCATCTCCCTCACTCTCTGCTCACCAGCTTGGGAACTTTCTTGATCCCTATTTAAATTCTGGAAGAAGGTTTCTGCCAGCCATACCTCTGGTGCATATCCTTCAAACTCTGCTGCTTTTATACCAGTACTTTTGCTTTCCTAGGGCCTTGTCTTGGCCACTTTAAATTCTGCACGGTCTACTCTGGCTGCTGTAAATTCTACTGGCTTTACTTTAGCTTTTTCAATCCTTTTTGGTTCTATCACCCTCTTTAGGATTTTAGGGGTTTGCTCAGCCCTCTGCAACTCAGCAGGATTTTTCTCGTTTCCCTCAGCTTCCCCAGTCTCCATGGACTGCTCTGGGCCCTCTGGACACAATACTGTGCTTTCAGCTAAGTTGCTGCCCAGCAATAGGTCACTCCTCCACTCCAACCCCCCAGCACTGGTAAGCTCGAAATTACACCAACCATCACTACCCTGGTGACCAACTTACTCTGCAGGTAAACTTTAACTAAGGGAACCTTCAAGCATTTGCCAGTAACCCTTTTACCAACACTGTAGTATCTGTACTACTTTCAGGTGGCATCTCTGCAAGCTTTGCTACAAGCAGGATTTGAAGACAGCCAGTGTCCCAGAGGATAGTTATTTCTTTTCTCAGCGCCTGCGATACAAAAGGAGTCATTTTCCATTTGTTCAAAAGAACTCTGGTAGGTATCCTGGTCCTCCCCAGGTATATCTGAACTCAATTTTACAATTCAAATGGTTACAGACACTGCTTTAGCTACAGAGCCCCCTGTTGCACGTCCCTGGTATTGGCCAGCAATCCTCCTTTTGGTGTCTAGGTTTTCCACACTGAAAACACCCAGTGCGTGGCCCCAGTGGTTTGCTATCCAGGTTCTTTCATTTGAATTTGGAGACCAATTGGGTCTTTCCTCCCTGCTTTCCTTTTCTCTTGAGCCTGTTCCATCTACCTCTAATTTATCTCTCCCTCGCTTTTAGGAGTTACTAAACGCAAGTTTATTTTGAGTTAAAGCTTTATGGGTCAATTTATAGCCGCCTGGCTATTTCTCTGGCTTTTGAAACTCTTTGTTCCTCCACATAGGTTTTTTATGGAAAGGGAGATTTTTTTTAAACTCCTCAAGGAGAATCACCTCCCTGAGGGGTTCAGAAGTGGAATCTATCTTAAGCGCCTGTACCCATCAGTCAACTTGATGAAAGTTTGTTCAGGATGTTTTCAGAGAATTCAGAATTTTTTGTGGTAAGCCTCCAATAACAGCTCATATGCACCCAGGATAGCAATGTTATTTATCTCAGTTTGACGAACTCTCATTGGACAATACAGGATAAACCTCATGGGCTTTTCCTGTTAATCTGTGGAAGAGTCCAAACCTCCACTGGCCACTTCAACTGCTTTGCAATCTTATCTACTGAGACGAAAAGTGTTTCCACATCCCCCTCATTGAATTTTGGTATCAACTGGGAGTATTTTAAGAGCTCAGCACTCGGTCCTGAGCTAAGGTCATTTCTCTCACTAGAGGTGCCTTCACTCAGTACAGTGGGCCTTTCCCTATTTCAAGCTGCCTAAACTCTCTTTCTTGTTTTTCTCTGTGGAAAGCTCGTTCTTTCTCCATTTCCTGGAATTTTATCTCTCCCTCCTTCCATTCCTGTCTCTTTCTTTCCTCTTTCCCTCTTCTCTCCTGTCTTTCGCTTTCTTCTTCTTTCTCTTCGCTCCCTCTTTCCCTTTCCTGTGCTTGGAATTTTAGCTCTAGTCATCGCTCTTCTCGACAAATTTTGGCTAAAGTAACCTCATCTGCTTCAGGTTTTGTATCGTTTACATGTTCCAATTTTGGGGCGGTGTCGAAGTGCACAGCCAACATTTTTAGCACCTTGGGTCTTTGTGCCCCTTTTTTCACGTACGTCCCACCTGGTCAACTATTGCTATAAGCTATTCAATGGTTAAGGCTGCTAACTTTTGCCACGTTAAATCATCCTGTTCTACGAATGATTTTACATTAAAGCTGACCATTCTACGTTCTAGTGTTAATACACGAAACCTGCTGTCCAATAGTTTTAAGACATTTTGCCACCATCCTACAAAGTCATATCCATGAACTATTCCTTACCACTACACGTTCTTTCATTCTTGCAGTCGGGTTTCCTCCAGTCATCTGTGGGACTTCTGATTGATCATCATAGCAGATCTGCCTAAGATCAACATAATTCTTTAAGTTAATCCTGATCTTCCCACTGCGCCAGCCTTCACAGTTGCCAGAACATCTTTTGCAATTTCTGTCACTGCCAACATGATTTCACCAACACATACATCCCCTCTTGCATCTGTTTTCTAGTGACAGACTGATGCACATTTTAACCACCCCTAAATCCAGTTGCACTTCCCCAGGCAGAGTCTGAAGTTAATGCAATATCAAATAATCTCTTCTTTTAACATTATCCAAAGCACCAAACATTCTCCTGCCAGCAATTAATCAATATGTCCTCTAATCAAATGCACTGTATCCACTGCCGACAGTGCACAGAGTCTGCACTGCCATCACTGAACTGTGCCGACAGAGAGTGTGCCCTACCGGCACTGACCTACACAAGCAGCAAGTCTGCACTGCCAGTGTTGACTGTACCGGAAGCGAGCCTGCACTGCCAACACTGACCTATGCCTTAAGCAAATCTGTGCTGCCAGCATTGATCTGTGCAGGAACTGAATCTTTGCTGCCAGCACTGACTTGTGCCGGGAGCGAGGCGGCACTGTTGCATTGACCTGGGCCAGCATCAAGTCTTCCAGCATTGATCTGTGCCTGAAGAGATTCTGTACGGCCAGTGTTAATCTGTGTGAGCAATGAAACGGCATGGCCAGCACTGATCTGTGTCAGCAGTGAGTCTGCGCGGCCAGTGTTGATCTGTGCCAGAAGCCAGTCTGCATGGCCAGCATTAATCTGTGTCATCAGGGAGTCTGCTCTGCCAGCGTTGATCTATGCCAGAAGCGAATCTGCGCTGTCAGCGTTGACCTATGTCAGAAGCTTGACCACACTGCCCACGTAAATCTGTACCGGAAGTGAGACTGCGCTGCCAGTGCTGAGCTGTGCCAGAAATGAGTATGCGCTGCCAGGGCTGATCTGTGCCAGAAGCGAGTCTGCACTACCTGCATTGATTTGTGCCAGAAGCGTGTGTCCGCGGCCAGCACTGATCTGTGCCAGCAGCGAGTCGGCGCTGTCAGCGTTGATCTGTGTCAGCAGTGAGTCTGCGCTGCCAGCACTGAACTAAGTCAGCAGTGAGTCTGTGCTGCCAGCATTGAACTGAGTCAGCAGTGAGTCTGCGCTGCCAGCATTGAACTGAGTCAGCAGTGAGTCTGCGCTGCCAGCATTGAACTGAGTCAGCAGTGAGTCTGCGCTGCCAGCGTTGATCTGGGCCAGAAGCGAGTCTGCGTTGCCAGCAATGATGTGTCTGCTGTGAGGCTGTGCTGTGAGCATTGATCTGTGCCAGAAGCGAGACTGCACGTCCAGCACTGATCTGTGCAAGAAGTGAGTCTGCGCTGCCAGTGTTCATCTGTGCCAGAAGCAAGTAGGCACCACCAGCGTTGATCTGTGCCAGAAGTGAGTCTGCACTGCCAGTGTTGATCTGTGCCAGAAGCGAGTCTGCGCTGCCAGTGTTCATCTGTGCCAGAAGCAAGTAGGCACCGCCAGCGTTGATCTGTGCCGGAAGCGAGTCTGTGTTGCCAGCGCCAATCTGGGCCAGGAGCGAGAATGAGCTGCTAGCGTTGATCTCTGCCAGGCACGGGTCTGTTCTGCCAGTGTTGAACAGTGTTAACAGTGAATCAGTGTTGCCAGCATTGATCTGTGCCAGAAGTGTGTGTGCATGGCCAACATTGATGTGTCAGCAGTGATTCTGCACTACCAGCAATCATCGATGCCAGAAGCTAGTCCACGTTTCCTGCGCTGATCTGTGTCAGCAGAGCCTCTGTTGCCCGCGTTGATCTGTGCCAGAAGCGAGTCTATGTTGCCAGCATTGATCTGTGCCAGAAGCAAGTCTGCGTTGCCAGCGTTGATCTGTGCCAGAAGTGAGTCTGCGTTGCCAGTGTTGATCTGTGCCAGAAGTGAGTCTGCGTTGCCAGTGTTGATCTGTGCCAGACGTGAGTCTGCGTTGCCAGTGTTGATCTGTGCCAGACGTGAGTCTGCGTTGCCAGCGTTGATCTGTGCCAGAAGTGAGTCTGCGTTGCCAGTGTTGATCTGTGCCAGAAGCAAGTCTGCGTTGCCAGCGTTGATCTGTGCCAGAAGCGAGTCTGCACGTCCAGCGCTGATTTGTGCCAGAAGCGTGCGTACATGGCCAGCATTGATCTGTGTCAGCAGTGAATCTGCGCTGCCAACATTCATCGACACCAGAAACTTGTCCGCGCTGCCTGCGTTGATCTGTGCCAGAAACAAGTCTGCGTTGCCAGCAATGATGTGTCTGCTGTGAGGCTGTGCTGTGAGCATTGATCTGTGCCAGAAGCGAGACTGCACTTCCAGCACTGATCTGTGCAAGAAGTGAGTCTGCGCTGCCAGTGTCCATCTGTGTCAGAGGCGAGTCTGCGCTGCCAGCATTGGTCAGTGTCAGCAGTGAGTCTGCGCTGCCTGCGTTCATCTGTGCCAGAAGCGAGTCTGCGCTGCCAGCATTGATCTGTGCCAGAAGCGAGTCTGCGTTGCCAGCGTTGACCTGTGCCAGAAGCAAGTCTGCGTTGCCAGCGTTGATCTGTGCCAGAAGCGAGTCTGCGTTGCCAGCGTTGATCTATGCCAGAAGCGAGTCTGCGTTGCCAGCACTGATCTATGCCAGAAGCGAGTCTGCGTTGCCAGTGTTGATCTATGCCAGAAGCGAGTCTGCGTTGCCAGCGTTGATCTATGCCAGAAGTGAGTCTGCGTTGCCAGCACTGATCTATGCCAGAAGCGAGTCTGCGTTGCCAGTGTTGATCTATGCCAGAAGCGAGTCTGCGTTGCCAGCGTTGATCTATGCCAGAAGCGAGTCTGCGTTGCCAGCGTTGATCTGTGCCAGAAGCGAGTCTGCGTTGCCAGCGTTGATCTGTGCCAGAAGCGAGTCTGCGTTGCCAGCGTTGATCTGTGCCAGAAGCGAGTCTGCACGTCCAGCGCTGATTTGTGCCAGAAGCGTGCGTCCATAGCCAGCATTGATCCATGTCAGCAGTGAATCTGCACTGCTAGCATTCATCGACACCAGAAACCTGCCCATGCTGCCTGTGTTGATCTCATGCCAGAAACCAGTCTGCATTGCCAGCAATGATGTGTCTGCTGTGAGGCTGTGCTGTGAGCATTGATCTGTGCCAGAAGCGAGACTGCACGTCCAGTGCTGATCTGTGCAAGAAGTGAGTCTGCGCTGCCAGTGTTCATCTGTGCCAGAAGTGAGTCTGTGCTGCCAGCATTGGTCAATGTCAGTAGTGAGTCTGCGCTGCCAGCGTTCATCTGTGCCAGAAGTGAGTCTGTGCTGCCAGCATTGGTCAATGTCAGTAGTGAGTCTGCGCTGCCAGCTTTCATCTGTGCCAGAAGCGAGTCTGCGCTGCCAGCATTGGTCAGTGTCAGCAGTGAGCCTCCATTGCCCACGTTGATCTGTGCCAGAAGTGAGTCTGCGCTGCCAGCTTTCATCTGTGCCAGAAGCGAGTCTGCGCTGCCAGCATTGGTCAGTGTCAGCAGTGAGCCTCCGTTGCCCACGTTGATCTGTGCAGAAACGAGTTTGCGCTGCCAGCGTTCATCTGTGCCGGAAGCGAGTCGGTGTTGCCAGCGCCAATCTGAGCCAGGAGCGAGTATGAGCTGCCAGCATTGATCTCTGCCGGGCGCGGGTCTGCTCTGCCCGTGTGGATCTGCGTCAGCAGTGTGTCTAAGGTGCCAGTGTTGATCTGTGCCAGAAGTGTGTGTGCATGGCCAGCACTGATGTGTCAGCAGTGATTCTGCACTACCAGCAATCATCGATGCCAGTAGTCCACGTTGCCTGCGCTGATCTGTGTCAGCAGTGAGTCTGCGCTGCCAATTTTGATCTGTGCCAGAAGCGAGTCTGCACATCCAGCGCTGATTTGTGCCAGAAGCGTGCGTCCATGGCCAGCATTGATCTGTGTCAGCAGTGAGCCTGTGCTGCCGGCATTCATCAATGCCAGCAACATGTCCGCGCTGCCTGCGTTGACCTGTGCCAGAAACAAGTCTGCGCTGCCTGTGTTGATCTAACCAGAAGGATTTCTACTCTGCCAGGGTTGATCTAACCAGAAGAAAGCCTGTGCTGCCAAGGTTGATCTAACCAGAAGCAAGTCTGCACTGCCAGCGTTGATCTGTGCCAGGCGCGAGTCTGAGCTGCTAGTGTGGATCTGCATCAGCAGTGTGTCTAAGGTGCCAGCGTTGATCTGTGCCAGAAGTGAGTCTGCACTCCCAGCGTTGACCTGTGTCAGCAGTGAATCTATGCTGCTAGCACTGGCCTGTGTCAGCAGTAAGTCTGTGTGGCCAGGGCTGATATGTGCCAGAAGTGAGTCTGTGCTCCCAGTGTTGACTTGTGTCAGCGGTGAGTCTGTGCTGCCAGCGCTGATCTGTGTCAGCAGTGAGTCTGCGCTGCCAGCGCTGATCTGTGTCAGCAGTGAGTCTGCGCTGCCAGCGCTGATCTGTGTCAGCAGTGAGTCTGCGCTGCCAGCGCTGATCTGTGTCAGCAGTGAGTCTGCGCTGCCAGCGCTGATCTGTGTCAGCAGTGAGTCTGCGCTGCCAGCGCTGATCTGTGTCAGCAGTGAGTCTGCGCTGCCAGCGCTGATCTGTGTCAGCAGTGAGTCTGCGCTGCCAGCGCTGATCTGTGTCAGCAGTGAGTCTGCGCTGCCAGCGCTGATCTGTGTCAGCAGTGAGTCTGCGCTGCCAGCGCTGATCTGTGTCAGCAGTGAGTCTGCGCTGCCAGCGCTGATCTGTGTCAGCAGTGAGTCTGCGCTGCCAGCGCTGATCTGTGTCAGCAGTGAGTCTGCGCTGCCAGCGCTGATCTGTGTCAGCAGTGAGTCTGCGCTGCCAGCGCTGATCTGTGTCAGCAGTGAGTCTGCGCTGCCAGCGCTGATCTGTGTCAGCAGTGAGTCTGCGCTGCCAGCGCTGATCTGTGTCAGCAGTGAGTCTGCGCTGCCAGCGCTGATCTGTGTCAGCAGTGAGTCTGCGCTGCCAGCGCTGATCTGTGTCAGCAGTGAGTCTGCGCTGCCAGCGCTGATCTGTGTCAGCAGTGAGTCTGCGCTGCCAGCGCTGATCTGTGTCAGCAGTGAGTCTGCGCTGCCAGCGCTGATCTGTGTCAGCAGTGAGTCTGCGCTGCCAGCGCTGATCTGTGTCAGCAGTGAGTCTGCGCTGCCAGCGCTGATCTGTGTCAGCAGTGAGTCTGCGCTGCCAGCGCTGATCTGTGTCAGCAGTGAGTCTGCGCTGCCAGCGCTGATCTGTGTCAGCAGTGAGTCTGCGCTGCCAACGCTGATCTGTGTCAGCAGTGAGTCTGCGCTGCCAGCGCTGATCTGTGTCAGCAGTGAGTCTGCGCTGCCAGCGCTGATCTATGTCAGCAGTGAGTCTGCGCTGCCAGCGCTGATCTATGTCAGCAGTGAGTCTGCGCTGCCAGCGCTGATCTATGTCAGCAGTGAGTCTGCGCTGCCAGCGCTGATCTATGTCAGCAGTGAGTCTGCGCTGCCAGCGCTGATCTATGTCAGCAGTGAGTCTGCGCTGCCAGCTCTGATCTATGTCAGCAATGAGTCTGCGCTGCCAGCGCTGATCTATGTCAGCAGTGAGTCTGTGCTGCCAGCGCTGATCTATGTCAGCAGTGAGTCTGCGCTGGCAGCGTTCACATGTGCCAGAAGCCAGTTTGCGCTTGCGTGTTGACCTGGGCCGGCAGTGAATCTGCTCTGCCATTATTGGCCTGGCAGAGATTTTCACCACCCAGCGTTGATCTATTCCAGGGGCAAGTCTGCGCTGCCAGCGTTGATCTGTGCCAGGGGCAAGTCTGCACTGCCAGCATTGATCTGTGCCAGAAGCGAATCTGCGCTGCCAGCACTGATCTGTGGCAGAAGCGAATCTGTGCTGCCAATGCTAACCTGTGCCAGCAATGAGTCTGTGGTTGATCTGTGTCAGAAATTAGTCTGCGCTGTCAGTGTGGATCTGCGCTAGATACGAGTCTGTGCTGCCAGCATTGATCTGTGCCACAAGTGAGTCTCCATTTCCAGTGTTGACTTTTTTATCCCCCCTTCTCTGGATTCTGGGCTCCACCTTATTTTGCCACCTTCTCTTATTTTAATTTCAGACCTAGTCTAGTTTGAACATTTCCCATCTTCTTGGCTTGAAGATAATTTACAGAAGAACTACAGGAGAGTTTAGAAGAATTTTTCTATTAAACTTAGTGAGTTTTGATGATATGGAGTGCAATGCTTGAAAGGGTGATGGAAGCAGATTCAATATTAGATTTCAAAAGGCAACTGGATATATGATAGGACGACAAAATTTTGCAGGACTATGGGAAAAGAGCTGTTGAGTGTGACCAATTGAATAGTTCTTTTGAAGAGTCAGCACAGGCACAGATGGCTGAATGGCCTCCTTCTGTATTGCACCATTCTTTGATTCTTTTCTAATGTCTTTAATTTCTTTTAAGTATTCTTCTGTTGTCTGAAGTCATGATCAGCTCTCCTATTTTTCTCTTCAGCAGGTAATTCTGTGGATACTTTCTCTTGTTTTTCCCACATCCTCCCCTCCCTACTGCTCTTAATCTCCTGTTAAAATCCTTTATCTTTCATTCTTCCAATTCTAATTAAAAGCTGTGTGCATGAGGCATTAACTTATTCCTTCTCACCACAAATAATGATTAATCTGCTGTGACTTTCAACATTTCATCTTCTTGTTTCAGATTTCCAGGTTTTATTTTGTACAATGATATAGGCTGCAATTAAAAAACATAGAAAATCCAGCAACAAATTTTCATGGTTGAAAGCTTGGGTTAGAGACAATTACAGTCATAGGCACTTCAGTGCTACTTCCCACTTAAGTGTTGACAATCAAAAGCACTTCCTAGGAATGATGGAATGATAAAATGGAAATTCATCAGCATGTCTGCAGAAACTTGACATTTATTATGTGAGGATCTCTTTTGAGCGGTCGTGGATTGGTTAGTGTATTCATGAGGATTGCCTCAAGCTGTGGAATACAGAAAGAGGCCAAACTACTGAAGCGCCCATTTTCTCTCCAGTTCTTTCTCCTTTTGTTCTGTAGGTGCAGAATTATGCTGGCCATCTTGAATCTTGATCTAAATGGCTCTACATGTCTGAAGCCTAGGCAGTGAGCATTGACAAGCTATTTGACTGACAGCATCACCAAGTCCAATTCTGCTATCACTAAACAGTCAAAACAATATTTTGCAATAGGACGTAATGAACTGTGATCAAGAGAAGAAACCGGGCAATTTTCTCTTTACTAACCAAGAAAGCAGTTGTAGCACTCCAATTTCTTTTCCGGTTGAGATGAGCAAACTCAGCACAGACCCTTGCTGTTTTGTGCGGTTCAGCCACTCAGCAAGAGAGCCACAGGGTTAAGATTTTGAGGCATTTTTCTTCCCTTCCTCTCTTTTTTGTCTATTTGCCTATGCAGCTTGTCAAACTGAAACTACAGGTAAGAGATCTAGGTCCAGGCTTCCACCAATGGTGCCTCAAAGACCACTACTGGACAAATGCGAGAGCAGCCTACAAAAAAAAAAGTTGGCTCCACTTTCTTCACCCTCCCTGCTCACCACCTCCACACAGTTACACTGCTGAGGTCAGGATCAATATCTTATATGAATTCAGTGTCCATGTCAATTCACAGTTCATTGCGACCTGTTGGAAAATATTGCAACCCCAATAAAGTTACATTTACTTAGCACAGATGGAGCTTCTGTCATAATTCTTTTCAGCACTTCACTATGGTTCTGTTGATGAAGACAGTGAGTTACTAAGGTATACAAAGGAGAAAACTCCTTTCTGTGTTGTAAGCCAGGCTGCAGTAGGAGTGTTACAAATGAGATGGAGAGGGGGAAAATCAAATTAATAAGTGTTTTCACTCCTGAACAATATGTAGTGACTCTTCCTTGGTTCAGCTTCATTGATATTGTGAGGTGTCAGCTGTGGCTCAGTTCATAGCACCCTCGCCTTTGAATCAGAGGGTTGTGGGTTCATGTCCCACTCCCGGAAACCAAGAACTGTGATTGTACTCAAAAGAGTTGCAATCTTTGACTGTTGATAACTCGAAAGAGTTTCATTGATATTGGGCGACAAAAGGAACAAATTTACCTGTGATGGGTAATTTGGAAGAAAAAAACTTTTAAGGTCTACAATGGTTCAGATGAATGACATTGGACAAACCAAATTGAAAGATTAAATTTGGAAACCCAGACTGCTGGCTCATCAGCTGGTAACACAGATACAAGTGCAGCCACAGCAAAGACCAGCTGCACTGCACAATCAAACTGCAGCTGCACTTGCAAAGCTTCAAAAGATTTCTCCAATAAGACTGTATAACAAATCCAATTCCTGCGACAATTTCAGCATGATCAGTCTGGGCATAGATCTAATCCTTGCCACAGTTTAAAACATGACCAGTCAGACCAATACTGAACAGGAGAGTTCTTACTGGTGTCCAGTGCCAACAGTTACCTCTCAACCAACATTATAAAAGCAGATTATCTGGTTATCACATTGCTTTGTTGGACCTAGTGTACAAATTGGTTGCTGCGTTTCCTACTTTGCAAGTGTTTAAACTTCATAAGTTCTTCATTGGCTGTAAATCTTATTTGGACATCCCAAATCCCTGAAAGGTACTATATAAATACTAGGCTTTCTTCTGATGCTGCCCAAATCACCTTAAGCTTATGGGCAGCTTTTATCATTGATTAGAAAAAGGTCTGAAACTATTCCAATGCATTTCATTTTAGTTCCTGTGAAAATCAAAGCTCCCCTCTCTGGTTGGATTTCAACTGTTACCCAAAATGAAAAACTATATTCAACCCCATTGGCTTTGCTATTTGTCAACCTCGTTAATGCTTCAAAATAAACTTATCACATCAGTAAGACACATACTCCGTTGATTGCAACATCCAACTATTTTACTTGTTCTTACAGAAGTTAAATTTATCTTCTTACCTTATAGTGGCATTCACTGATGATGATTTGACAATACTAGGATTCTTTCGGAAGGATGAACCTGAAGTAACAGTAACGCTGATTAATGAATATTTCTACTTCTAATTCAGATCATCATTTTTCATTCAGAAACCCTATGTAAATTAGTCAAATTTTCAGATGATACTGAGCTGGAAGAAAAAGTTGATGCTCAGAAGACAGCTCAGGAGGGACAAAATATATAAATATCTGCAACAATCACAAATAAAATTAAATATGGGCAAGTACACATGAAAAAGAATTTCAAAAAAATTCAAGAGAAAGTTCTTTACCAGGGACTGCTAAGGGCATGGAACTCACCACTACAAGGAGTAGCTGAGGTGAATAGCAGATACATTTAAGGGGAAATTAGATAAGTACATTGGAGAGGAAATGAAGGGTGTGCTGATAAGATTGGTTGAAGAGCTATTGAGGGAAGCATACATGGAGTACAAACACTAGCATAAAGCAGATTGGCCAAATGGCTCATCTCTGTGCAGGAAATTCTATTGGAAGTTGAAAGGCTGTTTCCCCTGGCTGCACAGTCTCGAACTAGGGGGTACAGTTTCAGGATAAGGGGTCAAATATTAAGGACTGAGATGAGAAATTTCTTCACTCAGAGGTTTATAAATCTTTGGAATTCTCTACCCAAGAGGGCTGCGCATGCTTAGCTGTTGAGTATATTAAAGGCTGAGATCGATAGATTTTTGAACTCTAAGAGAGAATCAACGAGCAGGGTTGGACAGGAAAGCGGAGGTGAAGTTGAAGGTCAGCCATGATCTTACTGAATGGCAGTGTGGGTTCTAGGGGTTGTGCAGCCTTCTCCTGCTCCCATTCTTATGTTCTAATGAAAAGAAAACAATGGGCAACATCAGTACCCTCTCTAACCCAGGGGCAATTGGGTAGGAATCAGGAGACTTGGCTGATATCCATCCTCTATAACTGGATAGGGAGGAGTAGGAGTAGGAACCCTGGTTACTATTTTCCATCCCTATCCCAGAAGCAGTTGAAGCCAATTATAATGTGTCCAATGCCACCCCAGTTGGAATCAGTGAGCTCAGCACAGGCAGAACCTGGAATTTACCTGGTCAGTGTGTCTCAACTACTGGCTGGGTAAGCCTACTGAGCCATCTGGTAGACATCCTTAGGATTTCCCTGTATTATCATTGGTTGCAGGAAGATAATCTCAAACTCTTCCCTTTCTGAGGCTTCCCTGAAGCTACTCACTCCCATCAGGAAACGGAGTAACTTGAGAGTTAATTACAATGCCATTTGTGAATAGTCTGTTCGAAGGAGAGGTCAATTCCATACTCATTGTTCTGATATATAATATCTAACCAACCCAAGGTTAGATTAGATTAAAGGTAAAGGGAAAGAAAGGGTAGGGGAACAAAAAGGATAAACGTGTTGAGAACCGTTAGTGTGCGGAAGGCAAATGCTGATACAGACTGGTTGGGTGGAATGGCCTATTTCTATATTGTGATTTTTGTCTATGAGTCAATGAGTAACAAATGAAATAATTGATGGAAAGGAGATATCTGTCCAAACTTGGATGGTGTATGTCTTAGAAGGGAACTTAGAGGTGCTGTGATACTGTTACTCATTCTTGGTGGTAGAAGATTGTGGGGTTGTGAGGTTGAAGTAAGCCTGGTGAGTTCATGATTTTTCATGGAATAGATAAATTAAACCCAATAAAAAGTTTGAAATTGCCACAGACTGTAGAACCAGGTGACATAGGCTCAAGCTTAGAAGAGAGAAAATGCACAGAAGGTTTTAATTTAACTATGTATACTGGATATTTAGCATTATATCTTTAAAGGAATCTTACATACCCTCAACTGTGTTATTGATCAATATCCCTGGAAAAGGTTCAGAGAAGGGTCTGTAGATTGATGCCCAGTTTAAAAAGCCTTTAGTTATCAGGGCAGGATGAGGGATTTGGGGGTTTTTACTGTGGAAATGTGCAGCCTTCACAGGAAAAATGATTGACTCTTTTAAAATAATGAAAAGATTTGACACAGTCCTCATGGATAAGCTAAGTAGGAACATAGAAACAGAGAAAATAGGAGTAGGGGGAGGCCATTTGGCTCCTTGAGCCTGCTTAGCCATTCAACTAGATCATTGCTGATCTTCGACCTCAATGCCATTTTCCTGCACTACCCCATATCCCTTGATGCCTTTTCTATCTAAAAATCTACCAATCTCTGTCTTGATCATAGTCAATGACTGAGCCCCCACAGCTCTCTGGGGTAGAGAATTCCAAAGAATCACCACCTTCTGACTGGAGAAATTCCTCCTTGTCTCAATCCTAAATGGCCTACCCCTTATTCTGAGACTGTGTCCCCGGTTCTAGACCCCCCAGCCAGTGGAAATATCCTTCATGCATCTACTCTGTCGAGCCCTATAAGAATTTTGTATGTTTGACTCATAGACGTTTACAGCACAGAAAGAGGGCATTTGGCCCATCGTGTCCGCGCTGGCCAACAAAGATCTGACTACACTAATCCCATTTTCCAGTGCTTGAGCTGTAGCCCTGGAAGCTATGGCAACGCAAGTGAATATCTAAATACTTTTTAAATGTTACGAGGATTTCTGACTCAACCACCCTTTCAGGTAGTGAGTTCCAGACTCCCACCACCCTCTGGGTGAAAATATTTCTCCTCAGCTCCCCTCTTAGCCTTCCACCTCTCATTCTTCTAAACTGTACAGCATACGGGCCCAGTCTCCTCAACCTCTCCTCATAAGACAATCCCAGCATCCCAGGAATCAGTTTGGTGAACCTTCCCTGCACTCACTCTTATGGCAAGTATATCTTTCCTTAGGTAAGGGGACCAAAACTGCACACATTACTCCAGGTGCAGCCTCACCAGGCACTATACAATTGCAGCAAGACCTCTTTACTCCTGCACTCAAATACTTTTACAATAAAGGCCAACATACCATTTGCCTTAATTGCTTGCTGTACCTGCTGCATGTTAGCTTTCAGTGACTCATGAATGAGTCCCAGGTCCCCAGGTCCCTTTATCAATGCTTCACGTAGATCACTTCAAATCAATTAGAAAGGATTAAGTATACAAATATAAATTACAAAAGCCTAGGATTAATTTAAATGTTAGGAAGAAATGTTAGAATTTTTTCAAAGTGTTGTTGACCTCTGGAATAAGTTGTCAGGTTGTGCAGTGAGTGTGGATTCATTGCAAACAGTCAAAGGAAGCTGGTTGATCTGAATTTATAGAAGGTAAGTTGGTCGCTGGGGGCTGGTGTCTCTCGTCACTGTGAACTTCTGCAGCATGCATTTCTCAAGAGCTTCTTTTTTCTAAGTTAGTTAAGGTTTTTGGTCTCTCCCAGGTGTGACCGTGTAGGAAGGAATGGGGTAATGATATATGTTAGATCAAGCTGTGATGGCACATGTTAGAATGACTAGCTGGTCTTTTCCTGCCATTTTTCATTTTTATGTGCATTTGAATAATCTATCCGACAAGCAATTGCTCTTTTCATCTGAATCCAAGTACTCCAAGTTAAGTTCAACATGGTTAGATGCAAAGGAAAATGCTTTATAAAAAGTCCTTCAGTCCTAAGTGTACCGATCTGACACTATACCATTTCCCACTCCAGCTATTCTAAGGCTAATTTTGTGCCATTTTATGGTGAATCAGGAATTCATTTGAGCTACGGGCTCAAATCCTCTCTGAACTTGGTTGACACTTGTCAAGTGTCATTTTAGAGGCCTTTGCAGCTAAAGATAAACCAAATTCTTCAGAATTTGCGTAGTTCTGTTATGTGCTGAATAACTGAGTTTGAGTTTTGTTCGGAGAGTTTCCATCTTACCTTTTGGTCAATAATTATTCCTTTGATAACAAATGTCTCAACAAGATGGAAATAAAATATTTTGAAATAGTAGTTTACTGTATATTTATAAGTCTTGCTTTACTTTTCTGTGCTATGAGATTAGCTATACTGTTATTACTAAAACTATTTTACATTATTAAATCATAATATATATACAAAAATCACACTTAGCCAATACCATTTAATATTGTGGTTCTTCTACTTCCTACCCATCATTACTTCTCCCTGGTATTGTATGGCTCAAAATCCTCTTTCCAGATAAAACTCAGGGCTGGATTATACCACGGGCTTTTTATGTTACATTGTAGGTTCTATATAAATGCAAATTGTAAGTGTAAGGACAAAATCTGGAGTGCAGAACTGAGTGCAAGGAACAGCAGAGTCATGCAATGTTTCAGAATGAGGATAATCACTCGTATTTAAACTCCCATAAAAATGGTCTACATTTCTTGTCTTATACATGAACACTTGCACAAATTATTCCACATTAACAAGCATTAAACAACTTCTAACATTTTCCCAAATGATCAAACATAAATTTCTCTCAGTGAAAATTGGTGCTTACCAAATAGCTGTGCTTACCCAGTTTTAGTGTTGGCAGTGCTATTGGATTGTTTTCATAATCATTGTGTCTGTCCTTGAATTCAGCCTTTATATAACGACACTGGCTGGGACTGGCAGAGCTACTGCAAAGACAGTATGAAATCTTTGAGGAACATAGCAGTTTTGCACAAAAATAGTAATAATAGAGGAATTTTAGGAAAACTTTTCTAATCAATTCCTACTTCCCAAGTTTTCCTTTTGTATCATGGCAAACAACTAATCAGGTTTTAAAAAGCAAGAAAATGTTCTAAATACACAGCAGGTCCCACAGTTTCTGAAATTATCTGTTATTGACCTTTCATTAAAAGTGGAAGAGAAAGAAAGCTACTGAATGAAACTCCACAAAACAGATGGGACATTGCTGTGTGCAATTTAATTAAACAGTGACGACACGTGAAAAGTATGTCATTGTCTGTGAAGCAGACACACTGAGGTTGTGAAACGTGCTGTATCATAGAAAAATACAGAACTGAAGGGGGCCATTTGACCCGTGTGGGCTCTTTTCAAGAGCGACCCCAATTAGCTCCCCTGCTCTTTCCCTACAGCACTGCATATTTTTGATTTTCAAGTATTTATTTAATTCCCTTTTGAAAGTTACAATTGAATCTGTTTCCATCATCATTTCAGCGATGCATCCTAGAGCTTAACTCAATGAGTAAAAAAAAAATCTTCTCATCTTCCACCCTGGCTCTTTTGCCAATTACCTTATGCTTCTGTACTCTGGTTAACAACCTTTCTGCCAGTGGAAACAGTTTCTCCCTATCTACTCCATCAAAGGCCCTCATAATTTTATACACCTCTATTAAATCTCCTCTTAACCTTCTTTTCTCTAAGGGGAACAAACCCCAGCTTCTCTATTCTCTTCACATCAATGAATTCCCTCATTCCTGGGGTTCTCTGCATCCTCTCCAAGGCTATGACATTCTTCCTAAAGAGTGGTTCCCAGAACTGAACCCAATACTCTTGCTGAGGTCTTCGTAGTGATTTATAAAAGTCCACCATAACTTCCATACTTTTGCACTCTGCCTCTATTTATAAAGCCAAGGGGCCTGCACTGTTTTTTTTTTCAAACAGTTTCATCAGCTTGTCCTGTCACCTTTAAAATTTTTGTACATAAATCTCTGGGTCTCTCCGATCCTGCACTTTCTTTAAAATTGTATCTTTTTGTTTATATTGCCTCTTTTCATTCTTCTAAAATGCATCAAATGCATACAAGTGCAAGTTCTTTCTTTAGCAGCTTCCAAACTTTGCTATCGCTCTCCTATTTACTTAGTGAGACACAAAGGGTGTACGGCATTTTTGTCTTCCTCCTTTAATACCTCCTTAAAAACAACCTCTTTAACCAAGCTTTTGGTCACCTATTTTAATATCTTCTTACGTGACTCGGTATTAATTTTGTAAGATAACACTTCTGTGAAGTGCCTTGGGACGTCTTGTTACATTAAATTGCCGTATCAAAGCAAGTTGTTTTTGAAACCGATAAAGACTGGGATTTTGCACCCCCGTTCGTGACGGGTGTGCTCGGTGGCGAGATCAGAGAATGTCGCAAGAAGGCCCTAGTTGCGTTTCCCGATGATATAAATCCAGGTGCGATTGTCCCCTCCCCCAATCAATGGCAGGCCATGTTTCCCACCATCAAACGCCAGGAACTTAATTGTAATACATTTGTATATACTTATTGTGTCCACACGGCGGAATCATCCCCCCATGTCAAATTTAAATCCCACGTCGGCATGATTTCACAACAGAATGATTTACAACTTCCTGGCAACCTCAACTTCGAGGGGAACTCGGAGGTGAGTGCACGGAGTGCACACAACTTTGCGCTGCGCTTGCGATGATCCCAGTGGCTCCGCAGATTTGGGGGAGCACAGGCAAGACTCTGCAGTGGCTTCTTCGTGGCTGGCTTGTGGTGCAACAGTGCAAACAGGGAAGTGGAAGAAAGCAACCTCAGGGCAAGGGTGAGAGTGCAAAGAGAGAAAGGGTGAGAAGGTAACCTCGGGGCAAGGGCGACAGTGCAGAGGGGGAAGGGGGTGTTGCCGGGGGTGGGGGAGGGGTGGTGGTGGTGGTGGAAAGAGTGGTGCGAGGGTCATGGCAGCACCGACTAAAGTTTGAGCACAAACACATGTGCAGTGTGGGGGGACAGGGGAGGAACGACAGCCAGGCTAAAGGCAAAACATCTCAAAGGACTCCACCGCAACTGAGTGTTTAGCTTCAGTTCAACTGACATGCTTAGAACCAGCCTAGTCAAGCAACTGTGCCCAATTAAGAAGCACTAATTCCTCACATTGCCAATGATTGGTCCTCTACTGTTAACCCCTCACATGCACACTTCAAACTTGAATGAGTGCTATGGTGCTGCAGAACCAGTGTGTGGCTAGGCAAGCCTGAGGATCCTGTTGGGGAAGGTGGCCATCGAACACTGATGGAGGGGTGCGATCCTAGTCCCTTGCATTATGTTTCAATTGACATTGAAAAGTCATCCTCATAGTACAAGCAAACCGTGAAGCCCTGGAGTCCAGGTTAGGAAAATGCCTGCGCCTGAGATGAGAGTTCAGGATGCAGCTGAGTGGCTGAAGCTGCTGCCACTCAGTCATGTGGTGCAGAGAGTGCTGGGTGTGGGCATGGTGAGCTATCATGTGCACTGAACACTGGGTATCCATGTGGTGGCTGGGGCACTCTGGCATGCGTTAAAGGACCTTGAGAGGCAGCCACAGGTGATGACTTGACCAAGAGAGGTCCTGAGGAGACAACTGCTGACCTTTGCATCTCTGCATCTCTTTGATACAGCAGTGAGGAGACCATCAGGAACATAGAGTCTGGTGATCTCACCGTCTGCCTGATTGCTTATAGGCAGGAGAGATGAGAAGCAGAACCCTGAAGACCAAGGGGTAGTATGGCCTCCTCCGCACTCATGGGATAAACCTCCCTCACTGAGCCATTGTTCGTAGGCACATCGCTAGACCCAGGGTCTACAGACAGTGCATATACTACCTGCAGATGAGCAAGAACCATTGTCGTCAATGCCTGCGCATGTCAAGGGAACTGGTCACGCACATATGCCACGTTCTGCAGGATTTGGCACCACAAGGACTCAGAGGGCATCCACTGCTAGTTAAAGTTACCGCCGTGCTCAATTTCTACGGCAGTGGCTCCTTCCAGGACTCCACTGCAAACCTTCGCAGGATCTAGCAAGCCTCCACTCACAAATGGATGCAGGAGGTTATGGACACCCTTTTTGCCAAGGCTCACACATTTGTCAATTTCAACTGGGATCAGGAAAGCCAGGAATCAAGAGCGCTGGGATTTGCTGAGATTTCCAGATTCCCACAGGTGCAGGGTGCCACCAACTGCACCCATGTGGTTCTTAAACCTCCCTGGCAACAAGCAGTCCAGTATGTGAACTGCAGAGGCATCCATTTTCTCAATGTTTAGCTGGTCTGTAACCATAACAAACAGATCATGCAGGGGTGTGCAAGATACTCTAGAAGTGTCCACAGCTTGTAAATTCTCAGATCCCTGACATCTTCCAGGGACCACACAGGGTTGGCTCCTCAGGGACAAGGGCTACCCACAAAGGACATCACGCCTGGGCACAAGATTCTCGCAGCAAACAGAAGCCACATGAAGCATCACTAATCTGGACAATCACTGTGCTCAAAAGGTTACACCCTGCACAGGGGTGAAGCCCTGGATTGTGACAGCAGCCTTTGTTTTATGGAGGAAATAAGGTTTCATATTTGATTGCCATGAACACAGCTCAACACAACATGGAGTTATAGACAAAGCGACATTCTTGGAACTGTATTTACAATGGCCAACATTAAGTACAAGTGATTAACACTCATGCCCACATTGTGCAATTAAATTTTCTTGACCTTTCTAACCCTCCTGCTATGTCTTGGTGCTCCCCCGACATCCAATGGGGATGTGGAGGTGGCCTGCTGACTGCTACACCCTGTTTTCAGTGACGACCTTAGCGGGCGTCTTCTGGAGGGCCGAGACCTGGAGGGCCCTGGCCTGCTTTCATGGTCCTGCTCTGTGGCCGTGGCACCCTACTCAGCTGCAGAACTGGAACTGCTGGGGTCACAGGAAGAGGGGATTCAGATGGGCCAGGCACTCCCGGAGTCACCAGGGTGTGCATCTGCTGGTCTTCCTCCCTATGGGTGCCCAAGGGCCCCTGGCTGACACCTTGATAGGAAGAGGCAGCTGGAGTAAGCTTGAGATGCCCCGACCCCTCGGGTTCACACTGATGGATGCCTACAAGTGCCTCAGCGATGGAATGCAGTTCCTGCAGCAGTGCAGGACTGATGTCCTGGGCCAAGGTCTCCATGGCGGCCGCCACCTGCCAGTGTTAACCTTGGTGCATTGGCATGCAGCGCTATCGCCTCAGACTGAAGGCGGACAGACTCCTCCATCATGCTTTGCAATCTGAGGAGTGCAGCGGACATCGCCTCCTGATGTTCCCGAGCTTGCCTTTGCAGCTCCAACAACTGAGGCATGACTGAGTCCAGAAGCTCCTCATCTGACTCGGACTTCACAGATTTCTGGCCTCCAGCAGTCCTTTGAGTGCCAAAAGTCTGGGAGGTCCCTGCCTCCGTCTGCTGTGGGTCAGACAGTGCGATGCGTTCACCAGATTGTGACCCCAAGGCTAATCTAGAATTAGGTCCCACCAAGGTGTGTGTCTCTGTGCTGGTGGAGGGTGTGGGCAAGCGCTGTGACAAGTCTTCAATTAGGGTGTCATCAGGTTCTTCTTCTGAGATGTCTTCGGGGCTGGAGGCAAGGACCTAGATTGTGGACCCCCTTTGGCTGCTTCCCAGATGTGCCTGCAAAAGCAAGGCGAGATTATTAGTTCATGGTAGGGGGCTGTAGAACAGGGGAACTCGCTCACAGCATGGTTGTTTAATGGACATTGCACTGCTGGATCCTAACTGGGTTGAGCATCGCCGACCTCACCATCAGCACAGGAATGGTTCAGATTGTCATTGGCCAGCGGGGCAGTCCTATTTTCAAAATCCGTAAGGACCTTGATGTCAGGTATTCCTCCACCAGTCTGCGACCTCTCCTTTTTGTTGTGTGCCAGCTTATCCTGCATGAATACAGATGGAGAGAGTGTAAGCAGGATGCCAGCCAGGCCAGGTGAGAAGGATGCCTGGCATGTGTAGGTGGTGAGTGATGCCATGGACAGGATAAGGACACAATCCACAGGGCAGATGAAGGTGTGTGTGAGAGGGTGGTGTCCCTTGAACTGGCAGGTGAGTGAGATCCCTGTGGATGTGTGGTGGGTTTGTCAGTTGAGAATGATGAGAAGAGTGACTTACCCTGGCAGAACGGAGGAGATCATTCATCCTCTTTTGGCACTGGTGGCTGTCCTCTTTTGCAAGGTGTTGGCACTGACCATCACTGCCACCACCTCCCATGCTGGATTGGTGACCTTGCTTGCTGGTCCTCCCCAGAGCGGAGGTAGAGGACTTTGTGGCGGGCCTCCACTGTGTCTAGTTGGTGCTCGAGTGAGGCATCGCTAAATTTGGGGGAAGTACATTTCCTCCCTTTGGCAGCCATGACTTTCCAGCAGTTCCTGATCAATTACAGAGTGTTAGCTCTGGGCAGAGTGCCCTTTAAATATGGCATGAGGATTACTGAAGGCCTGAGGTCACGGCGAGGCGAGTAAATCAGAGGCCACCCCGCCAACAATCCAACGTGAAATGCGTGCCTCTGCATTTTTAAAACAAAGTGCTACATGATACTACGGAAAAAGCCGCCACTGCCATCGGTGGTTCAAACGCCACTTTCCCAGCCCAATATCAGACTTTGCCAATTTCTGGGACGATTCCGCCCAAAGTCTTAAAGCACTAAACATAGATCACTGATACTCACAAACGTTGCGTTGGATTGGATGCAGAAACCGAGGATTGCTGCTTAGACTTTTTGTCTAATCCTGCAGCTACCAGTCGTAACAGGAGTCGATACTGTTCTTTTTCATTCTTCTCTATGCTCTGCAGAAAGAAAAGAAAACTTTTTTTTAAATTCTGGAAAACCTCCCCTCCATTCTGAAGGTTGGGGGACAACTGCAGTACCATTTTCCATTTGTGAGCCAAGATATGGTCATCAGCAGATTATTCAACCTTAGGGTGCAACAAAGCTGAGCCCGAAGTTGCACTCATTAGACATCCATACATTCACATTTCAGCAAGGAGTCACTTGGATGGCAATCAGGAATAGGAATTGGGCCCCTCTCTAACCCCAGACATTTGCCACCAACATAGCATCCTTGGCTGGTAGTAACTAATTTAGTTCAGATCGGAGATTGAGCTTGCGACTTTCCCAATCTCTATAGCACAGCTATTCAGTGCCTTAGACTTGGTCACTTTAGTACTGGACAGGAAATAGAAAATGCACAACTCATTAGTCAACATCTGAAAGAAGAGACAAGTTTATCTAGGGCTGTATTTGAGGGACAAGGGAGAATAGGGGATGCTTTTTCCTCCTTTCTCCCCCTTACTGTGCTTAGCTGGGTCTTTACAAGTACATACAACTATTCTTCATTTTTCAGGAACACACCTAATGTGTTCCTGAAAAATGACGTATTAAATTATTTAAACGTAATAAGAAGCTGAGAGAGCAGGCCCTTTTCTTAATGCTAGCAGTCTCCACTTGGAGTCACAAGGCATGCAACTCGAATCCCACTCAAGACAGTCCTGGCAAATGGAGACCATAGCTTTAGCTCAATTTCCAGTGGGAAACTCATGTCTTGTGGGTGCATGCGGTCCTACCCTCCTTCATCATTTGATGTAGTGGAAAAAATCCACTTGCCTTTAGAACTAATCACTCTCGATTGTGCAGAAGGAGCTTTCGTGTCACAGCCAGTCAGACTGATCATCAGCCTGGGACCAACCACATTCTGGATGATGCTGAGGCATGAAGCTCTGGGTTGAGAGCCAGGCGGGGGATCTGGATCTTAGGAGGATGAGTCAGATGGGACTCATCCTGCAAGGCAACACTCTGGTGAAGTCAAAGTACTGCTCACAGAGTCCTAGAAGCTCCACTAGGATGTGCTGTGTCTGATTAAGCAATAATTCGCGCCTCCAAGGAAAGCAAAAGAATGTAAAGTTTCACACTGAATGATAGTAGATGCCTGTTCAATAAATTATAAATGTACTTCATATACACCTATTTTGTATTCCTATTTCAGAGGAGCAGCCAAAAACTGAATTTATCACAAGGTATTTTGAATATAAACTGGAAATCTAGCACTGCTAAACCATATTGAAATCTCGTAATACTGTTAAGGCTGAGTTAGTCACTTATGCGTGCACTTAAGCATTAAGCACTCAAGATAACTCTCAATGCTTAACCTTATAATGGTATTAGTTTTGTATGAGATGTTTAAATATCACAGTATTAGCTGCAATTGCTGCAGGATAGCATATAACATAATAGGAAAAAATAGTGCAGCAATACGTAAGTCACTATTAATAACTTTGGTTTATTGGAATGTACTCTGTGATAGAAGCAAACACATGGCTTAAGCCTTTAGGAATTCATAGGGGAAAGCTAAGTAAGTAGGAAGTGCCAGGTTATTTTTATACATATGTAAAAAGCAAGAGGGTAGCCAGGGAAAGGGTAGGCCCACTCAGGGACAGAGGTGGGAATCTGTGTGTGGAGCAGAAGAAATGGGAGAGATACTAAATGAATACTTCTCATCAGTATTCACCAAAGAGGACATAGCGGTCGATTTGTCTGGGGAACAGTGTGTAGTTAGCCTGGATCATGTTGAGATCAAAAAAGAGGTGTTAGGAGGCTTGAAGAATATTAAGGTGGATAAGTCCCCAGGGCCAGATGGGATCTACCCCAGAGTACTGAGGGAGGCAAGGGAGGAGATTGCTGGGGCCTTGACAGAAATCTTTGTATCCTCACTGGCTACGGGTGAGGTCCCAGAGGACTGGAGAATGGCCAATGTTGTTCCATTGTTTAAGAAGGGTAGCAGGGATAATCCAGGAAATTACAGGCCGGTGAGCCTTACGTCAGTGGTAGGCAAATTATTAGAGAAGATTCTTCGTGACAGGATTTACTACCATTTGGAAGCAAATGGGCGTATTAGTGAGAGGCAGCATGGTTTTGTGAAGGGGAGGTTGTGTCTCATTAACTTGATCAAGTTTTTCGAGGAAGTGACAAAGATGATCGACGATGTGGATGTCAGCTACATGGATTTCAGTAAGGCCTTTGACAAGGTCCCTCATGGCAGACTGGTACAGAAGGTAGAGTCACACGGGATCAGAGGTGAGCTGACAAGATGGATACAGAATTGGCTTGGTCATAGAAGACAGAGGGTAGCAGTGGAAGGGTGCTTTTCTGAATGGAGAGCTGTGACGAGTGGTGCTCCACAGGGATCAGTGCTGGGTCCTTTGCTGTTTGTTGTATACGTAAATGATTTGGAGGAAAATGTAACTGGGCTGGAGGAGTTGCAGATAGTGAAGAGGATTGTCAAAGGATACAACGAGATATAGATCGGTTGGAGACTTGGACGGAGAAATGGCAGATGGAGTTTAATCCGGACAAATGCGAGGTTATGCATTTTGGAAGGTCTAATACAGGCAGGAATTATACAGTAAATGGCAGAACCCTTAAGTGCATCGACGGGCAGAGGGATCTGGGTGTACAGGTCCACAGGTCACTGAAAGTGGCAACGCAGGTGGATAAGGTAGTCAGGAAGGCATATGGCATGCTTGCCTTCATCGGCAGGGGTATTGAGTATAAAAGCTGGGAAGTCATGCTGCAGCTGTATAGAACCTTGGTTAAGCCACACTTGGAATATTGCGTGCAATTCTGGTCACCACATTACCAGAAGGATATGGAGGCGTTGGAGAGGGTGCAGAGGAGGTTTACCAGGATGCTGCCTGGTCTGGAGGTTATTAGCTATGAGGAGAGGTTATTAGCTATGAGAGAGTCTATGAGAAGAAACTTGGATTGTTCTCACTAGAGCGACGGAGATTGAGGGGGTGACTTGATAGAAGTTTACAAAATTATGAGTGGCATGGACAGAGTAGATAGTCAGAAGCTTTTTCCCAGGGTGGAGGAGTCAATTACTAGGGGACTTAGATTTAAGGTGAGAGGAGAAAACTATAGAGGAGATGTGCGGGGCAAGTTTTTTATGCAGAGGGTAGTGAGTGTCTGGAATTCGCTGCCAGAAGAGGTGGTGGAAGCAGGTACGATAGTGATGTTTAAGAGGCAGCTTGACAAATACATGAATAGGATGGGAATAGAGGGATACAGACCCTGGAAGTGCAAAATGTTTTAGTTGACGGGCAATATGATCGGCGCAGGCTTGGAGGGCTGAAGGGCCTGTTCCTGTGTTGTACTTTTCTTTGTTCTTTTCTTTCTTTGTTAATGCAATTGAAAAGCAACCCAGAGTTTGTTAAGAATTATAACTAGTTTGGAGTCAACATCTCTATGTTTCAGCTGTGCTCACTGTGTTAAGGCAGGATATTTATAATCATGTAATATTGTCTCAGCTACTGATAGGAAGTAAATAAAAAAAACTTATGTTGCAGTGAGAATAGCATGTAGTGATGCAACATTGCAATCTAGTGATGTCACTGCATAATGATGCAAAGATCACATGATGATCCCAGAACTGACAGGCTCAGAGCAAGTAATCTAACATTGTGCATCGAGGTGTATAAATAAGTTTATTTTCAGTAACTCTTTAGTGCGCTCTGGCCTAAACACTGAATTTAACAACTTCAGATCATAAAGACTGCTCCCATTTTCTCAGACAACAGGTGCTGCTAATGGTTCTATCATTTACACCTCCTCTAGGCCTACATTCTATTTCTTTAGTCATCACTTAAAAGGTGTCTCTTGCCACCTTTTACCTGTACCATCATCCTTTGTTTTTTAATTTCTCCTGCCTTCCATCCTATGACAGACCTTCCCTCTTTGTTCTTTCCTCCCCTCATGCCTTTCCCTGCCTTCTGTACTTGCTTAAAACTTGATACATCTCCAACTTCCTCTAGTTCTGATGAAAGGGCATTGGCCTGAAATACAAACTTTGCTTCTCGCTCTACAGATGCTGCCTGATCAGCTGAGTATTTCCAGCACTTTCTGTTTCTATTTCTGACCTATTACTCACCTCATTCACAGTGCAGTAGTGGCTTCTGACATTTTTCCTGACTGGTGATGGTGTTGGCGGAAGGCTATGGTGCTTTAGAGGAAAAGGCTGCTGCTCACTCGTTTCTCCTGGAAGCTCACAGAATGTTCTGTTAGGACATACAGTACATGATAAAACACCGTTCCTTATTCACCTCTGTGTGATTTTTACATCGGAATACCCTTCCCCATCCACACACATCAATAACGGAAGAAAGCACATTTTCCCACTTTTGACCTGTGCCTTTGTGGACCCAGCTAGATTGCCCTTAGCTTCAAAATGCTTGCGTACCCCCTTGCAACAACGCATCCTGAAGTGCCGGCAATAATTCTTTTGATGGCTGAGCTGGGAATGAGACGGTGCAATTGATAGTTCCAAGTCTGTGCTAAGTTAGGTGCTCTCAGCCACAGAATAATTTAGATGTTAGAGCTGACCTCAAAGTGCAGAGGAGTATAATCTTTCAGAAAGGAATGAAAGGATGGTTTGTTTAAAGTGGAAGAACAGTCCAGCTTACTTGTTTCCCTTGACATTTTTTTAAAAGAGTAAAAAAAAAATTCACTTGTATAAATGTTTACAATATTTTTTGTTTTAAATTCAATTTTCTTCAGGGAGGAGCTCATCTGCTTCTCTGCTATACTATGACACTGAGGGAAAGCTGTCCCATACACACCATACTATAAAAAGGATGCAGATGCATTGGAGGGGGTACAGAGAAGATTTACACGGGTGATATCAGAAATGCATGGTTGTACATATCAGGAAAGGGCTGATAGGCTCGGTCTCTTCTCTCTTGAAAATAGATGGCTGAAGGGTGACCTAACAGTGGTCTTTAAAATTATGAAAAGTTTTCATAAAATGGATACAGAAATAATGTTTTCCCTTGTGGGGAAGAGCATAACTAGAGGCTATCAATATAAGATAGTCACCAAGAAATCCAATAGGGAATTCAGAAGAAACCTCTTCAACCAAAGAGTGGTGAACATGTGGAACTCACGACCAAAGGCAGTGGCTGAAGTGCATATTATAGATGAATTTAAAGTAAAACTAGTCAAGCTATGAGGGAGAAGGTAACGCATGGTTATGCTGGTAGATTTAGATGAGAAAAGACAGGAGGAGGTTTGAATAAACATTGACATGGACTTGTTGGACCAAATGGTCTGTTTCTGTGCCATGTAAAACAAACCAGATACCAGCACTGTAGAAACTAGCAACATTGTATGGAGAGGAAAGCTGTCAACCTCGTCAGCTCGAGCAATCAGAATAACCACACTAGGCCAGCAGAAGAAAGCAGCCTCAACCAATAGCAAGCAACTCCACTAGGGTTTGTTTCAACAACAAACAGCATCCTGGATGGCGGGCAGGGGCAGGTCTCCTGTATCTCACTGTGCAAGCTAACATTTTCAGCAATTAATCTGATGAACTTTGTTAAGTATATGTATGAACTACATGTACTTGTATTGTGTACACAAGGTGTTTCCACTAAAATTAATGCATATGGCTAAAACAATGTACCCTGTAGTCACAGTTGTGGATTGTCAGTGATTTCTACTGAACAACATTGCACTTGAGATATGGAGTGCGAAATTCTTGAAAGTAGTTTTCTCTCCCCAATTTTCTGTTCCATATACAATGGGAATCACACTAAACAGAAACTACTCTTCCAGGCGTTTCAAACCCTGTAAATGTACAGTGCAATTAAATATTCCAATGAACAGGGTTACTCGTTCTCATAGGGAAATAATAATTGCAAACAAGAAAATTAATATATGCTAGTCAAGCTCCTGCACATTGCATGTAGGGATGCAAGCTTGGAGGGTGGGTGATAACTTGATCGGATTTTGCAGTCATAATTCATTTTAAACTCACACAATCTGATCTTACTTTTGTACTTCCATTGTGAATTCCTATGTCCACATTTATAATGGAAACAGCCAGCGTAAACGGGCCAACTGAAATTAAACCCTCACTCCAATGCCTCCACTGGAGAGTGTAACTACAGCATGATTAAATTATGTAAGCAGTTTGTATCATAAATGTGGACAGAGTAACAAGTGATGGAAAGAGTTGACAGGGAATGCATGCAGGCCTAAGATTATTATATTACAGATTTTAAAGAAAGACAAAAATAAATTGGTGGTTTGACATTTATGAGGCTACATACTTACCCCAGCTTTATCTTGTCAAATTCATGCCAATTCCTTTCATTTCCATAATTTCTTCTCCTTGACTCTCGGTCAACATCTAAGTCAAACAGCAAGAGCCAAAAAGCAATGTGATTGAGTCTTCTTTAGGCCAGTTTAGCCTCGCAAGAAGTAATTTCAACGGAATTCCACAAATTAAGGTGCTTGAAAGATAGCCAAAGATCCACCTTTGGCATGCTGGATTTCCACCCAGAGGGCACTAATCATATTTTCCCTGCAGATTCTGCCCGAATAGTTTTCTCTAATTGCCCTGGCAGATCCTCAAGAGTAAAAAATGTAAAGAAAAATATGGACAGAAAACAAAAAAAAAATCCTCTGATAAGAACAACTTTTCTGGAGAACACTTAAGACGTAAAATGGGTCATAAATTTACTGCGCAGTTAAATGTGAAAATACAGAAGTTGCTACGAGATGCACCATTCTTTTATATGCGTGAAAATGGCATCTCACCATTTGACTCCCTACGCAAACATGTTATACAGCGTGAAGTGCCTGCACTCCCATTACAGATACAGACTAAACATGTCACAAATGTTAGGGATAGTCTACTCCAGTCCAAGTAACTTTTCAACAGTATTACAAGTCTTAGACTATTGCCAATCATCTCTGGAACTGAACATTAACTTTACAAGTATGGAGTCTCATTTCTTCACGTTTTTGTTAATGCAAATTTATTTTTTTCTAACTTTTTCTTTGTTTCTTCCCTCCCCCTTACTCTTAATACAAACTTTCTTCCAATCTCTTTCTGTACCTAATTTGATATTAAATGTGAACTTACACTTCTTGGTTCAGGCTCTATGCTGTTCATTAAGGAATCAGATTGAAGAATTGTTACAGACTACAGTTGTTTGCTCCAGATTCCAGATGCTCTCTCACGCACCATTTACATCTCTAACATATAGCAAAAGATCAGAGAAATGAAAAGGCCAAAGGCAAGGACAAATCTAAAGAATGACTGGTGCTGTTTGCTTGTCCATCAGTTACATGCATTTTGGCCTAAAATTTCTGCCTAACTAAGAGACTGGTTCCTATTCTGGGATTAGGCTCAAATGTCAGTGCAGAGTGAAGGCAGGACAAGAAATTAAGCTCCTTTATTTCAATCCTGTACCTTGTAGGCAACAAAAATGATTAATTTGGCAATCTTATTCATATGGGAAAATATCACATTGGTACACTACAGGGCTCTCTTCCAATATTGAGGTAAGAAACCTCAAAAGAGAAAAAAAATGGGGAGGTGGCAGCGTAATGGTAATGTCACCAGACTATCAATCCAGAGGCTCAGGCTAAAGCTCTGAGCACATGGGTTCAAATTCCACCATGGCTGTTTAATACATTGAGAACTAAAAGCTAGTATCAGTAATGGTGACCATGAAACCATTACTGATTGTTATAAAAATTAATGCCCTTTAGGGAAAGAAATCTGCCAACCTTACCTGGTTTGGCCTACACGTGATTCCAGACCCACAGCAATGTGGTTGACTCTTTAATGTCCTCTAAAATGGCCTAGCAAGCTATTCAGTTGGAATGTGATGAGGATAGTCTTGAACTTCAAAAGGACATAGGCATGTTGGTGAATTGGGCAGACAAGTGACAGATGAAGTTCAATGCAGAGAAGTGTGAGGTGATTCATTTTGGTAGGGAGAATATAGAGAGACAGCATAAAGTAAAGGGAGAAACTCTAATGGAGGTGCAGGAACAGAGGGACCTCGGTATATATGTACATAAGTCATTGAAGATGGCAGGGCATGTTGAGAGAGCAGTTAATAAAGCATATAGTATCTTCGGCTTTATTAATTGAGTACAAGAGTAAGGAGGTCATGTTGAACTCGTATAAGACACTGGTTAGGCCTCATCTGGAGAACTGCATCCAGTTCTGGGCGTCATACTTGAGGAAGGATGTGAAGGCATCAGAAAAAGTACAGAGGAGATTCACAAGAATGATTCCGGGGGTAAAGAACTGTAGCTATGAGGATAGATTGGAGAGCTTGGGACTGTTTCTTTTGTGAAAAAGCTGAGAGGAGACTTGATAGAGGTATTCAAGATCCTGAGGGTATGGGGAGACTAATTAGTGAGAAACTGTTCCCACTTAAGAGAGCATCAAGAACTAGAGGGCACAGATTCAAAATAATTGGCAAAAGGGGTAAAAATGATGGGAGGAAATTTTTTTTTCACCCAGAGGGTTGTTGGAGTCTAGAACAAACTTCCTGAGAGGGCGGTGGAGGCAGGTTCGATCGAGGTATTCAAAAGGGTATAGGATGGAGATCTGAAACGAAAAAATGTGCAAGCTTACAGGGATAAGGCAGGGGAGGACTAGGTAGAATGCTCTTTCAGAGAGCCAGTGCAGACTCAATAGGCTGAATAGCCTCCTTCTGCACTGTAAAGGTTCTGTGATTCCATTCAAGGGTAATTAGGGATGGGCAACAAATGCTGGCCTTCCCAATGACTCCCACATCCCATGAAAGGCTTAAATAAAACGTTGTAGGGGTAAATTAAAGAGCGCCTCACTCTGCATCTAACCTGGCCTGATGGAGTACTTGACTGGAGTATCTGGAATGTAGTCTTCTACTCTTCAACCTGAACATTCCTCACCTTGATAAGCAGAAGTGCCCAAAAATAGCAGGCAATTCCTGGTTTACATATGTCTGAGCTACTTCAACTACTCTATAATAGTCCACTTTTTAACAGAGCTAAAACATGTTAACAGTTATATCCTCTTTCTTTTCAATCTGTGTTTCTGTCTCCCAAGATATTTGCTGCACAGCAAACATGTATCCATAATGTTTCAAGAAAGCCAAGAAATTCACTGTATCATTCTGTAAGTGTTCTACTCTGTACACGTCTTAAAAGCTTTCTGATAGTCCGCTCCTCTCTCTCTTACATTGAAAAATGGGGGTCCGAATGTGTTTGTTATGTTTTTTGTACATGTCCCAACCCCAAGACACGGCCTATCGGCCTGAGTTCAAGACCCAGCTCCTCCTCCTTCATTCCAGCAAGAGCAGGGAAGCCAGGACTAGGCTGAATGGCAAACCAAGAATAGCAGAAAAAGAGGGGATTAGCATTGAAAAGAAGTTTGTGGGGGTAATGGGATGTTTTGAAGGAGAAAGACCAAAGGTGGAAGAGAGTAATGTTCACTCTTGGTGGCAGGCAAACATGGAGGTTTGGACGAGGAAGGATTGTGAGGGAATTCCAAAACCTATCTATAGCAGTGGCAAAGTACAGAACTGGCAGCAGTGGTAAGCTATGTTGCCCTTATTCCCATGCAAATAGAAAATGAAGCTTGAGTACCAGCAACACTAACAGGTTGTAAGTCTGCAGCAAAAAAGGTTGTAAGTCTGAAGCAAATTAGTCTGAGAGTTGCAGCAGAGGGCCCTGGAAGTAAGTGGAGGTTTAGCCAAGCAGCAAAAAGGAACAGATTCTCTTCTTTCACCATGTAATTGGTTCAATCACAAAAATGTAGTCAAAAATGACAATAGTCTAAGGTCTGATGAGTTTCTTGTTACATGGCTCTGGTCCATGACTGGTTAAATCTGTGAGGTCTGTGGAATCTGTTGGAATCTGTGATTCTGTGATAAAGGGGCAGGATGACTGGTTAGTGATCTGTCGTATCTGAATGCTCCAGGATCTAAACTTTTAACATATATATGAAAGGGAGAAAAAGAATTAAAGAAATACAGAGAGACGGATGGCAGGCAGGTTGAAGGTCTAGACCAATAGTACAACAAGCTATCAAAACACGTTCTTACCGAATTTTAAATCTGCTCTTGGTAAAGATTCACCAGAACTGCAATAACGAAGATCAGTCAGGGAGGTGGAAAGAACCTTTAAAGAAGGAAATGCATCATGAATGTTGAATGCGAAAAAAATAATCACAATCCATTGCTCTATTATGCAAATTCTGGGTGGATGCACGCACAATAAAACGTGTTCATGTTTTTCCCCGTTTTCTTTCTCTGCCCTTCTCACCAGTTGTTCTCTCCTGCCACACTGGGCCAGGATTTGCTAGAAAAATAACAATGCACGTGGTTATTGACATGAAAATCAGCTAGCAACTTGTGACAAGGAAGAAATAGATACTCCATGAATTGCAAATTGCCACAAACTGTTGGATGATTTGCACCACTGTGCTGTTTGTCTCACAAAAACAGCCATTATCCTTAACCTCATGATATTCATGAAGTTCCTACACTTTCACATTAATTGCCCATCAAACATACTACAGAAAATTAAGTAGCAAATAATAGATTAAGTACCCTTTTAATCTTGTGATAATGTTGACAACTGCCTATCAACCTCTCAAGTCAAGAATTTCATTTTGGAATGTTTGGAATGTAATTCCTTCAGGTTGAAAATTGTTGTTGGAATTGTTTCGGGTTTCACCACCATTCCAGGACTTGAGCACATAATTTTGACTCATTTCAGTGTATTACTGAGGAAATGTTACATTTTAGCCTCACTGGTGGTCCAGTGGTTCAGATTTGGTGCTTTCACTGCTGCGGGCCGGGTTCAATTCCCAGGCAAGTATTGTAATTTTTGTCAGTCCTGGCTCAGTGGTCGCACCCTCTCGAGACTTGAGCACGTGATCTAGAGGGAATTAAGGGATATGGAGAACAGATCTCATGGTGAAGTTGAGGCAGAAGATCAGCTATGATCGAGGGCCACGTGGTCTATTTCTGCTCCTATTTCTTATGTTATGTTCTTAAAAATGTCAAATTTTTAAAAATTAGCTTAATTTTCTTTTCTGTCTCTATTTCTTTCCCTCTCTTTCTTAATCCAATCTTTCTTTCCCTCTCATTTCGCTTTCTGTACCTGATTTGACATTGAATTCACCCAATATTTTTTGTTATTCGTTCGTGGGATGTGGGTGTTGCTGGCTAGGCCAGTATTTATTGCCTATCCTTAATTGCCCTTGAGAAGGTGGTGGTGAACCACCTTCTTGAACCGCTACAGTCCATGTGTTGTAGGAACACCCACAGTGGCATTAGGAAGGGAGTTCCAGGAATTGAATTCACCTCTTTCTCAGTCCTCCCTCTGTTTACTTCTCAAGCCTTTAAGTTCATTGCATAAGAAGATACATAGTTGCCCTCACTGTGCCATTATTGGCGTAGCTTTCCAGCAATTTACAGGGCAAAAAACATTTGAGCTGAAGGGTACAGGATAAAGTCTAACTAATTAGGCATGCCATGACTCATCTGCTGCCCATTTCTTCAGTCACAGGTCATATTTGGCTTGGGATGACCTGAGCAGAGTGAGAAATATGGGGAATAATTAAGTGTTAAAATAAATTTCAATCACCTATTTTACCCAGTCTGCACTATTAACTAATCTTAGCCAAAGCAACAACTGGATACTGCTCAAAATAAAAACAGAATTACCTGGAAAAACTCAGCAAGTCTGGCAGCATCGGCGGAGAAGAAATCAGTCAATGTTTCGAGCCCTCATGGCCCTTCAGCAGAACTGCTTTCAGTTCTGCTGAAGGGCCATGAGGGCTCGAAACGTTGACTGATTTCTTCTCCGCCGATGCTGCCAGACTTGCTGAGTTTTTCCAGGTAATTCTGTTTTTATTTTGTTTTGGATTTCCAGCATCCGCAGTAGCTTTTAGCTTTTTGTTTTTAACTGGATACTGCTGTTAGTTTCTGCGCCCCTGGCTTGGAGAGGAGAAAATCATCAAGAGTCCTCCATATGGTCTGCTCCCCAGTGGCCCCTGCTGGAAAATGCAAATGTGTAAACATCGGGGAAGAACAGGATGGGCTCAACAGAGATACCTTTCATGTTACATTGTCTGCTGTTGGTCACAGTTTCGTCAGCTGGCATAAGAAGCACAGCCATTTGGGTGAGGTTCGAGAGCTACAAGTACCCATAGAAGTGTAACCTAAAATAATTAGCACCATTTAAGGGAGAAGAGGGGAGCGAGCAGAAGGAATGGGCTTGCATTAATATAGTGTTTTTCATGTCCTCAGGATGTCCTATAAGTGACCAGTAAATTACTTTTATTCCCCACAAGTTTAGCCATTGTTTTTTTCTAGGCAAATGCAGCAGCCATTTTATGTACAACCATCCCACAAACAGCAAGAGAAAATCAAACAATCTGTTTTTGTGGTGTTTGTTGAGGGATAAATATTTACCAGAACATCAGAAAACTCCCAGGCTCTTTGAATAAAGCCACGGGAATTTATTTTTATGCCCAACTGAGCTGATAAGTGGGTTCTCAGTTTAATGTTTCATTAGAAAGATGGCACTTCTGACAATGGAGGACTCGGTCAATAGAGCAGCTCAGAGATTAATGTTACCAGCTGAGAAGGGAAATCTGTGTTTTTAACCCAATCTCCCCCTGATATTCCCAAAACAGTTATATTCAGATCAGAACTTCAAGCGTAAAGCTATCATAATACATTTAGGACAAACAATACGTTATACATATTTCAAAAAATTCACAACTTGAAAGCTGAATGTGGAAATGTTAAGTCTTTGCATTCCAGTTTTAAAAACATTTGTTAAGCAAAGACAGGGGGGCAAGTACTTAAAACATGTAGCTGCATTAACCATTAAATCTGTAATTTCTAAGAGTCATTTCTCAATGCTGTAGCATAGTTACTTGGGCACTGGCAGCCTTCCGCTACACAGAGTCAAAGAATTAAATAGCAAAAGGCAGCAATCAGAGGAGAGTTACATCTATCCCAGTAATTTACAGCAGTGATTAGCAGGCAAATTACCAAATCAGCTCCATTCTGGTTGAGAATAGTGGCACCACTTTACGCAGCCCTCCCAAATAGTGTGTCCCAGATCATAACAACTCGCTGTACAAAAAAAAAATCATCTCCCTTCTGGTTCAGATGCCAAATATCTTGAATTCATGTCCTCCAGTTACGGGCCTTCCTTCCACTCAAAACAGTTTCTATATTGTTATTGCTATTACAGAGACTTGTTTGAAGGATGGACAGGATTGGCAGATAAACGTTCCAGGATTTAGATGTTTCAGGCAGGATAGAGAGGGATGTAGAAGAGGTGGGGGAGTTGCACTGCTGGTTAAGAGGAATATCACAGCTGTACGACGGGAGGACACCTCGTTGGGCTCAGGCAGCGAGGCAATATGGGTAGAGCTCCGGAATAGGAAGGGTGCAGTCACAATGTTGGGGGTTTACTATAGGCCTCCCAATTGCTGGCGGGAGATTGAGGAACAGTTATGTAGGCAGATTTTGGAAAGATGTAAAAGCAATAGGGTTGTGGTGGGTGATTTTAACTTTCCCTATATTGACTGGGAATCACTTAGTGCTAGGGGCTTGGATGGTGCAGAATTTGTAAGGTGCACCCAGGAGGGCTTCCTGAGACAATATGTGGTTAGTCCAACTAGGGAAGGGGCAATACTGGACCTGGTATTAGGGAATGAACCTGGCCAGGTGGTCAAAGTTTTAGTAGGGGAGCATTTTGGGAAAAGTGACCATAATTCAGTAAGTTTCAAGGTATTGGTGGATAAGGATAACAGGAGTCCTCGGGTTAAGGTGCTTAATTGGGGGAAGGCTAATTATAACAATATTATGCAGGAACTGAGGAATCTAGACTGGAGGCGTATGTTTGAGGGCGAATCAACTATTGACATGTGGGGGGCTTTCAAACATCAGTTGATAAGAATTCAGGACCGGTGTGGTTCTGCTAGGGTGAAGGAGAAGTATGGCAAGTTTCAGGAACCTTGGATAACGAAGGATATTGGGAGATTAGTCAAAAAGAAAAGGAAGCATTCATAAGGGCTAGAAGGCTGGGAACAGATGAAGCCCATGGAGAATATAAAGAAAGTAGGAAGAAGCTTAAGCAAGGAGTCAGGAGGGCTAAAAGAGGTCATGAAAAGTCATTGGCAACCAGGATTAAGGAAAATCCCAAGGCCTTTTATACATAAGTAAAAAGCAAGAGGGTAGCCAGGGAAAGGGTAGGCCCACTCAGGGACAGAGGTGGGAATCTGTGTGTTGAGCCAGAAGAAATGGGAGAGATACTAAATGAGTACTTCTCATCAGTATTCACCAAAGAGAAGGACTTAGCGGTCGATTTGTCTAGGGAAGAGTATGGAGATAGCCTGGATCATGTTGAGATCAAAAAAGAGGTGTTAGGCAATTTGAAGAATATTAAAGTGGATAAGTCCCCTGGGCCAGATGGAATCTACCCCAGAGTACTGAGGGAGGCAAGGGAGGAGATTGCTGGGGCCTTGACAGAAATCTTTGTATCCTCATTGGCTACGGGTGAGGTCCCAGAGGACTGGAGAATGGCCAATGTTGTTCCATTGTTTAAGAAGGGTAGCAGGGATAATCCAGGAAATTACAGACCGGTGAGCCTGACGTCATTGGTAGACAAATTATTGGAGAAGATTCTTCATGACAGGATTTGCCACCATTTGGAAGCAAATGGGCGTATTAGTGAGAGGCAGCATGGTTTTGTGAAGGGGAGGTTGTGTCTCACTAACTTGATCGAGTTTTTCAAGGAAATGACAAAGATGTTCGACGATGGAAGGGCAGTAGATGTTATCTACATGGATTTCAATAAGGCCTTTGACAAAGTCCCTCATGGCAGACTGGTACAGAAGGTAAAGTCGCACGGGATCAGAGGTGAGCTGGCAAGATGGATACAGAATTGGCTTGGTCATAGAAGACAGAGGGTAGCAGTGGAAGGGTGCTTTTCTGAATGGAGAGCTGTGACTAGTGGTGCTCCACAGGGATCAGTGCTGGGACCTTTGCTGTTTGTGGTATACGTAAATGATTTAGAAGAAAATGTAACCGGGCTAATTAGTAAGTTTGCAGACGACACTAAGGTTGGAGGAGTTGCAGATAGTGAAGAGGATTGTCAAAGGATACAACGGGATATAGATCGGTTGGAGACTCGAGCGGAGAAATGGCAGATAGAGTTTAATCCGGACAAATTTCAGGTAATGCATTTTGGAAGGTCTAATACAGGCAGGAATTATACAGTAAATGGCAGAACCCTTAAGTGCATCGACGGGCAGAGGGATCTGGGTGTACAGGTCCAGAGGTCACTGAAAGTGGCAACGCAGGTGGATAAGGTAGTCAGGAAGGCATACGGTATGCTTGCCTTCATCGGCAGGGATATTGAGTATAAAAGCTGGGAAGTCATGCTGCAGCTGTATAGAACCTTGGTTAGGCCACACTTGGAATATTGCGTGCAATTCTGGTCACCACATTACCAGAAGGATATGGAGGTGTTGGAGAGGGTGCAGAGGAGGTTTACCAGGATGCTGCCTGGTCTGGAGATTATTAGCTATGAGGAGAGGTTGGAGAAACTCGGATTGTTCTCACTAGAGCGACAGAGATTGAGGGGCGACTTGATAGAAGTTTACAAAATTATGAGTGGCATGGACAGAGTAGATAGTCAGAAGCTTTTTCCCAGGGTGGAAGAGTCAATTACTAGGGGACATAGATTTAAGGTGAGAGGAGAAAACTTTAGCGGAGATGTGCGGGGCAAGTTTTTTATGCAGAGGGTAATGAGTGTCTGGCATTCGCTGCCAGAGGAGGTGGTGGAAGCAGGTACAATAGTGGTGTTTAAGAGGCAGCTTGACAAATACATGAATAAGATGGGAATAGAGGGATACGGACCCCGGAAGTGCAAAATGTTTTAGTTTGACACGCAATATGATCAGCGCAGGCTTGGAGGGCCAAAGGGCCTGTTCCTGTGCTGTAGTTTTCTTAGTTCTAGCATAGTCTATCAAAGCTCCTCGTAACTTGAAGACCTCCAATAAATCTTCCCCTTAACTTTTTCTCTTCTTAGGAGGACAATGTTCGCTTCTCTCATCTCTCCACATAACTACCTGCCAGGGATTCATAAAGGGTTTGAATAACTTCAATACTTTTGTGCCCTATTTTGCTACTTATAAAGCCCAAAATCCCATATCCTTTTTTTTAAAACAAGCTATTCAACTTGTCCTGCCATCTTCAAAAATTGCCATAATGACTCTATGACTCAGTACAAGGGAACCTCCAGGTCCCCATATTCCTACACCCCTAAATTGTACCATTTAGTTTATATAGCCTCTCATTTTTTCTCTCACTTCTCTATTATTTTGCATCAGCCATTAGTCTGAACGTTTCTTCATCTGAAAGCCCAAAAGGTGAATTTTCACAGGATATTCGGCAATGAAGGCATCAATGTCAATCCTGTTCATATCCAATATGCAGGCATTTGCACTTTCTAGCAGGAGGGGATAGGGGGGGAGGTGGGTGTGTCTGACTGGATAGTGATTAAAGTCGGAACCTTAGCAGGCTGTTCCTGCTATGGCAAATTGAAGCACTCAGCTACTATCCCAACTGAGATTAGGCAATTCAGTGTAGAGCAGGAACTGAATCTTGAACCTTCCTAATATACACAGAAATTGAATCCGCAATCTTTCGGTTTATGGATCAGTTATGTGTTGCCTTTCATGCGGGCCAGCAGAGGGAGCAATTTGCTCACAAGCTGTGTCTCAATTCAAACTCAATAAAACCTCACATCACACATACACACACAGTGCTCTTCATAAATGTAAATACTGTATTTTTAAAACAATCTAAATGTAATCCATATCTGTACGAAAAATACAACACAGCTATTCTTAGTCACATTCCAGACAAAGATGAAAACTGTCATTCTACAATGGTGAACCAAAACTTCTTATCACCCTGCCTCTCCTCACCTTGTTGCCACATTCAAAATAACCTCTCCTAAATCTTTCATTCAAAGCCCACTGAAAATGGGAAGATGCAGCAAAATAAATCATGAAAGGGGGCAGGCCAATAGCAATGCCTGCACGTTCTCTCTCTCTTTCTCTCTCCTCAGTGATGCAAAGGAAAAAGCAGTACCAAGCCAATATGAAAAGAAAAGGCTTGCTCAGTCACCAGAAACACCAACAGGGAAATTACACTTACCAATCAGATCCTCACAGGAAGATTGGATGCACAAAAACTGCAGGGAAAAAACTTTTAAAATGATGCTACACCCATCACTCATTTTAACTTCCCTCACATAACCCTTTCTTTATTGGCTCCCACGGACCTCCTCAGAGGTTTCACGCCACTGGGGCAATATTCACACCTTCAGAGTTACAGGCGTACCAATAAGCAAATAATGCAATGGAAAACATCAAATATCGCACAGTTATCACCTTTCTTTGTCTGATTATTTCCATAAGCTCACATTTGACTAATAATAGGCACTGACCTGTTTCAACTGCTGGGTTGGCTTTGTCTGCACGGTGGATTTGGAGTCTACTTGCATGTCCTTGTAACCAAATGGTGACAATGACCTCATATAGCTGACAAATCCTGATATAGACTTCTTAACCGTATTCACAAAGTAACCTAGAAAATAAAGAACCATTTATTTACTTCTCGGCAATTTCATTTTGCTCCATTTTTCCTTTGATTGTCTCCTCCATGTTCTTTGGCTAGAGGGACAAGCTGAAGGTCTACTGCAAGGTCTCTGCTAATCCCTCTCTGCAGCCAGTTGCAAGAAGGTGTATGACAGCACTCTGGAGCCAGCTTCCTTGTGATGAGTGGTCAGAACAGCTCAGCACTTTCCCCAGACTGGGCACATAACTAAGCATGTGGAAAAATGCACTCTATCATTTTATAACTCAGTATACACAGCCCCAGTCTGCTGTACCTTTCAAGGTTGTTTCACATCTTTTTTAAAGTCCTCTGGATGCCTTAATGAGATGGTCTTTTTATCATCTACCAGTTTCATGCAAATCTAATTAGGAGTCTCTCACTAACTAATATATTAGGAAACAAATTTGTGGTTTGCAATAACAATACCCAGTATTGTAGAGATACAGACCTCTATCTACCATTATGGTGCCCCAGTGCTATATAGTGGCAGATCTGTGTCTATCAGTGTTGCACCTGAGTGTTGTACAGTTCAAAATGCTCCATTCAGACATTTTTTTTTGATGGGATGCGGGCATTGCTGGCTCGGCTAGCATTTGTTGCCCATCCCTAATTGCCCTTGAGAAGGTGGTGGTGAGCCACCTTCTTGAACCACTGCTGCTCATAAAAAAGTCCATATCCTAAGTTTTGATAACAAAGTCAAGCACTGCTATCCCTGGTCTACCAAGCTCCACATTCTCCACCAAACTGATTTCCAGATGCTCATCCTCAGCTTCTTACACCCTACATACCCTCAGTGATCTCCTTCAACCTTGTATCTTCACAGCCACACTCTTCTCCCTTAACACCACTGGCAGCAGCATATGTGCTCCAGCTCTCTGGAATTTCTCCCCAAAACATTTGTTTTGTCTCAATACTTTCAAATGTCCTTTTCTTCTATTTAATTTTACTTTTATGCTCTCTTCAAGTCTTTCTAATCAGTGTTCATTTATGCTTCCCATTTGGTAAGATGCCTTTTTTAAAAAGAGAGCACTGATGCCACTTCAGATACCTTCCTTCCACCATATGATGAAATGCCAATGCAACTGGGAGGAACACTTGGGAGGGTTGCTGTAACAATGACTAAAAGGCGCTGGGCACATTTCTGTTTTGTAGCGATTTATCATTTTCCCAGATTTTCTTCCCCAAACTCTCCCACCTTCTGCTCTGCATTGGTGGAAGCTTAGGAACACGAACCAAGTGTTGATGGCAAAACATCAATGTTCTCTATTTACTACAAGGAAAGGGAAGTGACAAAATAACTTAAGCACAGGTTCTGGAATAGTCATGCACTATCTTCTGTTCAACTGAAAGATGTTACCCTGTAAAAACAAACTTACCCAGCCTTCGCCTTTTTACTGATATCCATTCAATTTCATCATTAGACGCCTGGACACTGGGGGGAAAAAGAAAGACCAAAATGACATCAATTTAGGAAACAACATGGTGAGACATATGTGCCCCAGCTCATACCACATATAAGGAAAAAAGTGCAATTTTAAGGGTTTCTTGTGATGAAAGGGCTTTTCTCCACTGCGAAATCTGCTTTTTAAAGAATCAGACTCTCGATGAAAACATATTTGGCAAACATTTAATTTTTCTTCACAGAACGGTGCTCAAAACCATCAGATATCCCGTTTAAGGGGGAGCCAGTCGCAAAATATCACTTGCCAATGGGGTTGATTTGCATCATTGTGTTAAATGTTTAGATGCAAAAATTTTTTAAACCAAAAACATTCTGAGAATTTGTTTGGCTTCCCTTTCAGAAATCCTATTATGACTGTTCATTATAGGTATTGAGCTCCTGGAATAATGCAATTTGCAAATACGAAGTGCTCAGAAAGCCAGTCCTCTTGTTGGTGTTTATCTCCACAGCACTGCCAACAATAGTTGTAAATCAGTTTACTGCAGCATTGAATAATGGATATATAACAAGAATGTATATATGACTTATAATGTCCTAGGGTGTTTCATAAGAGGGTTATTAATCGAGGTTTGACATATTCTGATGGGAGAAGGGAGTGAGCCAAAAGTTCTGGGACACATTGGTACCAATGACATAGAGGGGTCCTATACGTGAGGTCCTATGGTCAGACTTTCCGGAGCTAGGGAAGAAGTTAAAAAAGTAAGACCTCGAAAATCTGAATTATTCCCAGTGCCATGCACCAGTGAGGGTAGAAATAGGAAGGTAGGGAAGAACAATGTGTGCTTTGAGGAAGGGCTTCAGATTCCTGGGGAATGGGGACCAATGCTCAGGCAACAGATGCCTATTCAAAAGGGATAGATTACACCTCATTGGGACCAATGTCCTCACAGGGAGGTTCAATAGTGTGGTTGGGGAGGGTATAAATGAAATTAGCAGGGGGGAAGGAGGGGCATCAGCATAAAGTAGACAAGAGGAATAAGAATTTGAGGGTTCTGGACAAGATCCAGAGGAGATTTGCCAGAATGGCTCCAGGAATGAGCGAATTTAGTTACAAGTTTAGTTTGGAGTGACCTGGGTTGTTCTCCTTGGAGCAAAGGAGATTGAGGAGAGCTTCAATAGAGGTGTACAAGATTATGACTGGTTTAGATAAGGAAGATGAAGAAAGGTTGTTCCCAGGAACTGGTAATACAAGGACCAGGGCACACAGATTTAAGGTTCTGGGCAAGAGATACGGGGGGAACTGACGAAGAATTTTTTTTACGTAGTGTGTGGGAATAATCAACTTCTCAACAGCAATTAGTGATGAGCAATAAATGATTTAACCAACGATGCCCACACTCTGTGAAATAAAAAAAATAACTTGCTGCCTATAGGATGACGATCAATGATTTCAAAAAGGAAATTGGATAGGCATTTGAATGGAAATAAACTTGCAGGACCACAAGGTGAAAGTAAGGTCATTACCTGACTGGATAGCACTACAGAGAGCAGACATGCTGTAATGACAATGACCAAACTACCCAATTAGATATTGGGACAGGTGACCAAAAGCTTGGGCAGTGAAGTAGGTCTCAAGGAATGTTTTGAGGAGGAGAAGCTTTGAGGGACTTCCAGCACTTCAGGCCTACACACAGCCACCAATGATAGAGCAAGAAATAAAAACAAAAAGCTAAAAGCTACTGCGGATGCTGGAAATCCAAAACAAAAACAGAATTACCTGGAAATGATAGAGCAAGGATGTGCAAGAGGTGCATAGATGTCTCAGAGGACTGTAGGAGGTTACAGAGAGAAAGAGGGGCAACAACAGCATAGAAGGATTTGAAAACAATGATAGAATGGTTACAGCACAGGAGGCCATTTGGTCCTTCAAGTCTGTGCTGTCCCTCTGAAGGCAAAATTCACATAATGCTACTCCCCTTTCCACATAGCCCTCAGTTTTTCCGTTTCATTTAATGATCAAATAAAGATGAGAATATTAAAACTGAAACCTTGACGGACAAAGAGGCCAGTTTGTCAGCAAGCACTGGGATGGAGGATGCGTGGGACTAGTTCAAGTTAGGGCACGGGCAGCAGTTCATCAAGGTAGTGGGGGTCCAATAGAAGTGCATTGGAATGGATAAGTCTGGAGATGAATAACAGTCAGTAGTTAGGAGACCATGGATTTACATGTCATAGCTAATGAGACATATTGCAGTGTAAGCATCAGTTTATAAAGGTGACGGATAGCTGCTTGCTGTCGGGCCTGAGGCCGTTTTGTTGCTGTCTGACTCGAGGCCCCACCACTCCCCCGCAAGGCCGAACTGACTTCCGACACCCACCTCTGATAGTTCCTCTTGACGGGAACAGCGCTACTCCGGTTAGGAACACTGAGTTGCGGTGCTCCCGGCCCGGCAGAGAAGAGCGACGTGATATTGCCTCGGATCCATTCGTACATGTCCCGCCACAGAGGCGAGGAGCGAAGCCTCGGCTGGGCCTGGCCCGTTGCCAGGGAAACGCAACAGGCGCACGCGCACTCAGCCCTGTTGGATGAATTTTCAGCTTCTCTCCTCCTCAAAGAGGCAGTTGGCCCGAGACGGACGTGTCTTCACTTGACTTTGTAGAAGGTGAAGTAGTGTTGTTGAATTTCAGCCTTTGGACGCCGAAAACCGTCTCTGAATCTAATACACTTTGTCCCTCTGCTTCGCCATTAGTGGTTGTGCCTTCAGCCCTGATATTTCCTTCTAAACTTCTCAGCCTCTTTTATTCTTTCGCGTGGGTATCACTGGCTAGACCAGCATTTATTGCCCATCCCTAATTGTCCTGGTGGTGGTGAGCTGCCTTCTTGAACTGCTGCAGTCCATGTGGTGTCAGAACACCTACAGTGCTGTTAGGATGGAGTTTCAGGATTTTGGCCCAGCCACGGTGAAGGAACAGTGATATAATTCCAAGTCAGGATCTTGTGTGGCTTGGAGGCGAGCTTGCAGGTGGTGATGTACCCATACATCTGCTGCCCTTGTCCTTCCAGATCCTTTAAGACCCTCCTTAATACCAACCTCTTTGGCTAAGCTTTAGGTCACCCCAATGACCACCTCCTGCTTTGGTGCAGTATCTATTTCTTTTCATTTATGCCCCTGGGATGCTCTTTAGGATATTTTTCAGTGTTGCAGGCACTTTAACAATGTTGCTGCATCAAATTTGGTTGTACCTTCTCTGTTTGTAGGGTTGGCACCATTTTTGATTGAGAGGTGTATTAGGAGACCACGTGCTCAGTTCTGAACTATGACAGCCCAGGTTTGGGGGAAGCTGTAATTTATAGAAATTGTAACTGGATGGGGCAGAAACATTTTTGAGTGCTGTTATAATAAAATCATGATGATCTGTTTTTAGTGATACTGATTGATGGATAAATATTGGTCCAGGACACTGACCAGCGAGGACTTCCCTGCTCAGCATTCGTTCAACTAGATATGTTAAAAACTGTGAAAGAAATCTGTGAATGCACAGTTCTTGAATATGTTCGGATAGATAGATTTTTAGATACTAAGGAATCAAGGGATATGTGGATAGGAATTGAAAGATGGAGTTAGAGTTCAAAGGGCTGAAAGGCAGAATAGGTTCGAAGGGTTGAATGGCTTACGCCTGCTATTAAATGAGTTAAGTGAGGCACAGACATCTCAAACATTGGTCATCGTTGAAGCTCAGGTAGGAGAATTGTTCTCCTCCCCATTCTCTTCCTTCCTCTTCCAAAAGCTTATCTTGTTCATCGAGGCCTCTGCTCATTCTCCAAGTCCTACTCGATTCCAAGAGTAGTGCACCTATTCCTAGTGCACCCATGTCTAGGAGCAACTGATTTGTGAAGAAGTCTTGAAGTCAGGTACTTCAAAACCTGCCACACTCTTTCCACTAGCCTTTAAAACTTGAAACAACTATGGGAAGCATCAAAAATGTATAGAATTTTCACAACTGCCAGAAAAAATCAACTAACAATTAATGTATAAGTAGTGGAGGTCCACATTCAGCTGTGGAGAGTTAAGCGAGGGCGTTGGCTAGTGCTGAGCTCCAAAATTGCAGCACTGGCATCAAATCAGTTTTACACAATGATTAATTTCATGATCTGCCTGCTCTATATGATGACATTAAGTGTGTGCGCTAACGCCTTTATCAAGATGCCATCCATAAAACTTCGTACCAGAGGTGTGCGCCCTCGCTGCGAACCTTAATTGCACTAGTAGTTCCCAGTAAATGGGCACTTCTGAGCCCAACTTAAGGCTCATGAATCTTCCCAACAAGCTTGTGCCAAGCATGAATAAACCTTTGTTATTCAGTTAGTATAAGGTAGACATGATACAGGAAGTCTCATTTTATTGCATTTAAAGCAATTCTAAATTATGCATAAACCCAAGATATTTAATTCAAATTTTGTAGTGTGCAATAAATGGTTGCTTTCTTTATAAAACGGTTGTTTGTGCCTGTAGTTTCTTCAGGAAAAAGAGTCCATTAAGTGAAATATAAAATAAAGCTTGTGGTGATAAAAAGATATTTCCCAAAATTTAAGCGTCAAATCACTTTGCACATTTTTACTCCCACAGTGGTCCAAACCAAAGGTTATTAATGATATTTGCCTTGCTGGATATGACATGAGCCATCCTTGAAATGCAAAAGAACAAACATTCTATCAGATTGTGGTGTAGATTATAAGCAGGAATGGGAATCTTATATAAGCAGTAGTAATGAACAATATTGCATTTTGTCAGTATTTTTACAGAACTTACAATCCACACTTCATCCTCTGATTTGTAAGAGACAATAGTTGCAACAATTTCTTAATTATACTGATGATACTAAACCTGGACTGGTGCCTGCACTATGGTTTTTATACTGTTATGGACAGGAAAAAATTCTGAGAGAGAGATGGCGGGATAACTTTTCTCTTGGTTGTCCGCACAAGAAGTGTATTTTAGAGGGAGCGTTTTAAAACCCTTTTCGTGTTGTGATGGTGTTGACTATGGCTAATATTTAAGGAACGAATGTACGCATTGCAACAGTTATACATTCCTTTTTGGTGCAAAAACACAACAGGAAAAGTGACTCAACCATTGCTAACAAAAGAAATTAAGGATAGTATTAGATCCAAAGAGCAATCATTGTCACAATCCCAGCTGAGGTTATCCATGGACAAGCCTAATCATAGAGTGGAACCCAGCTTGATGGATCCTAACTTTTGTTTGTTTGTTTAGATACTTGGAGAGTAGCTACTGAACAGAGGCACAGGAGTCAGTTGATGAACTTTTAACAAAAGTATAAAACATTTATTCAACAAGAAAAGATGAACTATATTACAAAAACAAAAATACCTGGAAAAACTCAGCAGGTCTGACAGCATCTGCGGAGAGGAATACAGTTAACTGTATCCCTCTCCGCAGAAGCTGTCATACCCGCTGAGTTTTTCCAGGTATTTTTGTTTTTGTTCTAGATTTCCAGCATCCGCAGTATTTTGCTTTTAACTATATTACAATACTCCTTCACCCACAGCTATACCTTTACAGATGTATACAGATTTGTAAGGATAACACAAGCTACAAAAACTATCTTATACTCTAATGTCCACAGTAAGTACACAGTCTATGTAAACGTATGGCACCCAAAGACACATCACACTCTGAAACCAAGTGACAGATGCCACCTCAAACAGATGCTATGGATCTCTCCTCAACTTCCTCCAGACACTATTCACACCATGAGCCAACCAGTCTCACTGAATTCTGTCCTTCACACAAGGGTTTCCAATATTCACTCTCCAAGACCTCGCCTTGGAATCTTCTCCCAAACCGACGCTTTCTCTCAGTGCGTTCCTCAGGGGGTTTCGAACTCTCCTTCTGATGTTCCTGTTCCCTGGGTCACCACATGCATTCAAGTTGTCTTCCACGCACTCTCTCTCGCCAACTCAGCGTTAACAGTAGACCACTGCTTCACATGCCCATTGCAAAGAGTTATAGTTTTTCAGTTGTCTCTTTGGGCCTTCTTGTCTCTTGCCAGCTGTTCTCACTTTAAATCTGCTTTCTGAGGCTTTTGTCTCTTTAAATCTGAAGCTTGGAGCCTTTCCCTCTGCCCCTCACTCTTAACTTCATTAACAGGACCTTTTCCCAGGTTCCTATACTTCCTTTGACTAGAAAGTCTTCTTTGCACTTTCCCCTCTTCCACTCCCCAGGATTTTTTGCGTTTTTCTTTAGCTGGGGACTAGCTGTCTGTCTCTTTTGCTCCATTCTCTCCTGGCAACAACTTTCATAACAAACTGGACTCAAACAGCTTCCAAAACAACTGCTGTTACTCTTCTTCTGTGTGTCTCTGTGGGAGGGACCTGCCTCTCTGGCCCTATGTTGCTAGGCAACAGTCAGTTTTCTACTGTTGTGTTTGTTTAACTTCTCTCTAGGGGTCGTAAAACTCCTCATTAGAAATGCAAGCACCTTTTTAAAGTGAAACTAATACTCCATTTGACCTTTCTTAACACACACATACAGAAATATAAATCAAACTTAAACTTTAAAGCTAAAACTAAATCCGCCCTCACGCCTTCTCCTCCCTCCCAGAAACATGATAGGGTCCCCCTTGTCCTCACTTATCACCCCACCATCCTCCGCATTCAAAGGATCATCCTCCGCCATTTCCGCCAACTCCAGTTATATGCCACCACCGAACACATCTTCCCTTCACCCCCCCCTGGTGGCATTCCGTAGGGATCGTTCCCTCCGTGACACCCTGGTCCACTCCTCTATCACCCCCTACTCCTTTTCCCACGGCACCTCCCCACGCAAACGCAGAAGATGCAACACCTGCCCCTTCACTTCCTCTCTCCTCACCGTCCAAGGGCCCAAACACTCCTTTCAAGTGAAGCAGCATTTCACTTGCATTTCCCCCAACTTAGTCTACTGCATTTGTTGCTCCCAATGTGGTTTCCTCTACATTGGAGAGACCAAATGCAGACTGGGTGACCGCTTTGCAGAACACCTTTGGTCTGTCCGCAAGAATGACCCAGACCTCCCTGTCGCTTGCCATTTCAACACTCCACCCTGCTCTCTTGCCCACATGTCTGTCCTTGGCTTGCTGCATTGTTCCAGTGAAGCTCAACGCAAACTGGAGGAACAGTACCTCATCTTCCGATTAGGCACTTTACAGCCTTCCGGACTGAATATTGAGCTCAACAATTTTAGATCTTGAACTCTCTCCTCCATCCCCACCCCCTTTCCGTTTCTTCCCCCTCCTTTTTGCTTTTTCCAATAATTTATATAGATTTTTTCTTTTCCCACCTATTTCCATTAATTTTAAATGTATTTCCACCATTGTTTATTTCTACCTTTTAGTATTCCCCCACCCCCACTAGAGCTATCTGTACCTTATCTGTCCTGTCTTATACTCTTAATTAGCACATTCCTTTAGATAATATCACCACCTTCAACACCTCTTTGTTCTTTTGTCTGTGACAGCTTTTGGTTATCTCCTCCTTTCACTGGCTGCTTGTCCCAACAAACCCCCACCCCCGCTCCTTAAACCAGCTTATATTTCACCCCTTTCCTAATTTTACTTAGTTCTGTTGAATGGTCATGAGGACTTGAAACGTCAACTGTACTCTTCTCCGCCGATGCTGCCAGACCTGCTGAGTTTTTTCAGGTATTTCTGTTTCTGTTTTTGTTTTGGATTTCCAGGATTTCCAGCATCCGCAGTTTTTTGTTTTTATCTCTGGAGTATTGTGTGCAGTTTTGATCTCCTTATCTAAGAAAGGATATACTTGTCATAGAGGGAGTGCAGTGAGGGTTCACCAGACTGGTTCCTGGGATGGCAGCATTGTTGTATGAGGAGAAATTGGGCCGACTAGGCCTATATTCACTGGAGCTTAGAAGAATGAGAGGAGATCTCATTGAAACGTATAAAATTCTGACAGGGATGGACAGACTGGATGCAGGGGTGATATTTCCTCTCACTGAGGGGGTGGGGTCTAGAACAAAGGGTCACAGTCTCAGGATACGAGGTAGACCGTTTAGGACTGGATGAGGAGAAACCTCTTCACTCAATTCTCTACCACAGAAGGCTGTGGTGGCCAAGTCACTGAATATATTTAAGAAGGAAATAGAAAGATTTGTGGACTCTAAAGGCGTCAAGAATACGGGGAGAGCGCAGGAATATGGCATTGAGATAGAGGATCAGCCATGATCATAGTGAATGGCGGAGCAGGCTCAAAGGGTCGAATGACCTACTCCTGCTCCTATTTTCCATGTTTCTATGTTTAGTAATAGACACAAAGCAGGCTTTTAGGTAACAAAAGTAAAAATAGCTGGAAAAACTCAGCAGGTCTGACAGCATCCGTGAAGAGGAAGACAGAGTTAACGTTTCGAGTACGTATGACTCTTCATCAGAACTAAAGAGAAATAGAAACGTGGTGAAATATAAGCTGTTTAAGGGGGGTGGGACAGTTGGGGAGCTGGATAGAGGGGCAGTGATAGGATGAGGCAAAGGAGAGATTGCCAAAGATGTCATAAACAAATGGTTAAAGGGGTGTTGACAGTGGTGATATTAGCTAAAGGATGTGCTAATGGTGATATTAAGGGTAGAAAGCAGGATGAGCAAGTGATAGATAGTCCTAGTGGGGGTGGGGTGGGGAGAGGAGATCGAAATAGGCTAAAAGGTGGAGATAAAACAATGGATGGAAATAAATTTTAAAAATAATAATAGAAATAGGTGGGAAAATAAAAAAAAATATATAATAATCATTAGAAAAAAGGGGTTGAGGATGGAGGAGAGAGTTCATGCTCTGAAGTTGTTGAACTCAATGTTAAATCCGGAAGGCTGTAAAGTGCCTAATCGGAAGATGAGGTGCTGTTCCTACAGTTTGCGTTGAGCTTCACTGGAACATTGCAGCAGGCCAAGGACGGACATGTAGGCGTGAGAGCAGGATGGTGTGTTGAAATGGCAAGCGACAGGAAGGTCTAGGTCATGCTTGCGGACAGACCGAAGGTGTTCCGCAAAGTGGTCACCCAGTCTGCGTTTGGTTTCTCCAATGTAGAGGAGACCACATTGGGAGCAGCGAATGCAGTAGACCAAATTGAGGGCAGTGCAAGTGAAATGCTGCTTCACTTGAAAGGAGTGTTTGGGCCCTTGGACAGTGGGGAGGGGGGAAGTAAAGGGGCAGGTGTTATTATATATTTATAATTATATATTTTTATATATATTTTTTCTTTTCCCACCTATTTCTATTATTATTTTTAAAATTTATTTCCATCCATTGTTTTATCTCCACCTTTTAGCCTATTTCAATCCCCTCCCCCCCCACCCCACCTCCACTAGGGCCATCTGTCACTTGCTCATCCTGCTTTCTACCCTTAATATCACCATTAGCACATCCTTTAGCTAATATCACCACCGTCAACACCCCTTTGACCTTTTGTTTATGACATCTTTGGCAATCTTTCCTTTGCCTCCACCTATCACTGGCCCTCTGTCCAGCTCCACCGGTCCCACCCCCCTTAAACAGCTTATATTTCACCACATTTCTATTTCTCTTTAGTTCTGATGAAGGGTCATACGAACTCGAAAAGTTAACTCTGTCTTCCTCTCCACAGATGCTGTCAGACCTGCTGAGGTTTTCCAGCTATTTTTGTTTTTGTTTCAGATTTCCAGCATCTGCAGTATTTTGCTTTTATCTTAGGCTTTTAGGTAAGTTTAAATCAGAATTAAAGGTAGGCCTGAATTTCACACTCCTCTATTTGGGGAGCGTGAAATAGAAGGAATGGGCTTCCCTCTGGGTTCCCACCCATCCCAGCCTCTCAAAATTTTTACGCTGGGGCAGGTGAGGCTTTGGACGGGCTGCCCGCCTTTGCCCCAAAAGAAATTGGATGGGCACTTGATAGAAATAAACTTGCAGGTCTTCGAGGATGGAGTGGTGGAATTTAACTGACTGGATTGCTCTACTGAGAGCCGGCATGGACTCAATGGGCCAAATGGCTCCTTCTATGCTGTATCAAAATCCATCTGGTTTAAATATTGCATTGAAACTTGAGATGTTTGCAAGGTGACTATCCAGAACAAAGCAGACTGCTTCACTGATGTCTTATTTACTGCCTTAAGCATTCATTCCTTTCATTACCAGCACACTGTGGCTGCAGCATGTACCATCCAATGTTCCTTCAGCCACCCAAAAGCTTCTGCACAGGCAGCGTACAAGATGGCCCCTTTAAGTTACTGTGCGTGTGTGCGACTGTACAAAAATTTAAAGGGGCTGCACTTAAACAAATCGCCTGTGCAGCCCAAAAAAATTAGAGAGCAAGTTGGTACCAGCCACATGACTGCAGCAACTCTCCAAAGCTTCTTTGACAGCACCTCCCAAATTCACGATCTCTACCCGCCCCAGAAGGGCAAAGGTGGCAGGCACGAGGTTTCCTTTCAAGTCATGCAACATCCTGACTTGGAGATATATCACCATTTCTTCATGGTCAGTGGGTTGAAACACTGGAATTCCCCACCTAACAGCACACAACAGTGGAAGTACCTTCATCATATGGACTGCAGAATTTCAAGGAAGCAGTTCACCACCATCTTCTCAAGGGCAATTGGGAATGGGCAATAAATGCTGGTCTTCGCAGCGATGCCCACATCCCATGCATGAATAAAGAAATGAAGAAATTTAGATGCTGCCGTCATGATCTTTCAAATTACTCTCGATTCAGGAATCATTCCTTGACGTTGGAAAACTGCCAATGTTACTTCACTATGAAAGATTAAAGTTATGTACTAGGAAATCATAGGCATATTAGCTTAACATCTGTAGGGAAGATATTGGAATTTATTGTTAGGAACTGATTGACTGAGCACTTGAACAGACATGAATTGATGAGCAAGAGCCAATATGGAATTATAACAAGTCATGTCTAACGATTATAGTTCAATTTGTTGAGGAGATAGCTAACATAGTAGATAAGAGTGTTTATGGGTTTTATTTTTGTGGACTTCCAGAAGACATTTGATAAGGTTCCAATTGACAGATTGTTAACAAAAATGAGAGTACATGGAATCGGAGGCAACTTATTGACATGGATAGGAAATTGGTTAGAAGGAAATAGAGACAGAGAGCAGGAAATTTCAAGATTGAGATTGATTTTTGTTAGGCAAGGATAATAAGGAGTATGGAACCAAGGTGGCTAAATGGAGGCAATATGCAGATCTGCCATTGAATGACAGAACTGGCTCGAAGGACATTCAGGCCTACTCGTGTACCTCTGTCCTTCCTATGAGGGAGGGAAGTAGGTGGTAATCAGCAGCATTAAACCAACAGCCTGATGCCAAAAGATTTCATGGGGTCCATAATCAATGTTCAGAATTCCCAGGGCCACTTTCATTGTGCTCCTACCACTGATAATGGAGGAGTCTGAGATGTTGGCTGATAGTCATACTCGAAAAAATTCATACCTCTGCAAGTCTGCCGCTTGAATAATCTGTGGGACGGCCCTCCCAACTTTAGCACCAGTCCCTTACTGTTTGTGAGGAGAACTTTGTAAGTTCATTGCCAATGCTTCAGTTCCCACTGAGTGGTCTATAATGGCTCTTATTCATTTTTGTAGCGGTGGCATGCTAAGCCATTTTGGAAGGTAGTTAAAAGTTCCTCGTTTTTAGTGGTTTGATGCCAGGGAGTGGCTTCAGAGGGCAATCACTTCAGTGTAAGACTGAAGAAACATATGTGCCAGATCAGGTAAGGATGACAGTTTTCATTTACCTCTGGACATTCCTGGTTCCAGCTGGATTGTTATGACAATCTGACAGCTTCATGGTCAGTTACCATTATCAGCTTTTTATCTTTTTTAAAAGAAAACTGAATAAAATGCTGCCGTTTGATCGGCACTCAACCCACCAACCTAAACATTCACTCCCTCCATCACCAGTATACACTAAAGATGCACTGCAGCAACCCACCAAGTCTCCTTCAACAGCATCTTCCAAACTCATGACCTCTACCAACTAGAAGGAAAAGGGTAGCAGATATATGGGAACACTGCAAGTTCTCCTCCAAGTCACACACCATCCTGGCTTGGAGATATATGACTGTTCCTTTGTTGTTGCTGGGTCAAAAATTTGGAACTCCCTTTCTAATTGTACTGTGGGTGTACCTACACCTCATGAACTACAGCAGTTCAAGAAGGCGGCTCACCATCACTTTCTTGAGGGCAATTAGGGATCGGCAACAAATGCTGGCCTAGCCAGCAAGCTCATATCCCGTGAACAAATTTAAAAAATTGCCAGTTTCTCATTAAATTTATCACTTTCTGAAAATCTCCATTTAACCAAAACCATTGCATCTGTTCTGTCTTTTCTCTTTATTACTTCAAGGAATTGTGAAATGTTGGTCAAGCCTTTTAGAAAACCGTGCCAAATGGTTAAAACTTGTATTTTTCCAAGTGAGTAATTTCACTATCTACTAAATGCTAAGTAAAATAAGTGTAAATAACACATTTTTTGAAGAGGCGACTCAATTTTCCCTTCCTCAAGCTCCTCAATTTTCCTTCACGTAAAGTTTCAGGAAATTATTTAACTATTTCATTCCCAGCTTCACTTTGTGTCCTTGGATGTAAACCTTTAGGTCCAGCTGATTTGACTGCCTTAAATTTCAAAACCTTCTTTTGCATAGTAACTCCCACTAACTGTTTTGAGCCCAACCCTGGTGTTTTATAATCCCATGAATGCTCCTTTACTCAGTCATGATGTTTTATTTTATTTTACAAGCTTTTTGTAAGAACTTGTGGAGGATGGAATTGGGAGTCCCTAGCCAAGTTCATGGTCTTGGTGGGTATCGTTTTGTTTTTTATTTTCAATATATTTTCTAGCAGTACCTTGGCTGAGAGATATTCTGCTCAGTTTCTTCACCATTTGCAAACATACAAACAAACTCACTCACTCAGAGAATCGGTTTCTCACCTCTTCATGCTCTGAACCCACTTTTCTGCGTCTCGAGCTTTTCTCAGATGCTCCTCTTTACATTCCATTCGGTTCATCTCTTTTTCCCTCTCCTCTTTCTTGAATAGTGGTATAACATTAGCAACCCTCCAGACCCCTGGCACCCCTCCTGTCTGTATCCATTCAAGATCAAAAAATTGTGACCAATTCTATTTCTATCTTTGCTCCATTCAGCAGCATAGAATACATTCCATCTGGACCAGGTGGCTCATCAGCTTTCAGTAATGCTAATCTACTTACTATGTTTCCTCTATTATTATCTTGCCCATAACTTCCACCTCCTCTGTCATGTAAATATAACATTAAAAGAAATCATAACTGTGCATATCAAAACTTTATTTCTTTTTGCTATTTTTAAAATGGACTTTTGCTGAAGCACAAAATGGTTGATACAGGTCAGTTGAGTCACAAGATTGGCCATCTGTCCTAGAAGCTTGCAGATCTTACGAGAACAGAAGAGTTCCACTCTCATCCTTGTGGAATCTCACACCCCATTGTAAGGCCGCTTTATAATCATGAAACTAGACGACTAACAGATGAACCGACTCCCCCGAGCTGGGACGCTAACAAAGACAGACATTGAAACTCATTATACCTGGAGAGGCATTAACAGCCACCATTTTGCTCTTAAGGGAAACAATGGATTTTGGCCAGAAGCACAGAAACTGCTTGTGAGGCTGCAATCAACTCATTAATAGGCCATTCCACAATACTCCATGCTTCTAGCCTTTTGGACCATTTTAACAGTACATTTTGAACCTCATAGCTCAGTCTGCTGATGTAACACCAGCCAGAAATCTGCCTTCACATGAGGCCTAGTTTTTCTCTAGTTTACACTTTATAACTTCCTGAACTGTTCTAAGATTCAATTTAATGTTGCTAATGCTAATCTTTTCTTGTAGCCTCTCTTTGCTTCACATATTAGCTTTTTCAATTCCTTCCATAATCTTCCTGGCGATTAATTTAATATTGCTCCTGACATTTGTTTTAAGGCTCTTTTTTCTGCTTTGTGTAAACCTGTATTGCCTTTGTCATATTTTGTTAACATTTACCTGCTTTGTGGAAGGATAGGTCAAACAAGAACTTATCTGTTCAATGTTTGATATTCATTTTATGACGGAGATGAACTGGGGGACAATGTGAGATCCCGTTCACACATGAGCAGCCAATGTTAAAAGTGAGGGAGGGGAGAGTTTATGAACTTTATCAGTGCCAACTCTTTTTTTGTACTTGGCAGTGAGGAGTGGCACACGTAACAAATTATATGTGAAAACACATAGACCTGTTATGTAGTTCAATACAATTCCATGTCAACTTAAAGTTGTATGAAAAGTCTTGGGAGAGATTGGAGCGCACAGACGTGTGTATCTCGTATTGAGATCTGGCGTTATTAGGCCTTTCATGAGCTGATTTAGCTCAAAGATGGCATTGGATAGCAGAGCAATAGCATCCTGTTGAGTTTCATGAACAGTACCATCAATTGTAGATTTCAAGAATGCTGTAATCACCTTAACAAGGGGCTTTTGGCAGCTCTAAGTTTCATGTCCAAACTGGGGACTGAGGGATTCCAGTTTTCCTAAATCAAGGGATTCACCTTTGGGACTATCAAATTGCAGTTACCTGGCTTGAGGTGCTTCTGGCATGTTTCCGACATGTACATGAGGAGTCAAGGAAACATGTTAGAAGAAAATTCAGTGGCATTACCCTGGGTCTCTGGATTACTAGTCCAGCGACAATACCTCTACGCCATCGCCTCCCCCTTGTTCATAAACTTCCCGCATGTTTATCACTCAACAGGTTTCCCTCCTCAGATGGAGGTGCAAATCTAGATGCAAAACCAATGTTTTTCATGCTGTTTCATAGTTTTGCCACCGACAGCCAATTGGTTTCCCATGGGTGGTCAATCTTTGACCAGAGGTGCATTAGATCTAGACCTGTAAGGATCAGGTGGTTCATCAGCAACTGGATCTGGGTCTACTGCTCCAGTAATTGTTCCACTTGAGGGTATGATATAATCCTACTCATCATATCCATTATCAATGCTCCCATGTTCCTGTTCAGCATAGGCATTAAAGGAGATTGAGTCAGAGTATTGGTCATAATCAGCCAAGTCTTCATGCAGGCCTACTTTGGTGTCGTGACTTCTTCTCATCTAACGTGACTGATTAGCACCACTCCCACTGGTACTGCCGCAGCTGCCACTACTGGCACTGTTATTGGTGCACAGAGCTTCAACCATAGTTTCCAAATGCTTGCTTTCCTCTCTTGACTCCAGGAACATCGCTTTCAAATGCTCTATGCGAGAGTCATTTGTCCCTTTCTGTCGCAAAGACTTCATGGGCAGAATCGTCCCAGATTTACGCTAAGTGTGGTAGCATGCTTGAAAAAAGTTGTTTTACTCGCCGGTTGCAATCAATGGCTGGTTTTCGGGCCATATCATCCCATTCCCAGCACGTACCACCTCTTTAATAATGCGTTCACGGGAAAGACACCAGATCACTGGTGGGGCAGCCTCTGATTCACCAGCCCCGCTGCCACCTCAGGCCTTAAGAAATCCAGGTGCCATAGTTAAAGGGCAACACTGCACATAGCTAACACCCTCTAAAGGATTGAAAGCTGCTGGAAAGTTATGGATGTCAAAGGAGGAAACATGCTACCCCCAATTTAGCGACACCTCTCTTGGGCGCCTACTGGAGGCCCACCATCAAGTCCTCTACCCCAGCTCTGGGCGAAGACCAGCCAGCAAAGTCAATATCCAGCATTGGGGGCGGTGGCAGCGGAGTGGCGAACGTCCTGCAAAAGAGTACAGGCACCTGGAGGAATGATTTTCTCCATTCCACCAGGGCAAGTCACTCTTCTCATCACTCTCAGCTCACACATTCACAAACCCATCACACAACCACAGGGATCTCACTCACTACCAGTTCAAGGGACATCACCATTCACTCTCTCACACAGAGCTTCATCTGCCCTGCGGATCATGTCCTCATCCCATCCATGGCACCTTTCACCACCCACACATACCAGGTATCCTTCTGATCTGGTCTGGTAGGCGTCCTGCTTACACTTTCTCCATCTGTCTTCATGCAGGACAAGCTGGCACACAACAAAAACGAGAGGTCGCAGACTGGTGAAGGAATGCCCGATATCAAGGTCCTCACAGACTTTGAAAATAGAGTCATAGAGCTGGCCGTCGATGATCTGGACTATTCCTGTGCTGGCGGTGAGGTCGACAATGCTCAATCAAGTGAGGATCCAGTAACGCAACATCCCATCAAACACCCGTGTTGTGAGTCAGTCCCCATTTTCCGCAGTTCCCTGCCATGCACTAATTATCTTTCCTTGCTTTCGCAGGCACATCTGGGAAGCAGCTGAGGGAGCCCACCATCCAGGTCCTCGACTCAAGCCCCAAAGACAACTCAGACAAAGAATCTGATGATACTCTAATTAAAGGCCCATCACAGCACTCACCCACACCCTACACCAGCGCAGACAGACACACCTCAGTGGAACCTAGTTCTAGACTAGCCTCGGAGTTACAGCCTGGTGAGCACATCGCACTGTCTGATCCTAGGTTTCCGGCACTCAGAGGACTGCTGGAGGCCAGAAATCTGCTGAGTCCGAGTCAGATGAAGAGCCCCTGCATTCAGTCATACCTCAGTTGCCGGAGCTGCAAAGGCAAGCTCGGGATTGGAAGGCGTGATGGAGGAGTCCACCCGCCTTCAGTCTGAGGTGACGCACCAAGGTCAACACTGGTAGGATGGCAGCCGCCATGGAGACCTTGGTCCAGGACATCGGTCTTGCACTGCTGCGCGGCTGAACTCCATCGCTGACGCCATTGTTGGCCTCCAACAATGTGAATGCAAGAGGGGTATGGGGCAGCGCGATCTCACTCCAACTTCCCCTTCTCCTCAAGGAGTTAGCCAGGGCCCCCGTACACCCATAGTTAGGAGGACCAACAGCTCAACAACCCCAGGGCCATCCACCCGGGTGACTCTGGAAATGTCTGGCCGATCCAAATCCCCTCTTATTGTGACCCCAGCAGCCCTAGCTCAACTGGCCAAGGAGGGTGTAGCTGGCCCACAACAGGACACAGAGCAGGCCAGGGACCTCCAGAGGACTCCCACCAAGATCATCAGATAGGGCGTAGCAGTCAGAAGGCTGCCTCCACCTCCACTGTGCATGTCCGGTGGGCACAAAGACATAGTGGCAGGGTTAGGAAGGTTAAGAAGATGTAACGCTTTTGAGTCAAACGTTTAAACTAAATTAACAAAATCAGGGGCAAAGTAAAAAGCAGCCCCTTAAAGGGAAACTGCAAAAACAAAGACAAAATTTAAAAGAAACTTACCAGCATTAAATCAAAATGTGATGAAAAGGTTCTATAAAGCACTCCAGTCCCCGTGGTGCCCACCAAGCATGGAAGGCCTCGATGGTGCCGGCAGAACCGCGTGCTCCCTCTCCAGGGACACCTGGCCGTGAACATAGCCGTGAAAGACGGGCAGACAGTCGGGTCAGACGACCCCCTCAATCACCCACTGCCTGGACCTGTTAATGGCCAACTTGGCCAGACCCAGGAGCAAGTTCACGAGGAGGTCCTCCTCCCTCCCTGCCCCCTTCCACACCGGGTGCCTGTAGATCAAGAGCATGGGACTGAAGTGCAAACAAAACAACGGTATAAGGTTTTTCAAATAACTGAAAAGGGAGCGCAGACTAAGAAACCTTATATAAACATGGTCCATGGACTCCACAAGGCCATAAAAGACGCAGGCATCGTGGGAGTCCATGAACTGACACATCCTGCGGTTGTATGGGACTGCTGCGTGCAATACCGTCCATGCCAGGTCCTTGGTGGAAAATGGGAGGACACCCCTATAGAGGGACCCCCACTGGGCCACTGGATGGCAACAAGGCCAGGGCATGTGTGGACGGTGGGTGAGGGCAAGGAAATGAAGGTGTGCAGCAGCAGCCCATGCAGGAAACCCCTCCGCACCGTGCTAAATGGCAGAGGGCATTTCCGTGAGGCGACTCGGGTTGCAGGGCACCGGCTCCCGAGGGAAGGTTCAGGGCTTGGGGCCAGTGTGGAATTCTGTCCGCACAGGGGTACACTCAGTCGGAAGACCACCATGCACCTGTGCCACCTCGAGTCCCAGCATGACATCAGGGCTGAGAACGACCATCCTAAGGTCTTGAATGGCATTGGCCATGAGCCGGACATCCACGGACATGCGATGCGCCAACTCCTGTGGAATCACCCAGAACACTCCTCCGCCACCCAGCACGTCCCCAATCCTGGTCACCCAGCAGCCACAGCCCTCCTTTCTGCCAACCACTGAAAACGGTGGAGCTGCAGATTCCTGAGCAGCTGCTCTCTGCCGATAGCCACTACTCTTGACAGCGGAGGGGTGCGTTGTGAGGCAACCATGTTCCAGAATTTGATCAGGTCCAAGTAAAAGACGAGCAATGCCTGCAAGGAGACATGAAAGCCCCTCAGGTCTACAAACAGGAGTTGCACGTCATAATTCAGGCCGTGCACCTAGTGGAAGAAATACGTCGCCAGGGCACACCATCTCGGAGGGGGCTCGGCGTAAAGGTATTGCTGCAGGGCCTGAAGACAGAAAGTCACCACCTGGGCATGTAGGCACACCAGCGCCTGACCATCCTCCCTAAGCGGGAGACTCAGAACCTCAGCAGCGACCCAGTGCAGCCTTTTCTCCCAGAAGAAGTCAACAAGCATTCTCTGGATTTTTGTGACAAAATCCAGGGGAGGGGTCAAAGTGACCAGCTGGTACTACAACATGGCGGCAATCAGCTGGTTTCGGACCAGCGCTCGACCCCAGTAAGACAGCACTCGGAGCAGTCCTGTCCCGCGCCGCAGGCGAGTGGTGACTTTGGCCTCCAGCTCCCGCCAGTTCGCCAGCCAGGATTCCTCAGCAGGGCAGAGGTGGACTCCCTGGTAGAGGAAGCTGGTCCTACTCCAGGTGAAAGACCTGAGCTCTTCGAGTAGGGGATCCATCTGCCACTGACTGACCAGGAGTCCAGAACACTTGCCTCAGTTGATCCTGGCAGAGGATGCAGCAGAGTAGACCTCCTGGCACTCGGATTTCCTCCACAGGTCAGCTGGGTTGGTGAACATGAGGAGCATGTCATTGGCGTAAGCCAAGAGGACCACCCCGATGCCCGGCCCATGCAGAACCAATCCGACAACCTCCTCCGCAAGAGGCGCATGAAAGACTCTACGCAGATAGAATACAATTGGCCAGACAGGGAACAGCCTTGACGCACTCCTCTCCCAAAGCGAAGGGACCCGTTAACCTTAATTAGACACTCTGCAGCAGCGTACAGAAGTCCGGGCGATGAAATGCGTCCCGAACACGAATGCTCGCAGAGTCCCAAATAAATTTTCGTGATGCACCCGCTCGAATGCCTTCTCCTGATCACAATACAGGAAGGCACTCGATAGACCAGTCCTCTGGGAGACGTGGATGACGTCCCAGACCAGATGGATATTATCAAAGATGATACAGCCCGGGATCATGTAGGACTGGTCAGGGTGGATCATGTGGTCCAGCACGGTGCCAAGGCAAGAAGACATTGCCCTGGTAAAGATCTTGTAATCCATGCTGAGGAGGGAGACCAGGCACAGTTTTTAAGAAGGTGGAGATTCCCCCCTTTGGCAGCAGGGCAATCACGGCCCTGTGACATGAGAGGGGCATCTCCCCGGTAATGACACTCTCCCCCAGGACCCCCGCATAGTCGTTCCCCAGGACGTCCCAGAACACCATGAAGAACTCCATGATCAGTCTGTCCAGCCCCAGGGACTTGCCCCAGAGAGGCTGTCGAGGGCGCCGGTCAGCACCCCGAGACTTATAGGGGAGTCAAGTTTTCCAGCGCCCTCTGGGCCAACCTGCGGCAGGTCCTCCCACAAAAATCTGCAAGCATGCTCACTGGACAGATCCAGAGAGAACAGGGCATTGTAATAGACTCGGGCAATGGCCCTGATGCCCTCTGGATCCGAGACAAGGGATCCATTGTTGGCCAGCAGTGCAAGGAGCTGCTGATGGACCTTGTGCCTTTTTTCCAGCGAATAGAATAAGGGGGAGAAGCGTTCCAGGCCTAGGAGGAACTGGATCAGCGACTTCATATACATACTGAGGGACCCGATGAGTTGCAGGTCCCGCAGCGCGCCCTTCTTCATTTCGTATGCCAGCCGCAGGGCCAGGTCCGCGTCAGGCTGACGGAGGCATGCCTCCAGTTCGAGCACCTCCTTCTCAGAATCACACAGTGCAGAAGAGGCCCTTCAGCCCATCGAGTCTGCACTGACATGTGAGAAACACCTGACCTACCCACCTAATCCCATTTACCAGCACTTGGCCCATAGCCTTGAATGTTATGACGTGCCAAGTGCTCATCCAGGTACTTTTTAAAGGATGTGCGGCAACCTGCCTCCACCACCCTCCCAGGCAGTGCTTTCCAGACCGTCACCACCCTCTGGGTAAAAATGTTTTTCCTCTCATCCCCCCTAAACCTCCTGCCCCTCACCTTGAACTTATGTCCCCATGTGACTGACCCTTCAACTAAGGGGAACAGCTGCTTCCTATCCACCTTGTCCATGCCCCTCATAATCTTGTACACCTCGATCAGGTCGTCCCTCAGTCTTCTCTGCTCCAACGAAAACAACCCAAGTCTATCCAACCTCTCTTCATAATTTAAATGTTTCATCCCAGGCAACATCCTAGTGAGTCTCCTCTGCACCCCCTCCAGTGCAAACATTCTTCCTATAATGTGGCGAACAGAACTGCACACAGTACTCCAGCTGTGGCCTTGCCAAGGTTCTATACAACTCCAACATGACCTCCTTACTTTTGTAATCTATGCCTCGATTGATAAAGGCAAATGTCTCATGTGCCTTTTTCACCACCCCACTAACATGCCCCTCCGCCTTCTGAAATCTATGGACACACACGCCAAGGTCCCTTTGTTCCTCAGAACTTCCTAGTGTCATGCTGTTCATTGAATACTTCCTTGTCAAATTACTCCTTCCAAAGTGTATCACCTCACACTTTTCAGGGTTAAATTCCATCTGCCACTTAGCTGCCCATTTGACCATCCCGCCTAAATCTTCCTGTAGCCCAAGACACTCAACCTCACTGCTAACCACCTGGCCAATCTTTGTGTCATCTGCAAACTTACTAATCCTACCCCCCACATAGTCATCTATGTCATTTATATAAATGACGAATAATAGGGGACCCAGCATAGATCCCTGTGGTACGTCACTGGAAAGTCACGAAAGCATCCTTTCATCATCACCCTCTGTCTCCTACAACTAAGCCAATTTTGAATCCACCTTATCAGATTACCCTGTATCCCATGTGCATTTACCTTCTTCATAAGTCTCCTGTGGGACCTTGTCAACGGCTTTGCTGAGGTCCATATAAACTATATCAACTGCACTACCCTCATCCACACACCTGGTCACCTCCTCAAAAAATTCAATCAAATTTGTTAGGCATGACCTCCCTCTGACAAAGTCATGCTGACTATCCCTGATCAAACCTTGCCTCTCCAAGTGGAGATAGATTCTCTCCTTCAGAATTTTCTCCAATAGTTTCCCTACCACTGACGTGAGACTTACTGGACTGTAGTTCCCTAGCTTAGCTCGACAATCCTTCTTAAATAGTGGAGCCACATTAGCTGTTCTCCAGTCCTCTGCAACTTCCCCTGTGGCCAGAGAGGAATTAAAAATTTATATCAGAGCCCCTGCGATCTCCCTTGCCTCCCTCAGCAGTCTGGGACACAAATCATCCGGACCTGGATATTTGTCCACTTTTAAGCCTGCCAACACCTCCAATACCCTTGTCACTCCCGATATCAATTTGCTCAAGAACCTCGCAGTCTCTCTCCCCGAGTTCGATACCTTCATCCTCGTTCTCTTGGGTGAAGACGGACGTGAAGTATTCATTCAACACTCTACCGATGTCCTCTGGCTCCATCCATAGATTGCCCCCCTTGGTCCCAAATGGGCCCTACTCTTTCCCTGGTTATCCTCTTCCCATTGATATACTTATGGAATATCTTGGGATTTTCCCTACTTTCACCAGCCAGAGCTTTCTCACACCCCCTCTTTGTTCTCCCAATTGCTTTCTTAAGCTCAACCCTGCACTTTCTGTACTCCACTAATGCCTCCGCTGATTTGCTTCCCTTGTACCTGCTAAAAGCCTCTCTTTTCCTTCTCATCGTATCCTGAATATCTCTGGTCATCCACGGTTCTCTGGGCTTGTTACTCCTTCCTATCACCCTAGAAGGAACATGTTGAGCCTGTACCCTCCCCATTTCCTTTTTGAATGCCCCCCCACTGCTTCTCTGTAGATTTCCCCATAAGTAGCTGTTCCCAGTCGACCTTGGCCAGATCCTGCCTTATTTTACTAAAATATGCTCTCCCCCAATCCAAAACATTTTTTTGCAACTTGTCTATTTCTTTGTCCATAACAAGCTTAAATTGTACCATGTTGTGGTCACTATCACTAAAATGCACCCCCACCACCACCTCAGCAACCTGTCCAGCTTCATTCCCCAGAATTAGGTCCAGCACTGCGCCGTCCCTTGTTGGACCCTCTACATATTGACCTAAAAGGTTCTCCTGCACACATTTCAAGAAATCCACTCCATACAAGCCCTTAACACTATGTCTATCCCAATTAATGTTGGGAAAATTGAAATCACCTAATATAATTACCCTATTGTTATTGTTTTTACACACCTCTGCAAATTGTGCACATATTTGCTCCTCAATTTCCCACTGACTATCTGGGGATCTATAATAAACACCTAACAATGTGGCTGCCCCTTTTCTATTCCTAAGCTCTAACCACAAAGCTTCATTCGATGCCCCCTCCAAGATATCATCTCTCCTTACTGCAGTAACTGACTCCTTAACTAATAACGCAATGCCTCCTCCTCTTTTATCCCCTCCCCTGTCTCGCCTGAAGATTCTGTATCCCGGAATGTTGAGCAGCCAATCCTGCCCCTTCCTCAACCACGTCTCAGTGATTGCTACTATATCACAATTCCACGTGTCAATCCTCACCCTTAACTCATCCGTTTTACCTGTAATAATCCTGGCATTAAAGTAGAGGCCATCCAGCCTTGCCTTACTCTGTTGAAACATAATGCAGCTGTTCCCTCTGACTTGGTTGTTTTACTGTATTATGATGTGTCCCTATTCTGCTAACATTTTGTGTCCCCTCCCCCTGCCGAATTAGTTTAAACTCCTCCCAACAGCACTAGCAAACCCACCCGCAAGGATGTTAGTCCCGCTCTGCTTCAGATGTAGACTGTCCCGTTGTACAGGTCCCACCTTCACCAGAAACAGTCCCAGTGATCCAGGAATCTAAAACCCTCCCTCCTGCAACAACTCTTCAGCCACTTATTCATCTGCGCTATTCTCCTATTTCTGAGCTTGCTAGCACATGGCACTGAGAGTAAGCCAGAGATTCCAACCCAAAAGGTCTTGCTTTTCAGTCTGCTGCCTAACTCCCTGAATTCTTGATGCAAGACCTCATCCCTCTTTCTACCTATGTCATTGGTACCAACATGTACCATGACCTCTGCCTTATCACCCTCCCCCTTCAGGATGCCCTGCAGCCGTACAGTGACATCCCAGACCCTGGAACCAGGGAGGCAACACACTATCCTGGAGTCAAAACAAAAACAGAAATACCTGGAAAAACTCTGCAGGTCTGGAAGCATCGGCGGAGAAGAGCAAAGTTGACGTTTCGAGTCCTCATGACCCTTCAACAGAACTAAGTAGAAATAGGAAAGGGGTGAAATATAAGCTGGTTTAAGGAGGGGGGTGGGGAAGAAGGGGGGGTGGGGGGGTTGTTGGGACAAGCAAGTAGTGATAGGAGGAGATAACCAAAAGATGTTACAGACAAAAGAACAAAGGTGTTGAAGGTGGTGATATTATCTAAAAGAATGTGCTAATTAAGAGTGGAGAGAAGGACAAGCAAGGTAGCTCTAGTGGGGGTGGGGTGGAATAAACGATGGGTGGAATACTTTTAAAAATAATGGAAATAGGTGGGAAAAGAAAAATCTATATAAATAATTGGAAAAAACAAAAGGGAGGGGGAAGAAACGGAAAGGGGGTGGGGATGAAGGAGGGAGTTCAAGATCTAAAGTTGTTGAACTCAATATTCAGTCCAGAAGGCTGTAAAGTGCCTAGTCGGAAGATGACGTGCTGTTCCTCCAGTTTGCGTTGAGCTTCACTGGAACAATGCAGCAAGCCAAGGACAGACATGTGGGCAAGAGAGCAGGGTGGAGTGTTAAAAAGGCAAGCGACAGGGAGGTCTGGGTAATGCTTGCGGATAGACCGAAGGTGTTCTGCAAAGCGGTCACCCAGTCTGCGTTTGGTCTCTCCAATGTAGAGGAAACCGCATTGGGAGCAACGAATGCAGTAGACTAAGTTGGGGGAAATGCAAGTGAAATGCTGCTTCACTTGAAAGGAGTATTTGGGACCTTGGACGGTGGGGAGAGAGGAAGTGAAGGGGCAGGTGTTGCATATTTTGCGTTTGCATGGGGAGGTGCCGTAGGTGGGGGTTGAGGAGTAGGGGATGATGGAGGAGTGGACCAGGGTGCCACGGAGGGAACGATCCCTATGGAATGCCGCCGGGGGGGTGAAGGGAAGATGTGTTTGGTGGTGGCATCATGCTGGAGTTGGCGGAAATGGCGGAGGATGATCCTTTGAATGTGGAGGCTGGTGGGGTGATAAGTGAGGACAAGGGGGACCCCTTTATGTTTCTGGGAGGGAGGAGAAGGCGTGAGGGCGGATGCATGGGAGATGGGCCGGACACGGTTGAGGGCCCTGTCAACTACCGTGGGTGGAAAACCTCGGTTAAAGAAGGAGGACATGTCAGAGGAATTGTTTTTGAAGGTAGCATCATCAGAACAGATGTGACGGAGGCGAAGGAACTGAGAGAATGGGATGGAATCCTTACAGGCAGCGGGGTGTGAGGAGCTGTAGTTGATGTAGCTGTGGGAGTCGGTAGGCTTGTAATGGATATTGGTGGACAGTCTATCACCAGAAATTGAGACAGAGAGGTCAAGGAAGGGAAGGGAGGTGTCAGAGATGGACCATGTGAAAATGATGGAGGGGTGGAGATTGGAAGCAAAATTAATAAATTTTTCCAGGTCCTGACGAAAGCATGAAGCAGCACCGAAGTAATCATCGATATACCGGAGAAAGAGTTGTGGGAGGGGTCCGGAGTAGGACTGGAACAAGGAATGTTCCACATACCCCATAAAGAGACAGACATAGCTGGGGCCCATGCGGGTACCCATAGCCACACCTTTTATTTGGAGTAAGTGAGAGGAGTTAAAGGAGAAATTGTTCAGTGTGAGAACAAGTTCAGTCAGACGGAGAGTAGTAGTGGATGGGGATTGTTCGGGCCTCTGTTCAAGGAAGAAGCTGAGAGCCCTCAGACCATCCCGGTGGGGGCTGGAGGTGTGGAGGGATTGGACATCCATGGTGAAGAGGAGGCAGTTGGGGCCAGTGAACTGGAAATTGTTGATGCGACGTAAGGTGTCAGAGGAATCACGGATGTAGGTGGGAAGGGACTGGACAAGGGGAGAGAGAAGGGAGTCAAGATAGCAAGAAATGAGTTCCGTGGGGCAGGAACAGGCTGACACGATCGGTCTGCCGGGACAGTCCTGTTTGTGGATTTTGGGTAGGAGGTAGAAGCGGGCCGTCCGAGGTTGGGCGACTATCAGGTTGGAAGCTGTGGAAGGAAGATCTCCAGAGGAGATGAGGTCAGTGACAGTCCTGGAAACAATGGCTTGATGTTCAGTGGTGGGATCATGGTCCAGGGAGAGGTAGGAGGAAGTATCTGCTCCATCGGAGGAGACATGCATCTCTTCCATCTCCTCCTCAGCCAGGTCGTCCCCCATTGTAGCACCAGGTTGTGTAGCACGCAGCAAGCGACGATTATGCGCGACACCCTCAGTGGACTGTATTGCAGTGCTCCACTGGACCTGTCAAGGCACTGGAACCTAATTTTCAAAATGCCTATTGTTTGCTCCAACAAAGTCTGGGTCATGGCATAACCCTTGTTATACCGTACTCTGCTGCAGTCTGAGGCCGCCGCATGGGAATCACCAGCCAGGAGCTCTGTAGGTAGCCCTTGTCCCCGAGGAGCCAACACTGCCACCTCTCTGCACCCTGGAAGATGTCAAGGATCTGAGACCTGCTAAGGATGTAGGAGTCATGGATGCCCCCTGGGAATCATGCACAGATCTGTAGGATGTGTTTGTGGTAGTTGTACAACAAAGGAACATTCAGCGAGTGGAAGCCCTTGCGGCTGACATAGTTGACTGTGTTATGATCTCCAGCTAAGGTTACCACTGGACAAGCTTGATCCCAGGGTTGAACGCAGCTTGATAGATCCTAACTTTTATTTGTTTGCTTAGATATGTGGAGAGGGGTGACCGAACAGAATCACCGGAGTCAGCTGATGAACTTTTAACAAAAGCATAAAAGATTTTTTAAACAAGAAAAGATTAAGTATATTACAATACTCCTTCATCTACAACTATACTATCGAGGGAGTGCAGCAAAGGTTTACCTGACTGATTCCTGGGATGGCGGGACTGACATATGAGGAGAGATTGAGTCGGTTAGGATTATATTCATCGGAGTTCAGAACAATGAGGGGAGATCTCATAGAAACCTATAAAATTCTAACAGCACTAGACAGGGTAGATGTAGGAGGGATGTTCCTGATGTTGGGGGAGTCCAGAACCAGGGGTCACAGTCTGAGGATATTATGAGACCATTTAGGACTGAGATGAGGAGAAATTTCTTCACCTAGAGAGTGATGAGCCTGTGGAATTCGTTACCACAGAAAGTAATTGAGACCAAAACATTGTATGTTTTCAAGAAGGAGTTAGGGATCAAAGGGTATGGGGAGAAAGCGGGAGCAGGCTATTGAGTTGAATGATTAGCCATGATCATAATGAATTGCAGAGCAGGCTCAAAGGGCCGAATGGCCTAGTCCTGCTCCTAGTTTCTATGTTTTTGATGTTCTTCTCCCATGTCATCACATGCCTTCAAGCTGTCTTTCAAGCATTCTCTCTCACTGACTCAGTCATCAACAGTATACCACTGCTTCAACTGCCCATAGCAAGGAGTTACAGACTTTCAGCTGTCTCTTTGGACTTTCTTGCCTCTTGCAAGCTGTTCTAGCTTTAAATCTCCTTTCTGCAGCTTTTGTCTCTTTAAATCTGAAGCTTGGAGCTTTCCTCTCTGTCCCCCACTCTTAACTTCACTTAACAGGACCTTTTCCAGATTCCTGTACTTTCTTTGACTAGAAGGTCTGCTTGGGCCTTTCAACTGTTCCACTCCCCTGGATTTTGGGATCTTTTCTTTAGCTTGGGACTTGCTATCTGTCCCTTTTGCTCCAGTCTCTCTCTGGCAGCTACTTTCAACCAATTTTAACTTGGGACTGGCTATCTGTCCCTTCTAGTTGGCTTCTGTTTGGCAGCTGTCATCAAACTGATCTCAAAACTGCTGTTTCTTTAATTTTTCCATGTGTCTGTGGGAGGGACCTGCCTCTCTGTACCCCTGTTGCTGGGCAACAGCCCAGTTTCTCTACTCTTGTTTGTTTAACTTAGCTGCAACAGTCATAAAACTCTCATTAGAAATGCAGGCACCTTTTAAAGTGAAACGAAAACGCAATTTGACCTTTTCTTAACACACATACAGAAATACAAATCAAACTTAAACGTTAAAGCTAAAACTCATTCCTAAAACCCACAAATACCAATATAACTTATTTAAACTATCTCTATTTCCTCACAACTCCTTGTTGCCACAGAGATCTAAGCACCACATGAGTGCAATGGATGGCACCCAACACCTGTGGAAAACCAAAGATCTGTGCAAATCCCAGCGCTCTTGCTTCCTGACTTTCCTGGTTCCGGGTGAAATGCACAAAATTCTGTGCCTTCACGAAGATTGCATCCGTGACCTCCTGGATACGGTTGTGCATGGAGGCCTGGGAGATCCCGCACAGGTCACCTGTGGAGCCCTGGAAGGAACCACTGATATAAACATTTCAGTGTCGCGGTCACTTTCACGGCCACTGGTAGTGGATGTCCTCCATGTCCCCGTGGTGCCAAATGCAGCAGGTGGCATATGTGACCAACCATTTCCCTAGACATGCGCAGTCTTCGGCAACAGTGGTTCTCAGTCATCTGCAGGAATGACAGGTGTCGTCGATAGACTCTGGGTCTAGCGAGGCACCTACAAGTGACGGCTCACTATGGATCTTCAGCTGCGTGCACAGCAGGCCCTGCCACCCCTTCATATTGAGGGAGGTGCTCCTCCCTTTGCTGAGCCAGGTGCCTCCAACGCACTCTTCTTCTTCTCTGGTCTTTGTAAAGCCATGAGGCATACCGCTAAATCACCAGGCTCCATGATCCTGATGTTCTCCCCCTGCAGGATCAAAGAGGGGAATGTGTGGGTTAGCACGTGTCCTAAAAACCTCTCTTGGTTAAGTCTGAAAGACCCTTCACACATGCTGGCCACCACTTGGATGGCCAGTGTCTGAAACCCGAACATCCTCTGCCCCTCTCAACTTGACTGATAGGCGGCAGCTTTGGCTACTAGACTGCATGCTGTGATCTCAGCTCAGGCGCAGACATTCTAACCTGCACTGCAAGGCTGCGCTGTTAGCTTGAACCATGATGGATACTGGTGCACACCTGAATAAAGACATTGCAAGGGGCTGTGAGCGCCTCCACCAGTGATTGCGCTATGGCCATCTTTCGCAAGGGGATTCTACAACTTGCTCAGTCAACCAATTGTTCTGCTGCCCCCTAAAATGCACATTAATTCGTAGTCTACGTCTGAGGAGTGAAAAGTTCTGGAGCATTTGGTGGCACTTTCATGCTTTTGCGTTGCTTGATTGAGTAGAAAAGCTTCAGAGGTCCAACTCCAAGCATGTCAACGGTCTCAGCTGCAGAAGAATGCTCACTTTTGACAAGCATTTCTAAGTGCGTAGCCGCTTCCCTCACCCTACTCCCTCCCAGGCATGTGCCTGTGTACTTCCTTCAGTCTGTGCTGCCTTGACCTGAACTGGAGTCCTTGTCTCAGCACTGCACCGAAAGCCAGCTAGCCTGTGTGTCCCCCTGCCCTGAGGCCCCCCGCCCCCGCGAATGCACAATGCTTCTTCCTGGATGTCCTACAGACGATGCTCATGTGCCCTATGCAAGGTTGTGTGCCTTCACCTCTGAGTTCCCCTCGAAGTTCAGAGCACCAGGTGCATGTCTTGTTAAGGCAGTGGTGAAGCATGTCGTTCTGAAGTCATGCCAACGTGGGCGGTAAATTTGACGTAGTACGGGTGATTCTGGCAAGCAGGGCTTATAATGAGATGCTAAAGTATTGAAATTAGCTTCCCAACGTGCGGCGGCTTAAACACGGCCCGCCATTGAGAGGTGGAGCGGACAGTCGTAAACTGGTTTTACAATGGCATAAAACCAATTCTTGGCCTTCTCGCCATATTGTCCTCCCCCCGCCCCCCCACCACGACACCTGACGCCGATGGGAGCAGAAAATTCCAGCCCTGCATCCGGCAGCTTTGACTTCAGTTTTCCTGCTTGCCCTCGCAGAGTCAGCCTTGCTCTGACTCCAACTCCTAAAATCATCATTAGAACCCTCAGGCTCTGCTTTTTGTATTTCTTTCATTATGCTTCCTCTAAAAGCAATATCTCAAAAAAATTGACAAAATAGCTAAGATTACCTGAAATATAGGACCATAGAAAAGTTACAGCAGAGAAGGAGGCCATTCAGCCCATCGTGTCTGTGCCAGTTGAAAATTAAAAAAAATGTCCATTTTAAACCCACCTTCCAGCACTTGCTCCATAGCTTTGCAGGTTACAGAACCTTAGGTGCAGATCCAGGTGCCTTTTCAATGAGTTGAGGGTTTCTGCTTCCAGCATTTGGATAAAAATCCCTCACATCCACTTGCTTAGCATGATAAGGTTTTGCAACATGGTGGGTGAACTGGCTGCGCATGCATGAACGGGATCTCATTATTTTGAATGAACACCATTACGACATAAAATAATGAATCCACTGCAAGAACAGGCTGACCCTCCCTCTCCCACTGAAAATTGTAAACCTGTGAGAATGGTGTGGTTACAACTTTCTCTGAACACTTTCAGGGATTGTACATAGACTGGGTATAGGTGCCACTTTTACAGTTCAAAGAGTGAAAGGTTTGCTTTGGTGCAGCAATGGCAGAGTGGCCTATACCAGTACCCATGCATTTCCAGGTTTGCTGCTAGTAATAACTTGGGGATTGACATATCATCTCACCTCAAAGGTGAGCTCCTGTTCAGGCTGGAAGGGGGTGCCTGATCACTGCTCGATGAACCTGTGAAAGCCATGGGGAAAGGAAAGTGTAATCACTCCTCCATCCTGGATGTGTGGTGACTCTTCTGTACCCCAGGAATAGAACGTGGTTGCAGACAGTTTTAGTTAGACTGCACCAGGGAATGTCCACAATAGACCCGTGGTCACTCTTAGAATATGGGCAGTCATGACCATTTTCTCAGATTTACTCCAACTGTATAGGATCAAAGAGATGTCCTTAGGTCATGAAAGGTACTCTCTCAATGCAAGTCTTTTTCTTCAAAGAGCCTATTACTCTGTCCAAACTGCTACTTACACAGTAGAAAAACCACAATTTTAGAGGGATAAACCGAGTACAAAGGTTCCTTCTAACACAGCACGTTTTCAACAGTCTCTTCTTCTTTAGAAGCTTTTTAATCTTGCACTATTTACATTAAAAATCACATTTTTAAAAAATTGGAAATCTTCTTTAGGTATCCACAGAAAATTAATCCAGAATTTTCCTAAAGAACATAATAGTCTGAGTGCCTTAATTGGCTCAACCTATCTTGCATTTTACATGTTCATCAACTGTTTTAGAGTTCAAATAGCAATGGGTACTGCTAGTGTACAATGGTCGGCTAAACATTTTTAAAGTCAAGCCATCTTGATGAATTTTCTTCTGAGATCACAAACACTAAATTTTCACTCCTGTGTGACTGCAATTGGATCAGCTGTTTAAACTCCGTGCAGAAAATACCAACATCTTGGACAGGGTGAATCTTGGCTCTGGAATTTGCTTCCTACTTGGATGTTTTTCACTCACTCTCCGATTCACTTCAGTCAGAATTGTAAGCAGGTCGAATCCTCTGAGGAGGCAAAAAGAAAAGCAGAAGTATTAGAATGCAAGCAAAGGGAACCACAGATCAATATTAGGGGTCTGCAACAGATGGTGAAGATAATGACATGATGAGTTAAGAAGGATATGGCAAGATAAAAATGCAGTAATGGGTAACTTTAGTCAATCCCAGGGTAAAAATTGGGAATTCTCAAATGGAACTGAGCCTATTGACTCAGAAGTAGGGAATGTACTGCTGGCTTGTATTTTGATCCAACACATATAGATGCTAAATTGCATTTAGATCCACTAAATATGTATTTAAGATAACATTCTTGATATAGAAGGAGTAGAATCTGAAAGGAATATTGACCAAAATGATTTTAAATTTTTGGTGCAGTAATAACCAGGAGAAAATTATATGTGATTTACAAAGGACAAACTTTAAAGGAATGGAACATAAGACCAGGAGTCGGCCTCTCTGCTCCTCGAGCCTGTTCTGACATTCAGTTAGATCATGGCTGACCTGTATCTTAAATCCGTTTATCCGCCTTGGTCCTGTATCCCTTAATACCCTGTCTAATAAAAAAATTTTCAATCTTAGTTTTGAAACTTTCAATTGACTCCGCAGCCTCAAAAATCTTTGGGGGGAGAGAGTGCCAGATTTCCACTATTTTTTATGTGAAAGTGTGCTTCCCGAACATCATACCTGAATGACCTCGCTCTTATTTTAAGGTTATACCTCCTTGTTCCAGACTCTCCCACCAGAGGTAAACATTTCTCTATCTACCCTATCAGTTTCTTTAGCTATTTTAAGCTCAGTAGATCACCCTTTAGACGTCCAAACTCAAGGGGATGCAAACTTTGTTTAAGAACTTGACCTTATAAGTTAACCCTTTTAGCCCTGGTATCACTGGTGGTGGAATCTATATCTAGGGGGACACCGTTTCAAAATAAGGGGTCTTCCATCTAAGACTGAGATGAGGAGGAATTTCTTCTGAGGGTCGTTAGTCTTTGGAATGTTTTTCCACAGACAGCAGTGGAGGATGGATCAATGAATATATTTAAGGCTGAGTTAGATAGATTTTGGATTGGCAAAAGTCAAGGGTTATGGGGAACAGGCAGGAAAGTGGAGTTCAGGCCACAATCAGATCTGCAATGATCTTATTGAATGACAGAGCAGGCTCAAGGGAACAAATGGCCTACTTCTGCTCCTATTTTCTTATGCTTTCTCCACATATTTCTTATGCTCCTATGTGAATCTGCGCTGCACTTACTCCAAGGCCAACATATCTTTCCTGAGGTGTAGTGTCCAGAACAGAATGTAGTATGCCAGATTGGGCCTAAATTGAGTTCAGCACAGCTGTAACATAATTTCTATCCCTTACATTCTGCCCCTCTTGAGATAAAAGCCAACATTCCATCAGTTGCACCAGTCCACTAGCTTTTAGTGATTTCTGTACTTGGACTATAAATCTCTCTGCTCATCCACAATTCCTCAATTCTCTTCATTTAGAAAATAATCTGCTCTATCTTCCTTAGGTCTGAACTGAATGACCTCATACTTCCCCACATTGAATTCCACATGCCGGTTTTTCTCACTTAATTAATCTATTAATATCCCTTTGCAACTTTCAGCCTCCATCTGCACCATTTACTGTGCCACCTAACTTGGTGTCATTAGCAAACTTGGACATATGGTTCTCTATTCCTTCTTCCAAAACAGTTACAAATAGAGTGAAAAGCAGAGGTCCCTCAGTCTCTAGGGGACACCGCTAGTCATATATTGTCAATTTGAGTACTTAGCCATAATCCCTACTCTGTCTCATACCTCCTAACCAATTCCCTATCAATGTTGAAAGATTGTCTCCAACACCATGTGCTCTGGACACTATGCAGTCTTTTGGCATCAAGTGGTTGGTTTAATGCTGCTGACTACCACCTGTTGCCCTCATAGGAAGGAACAGGAGCTGGCCATTCAGCCCATTCGAGTCTGTTCTACTATTCAATTAGATCATGGTTGATCTGCATCTTAGCCCAATTTACTCATCTCATTACCCTTGCCTAACAAAAATCTATCAATCTTGATTGTGAAATTTTCTGGCCTCTATCTCCTTTCTTCTAATTCCCTACTCATATCAATAAGTTGCCTCTCATTTCATGAGCTTTCATTTTTGTTAACAGGTCTCTTTTGTAGAACGTTCTTGAATGTCTTCTGTAAGTCCATATGAACAACATCAGAAGACATTTCTTTTCCCACCACATTGATTACCTCCTCAAAAAATTTAACCAGGTTCACTAGCCATGACTTACTCGTTACAAATCGATCATTCACTCTGTTCATATTTGTCCAGGTGCTCAGTTATTCTTCCCTAATAACAGATTCTTGAAACATCCTTATAGCAGCCTAATAGGCCCATAATTTCCTAGTTATCTCCTACCAATCTTGGTGTAGTGAAATGCAATATTTTCTAATCCAAAAAGACATTCCTGAATCAAGAGAGCTTTGGAAGAGCGTTAATTAATTCTTCACTTTTAAAATCAAAATGTTGAGTATTTATTTATTTTGTAAACCTATGAAAAATAAGTGCAGCTTAATGTTCAACATGATACTGAAAAGTTCTTCCAGTCCTGAAAATTATGACTAATTTAATTATAAGAATATGTGTAATAGAGAAGGAGAAGGACTTTATGAAGAGTATAGTGTCAGGTAATGACTATGGGAAATGAAAGAAAGCCCAGTCACCTTCCCCCCAGCACCACGACCTTCAATGGCACCACTATTGTTGAGTTCCTCACTGTCAACATCCTGAGGGTAATTCTTCATCAGAGGCTTAAGTGGATCAGCTATATAAACACCATTGCTACAAGAATAGGGTAAAGACTGGATAGTTCAAGGCGAACGTCTCATCTGACAAATTAAAGCCTGTCCAGAAGCTACAAGGCTCATTCAGGAGCTAAGTGGAATACACACTGATCGCTTGGATGAGTGCTGCTTTATCAAAACCCAAGAAGCTCAGCAAGGCAGTTCGCTTCCATTGGACTCAATATCTACCCCATCACCACTGATATTCTGCAGCTGCAGTACATTCTGTACACAGGATGTACTCAAATAACTCATGAAACTTATTTCAACACCCCCAGCACATCTCCCAGCACTGTCAGGGTGGACAACAGCAACAATGTCATTGAAATCCATCATCTTCAAGTTGCCCATCAAATCCATCAAACACCATGTTGCCTTGGACCGGTGTCGCAGTGTATTCATTTAGCTGGCTTAATATCCTACAATTTCCTACTTAACATTATTGTGGGAGCACCTTCATTACAAGGTTTGCAGCAGTTCAGGGCAATGACCCACCACTCAACTTCTCAGGGCAACTAGGGATAGGCAATAAATGACGATCTTGTCAACACCACCTGCATCTTAAAAATGAATAAAACATTTGCTAAGGTCATATCAATGAGAAATACGAAGTGCAAATGGCATCTTTAGTGAAGAGAATCATGAAAAATGTTTAATATGATACTGAAAAGTTCTTCCAGAACCATAACAGTAAAAGAACAAATTTTGAACAAAATGTGCTGGAAATACACAGCTGATCTGTCAGCTTATGAAAATAATGTTGAATTATGGACCCTGAAGTTAAGACCAGGTCAAGCTGTGATGCTCCCATGGAAAACCTGCCAACGCTCAGCATCTCAGCTCATGCATCAGTATGACAAATTGGTCAGAGTACTGGGGGCTGTTGGTGCCCAAGGAACTGTAGCCAATAATGAGTCAACAACTTCAGCAAAAGAAAGAAAATAAAACCAGATTGCTTACTGGCAGCAGTATTCTTCCAAGCAGGTGCACAGTGTTTGAATGAACCAGGAGCCTTCGCCCGTTCTATAGGAAACATAGTCAGAAACTGTAGACATTGCAACCAGGAAATCCCTGTCCTCAGGGATGGAATGTGATATTGCATCCAATTCAGGGTCAGAGCTGCTGCTTGTGAGACAATCCATCACTGGACATGCTGTTTGTAACTTTTGACCTTGGCAAGCTTGAATAAAGAAGACCTTGGGCTTTTCCAGCAGTGAGTGACACTGGGACCCTGAAAACATGCACCTTATCTCTTTGATATGAAGAAGTTCTCCATCAGTTCCTGCAACTGCATCTCGCTCACCATGGGAAAGGATACAACATACAAAACAATCATTGTTTATATGATTAAACTTCTGGTACATCTGCAGTTTTTTCTTCATGTGTTTCACAGTTAAGTTATCTTGTCTGTCTATCTTAAATCCCAACGTCGTAAACACTTGAGTCAGCTTTTCTGTAAAGAAATAAAAAATATAGTTATGGCCCTTTTTTGAGTATTGCAAGTATACTGTGTTTCTTCAATGAATTATAATGACATGGATGCTGGGATAGAAAACCACTATTTGCCGATGACCCAAAGATAGTTGGCATTGTAAGCAGAATCAATGAAAGTATACAGTTACAAAGAGATAGTAATAGATTAAGTCAATGGGCAAAACTGTGGCATATCAATTTCAAGATATGTAAATATAAGGTCACCCACTTTGGACCTAAAAAGTTTAGAACAGAATACTTTCTAAACGGTGAAAAGCTAGAAGCAGTGGAGTTGCAAAAAAGACTTTACGGTCCACATACATAGATCAAAATGTCATGAACAAACACAGAAAATAATCAAAAACTCTGATCTTTATATCAAGAGCACTAGAATGTAAGGGGGTAAAAGTTATGTTGTAGCTATACAAATCCCTAGTTAGACCACACCTGGAGTACTGTGTGCAGTTCTGGGTACCACACCTTCAGGATGTTGTATTGGTTACTCAATCCAGCACCTTTTCCACTTTTAGTACCACCATGTTTTTCAGTACTTCTACGGTATATAGTCATCCTAATGAGCTGCTTTATCTCCTCTCCTTGTATCCTTTCATTCCCACTACTACACAGTAGGTGCAAAGTGATGCAAAGTACTTATTTTGTCTCCCAGCAGGCATACATCTTCCATGAGATTTCCTTTATCATCTCTAATCAGCCTTACTTTTCCTTTCAGAAACCTGTTACTTTTTATATGATTATGATATCCTCTACTATTTCCTATTAAGTCACCCCCAACACTTTAAAAAAAATCTTCTTTTTCTTATATTACGAGTCTTATATTAACCACATGCTAAGTTTTTTTTAAAGTGTCATTTTAATTATTGACTTATCCAAGAAACTCAAGCTTTTGCTCTACTATCTTTATTATTTCAAGGGATGTGTCTAGTTGACAATCATCTCAAGTTTGAACCTTAGTTTCATTTGCTTATTTTTATTTCCAGTTTATCTGGGCTAGTTCCTTCTTTATTTTACAGAAATTAATTTTATTCCAGTATGCAACTTGACCTTTGGGGATCCCCTCTCCTTTTTAATTTTTTGAACCTAATTATGTTATGATTGCTGTTTCCTTGTGGTTGCATAACCCGATAATACCAACCTGTTCCACTTCATTTCCTGTAACTACATCCAATACTGCCTCTTGTTGGGCTAAAACACATTGATCTAAATTTTAAGGGGTTTTGAAAGATTAGATAGAGAAAAATTGTTTCCACTGACAGGACGATCAGTGACTAGAGGACACAGATTTAAGATAATTGACAAAAGAATCAGGGACGCGATGAGAAATCTTTTAAACAAAGCAAGTTGTTGTGATCTGGATTGCACTGGCTGAAAGGGTAGTGGAATCAGATTCAATAGTAAGCTTCAAAATGAAACTGGATATATACTTGAAAACAAAACGTTCATACATCTTCCATGAGATTTCCTTTTTCATCTCTAATCAGCCCTACTTTTCCTTTCAGAATCCTGTTACTTTTTATATGATTATGATATCTTCTACTATTTCCTATTAAGTCCCCCCCAATACTTTTTTAAAAATCTCTTCTTTTTCTTATATTACGAGTCCTATATTAACCACAGGGGGAAAGAACAGGAGAATGGGACTAACTGTGCTCCTTTAAAGTGCCAATTTAAAGTAACACTTGAACTGTTACAAGAATTCAGACTTGAATGTAATAAATAATGACCAGTAGCAACAGGTATAGGATTATAACATTTTCAAACTAATTTTATTGAATTTGATAGCTGATGAACAGGCGCATAACATCATGCAGGACCTATCAATGAAAAACAAAACCTACAATCTGATTTCTTTCAATTTAAATGTGTTTATAAAAGAAGCTGAATCGTCCCAATCCAGTTTGTGTTTTATCTCAAGCTACAGGACAACTGGCCTCTTTCATCCAGCTCCCTGTCTTACTTTAAACTATGAGATCAAAGGTTTATGCATCCAGTTACCTGGATGATACCCACAAAGCTGGATCTTTCAAACATTCCCCAGCCTTGCCCTTTAATCTCTTTACTTTAACCCACTGAAAGCCAGTCTCAGTAATGGTGACCAGGAATCTATAATGGATTGTCGTAAAAACCCATCTGGCTTGCTAATGTCCTTGAGGGAGGGAAATCTGCTGCCCTTACCTGGTCTGGTCTACATACGACTCCAGACCCACAGCAATGTGCTTTACTTTTAACGACTGTCAAGGACAATTGGGGATGGCAACAAATGCTGGCCTTGTCAGTGATGCCCACATCCCACAAAAGATTTTTTAAAAACTTTTCTTCTGGACATTTACTGCAACCCAGATAGATTTAGCTTTTGCATCATATGTCCTAGTGCTATAATGGAATATTTGAATAATATTGTTCTCTCCCTTTACTTTTACTTTCATGAATATTTTGTAACCAAGAAAGTTAAGCTCCCAGTCCTAATCCAGCCTTAGCTTTGTCTCTGTTAATCCTATTCCATTATACCCCCATAACAATTTGTATGTCTCATTCACCAAAGTGAATGAGACATACAAATGTTTGTACATTTACAAACCTCTGTCTGGCAATTTTACTCATTTTGTTTCTTCTGTTGACTCTTTTGCTCTGCTTTCTGTTTCCTCATCTTTTTCTTCTCTTCCCCTGCTCTATTATTTTAAACCCTCTCCTATAGTACTTGTTACACTCTCAGTGAGGAGAGTGGTCAAAACTTGATTGAGCTGAAACCACTCTTCCTCTAGAATTAGTCCCAATATTGAATGGTTGTATATCCTCCTATGTTTGAATAGCCTACCAAGAGTGAGTAGGGTATCCACAGATGGGTCCACTGGTTTGTTTGTGGAGATTTAATAACAACATTTCTCCGGCTATATTTTAAGAGGACTTCCTTATGCAGTTCATAAGTCTTTCCACAATAAGCCAGGCAAATTTGAATATGACAAGGGAAATGCAGGATAACAATTTATAAGTTTGTTTGAGCTATTTTAACAGGACAAGATAAACAAAGGAAGGACTAAGTTCACTGAAAGCAGAATCAGGACAAGATAACTGATGGTACACAGGTTGCAAAGTGCTGAGTTTTAACCAAGGAAGAAACAGGCAATTTTCTGATCTGGAAAAAGGGAAAATGTTTCCAGTGTTAAATGGTGACACTATTCACATTAATGCCAGTATGGTTGCTGAGCAGTGGGGCTACTGTAAGATCTATAAATCTTCGGGATGGATCTGGGGATCCTCAAGGGAGGAAACTGCAGGATCCGTGGCACAAAACTTACAGAAATTACAGGATACTGGAGAGGTACCTGGGGACTTGAGAAAGGCAGATGATACTCCTTTTTTAAAAAAAACGGTAGCAGAAGTAACTCAGGAAACTACAGGCTTGTGAGTTTGGTGTCCACTAGCGAGTAAAGTTATGGAAAGCCTTTTATGGATCAAATCATGGAACATCTGTACAGAAATAAAATCAGAAAAGATAGGTAATATGGGTACATGAAGAGGAGTTCCTATTGATCTAATTTAGTGGTCTTCTTTGAGAGGAGCTTAATACAGCAGTGGACATATGTATTTGGATCTCATTAAGGCCTCTGTTACAGTTTTTTTGGAAAGGCTGATGCTGAAAATCAAGAAAGCTGGGAACAGCGGAAATGTTTTACAATGGATACATAACTATTTGGATTGTAGTACAGGGTTTGTCATCAGCCTGGGAAATTTTACTAGTGGGGTCCCAAATGGAGCTGTTTTGGGACCTCTTTTATTTAATATATTCATTCAGGACAAAATTAATTGGCACTTAGAGAAAAGTGCTAATAAATAACAGCTAGCATGGATTTGTAATAGCAAATTGAGCTTGACTAATTAGATAGGGTAATGGATAGGGCTGAAGAAGTTTGTACGGCTTGTGTGCGTATGGACTTTCAAAAGGTGTTGATAACATACTACAAAATAGACTTGTTAGCAAAATTGAAGGCTACTGGCTGCAAGCATCTGAAATTGCCTAAGGTTATTTTCAGACTTGAGGGATGTATACAGGGGTGTGCCCTGGATTGGTTTAAGGAACTGCTCTTTTTGATATATATTAATGACTTGGACTTGGATATACAGGGTATAATTTCAAAGTCTGCAGATGGCACTAAACTCAGAAATGTAATAAACAGGATAGTAACAAACTTTGGGAGGACATAGAGAGACAGGTAAAATGGACAGATGCATGACAGATAAAATTTAATGCAGAGAACTAAGATGTGATGCATCTTGGAAGAAAGAATGAGGAGAGGATATATAAATTAATTATATGATTTTAACGGGGGTGCAGAAACAGAGGGATCTCAGGTGTATGCACATAAATCTTTGAGGGTCTGGGAAAGAAAAACAGTGGCAAACAGACTGAAGATGGGAACTTTAGGAGAGCAGAACAACTGTCCAGGGTGGTTTTGATTGGGCCACAATATTTCCATGCTGTGCAACAGTGTTTACACCATCACAACATCAAAGAAACTTAGCAGCACTTTTGTACAAGGAACTTGCTCATCAGAATTCTTGTTAAAAATTTATAACCAATTACCAGTGATCTTTCTAACAACGTTATTTCAATAGCCTGTACAAGGTGATCATTTAGAACCCTTTTAACTTTACCTGCATCACAATCCGTCCCATTTCTTTCCTTAAAGTGTGTTCCAGGAAATGATTTATTGTTTAATATTAAGCAGATTCCAAGCGGTTTACTGTTCATTTTGTACACTCCAATACACTGTTGAAACAGTTAACACGACATGAAATACACATTAAGACAAAGTGACTGATTTGATGAACAACACATTTCAGAAATGAGTGATTCAGCATGTTGAAACATGACCTTTTTTTTTTCTTGAACCTGGGCTTACATCCAGATCTGACTGCTGGAATGCCTACTTCCTCCCTCTGGTAACCAGAAGAATCCTATTTCAAATGAATTTTAATACCACAAAATTGACTCGACTAGCATTAACTGCCAACCTCGTTGGGAGATACCATAAGGGCAGCTTGTGAAGAGAATGAAAAGACTGCAGTGTTGGCGTCGTGCTTTTTGAGGTAGGGGTTGAAGCACATCATTGATATTACCAATTTGTGCAAAACGTTGGGAAACATAGCAGTAAATTTGCCTAATGTCTTAAAAGAAAGACACAGCTCCAACACTCCCTCTGTAATGTACTGGGGTGTCAGCTTGGATTATGTGTTCGGCTCCTTTGAATGGGATTTGAACCTACAACCTTGTGACTCAGAGTGCTACCATTGAACCATAGCTTGGAGCATGACAACTAGCTTCAGCACCCTTTTGCTAGGGATAGTAAAAAATGGTCCTCTGCTCCTTCTTGTTATCCCTGTTCAATGACCACAGCTGTAAAGTGTGTGCAGATGCTGGGTGAGGGGAAGTTTCGGCTCTGAATGCTCTCCATGGCCAAATAGCTTGCCTCATTTCCTGGGTTCATGCATGAAAGCTAAAGCAGCAGAGGGAGGCACACACCTGTGGAACCATACCCCAGTAAGCTATAATGGATGGAAGTTATTGAACAGCATGCACAGAATTTTCAAATGAACACGTGTAGGGGCTGAGGACCTGGAAAATCTACTCTAACCATTTTCTACATCGACCCACACAACTGTTTCTATATGCAGATCACATTCTCCCTATAGGGATATGAATGACTTTCCTAAGCCTAAATGACTTGGGGACAGGTTGGCAACAGCCAAATTACATGATTTTCCAGGTGAGCACAGAAGTGCTGCTGGAGTTCAACAGCCTAAATGTATGTAACATGGAACACTGTTAAGGTTTCTGCAGCTGCTACAAAGAATGCCACAGCATCTACTAGCCTGTTGGCTTGTTTGGTGATCTAGAACCAAAAGGGAAGGATCTCTATGTCCAGCAGTAGCTCTACTCTTCCCAGTTCACAAGGGAAAAAGACTGATCATCAATTCTGCCCTCACCTACTGCAGACCTGTCTGATCCAGGTACTGGAATACCAAGTCTGTCATGCAGCATTGTCTTGGTTCCAATCTTTCATTGCAGGGTTTTCACTTTGCCAAATAAGTCCCAAAGAGATCTTACTCATAAAATAATAATTAATTTTATGTTGCTTATGGCACCATTCTGCTACACCATTTTTGTTTTAATATGCTCTCCTGAAAGCAAGGACTGTTGCTGGGCTATGGTTCCGGGTATACTAACCTTCCCCTAGTGGTTACATCTCATTCTCCCTCCCTCACCTGGGACACTGAGGCCAACTGTATCAGCACTGATGCCTGAAAGTGACCAACTCAGCAGAGACAATTGATCAAATGCATGACCTGCCTGACAAGGTCATGGGGAATGGTGAGGGGTGTGGGGTGCCTGAGAGGAACTTTACTTTCTTAGAATATACAGGAGTGCCTTTGAGAGAGCTCAATGTTCTCACTGTTCACTTGTGTCTTACCAACCTGGCTGTTGCACTGATTTGCCTCCGAGTTTGAACTTGTCTGCGGCGAGGGGCTTGGAGGAAGGGCAGATGTTGCATCCAAAACGGAGGTTTTTGAAGTCTCTGGTGAGTGAGTCAGACAGAGAGAGCAAAATAGTATTATGATGCTGCAGGATGTGAAATTTCACACATAGCCAAACTCACAGCAATTTTCAAGTGGTTTGGGGAGTAGGGAGAGGTGTTTTGGAAACATTTGCTCTGTATCTGTGCAATCCTCCATTTGTGCTTATTGAACAAAATAAGATAATTTGCAAGTCTGTTTATAATGCAACAAATTAAAGTAAGCTTTGGTCTTTCACAGAGCAAATTTATTTAAGTAGTGAATAAATTAATTTTAAATGTTAAACTATCGCCACTGCCTTCTCTCTCTCTCTGTCTTTGGCCACCCTAAAGGCATAACAATGACTGTCCATCTAGGAAAGCACACCATGAACACCCCCCTCCCAAGTAGTTACTTGAGTGGTAGGGTAGTTGAGATTGTTATAATATCATATGAACCAGGGAGTTGTCAAATAACATTCTATTTTTAAAAAAAAGTCTAAGCCCAAAATTTCAGTAATATTACTGCTCGGTAGCAGAACAGGAATCCAGTGCAGGCATCAATAGATCCCAAGGCAAGTACAACATGAGTTAGACACAGAGTAAAGCTCTCTCTACACTGACTCCCACGGATGGTGCAACTCAGGATAGATACAGAGTAAAGCTCCATCTACAACATCCCATCAAACATACAAACATGCATACATACATATGAAATAGGAGCAGACATAGGCCATTTGGCCCCTCAAGCTTGCTCCACCATTCATTAAGATCAAAGCTGATCTGTTTGTGTTTCAAATTCCACATTCCCATCTACCTTTACCTTTGATTCCCTTGCCTAACAAGAATCTATCTACTAAGATGAAAGCAAAATACTGCGGACGCTGGAAATCTGAAACAAAAACAAAAATTGCTGGAAAATCTCAGCAGGTCTGACAGCATCTGTGGAGAGAAAGACAGAGTTAACGTTTTGAGTCCATATGACTCTTCTTCAGAACTAAAGAGAATTAAAAATGTGGTGAAATGTATACTGTTTAAGTGGGGTGGGACAGGTGAAGTTGGATAGAAGGCCAGCGATAGGTGGAGGCAAAGGCGATGTTGTAAAAGATGTCATAAACAAAAGGTCGAAGGGGCGTTGATGGTGATGATACTGGCTAAAGGAGGTGCTAATGGTGACAACAGGAGTAAAAAGCAGAATGAGCAACTGACAGATGGCCCTAGTGGGGGTCGAGTGCGGGGAGGGGACGGCGTGGGAAAAAAGATCGAAATAGGCTAAAAGGTGGGGATAAAACAATGAATGGAAATACATCTTAAAAATACTAATAACAAAAATAGGTGGGGGGAAAAATACATATATAAAAATTAAAAAATATTTGAAAAAAAGGGGATCGCAAAGGGGGTGAGGATGGAGGAGAGAGTTCATGACCTGAAGTTGTTGAACTCAATGTTAAATCCGGAAGGCTGTAAAGTGCCTAATCAGAAGATGAGGTGCTGTTCCTCCAGTTTGCGTTGAGCTTCACTGGAACATTGCAGCAGGCCAAGGACGGACATGTGGGCGTGAGAGCAGGATGGTGTGTTCAAATGGCAAGCGACAGGAAGGTCTGGGTCATGCTTGAGGACAGACCAAAGGCGTTCCACAAAGCGGTCACCCAGTCTGCGTTTGGTCTCTCCAATGTAGAAGAGACCTCATTGGGAGCAGCGAATGCAGTAGACCAAATTGAGGGAAGTGCAAGTGAAGCGCTGCTTCACTTGAAAGGAGTGTTTTGGGCCGTTGGACAGTGAGGAGGGGGTATCTATCTACCTCCGCCTTAAAAATAATCAATGACCCCGCCTCCACTGTCTTCTAAGGCAGAGAGTTCCAAAGCTGCATAACCCTCTGAGAGAAAAAAATTCTCATCTGTCCTAAAAGGGCAACCCCTAATTTAAAAACTAGTTCTGGACTCACCCACAAAAGGAAACATCCTTTCCACGTTCACCTTGTCAATACCATTCAGGATTTTATATATTTCAATCAAGTTACCCTCATTCTTCTGAACTCCAGTGGAAACAAGCCCAGTCTGTCTAATCTTTCCCAATAAGACAACCCGCTCATTCCAGATTATCAATCTAGTGAACCTCCTCTGAACCGCCTGCAACACATTTACATCCTACATTAAATAAGGAGATCAAAACTGCACACAATATTCAAGATGTGGTCTCATTAATGTCCTGTATAACTGAAACATAACATATTACTTTTGTGTTCGATTCTTCTTGTAATAAAGAATAGCATCCATTAGCCTTAATTACTTGCTGTACCTGCATACTGCATCATGCACCGGAACACCTAGATCCTTCTGCAGCTTGGAATTCTGCAGCCATTCTCCGTTTAAGTAATAATCTGCTTTTTTGTTCTTCCTGCCAAAGTGAACAACTTCACATTTTCCCACATTATACTCCATCTGCCATATTTTTTTGCCCACTCACTCAACTTATCTATACCCGATGCAACCTCCTTAGGTCCAATCTTCACAATATACTTTTCTACCTATGTGTTATCTGCAAATTTAACTACCATGCCTTCACTCCCCTCATCTAAGTCATTGATATAAATGGTAAGAAGTTGAGGCTCCAGCAGTATGCATAACATTCCCAGGGCAAGTACAACAAAAGTTAGATTCAAGCAAAACTCCTACAATGCCCCATCCAGCACTACCAGGGCAACATGGGTCAGATAAAGTGTAAAGCTCCTGCACTGCTCCAGAATGTACCTCAGTCCCAGCCTCAGAAGAGTGCCCCCAACTGGATGAGGGCAACAGTGCAACATGGGTTAGGGGGAGGCAATGGCAGGGCAGTATTGTTGCTGGACTAGTGACCCAGGGTAATGCTCTGAGGACCCAGGTTTGAATCCTGCCACGGCAGATGGTGGAATTTGAATTCAATAAAAATCTGGAATTAAAAGTCTAATGATGACCATGAAACCATTGTCGATTTTTGTAAAAACCCATCTGGTTCATTAATGCCCTTCAGGGAAGGAAATCTGTCGTCCTTACCTGGTCTGGCCTCCATGTGACTCCAGACACACAGCAATGTGGTTGACTCTTTCTTACATGCCCTCCGAAATGCCCTAGCAAGCCACTCAGTTGTAACAAACCGCTACAAAGTCACAAAAAAGGAATGAAACTGGACGGACTATCCGGCATCGACCTAGGCACCGGAAACAACAATGGCAATCTTAGCCCTGTTGACCCTACAAAGTCCTCCTTACTAACATCTGGTGGCTAGTGCCAAAATTGGGAGAGCTGTCTCATAGACAAGTCAAGCAACAGCTTGACATAGACATCCTCACGGAATCATATCTTACAGATAATGTCCCAGACGCCACCATCACCATCCCTCGGTGTGTCTTGTGCCACCGGCAGGACAGACCCAGCAGAGGTGGCGGCACAGTGGTATACAGTCGGGAGAGAGTTGACCTGGGAGTCCTCAACATCGATTTCGGACCCCATGAAGTCTTATGGCATCAGATCAAACATGGGCAAGGAAACCTCTTGCCGATTACCACATACCGCCCTCCCTCAGCTGATGAATCAGTGCTCCTCTATGTTGAACACCACTTAGAGAAAGCACTGAGGGTGGCAAGGGCGCAGAATGTACTCTGGGTGGGGGACTTCAATGTCCATCACCAAGAGTGGCTCGGTAGCACCACTACTGACTGAGCTGGCCGAGTCCTACCGGACATAGCTGCTAGATTGGGCCTGCAGCTGATGGTGAGGGAACCAATAAGAGGGAAAAACATACTTGACCTCATCCCCACCAACCTGCCTGCTGCAGTTGCATCTGTCCATGACAGTATCGGTAGCAGCACAGTCGTTGTAGAGATGAAGTCCTGGCTTCACATTGACGATACCCTCGATCGTGTTGTGTGCCACTACTGCCGTGCTAAATGGGATATATTTCAAACAGATCTAGCAACTTAAGACTGGGCATCCATGAGGTGCTGTGGGCCATCAGCAGCAGCAGAATTGCACTCGAACACAATCTATAACCTCATGGCCCAGCATATCCCCCACTCTACCATTAACATCAAGCCAGGGGATCAACCCTGGTTCAATGAAGAGTGCAGGAGGGCATGCCAGTATCAGCACCAGGCATACCTAAAAATGAGGTGTCAACCTGGTGAAGCTATAACACAGGACTACTTGTGTGCCAAAAAGCATAAGCAGCAAGTGATAGACAGAGCTAAGCGATCCCGAAACCAACGGAGCAGATCTAAGCTCTGCAGTCCTGCCACATCCAGTCATGAATGGTGGTGGACAATTAAACAACTCACTGGAGGAGGAGGCTCCACAAATATCCCCATCCTCAATGATGGAGTAGCTCAGGACATCAGTGTAAAGGATAAGGCTGAAGCATTTGCTACAATCTTCAGCCAGAAGTGTTGAGTGGATGATCTATCTCGGCCTCCTCCAGAAGTCCCCAGCATCATAGATGCCAGTCTTCAGCCAATTCGATTCACTCCACGTGATATCAAGAAACGGCTGAAGGCACTGGATACTGCAAAGGCTATGGGCCCTGACAATATTCCGGCAATAGTACTGAAGACTTGTGCTCCAGAACTTGCCACACCCCTAGCCAAGCTGTTCCAGTACAGCTCCAACACTGGCATCTACCCGGCTATTTGGAAATTTGCCCAGGTATGTCCTGTACACAAAAAGCAGGACAAATCCAACCCGGCCAATAACCGCCCCATCAGCCTACTCTCCGTCATCAGTAAAGTAATGGAAGGGGTCATTAACAGTGCTATCAAGTGGCACTTGCTTAGCAATAACCTGCTCACTGATGCCCAGTTTGGGTTCCGCCAGGGCCACTCAGCTCCTGACCTCATTACAACCTTGGTTCAAACATGGACAAAAGAGCTGAACTTCCGAGGTGAGGTGAGAGTGACTGCCCTTGATATCAAGGCAGACGGAGTGTGGCATCAAGGAGCCCTAGCAAAACTGGAGTCAGTGGGAATCGGGGGGTAAACTCTCCGCTGGTTGGAGTCATGCCTAACACAATGGAAGATCGTTGCTGGAGGTCAGTCATCTCAGCTCCAGGACATCACTACAGGAGTTCCTCAGGGTAGTGTCAAGGCCCGACCATCTTCAGCTGCTTCATCAATGGCCTTCCTTCCATCATAAGGTCAGAAGTGGGGATGTTCGCTGATGATTGCACAACTTTCAACACCATTTGTGACTCCTCAGATACTGAAGCAATCTATGTCCAAATGCAGCAAAACCTGGACAATATCCAGGCTTGGGTTGACAAGCGGCAAGTAACATTCGCACCACACAAGCGTCAGGCAATGACGACCTCCAACAAGAGAGAATCTAACCATCGCCCCTTGATGTTCAATGGTATTACCATCATTGAATCCCCCACTATCAACATCCTGGGGGTTACCATTGACTAGAAACTGAACTGGACTAGCCATATAAACACTGTGGCTACAAGAGCAGGTGAGAGGCTAGAAATAATGTGACAAGTAACCCACCTCCTGACTCCCCAAAGCCTGTCCACCATCTACCACGCACAAGTCAGGAGTGTGATGGAATACTCCTCACTTGCCTGGATGAGTGCAGCTCCTACAACACTGAAGAAGCTGGACACCGTCCAGGACAAAGCAGTCCGCTTGATTGGCACCATATCCACAAACATTCACTCCCTCCATCACAAACGCACGGTAGCAGCAGTGTGTTCCGTCTACAAGATGCACTGCAGGAACTCACCAAAGCTCCTTCGACAGCACCTTCCAAACCCACGACCACTACCATCTAGAAGTTCCCCTCCAGGTCGCTCACCATCCTGACTTGGAAATATATCACCGTTCCTTCACTGTCACTGGGTCAAAATCCTGGAACTCTCTTCCTAACAGCAATGTGGGTGTAGCCACACCGCATGGACTGCAGCAGTTCAAGAAGGCAGCTCACTACCACCTTCTCAAGGGCAACTAGGGATGGGCAATAAATGCTGGTCCAGCCAGCGAAGCCCACATCCCATGAATGAATAAAAAAAGACTAAAGCTCCTTTTGCACTGCTGCAGAATGTACCTCAGTCCCACCCTCAGAAGAGTTCCCCCGACTGGACCAGGGCAACAGTTTTCCATTTGAAGATTTTCCATTTGAAGACCAGCCATCCTGTGGCCTATTGAGTCCAGAGTTTTGCAATTTGGGTAGTGGGCAACAAGAAATTGCATTGAGACTGCCTAAACTCATTGCTAATAGGATCCTTAGAGCCAGCAAAGTGAATCTGGGCTGGATTTTAACCCGCCAAGATTAAATGGCCAGTGGCTAAATCACTGCACACCCTAATCTTCTACACACTTCAGCATTTGGTGAAATGCAGAGACAACAACACTAATGCTTTGTACAATGATAACCTGAGATCTTCACTATGGTAATCATTTTCAGTAATTTCAAAGCAAGTTTTGTACTCCTCATGAAACACAGCATGTAATAACAGTATGCATAACAACAACCGTGAGCTCATTCTGTGACATCTTGTTTGGGTTATTTTATGCAACATAAATTCCACTCAGCCAAGAAGAGAAAACCAGAAACACAATCTCAACATCCTGTACCATCTACATCGCTGGTATCAGAACCAGCCTGGAAACATGGATGGTATTAGTGACTCAGCCACTGATCATGAGGTGACCATTTGTTCCTCTTTAGAATATGGTGATTGAGATGTGGAATTAGAGGGCTGCTGAACTGCTTTATGATTTCAACCTCAGAGTGATTGATGAAATGCAGACCCTTCAGCTGTATGAACTAATGAGGAAGTGTCTTGCTTCCTCTCTCCCAACCAAATTCCCCAGAGATATGTGTGCTTCATGAGTAATTCCAGAAAACCAACATTAACTTATAAAATTATTGTTTCTAAGCCACATACCATCTGAATATTGAAGAATCTTTCTGTATCTGAAATAGGAGGTCTCAGACGAGTACATTTAATAGTGTCTTTTGTATAGGGGAATCCCACACTGATGGGAACATTGGGTCTGCTCTCCAGCTGGTGCTGCATTGCTATTGAAGTTGACATATGGTGAGACACAGTGCAAGAGGCACTTGAAAACTCAGTGATCCAGCAGTGAATCCAATCTGCCTGACCTGTTAGGTGTTTGGAAACGCCCGATCCACGGAGTGGTACCCACTTTCATTTCAATTTACAATGGCAAATGAATGTTTAGCTACAAGTCTGTTGATGGAGATTTCTCCTCACATCCTCTTCTGCACTCAGGTCCAGACAGATGATTGTTATAGTACTTGTGCTGCACGGGGTAGTAACAAGCCAGAAAGATAATCACCTGTGGCCCCTAAATACCAAAGTTATCGGGCGGAATCGTCCCAGATTTGCACCAAGTGCGGTAGTGGGCGGGAAAAAGAACGTTTTACCCACTGGCCGCAATGGTGGCTTTTCGTGCAGTATTGTCCCAATCCCGCTTCGTTAATCGAGCATTCCTGGGAAACACACCATTTCGATGGCAGGTAGGTTCTCAATCGTCTGCCACACCATCACCTCACTGCTACCTCACGCCAGGCACCACATTTAAAGTGCAGTCACGTGCACACCTCAGTGCTTCCAACCCAGGACTGCTGTACAGAAGACACAGTCCTGAAAATCAGGAAAACTGCAGTCCCCCAGTTTAGTGACACATCCCTTGTGCGCCTTTTCGACGCCGTGGAGGCCAGCTATGATATCCCCTACCTCCTCTCTGGCCACAGGAGGAGCAGCAACATCACCAATCTGGCTTGGGAGGCGGTGGCAGCGGCGGTCAGTGCTAATACCATGCAAAAGAGGACAGCCACCCAGTATAGCAAGACGATGAATGATCTTGTCCATCCGCCAAGATAAGTCACTCTACTCATCACTCTCAACTCTCACAGTCACAAACCCACCACACATCCACAGGGATCTCACTCACTACCAGTTCAAGGGACATCACCATTCACTCTCTCACACACACCTTCATCTGCCCTGCGGATCATGTCCTCATCCCATCCATGGGACTACTCACCACCCGCACATGCCACGCATACTTATAATCTGGCCTGGCAGGCATCCCACTTACACTGTCCCCACCTGTACTCGTGCAGAACAAGCTGGCACACAACAAGAGGGAGAGGTCGCAGACTGGTGGAGGAATGTCTGAAATCAAAATCCTCATGGACGTTGAAAATTGAGTCATCCAGCTGGCCAGTGACGATCTGGACTGATCCTGTGCTGATGGTGAGGTCGGCGGTGCTTTACCAAGCGACGATCCAGCAGTGCAACATTCATCATTCAACCATGCTGTGAGTGACGTGTCCTGTTTCACCGACCACTGCCATGCACTAATTATCTCTCCTTGTTTTTGCAGGCACAGAGCTGGGAAACAGCTGACCCAGGGCCTTCAATCAAGCTCCAAAGACACTTTGGAAGAAGAATCTGAAGGCACCCTCATTGAAGACCCATCACAGTGCTCACCCACTCCCTCCACCAGCGCAGAGACACACACCTCGGTGGGACCTGGTTTTAGTACGGGTCACAATCTGGTGAGCATATCGCACTGTCTGATCCACAGCAGGTAGAGGCAGGGACTTCCTAGGTGCCCAGCACTTGGAGGACTGCTGAGGTCCAGAAATCTGCTGAGTCCGAGTCAAATGATGAGCCTCTGGACTCGGTCATACCTCGGTTGCTGGAGCTGCAAAGGCAAGCTCGGGAACATCAGGAAAGGATATCTGCTGCACTCCTCGGATTGCAAGGCATGACGGAGGAGTCCATTCACCAAATGGCTGAGATGTCGGCATACCAATGCACCCAGGTCAACACTGGCAGGATGGGGGCTGCCCGCTGCGCAGGCTTAACTCCATCGCTGACGCCACTTTTGGCCTCCAGCAGTGTCAACACGAGAGAGGTGCGGGGCAGCTCGGACTCACTTCAGCTTCCCCTTCTCCTCAAGGAATAAGCCAGGGACTCTCGGGCACCCAGAGGGAGGAGGATCAGAATGGGGCCATTCACACAGGTGACTCGGAGAGTGTCCAGCCCATCCAAATCCCTTCTTCCTGTGACCCCAGCAGCTCCAGTTCTGCAGGGAGGAGGGAGCCACTGCCATACAGCAGGACCCCAAAAGCAGGCCAAGCCCTCCAGGTCTCAGCCCCCCAGAGGACACCCGTCAAGGTCATCACAGACAGGGCGTAGCAGTCAGCAGGCTGCCTCCACCTCCGCTGTGGATGTCGGGAGAGCACCAAGGCTTAGTGGCAGGGTTAGGAAGGTTAAGAAAATGTAGCTGCACAGCCTGGGCATGGATGTTAATCACTTATACCTAATGTTCACTATTGTAAATAAACTCTCAAGAATTGCTTCTTGTTCTGATGAGCAGTGTTTGTGTCACTCAGATGTGAAACCTTGGCTCCTGCACAAGATAAAGGCAGGTGTCTCAATCCAGGACCTCTTCCCTGTTCTTTGTGCAGACTTCAGACCAAAGTAATGGTCTGGCTTCACACTCACTGGACACATTGCTGATGCCTGCTCTTCAATGGTGCTTGTCATTGCTACCAGAATGTTGTTGGGCAGGTGTCACAGAGTTCTGTCATTCTCTCTGTGTGCTCTCAGCACCTTTGAGGTGGGGCTGGACCCCCATCTCTTCAGCATCTGTGACTGGTGACGCTGTGCTCCTGAAGGGCTCAGGTGTAGAAGGCTGGCAAAGGATTAGGTGCACTTAAGGTTTCATGGCTGCATCTCCATGATATGACCCTGATCTCAGAATGCAAGCGAGCTACACTTGGCCAAACAGGAGTCAGACATTCAGAGGGTGTATGTGAAGATCTACAGAGCATCCTCACTGCATGACGTCATCATCCTCCTAGAATCGAATGACTATTAAGGCCTCCGCTGCGTCTCTATGACAGGAGCCTTATCACAGAAAGTGTGTGCACTGCCATCAGCCAGACTTGAGTCAAACATTCACACATGCAATGTGAGGATCTTTGGTGTCTCCTCACTGCGTGTTGTCATCTTCCTCCACAAATCTAGCAACTATGAAGGCCTCCCGAGTATGCCTGCCTTGTCTGGTCAGTGTGATGGCCTCATAGCCATCATCCTTGCCTTCATGGATTTCGTCACCCTGATCCCCGCTGAGGCACAGCTCCTCCATCTCCTCCTCAGCCTGCTCCTCTCCCCATTACAGCACCAGGTTGTAAAGGGTGCAGCAGGTGATGATGATGCGTAACACTCTCTGTGGACTATATTGCAGGACTCCACTAGACCGGTCCAGGCACCAGAACCACATTTTCGGCATCCTGATGGTTTGCTCCGCCAAGGTGTGAGCTGCATGAGCCTCATTGTACCTTCTCTCTGCTGCAGTCTGAGGCCGTGACATGAGTGTCATCAGCCACATCCTCTGTGGGTAGCCTTTGTCTCTGAGGAGCCATCTCTGCAGCCTCTGTGGACCCTGGAAGATGTCAGGGATCTGAGACCGACTGAGAAGTCGTGGACACTCCCTGGGAACTGTTCGCAGACCTGCAGGATGCATTTGTGGTGGTCGCACACCAGCTGAACATTCAGCAAGTGGAAGCCCTACTCACGCCACCAAACACGCCTGACACCAGCAGGCATGGAAAATTCTGCCCATTATCTTTGCCATTTGCTACTCTCCCAACCTGATATCTAACTTATCTAAAATAAATGGGATAACTCCAGCACTGAAATGTAGTGATCAGAAAATCTAGGGCCTCATTCAGACAAATCCTCTTCTTCTATCTCCACTAGAGCTCTGCCTGACCCTCCGGCCAGGTTTAAATGGGAGGAGTTAATGTGGTAAGAGAATGAAGTAATTCTGGGCTAGATTTTACAGACCCTGGGTTGTGGGGGGTGCAGGGGTTGGCAGGCAGTATGGCTAGATAGGGGGTAGGGGACAGAAAATTGGGTGCCATGATGGCCGCTGTTCCTGGTACCTAACCGCCCATCCCCGTAACAATTTTATCAATGGCAGGGGAGGTGCCGGGAGGCCCATGTTGGCCTGTGGGTCAACTGAGGCTCTTAACTGGCCCATTAATGGCCACTTAAGAGCCTCCTCCCATCTCCGCTCAGATTTTACCCATGGCAGGAGAGACCCATGCCTGCATGTGTGCAGCCCAGCAGGTTTCACTCAGTGGGCTGGTGGCAGGTTGAGGGGTGGGATGCCTGCTTTACAATCCCCCTGTGCTCATCAGAGAACCCCCACCAGTTTTCCCACATCACCTTTTCCCCTTCCACCATGTCCTGTACACACCGGCCACCCCGCCCCTCCCATTGGAGCCTGCCAGCCTGGCCCCAGCAAGACCCTGGACTTACCTTAAAGTCCAGGCTCCATCACACCAACCTCCTTCGCTCCCTGACTGGCCTGTAGCTCTTGAGGTGGGACTTGCTTCACCTGATGGGCTGTGAAATGGCTAGGAGGCAAGCCAGCCAAGCTGAGGCAGGCTCGCTCCCAACTTTTATTCCAGGGGGTACGGACCCCACCCCTTCCAAAAAACCCAACCCTCTGAGTTAATTAGAACTTGAGCTATTAACAAGCTAAAAAAAATCTGCATATCAGAAACATTAACTTCCAGAAGCCATCCACTTAATAAATACTAAATTACAAGATTCCTACACTTAATTTCCAAGTCATGCATATGCTGGCTTGAACCTACAGGACAAACTGAGCCCCTAGAAAGCTCATTGATGAAGAGCACAAATGGCTTTAAGAGAATGCCAGATGCATTTCTGGAAAGAGAAAAGAAAGATTGTTGGATATGGTGGCAGATGGAATTGATCGATGAAACAATAACAGAGTTGCGATCTCAGGAGTGATATCCGTGCCACGTGCTAGTGAGGCTAGAAATAGGAGGATAATGCAGCTAAACACGTGGCTAAGGAGATGGTGCAGGAGGGAGGGCTTCATGTTTCTGGACAATTGGGCTCTGTTCCAGGGAAGGTGGGACCTGTTCCGACGGGACGGTTTGCACCTGAACTGGAGGGGGACTAACATCCTTGCGGGTAGGTTTGCTAGTGCTGCTCCGGGGGGGTTTAAACTAGATTTGCAGGGGGAGGGGAACCAGAGTGTTAGAGCAGATAGTGAGGTGGAGGAGGATAAAGGTCAAGCGAGGAATGCATGTATAGACAGAAATCAAAGGTTTGTACGGGATAGAAATGTTCTCAGGTGCATCTATTTCAATGCAAGGAGTATTGTCGGAAAGGCAGATGAGCTTAGGGCGTGGATTGGCACGTGGGATTACGACATTATTGCTATTAGTGAGACTTGGTTGCAGGAGGGGCAGGACTGGCAGTTCAATGTTCCGGGGTTCCGTTGTTTCAAACGTGATGGGGGGAAGGGATGAAAGGGGGAGGAGTGGCATTACTACTCAGGGAAAATATCACAGCTGTGCGTAAGCAGGACAGCCCAGAGGGCTCGTCTACAGAGGCCATATGGGTGGAGCTGAGGAACGGGAAAGGTGTGACCACACTAATAGGGTTGTATTATAGACCGCCCAATAGTCAGAGAGAATTGGAGGAGCAAATCTGTAGAGAGAAAAAGCAGACCGATGTAAGAAACAGAAAGTTGTGATAGTAGGAGATTTTAACTTTCCACATATTGACTGGGACTCCCATACTGTAAAAGGGCTGGATGGCTTGGAGTATGTCAAATGTGTTCAGGAAAGTTTTCTAAATCAATATATAGAGGTACCAACGAGAGAGGATGCAATACTTGATCTCCTATTAGGGAACCAGACAGGTCAGGTGACAGAAGTATGTGCATGTGAACATTTTGGGTCCAGTGACCACAATGTCATTAGTTTTAAGTTAATTATGGATAAGGATAGGTCTGGTCCTCAAGTTGAGATTCTAAATTGGAGAAAGGCCAATTTTGTGGAAATGAGAAAGGATCTAGGAAGAGTGGATTGGGATAAGTTGTTTTCTGGCAAGGATGTGTTCAGTAAGTGGAAGGCATTCAAAGGTGAGATTTTGAGAGTGCAGAGTTTGCATGTTCCTGTAAGGATTAAAGGCAAAGTTAACAGGCATAGGGAACCTTGGTTTTCAAGGGATATTGGCGATCTGGTTAAGAAGAAGAGAGAGGTGTATAGCAGGTATAGGCAACATGGAGCAAATGAGGTACTTGTAGAGTATAGAAAATACTAAAGAAGGAAATCAGGAAGGCAAAAAGAAGACAAGAAGTTGCTTTGGCAGATAATGTGAAGGTAAACCCGAAGGGTTTCTACAAGTATATTAAAAGTAAAAGGATAGTAAGGGACACAAATGGTCCCCTTGAAGATCAGAGTGGTCGTCTATGTGTGGAGCCTCACGAGATGGGGGAGATCTTAAACAGTTTTTTTGCATCAGTATTTACTCAGGAAACTGGCACAGTGTATAAGGAAGGGAAACAAGCAGTAGTGTCATGGAACATATAGAGATTAAAGAGGAGGAGGTGCTTGCTGCCTTACAGTGAATAAAGGTAGATAAATCCCCCGGGCCTGACATGATATTCCCTCGGACCTTGAGGGAGACTGGTGTAGAAATTGCAGGGGCCCTGGCAGAAATATTTAAAATGTCCTTAGCCACGGGTGAGGTGCCGGAGGATTGGAGGGCAGCTCATGTTGTTCCGTTGTTTAAATAAGGCTCCAAAAATAAACCAGGTAATTACAGGCCAGTGAGCCTGACGTCAGTAGTAGGTAAATTATTGGAAGGTGTTCTGAGAGATCGGATATACAATTATTTGGACAGCAAAGGGCTGATTAAGGCTAGTCAGCATGGCTTTGTGCGTGGTAGGTTGTGTTTAACAAACCTTGTAGAGTTTTTCGAGGAGGTTACCAAGAAAGTAGATGAAGGAAAGGCTGTGGATGTTGTCTACATGGACTTTAGTAAGGCCTTTGACAAGGTCCCACATGGGAGGTTAGTTCAGAAGGTTCAGACACTTGGTATCCATGGAGAGGTTGTAAACTGGATTCGAAATTGGCTGTGTGGGAGAAGACAGAGAGTGGTAGTGGATGATTGCTTCTCAGACTGGAGGTCTGTGACTAGTGGTGTGCCTCAGGGATCTGTGCTGGGACCATTGTTGTTTGTTGTCTATATCAATGATTTGGATGATAATGTGGTAAATTGGATCAGCAAGTTTGCTGATGACACTAAGATTGGAGGCATTGTGGACAGCGAGGAAGGCTTTCAAAGCTTGCAGAGGGATCTGAACCAACTGGAAAATTGGGCCAGAAAATGGCAGATGGAATTTAATGCAGAAAAGTGTGAGGTGGTGCTGCATTTTGGAAGGACAAACCAAGATAGGTCATACAAAGTAAATGGTAGGGCACTGAGGAGTGCGGAGAAACAAAGGGATCTGGGAGTTCAGATACATAATTTCCTGAAAGTGGCGTCACAGGTAGACAGGGTTGTAAAGAAAACTTTTGGCATACTGGCCTTCATAAATCAAAGTATTGGGTATAGGAGTTGGGATGTTATGGTGAGGTTGTATAAGACATTAGTGATGCCAACTTTGGAGTATTGTGTGCAGTTCTGGTCGCCTAACCACAGGAAAGATATCACTAAGATTGAAAGAGTGCAGAGAAGATTGACTAGGATGTTGCCGGGTCTTAAGGAGTTGAGTTACAGGGAAAGATTAAACAGGTTAGAACTTTATTCCTTGGAGCGTAGAAGGATGAGGGGAGATTTGATAGAAGTTTACAAAATTATGAGAGGTATAGACAGAGTAAATGTGAGTAGGCTCTTTCCACTTAGATTAGGAGAGATAAACACGAGAGGACATGGCTTTAGGGTGAAAGGGGAAAGGTTTAGGGGGAACATTAGGGGGAACTCCTTCACTCAGAGAGTGGTGAGAGTGTGGAACGAGCTGCCATCTGACGTGGTAAATGCGGGCTCACTCAAGTTTTAAGAATAAATTGGATAGATACATGGATGGGAGAGGTCTGAAGGCTTATGGACTGGGTGCAGGTCAATGGGATTAGCGGAATAATATTTTGGCACAGAATAGAAGGGCTGAATGGCCTGTTTTCTGTGCTGTAGTGTTCTATGGTTCTAACAAGCTAGTTGGGCCTAACAATACTTGCTGTTCCTAAGACTTCTTATTATGAATGAGAATATTAAGTGATTAAATAGAAACAAAAAAAAGTCTTGGTAAATATACGTTTAATGCAGTGAATGTAATTCCACCAACCATGTAATAGAATATATGTAATAGAATAGTATCCATGCATGTGGAAACCGTCAGCAGCAATAGACACAAATTCAGGTATGAAACATGACTTAAAAAGAGGCCAAATATTGTATTTCTCTTCTGTGAGTTTGAATTTCACAGATTTATCTCAGCCCCATATTTTGTCACTGGGCCAAACTCCTTGTACAGCTGACAGCAAAGTTGATCGGTACCTCTACAAACCCTTCTTCAAGCCATTAGCATTAATGAGGGCATGGGAGCAAGCAGGGCTGCTATTTTTTGCCCTTTTCAAAACCAGTTTGGTGGAGGTACAACTCCGGGTTCGCTTGCATGCAGCATTTATTTTAAAGGAGGGATCAAAAGCAACATCTTTACAGTTGGAAAAAAGACCAGACAGCCACCCTCAAAACCAGACTGCCTGCTTCAAAATTGGTTGAATCATCATATTATGGGCGGCTTGTACTGGTTTCTCTTCTCAGTAGGTCTGGTGCTATCTGAACTATGAAGAAAATGGAGGATAGAAAAGGAAAGCAGTGCAAACCTTGAAAAAACAAACTAGTTGGTATTACCTGGTGTAGATCCCATTTGTATTGCTTTCATAGCTCCGTGCAGCTTGGTCATGGCATATACGTCTGAAAAACAAATTAACAATAAAAGATAAATCAGAATTTTTTTTTCATTTACAGGGTGTGGGCATCACCAGCATTTATTGCCCATTCCTGTTTACCTTTGAGAAAGTGGAAGTGTTCCCATGCACTTGCAGCCCATTTCCTTTTAGGAGGGGGAAATCACAGGTTTGGGAGGTGCCGTCAAAGAAGCCTTGGTGAGCTGCTGCAGTGTATCTGGTAGATGGTACACACTCCTGTCATGGTGTGCCAGTGATCAAGACCATGGATTTTAAAGGTGGTCAGCCAGGCCATGAGTTTGATTGATGGCCTGTGTTGTGTTAATCCATCTCAGTAAGGGCTGATTCAGTTGACTTCCGTGCCTTTGGGCAAAAAATGGGGAAGTGAGGAATGGCCAGTTGTGAGAGGTATTGGATGGAACTTGGCATCTTGGAACTGTACCCAGCAACAGTCTGCCTTCAATGGAGCATATTGAAATAAAAATGGTGAAATAGAACAGTGCCCTGAGTATTGGGCAAAGAAAGACAGCAGGAGGTATAAGTAGCGCTAGTTCAGAGTCAAGAGCATCTTGTGGTTGATAAATACATTAATCATTCTGGCACTGATCCATGAAGATCAGAGTTCCTTGTTCAACGTCTGATCTATATTGATGTAGCTGACCTCAGCATTTGGCACACTACAGTGGCCACTTTGTTTTTTGGGGGTTGGGGGGGGTGCGGATATGCCAGCTCCTGGTTCTGATCCTGGACCTTTACTGGCACTGCAAGTGAGAGTCGGGGCATGATCACAATGCCCTTCATGAACAAAATGTCTGATGGTGCTCACTTTCTAGGCATGCATATGAACGGTCCTTTGGGCAAGGTAGCACGGTGTAACCGGTACTGATTGACTGTTACACAGGTGCAGATCCATGTCTACAGGAAGGAAAGGGAAAGAAAACTGCTGTGGAAAAGGAACCATTTCCACTCACTCTTCTCTGTAGTTGAACCTCCTGCTTGCTGGAGATTTGGCCTTTCCACTGCTGGGTCATCCGCCTGTGAGAAACAATAAAGAGCAATTTTAATTGGATGCATCTGTTCATCCATTTTCGGCTGTTCTTTCTTCCTCTGTTGACAGCCTGGACCGATTTTAACTCTGTTAAATGAATGGGTTTTGACTGAGTAAAATCAGGCCAGATGATCAATGTTGGCAGGCTATTTGGCTGTGAAGCTAGCACCCCTGATATGCTGGATAGTGACTGCGTGTTGCCTCTCTTCCACAGCTATGTCTGAGGCCTTCTGTGACCAATGGTCTCCAGAGGAACTGGAGTGTATTGTCTACACCAGGATGATAATATGCTTCAATTTGAGAAGTTTCCAATTTTACTTGGAGTTGGAGTTTATTAACTCACAATATGTACACCCTATCTTAGATTTAGGTCATTGACTGTAATTTTGGTTTAGTGTTCATCTATTTCCCCAACTTTCACTTCTAGCAACAGCAGACAATTGTGTTTTTTTAAAATTAGGAAACCAGCGTGACAGACCAGGAATCACAGTGCAGAACATCACTAAATCTGGAAGAGGAAAAAGTAATGTGGTCAAATAACTAAACAATAATAGTAAAGAAACTTGTTAGAGGAGGAGGTAGTATTTGTGTGAGTCTTAATATCTAGACAGTGGCAATGCAGAACAGCTGGAAAATTACTACATACAATGATTTGAAGCTCAAGAATAGAATTAGCCCCAGTCGTGAGAGTGAGAGAGACACACTGAAACAAACAAGCTGCTCAGTAACGTTTATCCTCTGCAAACTGAGAGTGCAGGCGAGTAAGCCACTCATCTCCCTATAATGATAGTGGGATTCATGCAGGAAGACTTGAGAGTCAAGGTTTGAGAGTCATAGTTTGTGCTTCTCTTGAGCTACAATCTTGTCTTTACTGAATGCTTTGAATAACCAGGCTTATGAAATGCACCCAACTGAGGTCAGTTAGTGATGGACAGCCCTCAAATTCAAGCTTCTCACTATCTGCTGGGCCTTGTACCCGATCTAAAACTATGATTGTGGTGGGGTTAGACTGTCACATGCCTTAAAAACAAAAAACTACTGCGGATGCTGGAAATCCAAAACAAAAACAAAATTACCTGGAAAAACTCAGCAGGTCTGGCAGCATTGGCGGAGAAGAAAAGAGTTGACGTTTCGAGTCCTCATGACCCTTCAGCAGAACAGTTCTGCTGAAGGGTCATGAGGACTCGAAACGTCAACTCTTTTCTTCTCCGCCGATGCTGCCAGACCTGCTGAGTTTTTCCAGGTAATTTTGTTTTTGTGTCACATGCCTTGACTACACATGGATGAACTGAGGGTTGATTGAGCACAGATAAAACACTCTTTGCATATGCATGAGCGGTTTCAGTTTTGCACTTTAATATTGCTTTTTATTTTAAATCCAGTACTTGAAAACCAAAGTTTCCTGTCCAGTTTTGAATTCTCAGAACTATTGCCTGGCCATCTCCAAAACTAAACTGCCTAATTCAAATACATAAGTGGTCATCCATAGATGGGTGCTCTAAACCCACAACAGTTTGGTGCAACTGTGTAGATCCCTGCAGGTCATAACTAGGCTCTGGGATCTACTTGTGACCTGTCAGCCCATCACGTATTGCAGCCCAGTGTGTCAGAAGAAGCAAGATAGCAGACTTAGAATGAGCAAAAAGACAATGCCATAGAATGACTTCCTACGCGCACTCCTATTTGACAGACACAATAATTCTTTATGCTCTTACGGTGGATGGTGCTTGCTGAATTTCTTGGTGACTTTCTGAAACATTTGATTGTGCATCGGCCTGAGCAGGGCAGCTGATTGTAGGGAACATCCCTTGGTTAGGCTCTTTTGGTTGCCTCCTGCTTTCTTGTTGTGGAAGTGTAACTTGAAGTAAAAAAAAATTAGTATCATTTGTGGTTTAGCCTCATTATAAAAAAAAATGAAGGAAAACATGTTTACACGGTGAACATCACAGTAAATTACTGTAAACCAAGTGGTAGGGCGCAGTTTTATTTTACTGAACCAACTCGGATTCCCAACTCTCTTGGAATGACTGGGAGTTTCCTGCCGCAGTGTGTGTTGCCTCACTCCCCGCCACTCCACAATACCACTTGCAGAGAGTTGCATCCATATTGGGGAGGTTGTAGAGATGGTATTTAGGAGAACTCAGAAATGATAACTTTCAAGGATCGCGTTGGGGGAGCCTCATCAATCAATGATTGTCAGCAAGTGAGGATTCTGAAAATTAGAGACTGTCAATTTTGAGGGGGTGATGTCAGAAATGTCGAGGGGTTCCTTGAGTTTCCTCTCTTTCCCGCCCTCACGTTTGCCCTCTTCCCCGTTTGTTCATGGGTGGCCTTTTGGTTGTTGGGACTTGTTGCACAACAGCTGCTGGTGCAAAACCACAAGCAAAAATATTCAACTCACAGGGGTTCCAACCTTTAGAGGGTAAATGCAATAATGTTTGCATAAATCATGTGAGCAAATGTTGCTTGATTGCCACACAATCAGATGTGGACAGACATTACTTGGTCATGTGCCACGTGGTCAGATGTCACACAATCAAACAAAAATGCCACCAACCGGAGTTGGCAGCCCTATGGAGCAACCACAGTGGTGGACCAAAACCTATAAAACAGAACACCACCAAGTTGAAGAAGAATGTAAGAGAAGATAAAGCAAATTAGTAAATAGCGGCAAGTTGATGCCAAATTTAGGATTTTAAAAATCTTTCAGTTGTAAGAGGATGGGAAAAATTCACAAAGCAAAGTAGTCTTGAGGCCCAAGAAGAGGAAAGATTAGAGTAGAACAGTGTGATGAATCTTCATTTAATAAGGATGTGAGACCACAGTCATAGGTTTATTTTTATTAAAAATACAAAGGTTGCCCATCAGAAATCAAGGATTGCAAGATCTGTAGAAGACCTTCCCTAGACTTGGAAGCTGTATTCACGTCTCTGATGAACACATGCTTTATAGACAGTTAATAGTTGTTGATGGGAAAATAAGTTCTGACAGAAACAAAGGAAAGTAACTTTTTAGAAGGCTTCCCAAAGAAGTACTGGAGAAGTTGGTGTTTTTGAGGTCATAGGAGATGGTGAAACCAATGGAGTATAAAAAAGTGAAGAAGGATTAAGAGTGGAATCATAAAAGGTAAAGGACAGAAGCCATTGCTTAGACTTTAGAGACATGAAGAGACCATGTATTTGTAGTATTCAAGAAGCAACAAAATTGTCTTTAACCGATCAATGGGCATGGTGGAGGTAAAGATGTAGTGATTTAACTGTTGTGCCTTGTGAGATGTAATCTCTGAGTGACATCCAAAGGTGACAGGATCTAACACACATGACGGATATAAAATCTGATGTTGTCCTTAACAGTTGAACAAAGTGGATCAACAGCAGTGATCTCAGCCAATAAGTTTCATCAAGATAAGAGCTGGCAAATAAGGTCAGATTTTCCCTTAGGAAGGCGAGTAACTGTACCATCAAGACAGAAGAGGAGGATTCACTGAAATACAAAACACCCAGTTTTGGCAAAGAGTATGACAACTGAAGGGATGTACAGTTAACTATTTTTGGTGGAGCTTAAAACTCATGGAATGCATTTACTGTAGATATTGGGGAGAACTTTGACTTTGGATTGAATAGTTGATTGATCTTTTTCCCCAGCATGCCTCCACATCAATAAGCTCCCATTCTCAACCACATTAGTCAAAAACCTGAAGGCATAGCCTTTGTCATCACAACAAATGTTTGCTAATAAAAAGTAGCTCTCAGGTCTATAAAATGCAGAATGAGACCTTGCATATCCCAAGTCATGTTCTGATAGCTTTCCAGTTTGCTCTTTAGATCAAATCTTTTAATTTCCTTCATGACTTTCAGCAGAATCTGTAGGTTATTTGGTGCAAGTTGTTCCTTTTTTTCCAGATCAATGCAGACCTCCATAAAATTCTAAAGGAAAACAAATCATAAGCACAGCTTCCATTATTCAATAGCTCAGTGAGGTTTCTTTAAAACATTTCCAACTTTCTCCCATCCTGTCCTGAAGGTAATAACCTTTAATAGGTCATGGTTATACAGGCACAGGCTCTATCCAGTACTTCAAAAAGCCTATTCTTCATATGTCAATCCAGGCTGAGAGTGTCATCAGGCTATTTTATCAGGTGGAGACATCACAACTGAGTCGATTCATGTCCCATGCAAAGTCCACACAATTGCTTTCCAGCCATGGCCCTGGAGAGCGATCAGGAGTGGAAGCACTCGCTAACTTTTTGCTAGTTCAAGAATCATGATGCCAATTGCTACACACTTGCCAGATGAGTTCACAGAGACTGGACGTTGAACTTGAGTCTTTTTGCTGGGTATGAGTCAGTTACACATTGCCTTTATCAAGGCAGCTACCAGGAAGTAATGTTTAAGCTCAACATTTTAGCAAAAAACCAACTTCCATTGAAATAACTACAGGGAATAGTAAATTCAGTGCATCAAACTTAAAAATACACACACATGAATGGAGCAGACTGATATACACTCCAGCTTACCTTAATGTCCTGGTATTTCTTCTTGCTTCCCTGTAGTATAAATTTTATGCTATTGAGCTCTTTATCATCAATCTCTTTGGAAAGGTTGTAAAGCAGCACTCTGTAAACAGAGATGAGAGAGGTTTTAGGGCTGGTTTCTGAAAGAAATTCTAAAGCTATGTTCTGAGAACTGGAAAACACTATCGTGTGGTGAGTGCATAAATCAACTCTTTCTTTAAGGCACAATTACCTGATGGTAGGAAGCAATTCAGATGTTAGTAACTTTTCCAAATTTTCTCTCCTCCCACTATATAGATGCTGACTCTTAGCAGTTCACCCAGGTAGGCACTCTTCCTGTGCGAACTGACACAATGAGCTTTGAAATTAAGGCTGTGACGAGGAGGTTGATGGAGAGGCAATTTAGAGCCTAAGTCCAAATCTGTTCTCACCCAACATACTTATGGTTACTGTGGAAGTCATTGGGCGCATAATCAGATAAAAATTGACAACTCACCAAAGAGTTGTTAGGAGGGGTGAAAGAAAGCCTGATCAAAAGAGTAGATTTTGAGGAGGGTATTACAAGAGGAGAGGGAGATTTAGGGATGGATTGCCACACCACAGAACCTAGATGACTGAGTCACAGCTGCCAGTTATGGGATGGAGAGCGTGGGAATTACATAAGAGGCTTTTACCATCACTATCCATAGCTCCAGGCTACAATGTAAAAGTATATTTTGCCACAGCAAGTCAGATTCCTGGTGAGGGGGGTGGTTGAGGGGAGCCAGTTGGCTCATTTGGTTGGATGGCTGGTGTGGATCAGATTAGTGCAGGGTTCGATCCCTGTTGTGGCTGGGGTTTATTTGGGATCTGCCTCCTTGCCCTTCCCACAGTGGAGTTCGTGGCGCTGTGGTTTGGACCAACGTTCAGGCAGACAACTCAAGAAGAAGAATGACTTGTACTTGGGGGAACAAGACACAACTTTTAAATTTGCAGATGACACAAAACTGGGAAGTGTAGTAAATGGTGACACAGATTGTCTTCAATAGACAAGCTGATGGAATGGCCAAATACATGCCAGATGAAATTCAATGCAGACTTTGGTAGGAAGAATGAAGAGAGACAATGCAGCTTAATGATACAATGTTAAAGGGGTTGCAAGAATAGAGAGAGAAACCTGGGGTTGTTTGTGCACAAATTTTTGAAGATGTCAGGACAGAATAACCATAGCTGTCAAAGCATTAAGAATACAAAAGTCGGGAAGTTATGTTAAACCTATATCAAACACTGATTTGGCCCCAGTTAGAGTATCGTGCCCAATTCCATGTACCACATTTCAGGAAGCATATGAAGGCATTGGAGAGGGTACAGATGAGTTTTATCAGAATGGTTTCAAGAATGAGGGATTATAGTTACATGGATAGACTAGGGAAGCTTATAGCAGAGAAGGCTAAGAGCAGATTTGACAGAGGTGTTTAAAAGCATGAAGGGTTGAGACAGAGTTAATAAAGATAAACTGTTTGCAATGGCTGAAGCATTGATAACCCGAGGACACAGATTTAAGGTGATTGGCAAAAGGATCAGAGACAACATGAGGAAAACATTTTTTAAGCAGTGAATGCTTAGGATTTGGAATGCGTTGCCTGATAGTGAATACAGATTCAATAGAAGCCTTTAAAAGGGAACTGGATGAATACTTGGAGAAAAAAATGTAGCGATATGGGGAAAAATCAGGGGAGTGGGAATAGCTGGAATGGTCTTAGAAAGAGCCAGTGCAGATCTGATAGGTTGAATGGCCCCCTTCTGTGCTATACTATTCTATGAAATAACAATTAGCTGAGTGTGAGATGCAATGCTGCAATCTTTGCAGTTTGCTATGTGCTGTAACATTGAAATGAATTTATATGGTTTCACTTTAATTCAAAGCCTGACTGCCATGAGCAATGCATAAGTGGCCCAAAAGCAAGTTGGTAAAGTTTATGTGTTAAATGAGCTTTGGACTACAAGGTCCCAGGCCCGATTCCCAGTCCCTGCTCAATTAACCGATCTAGGCTAATTCAAGAGCTAAGAACTACAATTTCCTTCAGAGTCTCTAAGCTAGAAAGAAGAATAATCAACCAAGCTATCTGCTCTTTATGACTACCTTGAATTCTACAGTGACTACCCTTCAGAAGTCTTTTATTGGCTGTAAAGCACTTCGTCATATCCTGGAGTTGTAATTGGCACTATATATATGCCATAAGTCGATCAGTCTTTCTAATGATCTGTGCTGGAAAATGTGTGTGAAAAGGATGAGGACTGTAATGTTTCCACTGTTAAATAGTCTAGCAACACTCCAGAGTGAATGCCCGGCATGGAACCATACCCCAGCAAGGGATAGCATCTTCATGGTCAAATCCTGGAAAAAATATTCAATAATTCAACAAATAATAATTTTTGAAAAAACCTGTAATTTGAGATCTTGGAATTTCCTGGTTGTTGCAAAAACTGTTCCATGTCTGCCTTCTGTTTTCCTAGAATGGAGAGTAATTTAAAACGCTGAATTCGATACAGAAGTTCTGGAATAATGTCCAACTCTCGTTGCTGCAGTTCTGTGAATATCTCCAGTGCAGTGATTATCACTTTGCCTGCTGGAATGTTATCAGTGCACAGGAACCTCAAGTCCCTCACCTCCTCTTCATCCAATTCTCCACTTATTTTATGTAAACTTAAGCTGTTAAAATTGTTTGCATTAGTAGCCATCTTCCCCTTCAGTCGCCTGAAAGAAAAGCAAAATTTGGGTTCAGAAATAATTTTCATTATGCTGTTACTATTTTCTGTTGATGTGGCTGTTCCTGACAAGAGAGATATTTATTGCTCATCCCTAGTTGCCCTGAGAAGGTGTCTTCTTTTTTTAAGAATCACTGTAGTGGTTTCATATGACTCAGTGCCTTGCTAGGCCATTTCAGAGGGCACACCACACAGGTTATTGAATTAGTCTACATTTGTCAACATGCTGGACCGGGTGTGAATGCTTGGTTTCCTTTCCTAAAAAGCATCATGAACCCAGTTGGGCTTTTACAACAATCTGACAGCTTCATAGTCACTTTCACTGATACCAATATTTTTTTTCTAGATTTTCTTATAAACTGAAGTCAAAATCTCCAACAGCCATGACAGGATTTAAACCGCGTTCTCTCAATTATTAGTCTAATACAAACCTAGTATACCACCGTACCTGCTAGACTTTACTAGGTTTTGTAGCATTACAAAAGAATTTAGAGTTACTGAACAGTTTGGACTATGGTTTGACTTTAGGTTGTGTTGCTATATTTTAAGTTTTGTGAATTGCAGTAATAATTTTTGTTTTCTACTTTTTTTTTTCCACCTCTTCTCTTGAAGGTAATGTTTCTTGCCAGGATTCAGTTCCATCACTCTGCAATAGATTGCCCAAGTGACCATTCAGATGTAGATAGGTGAGAACAAGAAGGACCAGTCTCTTTGAGAGGAGGGAGGAGTAGAGTAAGAGTAGTGGCATAGGAAATTGGGCAAACAGGATAAAAGACCTTGGTAACCATGCAAAAGAGGAAATCAAAGCAGAGGGGGAATGATGGCATCTCAGGAGCTCTGGAGGGCAATTAATAGATGGATACAGGTTATGCTGCAGTTTGAAGATGAAGTGGAGGGACCAGCTTAGCATCAAATTGAGAGTTAAGGGAATTGCATATTCATGGTGAAGAGGAGATAAGGGCCCTCAGGGAAAAGGTCAAAGTAGTGTTACGACTGGGATGGGAGGAGTGCGTAGTTTCTGTAGCCCCACAACTCCAAAGTTGCTACCATAAGTGTAAATGTTTAAATCACTCACCAAAATGGCCAATTGTTTACCTTTGCTACTGCTAGACCCAGAATAAAAGAGATTTTAACAAGCTTCTTTCAATTAACTCAGAATAATTGATTTATTATGAAATAAAACTTATTTTTTAAAACAAGTTGCAAAACTGGTTAACATACAATTTGTAATTCAGACGTGTCATGATTTACCCCTTTTAAAGTTCCAACACACACATACATGCACACACACACACAAAACATAGGACAAGACAAATAAGGTCTCTGCAGAGGTTGGTGTAAGGGAGCACTTTATGAAAAAGGATAAAGTTTGAAAAAGTCTTGACGCTGTCAATTTTGTGTTTCTGCATGCGAAGATGGAACGCTGGAAGTCCTTTCCAAAGGATCTTCGGTGAAACAATGGGCAGAATTTTCCTTGCCCGTTGCCATGGGGCGTCATGGCGGGCATGAGCGGACAATATGGCAGCAAGGCCAAAAATCGGTTTCACGATGTCGTGAAACCAGTTTGCAATCGTCCCCTCCACCCATCAATGGCGGGACGTGTTTCCCGCTACCGCACATTGGGAACTTCATTGTAATACAGCTGCATATCATTATAAGCCCAGCTCTCCAGAATCATAAGAACATAAGAACTAGGAGCAGCAGAAGGCAATTCAGCCCCTCGAGCCTGCCCTGCCATTCAATACGATCATGGCTGATCTCATTTCGGCCTCAACTCTAATTTCCCACCCTCTCCCCATAACCTTTCAACCCGTTACTAATTAAAAGTCTGTCTGTCTCCTCCTTAAATTTATTCAGCATCCCGGCATCCACTGCACTCTGAGGTAGTGAATTCCACAGATTCACGACCTTTTGAGAAAAGTAATTCCTCCTCATCTCTGATTTAAATCTACCACCCCTTAGTCTAAAACTATGGCCTCTCGTTCTAGAATGCCCCACAAGGGGAAACATCCACACCACGTCTACTTTGTCTATCCCCTTGAGCATCTTATACACCTCAATTAGATCTCCTCTCATCCTTCTAAACTCTAGCAAGTATAGGCCTAAACTGCTCAATCTCTCCTCATAGATAAGACCAGCATCTCTGGAATCAATCTAGTGAACCTCCTCTGAACCGCCTCCAAAGCAACTACATCCTTCCTCAAGGAGACCAAAACTGTGCACAGTACTCCAGGTGCGGTTTCACCAATGCCTTGTACAGTAGCAACAACACTTCCCTATTTTTATACTCTACTCCTTTAGCAATAAATGTCAAAATTCCATTTGCCTTCCTTATTACCTGCTGTACCTGCATGCTAGCTTTCAGCGATTCATGCACGAGGACACCCAGATCCCTCTGTACTGAAGCATTCTGAAGTTTCTCTCCATTTAAATAATAAGTCGTCTTTTTATTCTTCAAATGGATAACCTCACACTTATCCACGTTAAACTCCACCTGCCAAAGTTTGGCCCATTCACCTAACCTGTCCATATCCATTTGTAAATTTCTTATTTCTTCATTACAACTTACTTTCCCACCTATTTTGGTGTCATCTGCAAATTTAGCTATAGTACCTTCTATCCCTGAATCCAAGTCACTAATATAGATTGTAAATAGTTGGGGTCCAAGGACCAAACCCTGTGGCACCCCACTTGTTACAGCTTGCCATCCAGAAAACGACCCATTTATCCCGACTTTCTGCTTTCTGTTGGTTAGCCAATCCTTTATCCAAGCTAATATATTACCCCTAACTCCCTGTGATCTTACCTTGTGTATTAATCTTTTGTGCGGCACCTTATCAAAGGCCTTCTAGACGTCCAGATATAACACATCTACAGGATCCCCATTATCCACTTTGCTTGTCACATCTTCAAAGAACTCTAGCAAATTAGTCAAACACGATTTACTCTTCTTAAAACCATGCTGACTCTGATGGATTGCATTTTGACTTTCCAAATGCCCCATTACTACTTCCTTAATAATGGATTTCAACAATTTCCCAAAGACAGACGTTAAACTTACTGGTCTATAGTTTCCTACTTTCTGCTTCCCCCCTTTTTGAATAAGGGTGTTAATATTAGCATTTTTCCAATCCACTGGAACCTTTCCAGAATCCAGGGAATTTTGGAATATTATAGCCGATGCATCCACTATCTCCGCTGCCACTTCCTTTAAGACCCTGGGATGTAGGCCATCAGGCTCTGGGGACTTGTCACCCTTTCATCCCAATAGTTTGCTCAGTACTTGTTCTCTAGTGATGGTGATTGTTCTAAGTTCCTCCTTCTCTATACCCTCTGCTCTACCTGTTACTATTGGAGTGGTACTAGTGTCCTCCATCGTGAAAACTGAGGCACAATACTGATTAAGCATCTCTGCCATTTCTGCGTTCCCCACTATTAACTCCCTAGTCTCATCCTCCAAGGGATCAACATTCACTTTAGCTACTCTCCTTCCTTTCATATACTTGTAGAAGCTTTTGCTATCAGTTTTTAAATTTTGCGGGGAATCTTCCCCGCTTGATGATGAGCACACAACAGCATTTATGAGGCATGCACCTGGCAAGCTGCACTTCAAGGGAATTCAGAGTTGAGTGCATGAGCTTAGTGCCCATGAGGGTTGCCTGTTGGACTGCAAGGTTGAGGCGCTGTGCATTCAAATGAGGGCACGGGCAAGTTGCATTTACCTGGCTGGCTGCCAGTGCGGTGTCAGGGCAAGGGCTGCACTGTGGATGATGTGAGTTGGGGTGGGGGGCAAGGGCTGTACTGCGGTTGAGGCGAGTTGGGGGGGGAGGCAAGGGCTGCACAGCAGTTGATGGTCGTGCACAAGCATGTGCAGGGGGCGGGATGGGAGAGGAACGGCCATGCATTAGGGAAACCTTGTATAAAGTGATCATTCCTCCACAGCTGAGACAGTTCAAGTGCAACCACATTGACACGCTTGGAGTTGGACCTTTAGCTTATCTGCCCACTCAAGCACTACGGAGGGCTGATAGTGTCACCAAATGATCCAGAGCTTGTCACCCTTCGGGCACAGACTGAAAACTAATGAGCATTCTAGTGGAATGCAGAACAATTGATCGACTGGGCACGTTGCACAATCTTCCAGTGAAAGCTGGCCATGGAGCAGTCAATGGTGGAGGTGCTCATAGCCCCTTGCAAAATCATCATTCAGGTTTGGACCAGTCTCCCCCATGGTTCAAGCTAACAACGCAGCCTTGCAGCGCAGGTTAGGAGGATGCCTGCACCTGAGCTGAAAGCACAGCATGCAGTCCAGTGGGCAAAGCTGCTGCCAATTGGTCAGATGGAGGGGGGCAGAGGTGGGTGGGGTTTTGGGCAGCCATGCAGCGCACGAAACTCTGGCCATCCAAGTGGTGGCCAGCACTCTCTGGGATAGGTTAAGGGGCCTTCAAACTTACCCAAGAGAGGTTCTTAGTACACCCAAGCTAACCCATGGCCCTCTCACTTTCATCCTGCAGGAGGAGTAAATCAGAAGCATGGAGCCTGGGGTCCTAGCCGTATGCCTCATGGCTTACAGAGAGTGGAGATGAAGGAGAATAGAGTGATGAAGGCGCCTGGATGGGCAGAGGGAAGAGCAGCACCCCAAGGAAGAAGGGCGGCTAGGGCACCCGCTCATGCCACTGTCGAGCCACAGTGAGCTGCTGCTGGTCGGTGCCTAGCTAGACGGAGGGTCTATAGATGGCACTTGCCATTCATGCAGATGACCAAGAACCAGCCAAAGACTGCGCATCTCCAGGGAACTGGTCGGTCATGTCTGCCACATGCTGCAGGATTTGGTGCCACGGGGACATGGAGGGCATCCACTGCCAGTAACTGTGAACGTGACTGCGGCGCTCAATTTTTACACCAGTGGCTCCTTTCAGGGCTCCACAGGTGACCTCTGTGGAATATTGCAAGCCTCCACGCACAAATGTATCCATGAGGTCATGGACGCTGTCTTCGCAAAGGTACACAACTTTGTGCATTTCACCTGGATCAGGGAAACCAGGATGCAAGAGCGCGGGGATTTGCCCAGATCTCAGGTTTTTCACAGGTGCAGGGTGCCATCAACTGCACTCACATGGCGCACAGATCTCCGTAGCGAGAAACAGTTACCTATGTCAACGGCAAGGGCTTCCACTCACTGAATGTTCAGCTAGTGTAAGACCACCACAAACGCATCTTGCAGGTCTGCGCACAGTTCCTAGGGAGTATCCACGACTCCTACATTCTCAATTGGTCTCAGATCCCTGACATCTTCCAGGGTCCATAGAGGCTGCAGGGTTAGCTCCTCGAGGACAAGGGCTACCCACAGAGGATGTGGCTGATGACACCCATGTGATGGCTTCAGATTGCAGCAGAGAGAAGTACAACGAGGCTGATGCTGCAACTTGCACCTTGGTGGAGCAAATGATCGGGATGTTGAAAATGAGGTGCCTGGAGCAGTCTGGTGGTGCCCTGCAATACAGTCCACAGAGGGTGTCATGTATCGTCGTCGCCTGCTGTGCCCTTTACAACCAGGCACTGCAACAGGGAGAGGGGCTGGCTGAGGAGGAGATGGAAGAGCTGCACATCTCCTCTGATGAGGTCAATGTCGATGGGGATAAGGGTGAGGAGGTCCTCGAAGGCGAGGATGACGGTGATGAGGCCATCGCTCTGGCCAGATGAGGTGGTGCACTCATGAGACCGTCATAGCTGTTAGACTCATGGAGGATGATGACGACATGCAGTGAGGACACTCCATAAATCCGCACATTGCATCTGTGAATGTTTGACTCCTTTCTGGCTGATGGCACCTCGTTTGAGCTCTGTGATCAGGTCATATCATGGAGATGCAGCAGGGAAACTTTAACTTGTCCTGGTCCTATGCATCCTTTGTGAGCTGAATCCTTCAGGACCACACTGTCACTGGACACAAATGCTGATGAGATGGGGGGCCAGCCGCACCTCAAAGGTGCTGAGAGCACACAGAAAATGAGGGAACTTTGTGCCGCCGGCCCAGGACATTTTGGCAGCAATGATAAGCCTCATCGAGGTGCAGGCATGATGGATGTGACCAGAGCCAGTGAAGGTGCACCATCAGCGTGCTGGGAAGGCTGCACAAAGCACGGGTGAGGCCCTTGACTGAGACACCTGCCTTTATCGTGCAGTACCAAGGTTTCACATCTGAGGACACGAACATTATCCATCAAAACAAGGAGCCATAGGCAAGGAGACATTCTTGGGAGTTTATTAACAAAGTGAACATAATGTACAAGTGACTAACACCCATGCCCAGGCTGTGCAGATACATCATCTTAACCTTCTTAACCCAGTCTTGGTGCTCCCCCAACACACACAGCAGAGGTGGAGGCAGCCTGCTGACTGCGACGCCCTGTCTGTGATGACCTTGATGGGCGTCCTTGGGAGGGCCCCAGCCTGCTTTCAAGGTCCTGCTGTGTGGCAGTGGCTCCCTCCTCAGCAGCTGGAGCTGCGGGGATCACAGGAAGAGGAGATTTGGATAGGCCAGACACTCCCAGAGTCACCTGGACGGATGGCCCTGGGGTGTGCATCTGCTGATCTTCCTCCCTACGGGTGCTCAAAGGACCTTGTTTGCTTCCTTGAGGAGAAGGGGAAGCTGGAGTGAGATCGAGCTGCCCCAGACCCCAATTGTGTTGACACTGTTGGAGGCCAACTATGGCATCAGCGATGGAGTTTAGCCTGCACAGCAGTGCGCGAGCAATGTGCTGGACCAAGGTTTCCATAGCGGCCACCATCCTGTCAGTGTTGCCCTTGGTGCGTTGGCATGCCAGTACTATCACCTCAGAGTGAAGGTGGATGGACTCCTCCATCGTGCCTTGCAATCTGAGGAGTGCAGCGGACATCCCTTCCTGATATTCCCGGGCTTGCCTTTGCAGCTCCAACAACTGAGGTATGACTGAGTCCAGAGGCTCATCATCTGACTCAGATTCAGCAGATTTCTGGTCTCCAGCATCCTCCAAGTGCTGGAAACCTGGGAAGTCCCTGCCTCCACCTGCTCTACATCAGACAGTGAGATGTGCTCAGCAGATTGTGATCGCGAGGCTACTCTAAAGCTTGGTCCCACCAAGGTGTGTGTCTCTGTGCTGGCGGAGGATGTGGGTGAGCATAGTGATGATTCTTCAATGACGGTTTCAGCAGACTCTTCTTCTGCGGTACCTTTGGAGCTGGAGTCAAGGACCTGGGTCTTGGACTCCCTCGGCTGCTTCCCAGATGTGCCTATGAAAGCAAGGAGAGATAATTAGTGCATGGCAGTGGCGTGTGAAACAAGACACATCACTCACAGCATGGTTGTCTGATGGATATTGCACTGCTGGATCCTCACTCGGTTGAGCACTGCTAACATCTCCATCAGCACAGGAACGGTCCAGATCCTCGCCAGCCATCTGGATGACTCTATTTTCAAAGTTCATGAGGACCATGATTTCAGGCATTCCTCCACCAGTCTGCAGCCTCTCCTTTTTGTTGTGTGCCAACTTGTCCTCAATAAATACAGATGGAGACAGTTTAGGCAGAATGCCTGCCAGGACAGATGATAAGTGTGCCTGGCGTGTGTGGGTGGTGAGTGGCCTCGTGGACGGGATGAGGACAATGAAGGTGTGTGCGAGAGAATGACTGGTGATGTCCCTTGAACTGGCAGTGAGTGAGATCCCTGTGGATGTGTGATGGGTTTGTGAGTTAAGAGTGATGAGACGAGTGACTTACCCTGGCGGAACAGAGGAGATCATTCATCTTCTTTTGGCATTGGGTTATTGTCCTCTTTTGCAGGTTGTTGGCACTGACCGCCATTGCCACCGCCTCCCAAGCTGGATTGGCGACCTTGTTCGCTGGCCTTCGCCCAGAGCAAGGGTAGAGGACACCACAGTGGGCGTCGACGGTGTCCAAAAGACTTTCCAGGGATGCGTCACTGAATCGGAGAGCTGCAGTCTTCTTGCCTTTTGGGGCAATGTCTTCTGTGCAGCAGTCCTGGCCTCAAAGTACTGAGAGGTGTGCGCGTGACTGCACTTTAAATATGGCGCCCAGTGTGAGCAAGTGGTGAGATGACGGCTATGTAGGCGAATCGGAGGCCGCCCACCAGTGAAACGGCGTGTTTTCTGGGAATGCGTGATTAATAAGGCTTGGGATGATACAGCATGAAAAGCCGCAATTGCGTCCGGCGGGTAAAACATTCTTTTTCCCGTCTGCAACCGCACTTGGTGCAAATCTGAAATTATTCCGCCCATTATCTTTGTTAACTCTCGCTTGTCGCAGCTTAGCAGGCTTTCAAATGCAGACAAGTTATTCTGAGATGAGGAGCTATTCTGACTGAAGGTGAACACATACTCTGGACTGCAGGCGATGCAGGGAGAGAAAAGTGGGAGCAATCTTCCTTCACAGTTTGCTCCCAAGACACACTATGTTTAAAAAAACATGTTCAGACAGAACTTCTCCCAGGCCAGGTGTTTTTCAGCCAATCAACAGGATCCCACAGCCTTGCAACAGCAGATGTGCTTTTATTTTAACTCAAGTAAGCAAAATAAATCTTATCTCTCCAGGTGTCTTGCTGGTCACTTAGCTGAAGTCATGTGATTTCTTGGAAAAGGCAGCTTGCTCACAGACCAAAGTGAACCTAACAATTGCAACGAGCCTCACTTACTATCCAGTTCCTAATGAAGACCGGTCACTTGATAAATGTCAGCTTGGCTCACTTGGTAGTTGGAATATTGTAGGTCCAAACCTCACTCTAGAACTTGAGCACCAAAGTAGGATTGACACTCGAGTGCATATCTGTCAAATAGACCAGCAGGTGCTTCACATTGCTAAGACAACTAAGGAATATGCAACCAATCTACCCCATTAAACCAGCAGGGACTACAGAATCTTCCTTTTCAAGTAGACAGAGGGAATACAAATATAATGCTCTTTACCTGACCACCAGAAATTATAATCCTTCCATTAAATAACCGCTGTGTTTCAGATTAAACATTAAACCAAGGCCTAGTCATCCTGAGAAGATGGTGTAAAAGATTCCGTGGAACTACTGGAAGAAGAGCATGGAGTATCTTCAAGTCTCCTGGCCAACATTCTTCCCTCAACTAAAATTTGGTTAATCATTCATTTGCTAGTTGTGGGACATCGCAGTGTGTAAATTGGTATTTGTAGCTGTAGTAAGCTACTTACCAACAGAAACAAAGAGTCGTAGCATCAGTCCAAAGAGTTTAGACGCAGCAAAGCCAAAGATCTCAGAACCCCAAATGTATACAGGAATACTGCTGGAATTTAACCAGTTCAAATCTCATTCTTAAACATGCGGAACATTGGTGAGATCCCTGCCACTTGTCCATGTGTGGGACTTGCGAGAGTGGTCACTCTGGCTGCGGTCTCTGCTCTACTGCCTTGTCTGCGCCCAGGTGGCTCTGGTGAGGAACCATGCAGTGTTTGCTGATACACTCATCACAATCATTAGGATCTATTGGTATTAAATTTCTGAGTCAGGTGCAATATGTTGCTTGAGTTTCAAGTTTCCATCACAAGGTGCATGAAGCATCTGATCACCATTTCTACAAATGTTATTGGATTTAACATGGGAAAGGCTGGGTCCATTGTTGTTGTCAATCATTATTTGTGGTTTTGTGCCTGCAACTCTTGTGTAAGAAATTTCAGGAGCCAGGAGACCAGCTGTGAAGAGGGGGAACTGAGAACGAGGAAAGGGGAGACTATTCTTCATCTCTTTTTTCCTCCTGCTACCCGCCCCCCCCAACCCTCCACCAAATTTCTGCCACTTAGCCTCCATTTTCTAGTCTCTCTCTTTCTTCCCAATAAGTGATAAGGGATTTTAGCTACAAGATTAGGTGGGAAAAGCAGGGGTTGTTCTCCTTGAAGCAAAGGAGATGGAGGGAAGATTTGATAGAGGTATACAAGATTAGGTATACAAGATTATACAGGCTTAGATGAGGTAAAGAAAAGCTGTTCCCATTAGCTGATGGTATAAGACCAGGAGACACAGATTTAAGGTTTTAGGCAAGAGATGCGGGAGGAATGTGAGGAAGAATTTGTTTATGTAGTGAGTGGTAATGACTTGGAACTCACTGCCTGTGAGGGTGGTGAAGTGGGGGACTTATAACATTAAATTATGAGGACAGATGGCATAAATTTAGTATTCTCTTCAGTTTAGAAGATTAAGGGGTCATCTTGGGATGAGGCGCTTAAAATGATGAGATTTGATTGAGTAGATGCAGAGAAACTATTTTCCGTGGTGCTGGAATCCAGAACAAGCAGAACAAGCAGTTCAGAGAAGGTTTTCTAAACTAAACCCTGGATTGGGAGGTTGTCTTATGAGGAAAAGTTGGACAGGCTAGACTTTATCTGCTGGAGTTTAGAACAGTAAGAGGTGATTTGATTGAAACATATAAGATTCTGAGGGGTCTTGACAGGATCATGTGGAGAGGATGTTTCTTCTTGTGGAAGAATCTAGTACTAGGTGTCACTGGTTAAAAATAAGGGCTGCCCATTTAGGACAGAGAGGAGGGGAATTTTTTTCTCTGAGGATTGTGAATCTTTGGAGGAACTCTCTTCGTCAAAACGCGGTGGAAGCAGAGTCTTTGAATATTTTTAAGAATAGCTAGATTCTTGGTAAGCAAGGGGCTGAAAGGTTATCGGGAGTAGGCAGGAAGGTAGAGTTGAGTTGACAGTCAGATCAGCCATGATCTGGTTGAATGGCGGAGCAGGCTCAAAGGGCTGAGTGGCCTATTCCTCCTCCATATGTATGTTTAATCCAGGACAGAATTAGATCTAAGCCCAGTTGGAAACCAGAAAGTACCTTTTCACACAAAGGTGATGGAAATCTGAAATTCTGTTCCAAAAAACACAGGGCCAAACGAGTAAATAGAATGGAGCTACAAATCAATAATGATCTAATTGAATTGCAGAATAAGCTGCAGGGTCTACTCCTGTTCCCGTTTCCTATAGAACTGAATTGCTCCATGCAGAGCCAGCATGAACTTAATGGGACTAATAGCCTAATTGCTCTATGACTCTATGATAAACAATTTCTAAAGAAAATTGGATGGGCGCTTGAATAAAATAAACTTGCAGGCTACAGGTATGGAGCTAGAGAATGGGATTGACTGGATTGCTCTACAGCGAGCCAGCATATATTTGAAGAGCCAAATGGCCTCCTCCTGTGCCATAATGACTCTATGATGTCCTCCCTGGCCCCTCACCTTATAGACCATCATAGCTCTGTGGGTGAAATTTAAATTGCTCAATCTCCTGGCTGCTGGAGGCAGAGCTCAGGAGAGGGATTCCTAGTCAGGACAGTTAGAAACCCTAGTTTTAGCTCTCACTGGTGATGGACATGACTTAGCAAGCACATTGTGCCACCAACCTGACCACAACGTGGGCACATGCCACTTCCATCACTGGCAGTGCAAAGCCACAACAGCAACTGATCAGCAATCCCTTGATCTTCGTGGGCACCTAGACCTGAGATGTATGGTCCCAGGATCCAGCACCTGTCGTCCCAAATTAGTGTCCTTATCAGGCACTTGGAGGGTGCAATAACGTTATCAAGGTTGGTGCTAGTGTACTTTGATACATGATGGGATGCAAATGTAGATGGATTCTCCCGTCGCTTCGATGGGTGAGTGTTCAGCAAGTTAAAAAAAATGACTGGTTTACAGTCTAGGTTGATGTCATCACATGTGTGACGGTAGGCCAAGTCTCAATTTTCATAACTGATTGCAAATACAGCATATGAAGTCAGTGTTGGAGGGATGAATGGAGGCATTGGCTTTGCACCACGCTTGCTTGTCCTAGGCACTTGGCTCTGTTCTCCTCAAATGTCAAAATCACCTGATGACAGACACTTCTCTATTTGGGTCTGTTAAAGGTTGTTTTTTTCCCATGTATTGAGATCCAGATTGCAAGCCCTGAGGTTGGCTTTCAGATTGTCTTTATGTCTAAGTTTGGGACATCCTGTGGTGCGGGTTCCGTGCTCAGCTGGCTGTAGAGTACTGCAGTACAGTTCTGGGCAACATAATTGAAGAAGGATGTGAAGGCAATGGAGAGAGTACAGAGGATATTCACACGAATGATTCCAGGGATAAAGAACTGTAGCTATGAGGATAGATTGGAGAGGTTGGGACTCTCATCCTTGGAGAAAAGAAGGCTGAGAGGAGAATTGATAGAGGTTTTCAAGATCCTGAGGGGTATAGACAGGGTAAATAGTGAGAAACTGTTCCCACTCAAGAGAACATTAAGAACTAGAGGGCACAGATTCAAAATAATTGGCAAAAGGAGTAAATGTGATGTGAGGAAAAATGGAGGATGGTTGGAGACTGGAATGAATTTCCTGAAAGGGTGGTGGAGGCAGGTTTGATCGAGGTATTTGAAAGGGAATTGGATTGCTATCTGAAAAGAGAGAATGTGCAAGGTTAAAGGGATAAAGGGACGAGGTGGAATGTTGTTTCAGAGAGCCAGTGCAGACTCGATGGGCCAAATTACCTCCTTCTGCACTGTAAAGATTCTGTGATACTGCCTTTGATATGTGGGATTCCTCCATGTGAACCACATGAGTGACCCAGCGAAGCTGAGCTATGATGAACATGCTCTCAGTTCCAGGTATGCAGCACTTTGCAAGAACCTTGGTGTTGGGAATTTTATCCTGCCACCTGATGTTGCAAATAGATCTCAGACAGTGAAGATGGAAAGCTTCTTGTTGCTTTATGTGTTGCCCGTCCCAGACTTATGCCCATAAAGAAGTGATGTAAGAACTACTGCCTGCTAGACTTTGAGCTTTATTCTGAGACCAACTCCATGCTCTTTCCAAAGTCTGTGAGTGAGCCTGCCAAATGCTGAGTTTTCTTTCACCAGGCAATAGTTGATTTTGTCATCCAGCATAGTATTATTGGAGACGATACTCCCAAGATAGCAAAACTTCTGTCCTGAATGGAGAGGTGTATTGTTGACGGTGACTGTGGGGTCTTGGACTATGTGGCCAGGGGTGGGGCAGTAACCTTTGTGCAAGTCTTGAGCCTTTACAAGTTGAAGAGGTTGCCGTGTGTCCTGAATTGAACGTGTACTTCTGTGTCAAGATCTTTGAGTGCTTACTGGAGCATGGCGAGAAGTATATGGCAAACAGAGCTGGAGCCAATACACAGCCTTGCTTGTTGCCGTTGGTGGCAGGAATGGCATCTAGTGACATACCACTTTGCAATATGCTGGCCATCACGAAACGAATGAATGACTGATCATTTTTTCAGTGCAGCCGTATTTGTACAGAACCTTCCACAGGCCTTCCTGGTTTACTGTATCAAAAACCTTGGTCAGGTCAACAAACACATATAGAGGTCCTTATTCTGTTCACAGGACTTTTCTTGGATTTGACGTGCTGCAAAGATTATGTCCACTGTTCACCGTCCTGCATGGAAGCCACACTGTGATTCTGGGTACAAAGGGTCAATAGATGAGTGACAATCCAATTAAGAATAACCCTTGCAAGAATTTTTCCTGTTATTGAAAGAAAGGATATTCCACGATGATTGTCACAAATGGACTTGCTCCTTTTCTGTTTGCAGAGATAAGTTATGGAGGGATCCTTGTAGTCTTGGACCTGGTTCCAAATTATGGCAGAAGAGACTAGTGAGTTTCCTAACCATGTGAGTCCCTCAGTACTTTGATGATGAACTGATATATGCCACCTTAATTATCCAATACATCAGCTCCTGGTGACTTGCCCATAGAAAGCTGCATTATGGCCTTTGTGACTTCCAGAGTGCTGTGCTGGGAAATGACTGGATGGTATCATTACACACTATGGATTGTTGGTTTAGAAGATTGTTTAAGTGCTCTGTCCAACCAGAGAGAATCTTGTGCTTATTTGTTAGGAGTTGATTGCCATTTGCTGAGGGGATGGGTGTCACACCATTGGTTTTGGGGCCAGACTGATCATAGGCCTCCATGTAGAGCCTTCAGGTTGTTTTTACCAGCAGCTGCTTGAAACTCATCAGCCTTGTTTTCACAGGATCGGTTCATCATCTTAGCTTGGCCTGGTGCATGTGTTTTGCATGATGGTATCTGGCATTCCTTGCTGGTGACTTCTTGTCAGATATGTAAGATCTGTAGGCGTCATACACTTTGCCTAGAAGCTTGCCTATGTCTTAGTTGTTGTTGTCGAACCAGTCTTGGTGCTTCCATTTAACGAATCCTAGGACCTCAGATATCATGCTATAAGTAGCATCCTTTAACTTTTTCCAAGAATCTTCAATGGAAATATTGTCCTCTGGGATATCAGCACTTGTGGTTCATTTGTGTTCCAGTTTTTGACTCTTGGCCATGACATTAAGAACAGTTACATCAAGCTTCCTTTTTGGCTTGACTCTGTGCTGAAGCACCTTAGATTTTATCTTCAAAGATACAATACTCCTGACAAACCGATGACCACACCAGCATTCTGCACCTCTAAAAGAGCGGGTAAAGCACACATCCTTGAGATCTCTGTCATACAATAACATAGTATATCATGTGTCAGCATTTGGACCTGGGGTGCATCCATGTTGTTTTCAGTTTGTCCACTTGCTGAAAGACTGTGGTTGTGACGATTAGTTCAAACTCACTGCACTTAGAGAGAAGGAGCTGGCCTTTAGAGTTTGCTCTGGCAATACCGGTGTCCTCGTACATCTCCATGTATTACAGTTTGTGCCCACTTGGGAATTGAAGTCACCAAGAACAATGAGTTTTGTCCTGGTGAGGTACTCCTTTAATTATCTTGCTGAGGTTATCATAGAATGCTTCTTTGACCTCATCTGTGAGGCCAGAATTTTTTGGCCCGATCGAGGCGGGGGCAGGGCCATAAAACGTGGTGAGCAACATTTTGCATGTCCATTATCCGAAATCAATCATGTTTCAGATTTCAGATCATTTTGGTTTTCGGATACCGCACATAGAACTGGGCCTACTTACACTACAATAGCCTAAGCCTAGGCTAGCTATAGTCTAAAGTAAATAAAATGGCTATAAAAGTAAGATGCATCACTGAATAATAAACACAAGGTACCTGTAATAAGTTCCCACCCATGGTGCCATCTGCAATTCTGCTTGTAGGAGAGGGTTCAGAGTATCGATGTACTTAGCTGAGAGGCATTCCTGAATAGTTCTCCCAAGTTCATCTGCCTCATCAACAGTGGTTTTGTTCCGTAAGTTTGTCTTTTATTTTATAGATTGACATTATTTCTTACTCAATTATAAATGCACATCGTTTGACTGCATCTATCAACCCATCATACATTTTAATAATATCGCCTGTGGGCATTTTCTCTACCGTATTCACAATGTCATCCTTGTCATCATTGCTTTTATCAAGCTGATCTTGATGTAACACAATTTCTGCAATCTCCCCGTCAGTCAAAGATGCACGATGGGAGCATTGTTATCAATGTTAAACACTTGCTCAATACCCTCGGCCTCTAGCATATTCACACATTCCATTGATATACCTTTTGCAAACTCAAGGAGCTGGTTTACCAGATTATTTTTCCCTTGTTCACACTAAAACCTTCAAAGTCTTTGTCAATATTATCATCTTCAATGAACATTGTTGCAGGCCAAAGGTTGTGTCAGCCATTGGTCAAGGCATCTTTATCAACAAGGTACCAGACATTAGCAGATGCGTAAATGGGGCCTTAACTATAAACTCCTTTAGGAAGCCTTCTACCCACAGGCCTCGGTTCACAGCACCAAGCATACTTTTCAAGAAGTCTTTATGTATACATTTCACGGACCGAAGAATGCCTTGGTCCATTGGCTGAATTAATGACGTTAAGTGGTAGTGGGAGAGTAAACAGCGAAAATATTGTTCTTCACCAAGAATTCAGCAAGGGTTGTGCTGAACAATTGTCCAGGAACAACATGATTTTACAGTTTTCTTCAAGTCCAGCTACCTGGAAAGCTCACATCACTGTGCAACGTGTCTCTGGCAAATTTTCTGCCTCATCTGGGTAGCTATGTGGTCAATAATTTCTGCAGCACTGTAGCGGGAATGCAACCCAATTCCCATGTCAATACCATTTTCACTATTAAGCTCCAGCAAGCCAAAGTGGTCACAGTAAGGTCTGTTGTTTTCAGCAAAGTAGTACGCAGAGCAGAAATAATACACAGAACGGAAAACTGCACAAGTTGCCTTTAGATGAAATGCATTCAAGTTGCACAGACTTTTCCAGGAGTGTCTTCATTCACTTTTTCAGCGACACATGATGTGAGCTTTTGACAATTTTTTGACACTTGGTACAAACGCCATTCATTTGAAAGTCTCAATCCCTTGGATGTGAAAATTGACAAGCTACCAATATTTGCACACGCTTTACACCCAAGTTTTTCATCCTTATTGTCTAACCTCCTCCGCATTTCCTCTGTCCATATATCCACACAGGGATACAGGCCTGCCACTGTATCAAGCTCAGTTTCAGATGTACACTGTGTGGTCAATTTTGACTCTGATTCTGAGGCAGCTGCAGTACTGGATCTCTCCCCTCCTTCATCACTCAGTATGAGAGTACTTGAATGTTCTTTACTTTCTGCACTTTCTCAATGAAAGGAGGTTGATGCTTTTTGTTTCCCGATCATTGTGTTGCTATCAGGAGGTTTGAAGGTTTGATTGTTTTTTCCCTCAATTACGCATATAGCAGGCTCTTGGGCTTGGAGATTTTAGAAATTGTCCTGTTTCCTGTGGGCAGCTGTTAGCAATTCTGACTGAGGCCTTTCTTTCTTCAGGCTAGCAGTGAGTACTGAGTAGGCCAGTGAATTTTAGGCTGTTTTACTTTCAAAGCTATTAAGTTGCCACTTCGGGATGTTGAGAGCTGGACACCGGGTAAAAAATACAAAATGTGTAGACGCTAAACAGGCCACAATTGGTGCACAACACAGTGGTGCAGGAAACACCTCCAAGGTTTAAATCTCACCTTCAGAGATTCCTTTCCTCTGGATCTCCACATACACTCAAGCTTCACCTTCCAAGCACACTTTCAGATCTTCAGCCACGTCAAGCAGAACACCACTGCTCACAAAGGCCATCAGTAAGTAGTCACCAAACTTTAGCTGCCTCCTCAGATCTTCACGGTTTCTTTCAAGCCCACTTTGCTTCAAGTCTGCTCCCCACAGCTTTCTTTAACTTGGAGTAATTTTCTCTGCTCCTGTCATTTTTCTTGACTCAATGGGATCTATCTCTAATCCCTTTCTTTGTCCCTTACCTGGGACTTCTGGGACCTTCACTGGCTCCCTCGCTGTGTCCTGCTCCGTGGGACGCTTTCTCTATAATGACTCCACTGCTCAGGTCACCTGACTGTGGTTTCACACTGTTTGAGTTCTTTAAGCCCTTTTCTTTTGCACAGGTCTGTTTCCCGGCCCAAGGAATGATAAAACACAAACTGCACATGTGCCGGTCAGTTCCCTGGAATGGGGAAAGCAATGTTGTACCTGGAAAGGTCTGCTCCGTCCCTCAGGAGGACACAAAGCCCACATCTGCCCCAATCTGTGGAGAGCGACCATCACTCTGAGGTTGCCTGTGTGCGGGGTTATGATTGAAGACTGCCAGTAGCATCCTCCACCTGTCCCGTCGTTACTTCCCCATTGCACTATGTCCCATTGTCCTTACGGGGACTTGCAGAACAACCTGCATCTTGAATATATTCAGGTGGGTGAGGTTTGTGAAGACCCTTGCCCAATCCCTGGTCCAAGACAGCTAATATTACACTGGTGCAATGTGTGCACAAGCACAGCAGCTGAAACGATGCAAGTTTGATTTTGGAGTTGCCCTTCTCCTGGATGAGCTGAAGAGTCTCAATTACCCTGGACATCGCCATCCATGGGTAGCACTATTTGTGATCTTCGGCAACGTCAGCCGACGTGTAACTTACCAATTAAAACATAGCTGGGGGTTTTGAAATCAGAGATGCAAAGGTGGAAACTGTCGGAACTTACTGACTTTCAGCGCCGTCTTCTGACAACTGAAAACGCCAATAGAAAACAGGGGGAAGGGATAGTTACTGTGGGATGTCTTCCGGTCTTCCTTGAAGGAAGAAGTTCATTTATGTTCCTGGAGCAGCGGAAAGACCGTGCATGTGAGCAACATGCGGCGGGACTCTCCGTCCAGCATTTCCCTTGCTTCAGATTGAAGGGTAGTTTCTTTTTGCTACATCGAGCTTTTGTTTATAATTCTTTCAAAATTCCCGACTTAACAATTGTCCAGTTTCACTTTCCCTTCACTTAAATAACTGATTTCACACTAGGAAGCGTTAACGTTCAAGAATAATTCACGAATATATATAAAAAAACTAAACTTACTTGTGCGTAGTATTTCCCAGCGACAATTTCGATTTCCCCCTGAGTTCAGACTCGGCGAGTGACTGACACGAAGCTCCAGTGATCGGAGCTCTCCGCGCACACAGCTCGACAGAATGACAAACCACTTACAGTATAGACACGCCCAGCTCTCCAACCCCAGCCAAGTGGGATGGACTTACTGAGCCGACCTCGCAGATAGGACAACAGTTGGTGCTTGTTTTTTGGAGTTTGGATCGGGAGGGTGGGATTCGTACCCAGTCGCTGATTGTTTTCCCAAGGTGTCAGGAAGGGTTGAGCAAACCCTGGGCAGCCATTACGCCTTATGTAACAAATAGACATCACAACGCACACTGGCCCAGGACAAAACATTGTTCCCTCCCTAGCCCAAGAGATCTCAAAACCTTAAATCAATAGTCCTTATTTAATATTAGTAAACCACTTAAGTTTTATGGTTTGGAAATGATAACTATTTGAAACGTCAAAAGGTGATACGACTCATTAGAACACCTAATGTACTGTACCAGACAGGGGTAGAATGCAAGTTTACACCAACTCTGATGCTTTACATCATATCAACAATTTCCTGTTTCCTGGCCCCCAACCGTCTCCTCTTCACCATGGATGTCCAAACCCTCTATGCTGCCATCACCCACCAAGATGGTCTGAGGGCACCCAGACCTCCCTGTCGCTTGCCATTTCAACACACCACCCTGCTCTCATGCCCACATGCCTGTCCTTGGCCTGCTCCAATGTTCCAGTGAAGCTCAACGCAAACTGGAGGAACAGAACCTCATCTTCCGATTATGCACTTTACAGTCTTCCAGACTTAATATTGAGTTCAACAATTTCAGATCATGAGCTCTCTCCTCCATCCTCACCCCCTTACTGATCCCCCTTTTTCCAATAATTTATAATTTTTTTTTACAACTATATTTTTTCTTTTCCCTCCTATTTTTAAATTTATGTCGATCTATTGTTTCATCTCCACCTTTTAGCCCATTTCGATCCCTTCCCCCCACCCCACCCGCACTAGGGCCATCTGCCACTAGCTTGCTTCCCTTAATGTCCCCATTAGCACATCCTTTAGATAATATCACCACCGTCAACACCCCTTTGTCCTTTTGTCTATTACATCTTTGGCAATCTCTTCTTGGCCTCCACCTATCACTGGCCCCCTATCGAGCTCTCCTGTCCCACCCCCTTCTACCAGCTTATATTTCATCTCATTTCTATATGTCTTAGTTCTGATGAAGGGTCATACGAAATCGAAACATCAGCTGTATCCCTCTCCGCAGATGCTATCAGACCTGCTGAGTTTTTCCAGGTATTTTTGTTTTTGGTCTGAGGGCTCTCTGCTTCTTCCTTGAACAGAGGCCCGAACAATTCCCATCCACCCACCACTCTCCTCCGTCTGGCTAAACTTGTTCTCTCACTGAACAATTTCTACTTAAACTCATCTCACTTTCTCCAAATAAAAGGTATGGCTATGGGTACCCACATGGGCCCCAGTTATGCCTGTCTTCTTTATGTGGAACATTCCTTGTTCCAGTCCTACTCAGGCCCCCTCCCACAACTCTTTCTCCGGTACATCGATGACTGCTTTGGACCTGGAAAAATTTATTAATTTTGCTTCCAATTTCTACCCCTCCATCACTTTCACATGGTCCATCACTGACACTTCCCTTCCCTACCTTGACCTCTCTGTCTCAATTTCTGATGATAGACTGTCCAGCAATATTCATTACAAGCCCCCGACTCCCACAGCTACCTCAACTACAGCTCCTCACACCTCGCTTCCTGTATGGACTCCATCCCGTTCTCTCAGTTCCTTCGCCTCTGTCACATCTGTTCCGATTATGCCACTGTCCAAAATAGTGCTTCTGACATGTCTTTCTTCTTCCTTAACCAAGGTTTCCCACCCACGGTGGTTGACAGGGCCCTCAGCCATGTCCAACTCATCTCCCGCGCCTCTGCCCTCACACCTTCCTCTCCCTCCCAGAACCATGATAGAGTCCCCCTTGTCCTCACTTTTCACCCCACCAAGCCTCAGCATTTAAAGGATTATCCTCCACCGTTTCCGCCAACTCTAGCATGATGCCACCATCGAACACATCTTCCCTTCACCCCCACTGTTGGCATTCCACAGGGACCTTTCACCCTGCGGCATCTTGGTCCACTCCTCCATCATCCCCAACACCTCAACACCCTCCCATGGCACCTTCCCATGCAATCGCAGAAGGTGCAACACCTGCCTCTTTAATCCACCCCCTCCTCATCATCCAAGGGCCCAAAGACTCCTTTCGAGTGAAGCAGCGCTTCACTTGCACTTCCCTCAATTTGGTCTACTGCATTCGCTGCTCCCAATGCAGTCTCCCCTACAATGGAGAGACCAAATGCAGACTGGGTGACCGTTTTGCGGAACACCTTCGGTCTGTCCGCAAGGATGACCCAAGCATGTCACTTGCCATTTCAACACACCACCCTGCTCTCTTGCGCACATGTCCATCCTTGGCCTGCTGCAATGTTCCAGCGAAGCTCAAAGCAAACTGGAGGAACAGCACCTCATCTTCTGATTAGGCACTTTACAGCGTTCTGGACTTAACATTGAGTTCAACAACTTCAGATCATGAACTGTCTCCTCCATCCTCATCCCCTTTTTGATCCTCTTTTCTCAAATATTTATTTTTAAATTTTTATATATATTTTTTCCCACCTATTTCTATTATATTTTTCAAATTTATTTCCATTCATTGTTTTATCCCCACCTTTTAGCCTATTTCAATCTTTTCTCCCACACCGTCCCCTCCTCCCACCCCACTCCCACTAGGACCATCTGTCACTTGCTCATCCTGCTTTCTACTCATTAGCACCATTAGCACTTCCTTTAGCCAGTAACACCACCATTAACACCTCTTCGACCTTTTGTTTATGACATCTTTTGCAATATCGCCTTTGCCTCCATCTATCACTGGCCTTCTGTCCAGCTTCACCTGTCCCACCCCGCTTAAACAGTATATATTTCACCACATTTTTATTTCCCTTTAGTTCTGAAGAAGAGTCATACGGACTCAAAAAGTTATCTCTGTCTTTCTCTCCAAAGATGCTGTCAGACCTGCTGAGTTTTTACAGCACTTTTTGTTTTTGGTCAAAGGTGGAGTACTTAGCAGAGTTTAGCCAGGGTTTACTCAACAGGAACCAAATGGAAATCTCAGCATATTGTTGCAAAGGGCAACATTTTCAAAAACCAACGGACAGGTGTCCAGCCTGCTTTCCTGCTGCGTGTTACACTGAGATTATGAAATCTCACACAGAAAGAGGCCATTTGGGCCATGGTACCTGTGTTGACATTTTGAAAGAGCTGTGCAATAAGTTCCACTCCCCAATGGACCCCACAAATTTTCCCTTTTCAAGTATTTATGCAATTACCTTTTGAGTGCTACTGTTGATTCTGTTTCAAGCAGTGCATTCCAGATCATAACTTACTGCATTAAAAAAAATCTCCTGAGATGAGGGAAGACAAAGAAGAAAAGTTGTCTTACAACTGATTTGAAGTTTGGTTCAGTTGGTTGCACTCTTGCCTGAATCAAAAGGTCATGGATTCTAAGCCCACTTCAGGTGCAGCTAAGTCATAGACCAATATCCTGATATTCTTTACTTAGCAACATCAGCAGAAGGACTGCAGCAGTTCAAGGAGAAGGCCCACTCCTGCTTGGGTGATAGGCAACAAACTTTCCACGTACCGAGAATTTTTTAAGTGACATACCTGACACTTAACACATTAATACAATGGAATAAAATTTCAAATATTGACATCCCCTCTCTTTAGAATCTCGCCAAGTGACTCATTAAAATGAGACTTTTTGTTTACTGTCTGCTGAGTCACTTGCATATCATAAAACATGGGATCTGCCAGATATCAACTTGAGGAACTTGCCAAGTCAGTAATTACTTTAATAATAAATGACCCATCAAATAAGGCTTTTTTTTACTGTATACTGAGTCACTTGTGGTGTGTAATAAAGCATGTGATCTGCCAGTCTGCAAAAACAACTGTTGCACAATAGTAATTTCAGGTAAAGACTCAGATAAATGGCAAAGTTCTCTAGAGTTCCTGCTCTCACTACCTACCATCCCCAATTCCCAGATATCTACCTGTAAACATGAACATTGCCATCATCTCAACTGCTGAAATGTTTCTCAATACCTTCCAGCTCTTAAAAAGTACTTGAAGAATAAATAACAGACTTTGCCAGGGTGGTGGTGGGGGCACGGCGGGTGGTGTGAAACTAGGGACCATAAATTTAAGATAGCCACTAAAAAATACAATTTGGAATTTAGAAGCTTCTTCAGCCAGAGCACGGTTAGATCATGGGACTTGCTACCATAAGGAGCTGTCGAGATGAATAGCATAGAGGCATTTAAGAGGAAGCTACATAAACACATGAGGGAGAAAGGAATAAAAGGATATGTTGATTGCGTTAGACGAGGCTCATTTGGAGCATATACATAGTGTTATGATCTTGGTCAAGACGAGTAACTTTTTCTTTCAAAAAATCTGAAATCTCAGTTATTTACTGAAAGAAGGAAGCCACAAGCTTAAACAAAATAATTTTTATTATACAAGAGTCAAACAAAGTAAACACCTCCCCCAGCATACTCCAAAACCCAGAATCAACATAAGTTAAACATGAATTAACAGGCAAATTGCAGTTGACTATAAACTATAAATTAAACATTAAATGGAAATATGACTTGGACAGATCTTACAAATTGGCTTGACAGTCCATCCAGTTTATATGTCATCAAACTTAATCATAAAGCCCCTCAAAACTTTGTCTTCTTCATGAAGAATTTTAGCTTCTCATCTTGGATTTAGCCTGATCCCCCACTGACAGCAGCCAACCATGTTCTGCAGGCACAGTCTTGACCAAAAATGGCACACATCTGTAGAACCTCCTCATCCCAGCTTACGACAGCCTTGATGGTGTAGATCCACCAGTGTTATCTTCAAGTAGCAGAAACAGCTGCAGCAACTGCTGCTTTACTTATTCTGAGCTTCTGGATCTAGTTTATCTTCTTCAGCCTGCTTGTACTTCGCCACTGGACTCATTATCTACTTCTGAACTCTGAAGGCCCTGTCTCCTTTTATATGGTTTCAACCTCCCCAGAAGTTTTGGTCTCCAATCTGTTTCAGCCTTAGTTTCCTTAGAAACTGGGAGGGTCAGTTTCCTTTCTCAGTTTCTCTTTTCACTTTCCCTTTTCAATTAGGGTTTGTCTCAAATATACAAGCTTTGTAGCTATGGATTCCATCACAACAGGCATGGATCAGTCAGCCTAAATGGCCTGTAAAACCTTTTACATAATATTGTGCAGCAAACATGTAAAGTTGTTGAAGTTTGATGAGGGAGGGGGTGACAAGTTTGAGTTAAGAAAATGGAAATTGTGAATGATAATTGATCAGTAGTTTCTTTATGCTTAGTCGATAAAGGCAATGCATAGTGTGGTAGTAAATCAAACAGACTATACAATCCCAGATTCAATCCCTGGCCCATACCGATTTAGTTGATCTCAGTCAAAGTTGGAGTTTTTACAATCAATTTTGATTATTCTGGACTCCCTAAGTTGACAAAAAGACCAGGGTCCCTGATTCTTACCACTGTCCAATGATGCTTCTGCAAAGTTTGATGTGTGGATGTTTGGAACATATAGGTAAGACAGTAAATGAGCAAATGTAAGTCTTCCGGGAGGAAATAGTTTGGATACAGATTAGACATATGTTCATGAAGGGGAAAAGAAGGGCATCCAAATCTACAGCTTCCTGGATACCAAAAGAAATAGAGATTGAAAGGAGGATTATGATAAAGGTAGAGAATCAAGCTCAATACCGTGGAGAATTGAAAAAGAAAAGAGGTTATAAGAGAAAAATTAGCAGGTAAAATCAAAGGGAACGTAAGTCTTTTATAAAAATATGAACAGTCAAAGTTAAAATGGGGTGGATTAGGGATTAAAGAGATCTTCTTATGGAGGCAGAGGTCATACTGAGGTACTAAATGATCAATAATGACAAGAGGTCAAGAGGATGCTGCCAATGTCACAATACAAAATGAGGTAGTAGAGAAATTGCATAGGATAAAAATAAAGGAAGTAATTAAAAGGTTGGCAATGCTCAAATAGAAAAATTACTTTGTCCAGATAGCATTCAACCTCAGTGGTTGAGGGAAGAAAGGCAGAAATTACAGAGACTCTGGCCAGTATCTTCCAATCCTCTAGATATGGAGTGATGCCAGAATAAACCAGGTAACTACAGACATTGGTGGTGGGAATACTTCTAGAGATCAAAATCTGGGACAAAATTAATTGTCACTTTGTAGAATATGGGTTGAAAGGCAGCCAAAATTCATCTATTAAATGCAAATTGTGCTGGACTATTTTATTGAGTTCTTCAATTAAATAAACAGAGAGGGTAGATGAGGGTAGTGTGGTTATGTGTATATGGAGCGTGGTGCAGAGTAACACCAACAGCACGGGTTCAATCCCTGTACCAGCTGAGATAGTTCTTGGGGCCTATCTCCTCAGCTTGCCCTATCATGATATTATGACATAAGCAATTCTAGAAACAATTATTCGGGATAGAATGAATAGTCACCTGGAAAAATTTGGATTGATTCGGAAGAGCCGGCATGGATTTGTTAAAGGAAAGCCGTGTCTAACTAATCTGCTGGAGTTTTTTGAAGAGATATCAGAGATGGTTGATGAGGGCAAGGCCGTTGATGTGGTGGACACTAATAACATACCAGAAATGTTGGGGAACACAGGGTTTAGTGAGAGGGAGGAACTGAAAGAAATCAGTATTAGTAGGTAAATGATGTTGGGGAAATTGATGGGATTGAAGGCCGATAAATCCCCGGGGCCTGATAATCTACATCCCAGAGTACTTAAAGAAATGGCCCTAGAAATAGTGGATGCATTGGTGGTCATCTTCTGAGATTCTATAGACTCTGGAACAATTCCTACAGATTGGAGGGTAGCTAATGTAACCCCACTATTTAAAAAGGGAGGCAGAGAGAAAACAGGGAATTATAGACCTGTCAGCCTGATGTTGATAGTGGGGAAAATTCTAGAGTCCATTATAAAAGATTTAATAGCTGAGTACGTGGAAAACAGTGGCAGAATCGGACAGAGTCAGCATGGATTTACGAAAGGGAAATCATGCTTGACAAATGTACTGGAATTTTTTGAGGATGTAAATAGTAGAGTTGATGAGGGGGATCCAGCAGATGTGGTTTATTTGGACTTTCAGAAGGCTTTCGACAAAGTCCCACATAAGAGATTGGCGTGTAAAGTTAAAGTGCATGGGATTGGGGGTAGTGTATTGAGATGGATAGAAACCTGGTTGGCAGACAGGAAACAAAGAGTAGGAATAAACGGGTCTTTTTCTGAATGGCAGGCAGTGACTAGTGGGGTACCGCAGGGATCTGTGCTGGGACCCCAGTTATTCGCAATATATACATTAATGATTTAGATGAGGGAATTAAATGTAATATCTCCAAATTTGCAGATGACACCAAGCTGGGTGGGAGGGTGAGCTATGAGGAGGATGCAGAGATGCTTCAGTGTGATTTGGACAAGCTGAGTGAGTGGGCAAATGCATGGTAGATGCAGTATAATGTGGATAAATGTGAGGTTATCCATTTTAGTAGCAAAAACAGGAAGGCAGATTATTATCTGAATGGCTATAAATTGAGAGAGGGGAATGTGCAATGAGCCCTGGGTGTCCTTGTACACCAGTCGCTGAAGGTAAGCATGCAGGTGCAGTAGGCGGTAAAGAAGGCAAATGGTATGTTGGCCTTCATAGCCAGAGGATTTGAGTACAGGAACAGGGATGTCTTGCTGCAATTGTACAGGGCCTTGGTGAGACCACACCTGGAATATTGTGTGCAGTTTTGGTCTCCTTATCTGAGGATGGATGTACTTGCTATAGAGGGAGTGCAGCAAAGGTTTACCAGACTGATTCCTGGGATGGCAGGACTGACATATGAGGAGACATTGAGTCGATTAGGATTATATTCACTGGAGTTCAGAAGAATGAAGGGGAATCTCATAGAAACCTATAAAATTCTAACAGGACAAGACAGAGTAGATACAGGAAGGATGTTCCCAATGGTGACAGAACCAGGGGTCACAGTCTGAAGGTATGGGATAGACCATTCAGGACTGAGATGAGGAGAAATTTCTTCACCCAGAGAGTGGTGAGCCTGTGGAATTTGTTACCACAGAAAGTAGTTGAGACCAAAACATTTTATGTTTTCAAGAAGGAGTTAGATATAGCTCTTGGGGCGAAAGACATCAAAGGGTATGGGGAGAAAGCAGGAGCAGGCTATTGAGTTAGATGATCAGCCATGATCATAATGAATGGCAGAGCAGGCTCGAAGGGCCAAATGGCCTACTCCTGTTCCTAGTTTCTATGTTTCTACATAAGTCATTAAAGGTGGCAGGACAGGTAAGAGAGAGCTGTTTCTAAAGCAAACAGTATTCTAGGCTTCATTAATAGGGGCTTAGAGTACAAGAACGGTTATGATCAACTTATATAAGACACTGGTAGAACCTCAGCTAGAGTATTGTGCACAGCTCTGGGCGCCACACTATTGGAAGGATGTGAACGTATTAGAGAGAGTGCAGAAGAGGTTTATGAGAATGGTTCCAAGGATGAAACGCTTCAGTTATGAGGAAAGATTGGAGAACTTGGGACTGTTTTCCTTGGAGAGGAGAAGGCTGAGAGGAGACTTGATAGAAGTTATCAAAATAATGAGGGGCCTGGACATGATAGATAGGGAGAAACTGTTCCTGCTTGTAAATGGATTGAGAACTAGAGGGCACTGTTTTAATGTGTTTTGCGAAAGAAGCAAATGCGAGGTGAGAAAAAACTTTTTCACACAGTGAGTAGTTAGGAATGCACTGCTTGGAAGGGTGGTGGAAACAGGTTCAATTGAGGCAATCAATTGGATGATAACCTAAATAGAAACAATGTGCAGGGTTAAGGGGAAAAGGCAGGAGATTGGTACTAAGTTAAAATGCTCAGAGAGCCGGTGCAGACACAATAGGCTGAATGGCCTCCTTCTACACCGTAACGATTCTGTGATTAGTAATCCTTGTACAATGAGGGCGCTACACACACAGAGGGCAATTTGATAATGTGCCACATAATTGATTTGTTAGCAAAATGAAAGCACATGGGATGTAAGGGAAATGGCAGCATGGATAAAAAATTGTCTAGGTGTCAGAAAGTAGACAGTAGGGGTGAACTTTTTTTTACACTGTAGGGAGGTATATCTTGGTATTCCTAGGAGTCAGTGTCAGGACAACTGCTCTTTTTGATATATATTGAAGACCTGAACTTTAATATATAGGGCAATAATTTCAATGTTTGCAGATGACAATATACTTGGGAATGTAGTATACAGTGAGGAGGATAGTTGTTAAACTTCTGATAACCAGATGATAAAGTAGGAAACCAGACACCAATCTTTTACTTGACATTAAACTTATGTACAGAATGCAACATTACAAACAGCTGCTTCTTCCCGAGCCTATACCCAGCGTACCAGAAGTCTCTCTCTATATGTGCTCAATCAATCTACGCCTTCCACCTGTATATTGTTAACCTTAATAATACAATTAACATTTCAATAACATAGGAGCATACTTCAGGAGGCATAGACAGGATGGTGAATTGGGCAGATATGGCAGATTACTTTTAATGCAGGGAAGTATAAAGTGATACATTTAGAAATGAAGAATGAGGCGTGGCAATATAAACTAAATGGTACAATGTTAATGAAATGTAACAGGGAGACTTGGGAGTGTTTCACAGATTTGTTACAGCGCACAAGGAGGCCATTTGGACCATTGTGTCTGCACCTGCTCTCTGAGTGAGCATTTCATCTAGTGCCATTCTCCTGCCTTCTCCCCATACCCCTGCACCTTGTTTCTTTTCAAATAATCATCTAATTCCCTCTTGAATGCCTCGATTGAACCTGCCTCTGCCACACAATCAGGCAGTGCATTCCAGACCCTAACAACTCGCTGTGTGAAAAAGCTTTATCTTGTATCGCTTTTGCTTCTCTTACCAATTCCCTTAAATCGGTAGCCTCTGGTTCTCGATCCTTCCACCAATGGGAACAGTTTCTCCTTATTACCCTGTCTAGGTTCCCATGATTTTGAATACTTCCATCAAATCTCTTTCTTTCCTCTTTCTTCCAAGCCTTCTTTCCTCCAAGGAAAAGAATCCCAACTTCTCCAATCTAGCTTCATAACTGAAGTTTCTCATCCCTTGAATCATTCTCGTAAGCCTCTTTTGCACTGTCTCTAGTACTTTCACATGCTTCCTAAAATGCGGTGTCCAGAACTGTTTGCAGTCGTCCAGCTGAGATCTTGCTAGTGCCTTATACAAGCTGAACATAACTTCCTTGTCTTGTACTCTATGCTGCTATTGGGGAGGGGATGGCGTAGTGGTATCATAGCTGGACTAGTAATCCATGGATCCAGGGTAATGCTCTGGGGACCCGGGTTCAAATCTCGCCATGACAGATGGTGGAATTTGAATTCAATAAAAATCTGGAATCAAAGTCTAAAGATGATCATGGAACCATTGTTGATTGTTGTAAAAACCCATCTGGTTCATTAATGCCCTTCAAGGACGGAAGGACTTACCTGGTCTGGCCTACACATGACTCAAGACCCATAGTAATGTGGTTGACTCTTAACAGCCCTCCGAAATGGCTCAGTAAGTCATTCAGTTGTAAAAAACCGCACAAAAGAGGAATGAAACCAAATGGATGACCTGGCATTGACCTAGGCACTGGAAATGACAACAGCAACCATATGTCCTGTCCCACCAACAGGGCAGACCCAGCAGAGGTGGCAGCACAGTGGTATACAGTCGGGAGGGAGTTGCCCTGGGAGTCCTCAACATTGACTCTGGATCCCATGAAGTCTCATGGACAAGGAAACCTCCTGCTGATTACCACCTACCGCCCTCCTTCAGTTGATGAATCGGTGCTTCTCCATGTTTAACACTACTTGGAGGAAGCACTGAGGATGGCAAGGGCACAAAATGTACTCTAGATGGGGGACTTCAATGTCCATCATCAAGAGTGGCTCGGTAGCACCACTACTGGCTGTGTACTAAAAGACATAGCTGCTAGACTGGGTCTGCGGCAGGTGGTGAGGGGTCCAACAAGAGGGAAAAACATACTTGACCTCAACCCCACCAACCTGCCTGTCGCAGATGCATCTGTCCATGACAATATAGGCAGGAGTGACCGCCGCACAGTCATTGTGGAGATGAAGTCCTGCCTTCACATCAAGGATACCCTCTATCATGTTATGTGGCACTACCACAATGCTAAATGGGATAGATTTCGAACAGATCTAGCAACTCCATGAGGCACTGTGGGCCATCAGCAGCAGCAGAATTGTACTCGAACACAATCTGTAACCTCATGACCTGGCGCATCCCCCACTCTACCATTGCCATCAAGCCAGGGGATCAACCCTGGTTCAGTGAAGAGTGCAGGAGGGCATGCCAGGAGCAGCACCAGGCATACCTAAAAATGAGGTGTCAACCTGGTGAAGCTATAACACAGGACTACTTGCATGTCAAACAACATAAGCAGCGTAAGTGATAGACAGGGCTAACCAATCCCACAACCAACAGATCACACCTAAGCTCTGCAGTCCTGTCACATCCAGTCGTGAACGGTGGTGGACAATTAAACAACTCACTGGAGGAAGTGGCTCCACAAATATCTCCATCCTTAATGATGGAGGAGCCCAGTACATCAGTGCAAAAGATAAGGCTGAAGCATTTGCTACAATCTTCAGCCAGAAGTGTTGAGTGGATGATCCATCTTGGCCTCCTCCTGAGGACTCCAGAATCACAGATGCCAGTCTTCAGCCAATTTGATTCATTCCACGTGATATCAAGAAATAGTAGAAGGCACTGGATACTGCAAAGGCTATGGGCCCTGACAATATTCCGGCAATAGTACTGAAGACTTGTGCTCCAGAACTTACCACACCCCTAGCCAAGCTGTTCCAGTACAGCTACAACACTGGCATCTACCTGGTTATGTGGAAAATTGCCCATGAATGTCCTGTACACAAAAAGCAGAACAAATCCAACCCGGCCAATTACCGCCCCATCAGCCTACTCTCCATCATCAGTAAAGTAATGGAAGAGGTCATCAACAGTGCTATCAAGCGGCACTTACTTAGCAATAACCTGCTCACTGACGCCCAGTTTGGGTTCCGCCAGGGCCATTCAGCTCCTGACCTCATTACAGCCTTGGTTCAAACATGGACAAAAGAGCTGAACTCTCAAGGTGAGGTGAGAGTGACTGCCCTTGACATCAAGGTCGCAATTGACCAAATGTGGTATCAAGGAACCCTAGCAAAACTGGAGTCAATGGGAATCAGGGGGAAAACTCTCCACTGGTTGGCATCATAGCTAGCACAAAGGAAGATGGTTGTGGTTGTTGGAGGTCAGTCATCTCAGCTCCAGGACATCACCGCAGGAGTTCCTCAGGGTAGTGTCCTCAGCCCAACCATCTTCAGCTGCTTCCTCAATAACCTACCTTCCATCATAAGGTCAGAAGTGGGGATGTTCATTGATGATTGCACAATGTTCAGCATCATTTGCGACTCCTCAGGTATTGAAGCAGTCCATGTCCAAATGCAGCAAGACCTGGACAATATCCAGGCTTTTGCTGACAAGTGGAAAGTAACATTCGCACCACACAAGTGTCAGGCAATGACCATCTCCAACAAGAGGGAATCTAACCATTGCCCCTTGATGTTTAATGGCATTACCATCAATGAATCCCCCACTATCAACATCCTGAGTGTTACCATTGACCAGAAACTGAGCTGGACTAGCCACATAAATACTCTGGCTACAAGAGCAGGTCAGAGGCTAGGAATCGTGCGATGAATAACCCACATCCTGACTCCCCAAAGCCTGTCCACCATCTACAAGGCACAAGTCATGAGTGTGATGAAATACTCTCCACTTGCCTGGATGAGTGCAGCACCCAAAACATGCAAGAAGCTTGATACCATCCAGGACAAAACATCCCGCTTGATTGGCACCACATCCACAAACATTCACTCCCTCCACCACCGATGCACATTAGCAGCAGTGTGTACCATATGCAAGATGCACTGTAGGAATTCACCAAGGCTCCTTCGACAGCACCTTCAAAACTCATGACCACTGCCATCTAGAAGGACAAGGGCAGCAGATAGATGGGAGCACCACCACCTGGAAGTTCCCCTCCAAGTCACTCACCATCCTGACTTGGAAATATATCACTGTTCCTTCAAAGATTAAAATCCTGGAACTCCCTTCCTAACAGCACTGTGAGTGCATCTACACCACATGGACTGCAGCCATTCAAGAAGACAGCTCACCACCACCTTCTCAAGGGCAACTAAGGATGGGCAATAAATGCTGGCCCAGCCTGTGAAGCCCACATCCCATGAATGAATTTTAAAAAATAAAACCTAGGATGCTGCATGCTTTATTAAGTGCTCTCTCAACCTGTCATGCCATCTTTAATGACTTGTGCATATCTACACTCAGGTCCCTCTGCTCCTGAATCCCTTTAGAGTTGTACATTTTATTTAATGTCTCCCTATGTTCTTCCTACCAAAATGTATCACCCCACATTTCTCCACGTTGAACTTCATTTGCCATCTATCCGCTTATTTCACCAACTTCTCTCTGTCCTTTTGAAGCTCCAAACTGTCTCCTCCCAGTTTATAATGCTTCCAAGTTTTGTATCACCTGCAAATTTTGAAATTGCTCCCTGTACACCAAGTTCTAGATCATTAATATATATCAGGAAAAGCAAGGGTTCCAACACTGACCCCTGGGGAACACCACTACAAACCTTCCTCCAACTTGAAAAACATCCATTAACCATCACTCCGTTTCCTGTCACTCAGCCAATTTTGTATCTATGTTACTACTGTCCCTTTTATCCCATGAGTTATAAGTTTGCTCACAAGTCTGTTGTGTAGCATTGTATCAAATGCCTTTTGGAAGTTCAAGTACACCACATCAACTACATTGCCATCATCAACCCTCTCTGTTACCTCTTTAAAAATCTCCAGCAAGTTAGTTAAACATGATTTTCCCTTAAGAAATCCATGCTGGCTCTCCTTAGTTAACCCGCATTTGTCCATGTGACTAATAATTCGGTCCCAAATTATAGTCTCTAGAAGTTTCCCCATCATCCAAGTTAAACTGACAGGTCTGTAGTTGCTGGACTTATCCTTACTTTTTTATTGAACAAATGTTCGCAAGTATTCATTCATAAGTGTATGTGCACAAAACTTTGAAACTGACAGGACAAGCTGATAATGGTATTAAAATAGGATATGAGATCCTGGGCTTTATAAATAGAGGTATAGAGTACAAAAGCAAGGAAGTTATGGTAAACCTGAATAAATTACTCCTTAGGCCTTAGAATTATATATTACAAAAGGAAGCTATTTTTTCTATTGTGCATGTTCCAGCTCTTTGAAAGAGCTACAAATTAGTCACAGTCACATGCTCCTTCCCCAAAGCCCTCCAAATGTTTCAATTTCATAGAGTCATAAAACCATTTATGACACAGGAGGCCATTGAGTAATTGCTGGCATTCCACTGAGCAATTCAGTCAGTCCCACTCCCCCGCTCAATTCCCATAGCCCTGAAAGCTCAATTCCGCAGATGACATGAAAATTGGTGGGGTAGTAAATAGTGAGGAGGATAGCCTTAGATTACAGGAGAATATAGACGGGCTGGTCAGATGAGCTGATCAGTGGCAAATAGAATTTAATCCGGATAAGTGTGAGGTGATGCACTGGGCGGGACAAACAAGGTGAGGGAATACACGATGAATGGTAGGACCCTGGGAAGTACTGAGGATCAGAGAGACCTTGGTGTACATGTCCACCTGTCCCTTAAGGTAGCGGGACAGGTAGATAAGGTGGTTAAGAAGGCATATGGGATACTTGCCTTTATTAGCCGAGGCATAGAATATAAGAGCAGGGATGTTATGCTGGAACTGTATAAAATGCTGGTTAGGCCACAGCTAGAGTATTGCATGCAGTTCTAGAATCTGCATTATAAGAAAGATGTGATTACACTAGAGACAGTGCAGAGGAGATTTACCAGGATGTTGCCTGGGCTGGAGAGTTTTAGTTATGAGGAGAGATTGGATAGACTGGGGTTATTTTCCCTGGAGTGGAGATTGAGGGGGGATATTAAGGTGTATAAAATTATGAGGGGCATAGATAGGGTAGACAGGAAGGAACTTTTCCCCTTGGTGGAGGGATCAATAACTAAGGGGCATAGATTTAAGGTAAGGGGCAGGAGGTTTAGAGGGGATGTGAGGAAGAATTTTTTCACCCAGAGGATGGTGGGAATCTGGAACTCACTGCCCGAAAGGGTGGTAGAGGCAGAAACCCTCATAACATTTAAGAAGTATTTGGATGTGCACTTGTGATGCCATGGCATACAAGGCTATGGGCCTCGTGATGGAAAATTGGATTAGAATAGTTAGGTACTTGTTTGACCGGCGCAGACTTGATGGGCCGAAGGGTCTTTTTCTGTGCTGTAGACTTCTATGACTCCTTCAAGGGCCCATCCAATTTCCTTTTTAAAATCATTGATTGTTTCTGCAACCAACACCCTTGCAGACAGTGTTCCAGGTCATTACCACTTGCTGCTTAAAAAAGTTTTCCTTCACAATCCACCTGCATTTCTTGCCCAAAACCTTAAATCTTAAACCTCCTAGTCTTTATACTATCAGCTAATGGGAACAAATTTTCATTGTTTACCTTATCTAAACTTATCATAATCTTGTACACCTCTATCAAATCTCCCCTCAATCTCCTTTGCTCCATCGAGAACAACCCCAGCTTTTCCAACTAACCTTGTAATTAACCCCCCTTCCCCCAGAACCATTCTGGCAAGTCTCTTCTGCACCAAGGGCCCTCACATCCTTTCTAAAGTATGGTGATCAGAACTAGACATAATGCCTAGTTGGGACCTAACCAGAGCTTTATAAAGATTCAGAGAATTTCCCTGGTTTTGTACTCGATGCCTCTGTTTAAGAAGCCCGAGATCCCATATGCTTTCCTAACCACCTTCAAAGTTTGATGCACATGTCCTCTGTTCCCACGTCTCTCTGTTCCTGTACACTTTTAGAACTGTGCCAGTAAGTCTATATTGCCTCCCTATACCCCTTCTGGCAAAATGCATCACCTCACACTTCTCTGTACTAAAATCCATCCGTCACTTGCCTGCCTATTCTGCTAACCTATCTATGTCCAGTTGCAGGCAATTGGCATTATCCTCACCGTTTACCACTCTGCCAAGTTCGGTATCATCAGCAAATTTTGAAATTCTACTCAATATTCCAAGATTCAATTTTCGGTAGTGATCCAATGTATTTTTGAAAAATGCGATTGAACTTGCAAAGCATTCCAGTTCTTAACAACTCTCTACATTAAAAAAAGCTCCTCATCGCCTTCCTGACTTTTTCTATTGTTAATTTCTTTAAATCCGTGTCCTCTGGCTAGTGACGCGTCTACCAATGGACACGGTTTGTCCCAATCCAACAAGATTCTGGCACTGAGCTCAACTGTCAATTCCTGCTGAGTCACAGCCGGCTGTGGGCTGGGAAACTGTCTCCCTGTAGGTTGGGGGTGAGGGGATGGTAAGAAATGGGGAAAAGAAGTATTTTTGCACAAGTAACGGGGAGTGAAATCTGAAATGTGAAGAACTATTGGAATGAATATTCTGGCGTTGAAATGAAATGTAGTTGGGAATAGGCTTGAATTCATTGTATCAAAGAAGCACCTTCGACGGGCCGAATAGCCTCCTTCTGTGCCGTAATGACTTTATGTCTCTCACAGTGACTTTAATGACTTCAATTTAGGTCGGGAGAGTGCAAACGGAAATGGACGGGACGAAAGGTGGGAAACTCCAACTGAATGAAGAACTGGTCAAAATGCAGAAAGGAAGGATCTCGCGATTTTCAATGGCACTATGTTTCTGGCGGAAAAATAAAGTTAAGAACTTCAATCGGGAAGTTATCTGGGAAAAGCACTGAAATTCACGGTTAAAATCAATTGGGAATCGGCCAGAACTGTGTGCACCGCTCTCATGAATGGAAGAATTGCGAACCACGTTCGGCTTGAGAGGGAGATGGAGTGGTATTTGAATCTGAGCTGTATGTCCTTTTCCAGCCCTGCAACCTACACACTCTCAGGAAGCAGGATCTGTACTCTGGTAGTTTTTAGCCCCTGCTTTCAGTTTATATAACTTGAGCAGTTGTAGCGAGGCGGGGCCACAGACCGGTGAGTTTACCTGCAGCAACCGCCTGTTTACAGGACAAGTAGGTTAGCAACCACTAGAGGAGGGAAAGAGAGCGACGCCCAGGACACCGTGGGCAGGAATACGCAGGAGAAGGAAAGGCAAGACCCGCTGTAAAACAGCGTCCCCACCCGCAGGCCACTCTTCCGTTGACCCGGAGCAGATCCTGGCTGGACACCCTCTCAACCCGGAGCCCACATCAAACTCATACCCGCTCTCTCACGGGAAGATCTTTGCCCCTGAATGAGAATGGAAACGGCAGATCCTTCTTTAATGGATCAGATGACCAGATTAAAACTAAAATTGTTAGAAAAGGTAGGCAACCTGGGCATTTATTTGTGAAATAAAAACAAAAATAGCTGGAAAAGCTCAGCAGGACTTGACAGCATCTGTGGAGAGGAAGAGATTTATTTCGAGATTTATTTATTTGTGAAGGCGTTTGTCTTTCATTATTGGGAACAAATGAATGGGGCGGGGCAGGAATTTTCTAAACTCATTCGGAAGATCGTTGTCATTGAACCATTTAGAGAATCAATGTACTGCAGGAAAAAGAACATCATGCCAAAACCAGAGCCTTTTATTGCTGCCTGATATGCTGTTTTTATGTTCATACATAACTTGTGCTCCAGAACTAGTTGCACCCCTAACCAAGCTGTTCAAAGGCAGCGACAACTGTATTACCTCACAATGTTGAAAATTACCCAGGTATGTTCTGTCCATAAAACACATGACAAATCCAGTCGGGCCAATTACTGCCTCATCAGTCTCCTCTCAATTATCAAAAGTGATGGAAGGTTATCGACTGTTGGGACCTTTGCTGTTTGTAGTATATGTAAATGATTTGGAGGAAAATGTAACTGGGCTAATTAGTAAGTTTGCAGACGACACTAAGGTTGGAGGAGTTGCAGGTAGTGAAGAGGATTGTCAAAGGATACAACGGGATATAGATCGGTTGGGGACTTGGGTGGAGAAATGGCAGATGGAGTTTATCCAGGCAAATGCCAGGTAATGCATTTTGGAAGGTCTAATACAGGTGGGAATTATACAGTAAATGGCAGAACCCTTAAGTGCATCGACGGGCAGAGGGATCTGGGTGTACAGGTCCACAGGTCACTGAAAGTGGCAACGCAGGTGGATAAGGTAGTCAGGAAGGTATATGGCATGCTTGCCTTCATCAGTAGGGGTATTGAGTATAAAAGCTGGGAAGTCATGCTGCAGCTGTATAGAACCTTGGTTAGGCCACACTTGGAATATTGTGTGCAATTCTGGTCGCCACATTACCAGAAGGATATGGAGGCGTTGGAGAGGGTGCAGAGGAGGTTTACCAGGATGCTGCCTGGTCTGGAGGTTATTAGCTATGAGGAGAGGTTGGAGAAACTCTGATTGTTCTCACTAGAGTGACGGAGACTGAGGGGCGACTTGATAGAAGTTTACAAAATTATGAGTGGCATGGACGGAGTAGATAGTCAGAAGCTTTTTCCCAGGGTGGAAGAGTCAATTACTAGGGGACATAGATTTAAGGTGAGAGGAGAAAACTTTAGAGGAGATGTGTGGGGCAAGTTTTTTACGCAGAGGGTAGTGTGTGTCTGGAATTCGCTGCCAGAGGAGGTGGTGGAAGCAGGTACGATAGTGGTGTTTAAGACGCAGCTTGACAAATACATGAATAGGATGGGAATAGAGGGATATGGACCCCGGAAGTGCAAAATGTTTTAGTTTGACAGGCAATATGATCGGCGCAGGCTTGGAGGGCCGAAGGGCCTGTTCCTGTGCTGTACTTTTCTTTGTTCTTTGACTGTGCTAAGAAACAACACTTACTCATCGATAACTTGCTCACCAATGCTCAGTTTGGGTTCTGCCAGGGCCACTTGGCTTCTGACCTCATTATAGCTTCAGTTCAAACATGGAGGCAAGGACTAAATTCAAGAAGTGAGGTGAGAGTGACCGCCTTTGTGATCAAGGCAGCATGTGGCCAATTGTTATCAAAATTGAAGTCAATAAGAATTGGATGGAAAACTCTCCACTGACTAGGCTCATAACTAGCACAAATGAAGATGGTTGTGATTGTTGGAGGCCAATCATGTCAGCGCCAGGACATTACTGCAGGATGTCCTCGGGGTAGCGTCCTAGTCCCAGCCATCTTTGGCTGCTTCAACAATGACCCTCCATCATAAGGTCAGAAGTGGGGATGTATGTGGATGATTGCACAATGTTTAGTACCATTTGCAATTCCTCAGATACTGAAGCAGTCCATGCCTGCATGTAGGAAAATCTGGACAGCATTTGGGATTGAGCTGGCAAATAACATTCACATCAGTCAAAAGCCAGACCATGACCTTCTCCAACAAGAGAGACTAACCACCTCCCCTTGACACTCAATGGGATCATGACATTGAAACCCCACACCCTGGGGCTGTTCAACACAGGTCAAAAAACTAACTGAACAAGTCACATAAATACTGTGGCTACAAGAGGAGGTCAGAGGCTGGGAACTCTTGAGCAAGTAACTCAACTCTCAAGTCCCCAGAGCTTTCCCACTATGCACAAGGCACAGGTCAGGAATGTGATGGTCTACTCCCCACTTGCCTGGATGGGTGCAGCTCCCACAACTCACAAGACGCTCGACACCATCCAGGACAAAGCAGCCCACTTGACTGACATCCCATCCACCACCTCAAACATTCACTGTCTTCACCACCAGCGCACCAAGGATGGGGTGTGTACCATCTACAAGATGCACTGCAGCAACTCTCCAAGGCTTCTTTGACAGCACCTTCCAAACCCGTGACTTCTACCACCTAGAAGAAGGGCAGCAAATGCATAAAAACACCACCACCTCCCTGTTCCATTTTGTGTTACAGACGATACTGACTTGGCACTATACTACTGTTCCTTCATCATCACTGGGTCAACATCCTGGGACTCCCTAACATCACTGTGGCTGTACCTACACCACACGGACTGCAGTAGTTCAAGAGATGGGTTACCAGCTCCTTCTCAAAGACAATTAGGGATGGGCAATAAATAGGTGCAGGGGTATGGGGAGAAGGGAGGAGAACATGGCTGCAGGGTGACCAGGGATGGGAACTGAACATTCAAGGGTATTCAGTATTTAGGAAGGACAGACAAAAAGGAAAAGGCGGTGGAGTTGCATTGCTGGTTAAAGAGGAAATTAATGCAATAGTGAGGAAAGATATTAGTTCCGCCGATGTAGAATCTGTATGGGTAGAGTTGAGAAACACTAAGGAGCAAAAAACGTTAGTGGGGGTTGTATATAGACCCCCAAACTGTAGTGGTGATGTTGGGAATGGCATTAAAACAGGAAATTAGAGACGCATGCAATAAAGGAACATCTGTAATGATGGGTGACTTTAATCTGCATATAGATTGGGCAAATCAAATTAGTAACAATACCGTAGAGGAGGAATTCCTGGAGTGTATACAGGATGGTTTTCTGGACCAATACGTTGAGGAACCAACTAGAGAACAGGCCATTCTAGACTGGGTATTGTGTAATGAGAAAGGAATAATTGGCAACCTAGTTGTGCGAGGCCCCTTGGAGATGAGCGACCATAATATGATAGAATTCTTCATCAAGGTGGAGAGTGACGTAGTTGGCTCTGAGACTAGGGTCCTGAATCTTAATAAAAGAAACTTATGAGGCGCGAGTTGGCTATGATGGATCGGGAAACATTACTTAAAGGGATGACAGTGGATAGGCAATGGCAAACGTTCAAAGAGTGCATGGGTGAACTGCAACAATTGTTTATTCCTGTCTGGCGCAAACGTAAAATAGGAAAGGTGGCCAAACCATGGTTTACAAGGGAAATTAGAGGTAGTATTAGATGCAAGGAAGAGGCATACAAATTGGCCAGAAAAAACAATAGACCTGAGGATTGGGAGCAGTTTAGCATTCAGCGAAGGAGGACCAAGAGATTGATTAAGAAGGGGAAAATAGTGTACAAGAGTAAGCTTGTGGGGAACACAAAAACAGACTGAAAAAGTTTCTATAGGTATGTGAAGAGAAAAAGATTGGTGAAGATAAATGTAGGTCCCTTACAGTCAGAAACACAGGAATTTATAATGGGGAACAAAGAAATGGCCGACCAACTAAATACATACTTTGGTTCTGTCTTCACAAAGGAGGATACAAATAACATACCAGAAATGTTGGAAAACACAGGGTTTAGTGAGAGGGAGGAACTGAAGGAAATCAGTATTAGTAGGGAAATGGTGTTGGAGAAATTGATAGGATTGAAGGCTGATAAATCCCCAGGGCCTGATAATCTACATCACAGAGTACTGAAGGAAGTGGCCCTCGAAGTAGTGGATGCATTGGTGGTCATCTTCCAAGATTCTATAGATTCTGGAACAGTTCCTACAGATTGGAGGGTAGTTAATGTAACCCCACTATTTAAAAAGGGAGGTAGAGAGAAAACAGGAAATTATAGACCAGTCAGCCTGACGTCAATGGTGGGGAAAATTCTAGTCAATTATAAAAGATTTAATAGCTGAGCACGTGGAAAACAGTGGCAGAATCGGACAGAGTCAGCATGGATTTATGAGAGGGAAATCATGCTTGACAAATCTACTGGAATTTTTTGAGGATGTAACTAGTAGAGTTGATGTGGGGGAGCCAGGGAATGTGATTTATTTGGATTTCAGAAGGCTTTCGACAAGGTCCCACATAAGAGATTAGTGTGTAAAATTAAAGCGCATGGGATTGGAGGTAGTGTATTGAGATGGATGGAAAACTGGTTGGCAGACAGGAAACAAAGAGTAGGAATAAACGGGTCTTTTTCCGAATGGCAGGCAGTGACTAGTGGGCTACTGCAAGGATCAGTGCTGGAACCCCAGCTATTCACAATATATATTAATGATTTAGATGAGGGAGCTAAATGTCATATCTCCAAATTTGCAGATGACACAAAGTTGGGTGGGAGGGTGAGCTGTGAGGAGGATGCAGAGATCCTTCAGTGTGATTTGGACAAGCTGAGTGAGTGGGCAAATGCATAGCAGATGCAGTATAATGTGGATATATGCGGGGTTATCCACTTTGGTGTCAAAAACAGGAAGGCAGATTATTATCTGAATGGCTATAAATTGAGAGGGGAATGTACAACGAGACCTGGGTGTCCTCGTACACCAGTCGTTGAAGGTAAGCATGTAGGTGCAGTAGGCGGTAAAGAAGGCAAATGGTTTGTTGGTCTTCATAGCGAGAGGATTTGAGTACAGGAACAGGGATAGCTTGCTGCAATTATACAGGGCCTTGGTAAGACCACACCTGGAATATTGTGTGCAGTTTTGGTCTCCTTATCTGAGGAAGGATGTACTTGCTATAGAGGGAGTGCAGCAAAGGGTTACCCGACTGATTCCTGGGATGGCGGGACTGACATATGAGGAGAGATTGAGTCGGTTAGGATTATAATCACTGGAGTTCAGAAGAATGAGGGGGGATCTCATAGAAACCTATAAAATTCTAACAGGACTAGACAGGGTAGATGCAGGAAGGGTGTTCCCGATGGTGGAGGAGTCCAGAACCAGGGGTCACAGTCTGAGGATACAGGGTAGACCATTTAGGACTGAGATGTGGAGAAATTTCTTCACCCAGAGAATGGTGAACCTCTGGAATTTGCTACTACAGAAAGTAGTTGAGGCCAAAACATTGTATATTTTCAAGAAGGAGTTAGATATAGCTCTTGGGGTGAAAAGGATCAAAAGATATGGGGAGAAAGTGGGAGCAGGCTATTGAGTTGGATGATCAGCCATGATCACAATGAATGGCGGAGCAGACTTGAAGGGCAGAATGGCCTACTCCTGCTCCTAGTTTCTATGTTTCTATAATAATAGCACTAGGCGAGAAAGACTGCATATAAGATATAGGAACAGGAGTAGTGCCTTTTGAGCCTTCCCTGCCATTCAATAAAATCATGGCTGATCTCCCTCAACTCCACCTTTTCGCACTATCCCCATATCCCTTAATTTCCTAAGTTCAAAAATCTATCAACTTCTGTCTTGAATGCACTCAACGACTCAGCATTCACAGCTCTCTGGGGTAGAAAAGATTGCTTCGAGCAACAGTGTACCCTCTCTACCCAGCAATACTGTACTTAATACATACAAATGCATATTCATTGAGAACAATTAATTATTTCTTTAATTGTTTGCCATTGCTTATCTACTGTTAAACCTTGCAATCTAATTTTCCAATCTACATTAACCAACTTGTTCCTTGTACCTCTGTAATTGGCTTTGTTTAAATTTAAGACCCTAGTTTCGGACTTAACCACCTCACTCTCAAATGAATATGAAAACCATCATATTATGATTATTCTTTCTATGGGATACTTTAATATAAGATTACTAATTAACCCTGTCTCATTACACAATATTTGGTCTAAAATAGCTTTTTCCCTCTACCTCTACCTCGCGGAGGCTGAGCGTCAACTTGCAGACACTTCCTCCTACCTCTCCCTGGACCATGACCCCACCACTGAACATCAAGCCATTGTTTCCAGGACTGTTACTGACCTCATCTCCTCTGGAGATCTTCCTCCCACAGCTTCCAACCTGATAGTCGCCCAACCTCGGACGGCCTGTTTCTACCTCCTACCCAAAATCCACAAACAGAACTGTCCCGGCAGACCGATCGTGTCAGCCTGTTCCTGCCCCACGGAACTCATTTCTCGTTATCTTGACTCCCTTCTCTCTCCCCTTGTCCAGTCCCTTCCCACCTACATCCGTGATTCCTCTGACACCTTACGTCGCATCAACAATTTCCAGTTCCCTGGCCCCAACCGCTTTCTCGTCACCATGGACGTCCAATCCCTCAACACCTCCATCCCCCACCAGGATGGTCTGAGGGCCCTTAGCTTCTTCCTTGAACAGAGGCCCGAACAATCCCCATCCACCACTACTCTCCTCCGTCTGGCTGAACTTGTTCTCACACTGAACAATTTCTCCTTTAACTCTTCTCACTTCCTCCAAATAAAAGGTGTGGCTATGGGTACCTGCATGGGCCCCAGCTATGCCTGTCTCTTTAAGGGGTATGTGGAACATTCCTTGTTCCAGTCCTATTCCGGCCCCCTCCCACGACTCTTTCTCCGGTACATCGATGATTACTTCGGTGCTGCTTCATGCTTTCGTCAGGACCTGGAAAAATTTATTAATTTTGCTTCCAATCTCCACCCCTCCATCATTTTCACATGGTCCATCTCTGACACTTCCCTTCCTTGACCTCTCTGTCTCAATTTCTGGTGATAGACTGTCCACCAGTATCCATTACAAGCCTACCGACTCCCACAGCTACCTCGACTACAGCTCCTCACACCCCGTTTCCTGTAAGGACTCCATCCCATTCTCTCAGTTCCTTCGCCTCCGTCGCATCTGTTCTGATGATGCTACCTTCAAAAACAGTTCCTCTGACATGTCCTCCTTCTTCCTTAACTGAGGTTTTCCACCCATGGTCATTGACAGGGCCCTCAACCGTGTCCGGCCCATCTCCTGCGCTTCCGCCCTCACGCCTTCTCCTTCCTCCCAGAAACATGATAGGGTCCCCCTTGTCCTCACTTATCACCCCACCAGTCTCCGCATTCAAAGGATCATCCTCCGCCATTTCTGCCAACTCCAGCATGATGCCACCACCAAACACATCTTCCCTTCACCCCCCCTGCGGCATTCCGTAGGGATCGTTCCCTCCGGGACACCCTGGTCCACTCCTCCATCACCCCCTACTCCTCAACCCCCACCTATGGCACCTCCCCATGCCCACGCAAAAGATGCAACACCTGCCCCTTCACTTCCTCTCTCCTCACCGTCCAAGGGCCCAAACACTCCTTTCAAGTGAAGCAGCATTTCACTTGCATTTCCTTTAACTTAGTCTACTGCATTCGTTGCTCCCAATGCGGTCTCCTCTACATTGGAGAGACCAAACGTAAACTGGGCGACCGCTTTGCAGAACACCTGTGATCTGTCCGCAAGAAAGACCCAAACCTCCCTGTCGCTTGCCATTTTAACACTCCACCCTGCTCTCATGCCCACATGTCTGTCCTTGGCTTGCTGCATTGTTCCAGTGAAGCCCAACGCAAACTGGAGGAACAGCACCTCATCTTCCGACTAGGCACTTTACAGCCTTCCGGACTGAATATTGAATTCAACAACTTTAGATCTTGAACTCCCTCCTCCATCCCCACCCCCTTTCCGTTTCTTCCCCCTCCCTTTTGTTTTTTCCAATAATTTATATAGATTTTTCTTTTACCGCCTATTTCCATTATTTTTAAATCTATACCTGTAATGCCCTGTCAGTCTTTCCACCCCACCCCCACTAGAGCTGTACCTTGAGTGTCCTGCCATCCATTCTTATTTAGCACATTCGTTTAGATAATATCACCGCCTTCAACACCTCTTTGTTCCTTTGTCTGTGACATCTTTTGATTATCTGCTCCTATCACTGCTTGCTTGTCCCTACAACCACCACCCCCCCAACTTCTCTCCCCCCACACCCCCCACCTTAAACCAGCTCCTAATATTACTCAGTTCTGTTGAAGGGTCATGAGGACTCGAAACGTCAACTTTGTTCTTCTCCGCCGATGCTGCCAGACCTGCTGAGTTTTTCCAGGTAATTCTGTTTTTGTTTTGGATTTCCAGCATCCGCAGTAGTTTTTTCTTTTTAGCTTTTTCCCCAGTTGGTTTCTTTACGTACTGTTCTATATGCATTCCATTAACTCGTCCTCCAAGCTACTTTTGCCAACTTAGTCTGCTAGTCTACATGAATATTAATTGCCCCAGGATTACCCTTGTTGCATACTCTTCTAATTTCCTGATATATACTCTGTCCAACAGTGCGGGCAGAATCTTGTGGCGAGAACAGGGATCTTGGCAGAACCAGTGAGACTCCTGCATCACCTCTTTTTGAGAAGGCCTGCTGCATCTTGTGCCACTCAGGCACTTAACAGGCTAGCAGTGGGCCTTCCGCTGAGATCAAGGATCCCGAAGGCAGAAGTCCCATTCACAGAGAGCTGGCAGCCAATCAGAGGCTGGCAGTTTTTCTGTATTCATCAGCGTCATTGGGGAGGCGGTGGCTGCTGCTGGTATGACACATCCAAGGCCTTGAAGGTTACCTTGCCAGCAATTGAAACATTCTTGAAAGAATTTCTCTTGAATTTGGTTCATCACAGTTCCAGTTTAAAAAAAAAATAGTTTGTCATCTGTTCTGAACTTAGCTCTTCTGTGCTTTTTTTACTGTACAGTTAAATAATGTCATGGGATGTAAGCCACATTGCATTTTACTTTCATACACCATTGTTCTTTAACATTGAACTGACTAGATTCCAGCATAGAAGAGGGTGTTGGCTGTGTCTGGAAAGCTATCACTCTCTCACAATGGCTTACTCTTTGGCTTATTTACAACTTTATTTTTTATTACAAATTTTTATGCTCATCTTACCTCAGCCACATACTCAGCAGAAAATACTTTACAGCCCATGAAGTACTTTTAAGTGTAGTCACAGTTGTTTTGGAGGGAAATACAGAAGACGGTTTTTTTTTAGACAGTAAGATCCAGGGGCTGTATTGAATTGACTGACTACTGTTGGTTGAAGGGTGAAACTTGGCAAGAATGTAGGTGAAACTCCTTTAATACTGCACAGAAGCATTGGCCTAGATTATTTGTTCATGTCCTTAAATGCACCTTGAAACTACAACACACTGACTCAAGAAGTGGGAATGCCTCTGAGTCAAACCCGACACTTGCACAACACAGGGGAGGATAACAAATGAAAATGAGAAAGTCAAGATGTTTTGTTGATTAATTTTGCTTCTTGAGAGACAATTTTATTTATTGGCAACCAGCATGACGACACCAGCAAGACTGAAAGAAAATAAAAGGGAAGATTAAGGAGTTATGATTAGAGGATACCAGAAATATTGGAAACATGGGAATAGGAGTAGGTCATTCAGCCCTTCGAATCTACTGCCCATTTCAGTTAGATCATGGTGAATCTGAATCTCAACTCCAACTTGTTCTGTAATGCTTGATGCTCTGGTTTAACAAAAATCTTATCAACCTCAGTATTGAAATTCTCGATTAACCCCAATCCTCAACAGCTTTTGTAGGGAGAGAGTTCCAGATTTCCACTACTCTTCGTGGGAAGTGCTTCCTGACATCATCCCAGAACAGCCTATTTTTAAGGTTATGCTCACTTATTCTGGAAACTCTTCCCAGCCCTTCCCTTCCAGGGGAAGTTGTTTCTTTCTACCTGTCAACTTCTTTAATCATCTTAAATATCTCAGTTAGCTTACCCTTAAACTTCCGTACACAAGGGAATACAAGGGTGGTCCATGCAACCTGTCCTCGTAATTTAACCCAGATATCATTCTGGTGAATCTAAGCTGCACCCTTTCCAAAGCCAAAATATCCACCTGAGGTGTAGTTTCCAGAATGCAGTACTCCAGATGGGGTATAAAAAGAGTAAAAATGTAAATACAAAACATAAATAAATGAATATAAAAATGTAACTGAAGCATGACTTCCACCCCTTTGCATTCAGCTCCCTTGAGATAAAGATCATCATTCCATTTGCCTTTTTCACTATTTTATGTACCTGTTGACTAGCTTTGAGTGATTTTTGCACTTAAACTTCAAAAACTTTCTACTCCTTGACATTTTCTAGCTTCTTGTTACATAGGAAATAATCTGATCTAGCTGAATTAGGTCCAAAGTGGGTGTCTTCACATTTCCCCATACTGAACACCATCTACCACTTTTTTTTGTCCACTCACTTAATCTGTCAATGCCCTTTGCAGGTTTAAGTTCCTATCTTCACTAGTTCCTGTGCCACCTAACTTGATGTTGGTCACAAACTGGGAAAGATGACTCTATTCCTTCATCTAAGTCATTGATAATATAATGAAAAGCTGAAGTCCCAGTGCCCATTATTCTTACTCTCTGTTTTTGACCTCCTAGCTAATTCTGCATTCAGGTAAATAGTCTTTAATGCCATGTGCTCTCATTTTTGTCAGATTGATATGCTGAACCTTGTTGGATGGCTTTTGAAGTCCATGTAAATAATATTTAATACTTTGAGATAAAAAAAATCATTACAAAGTGAGCTTTGATCCCTGTGACCACCACTTGTCTGAGCACAGGTTTAAGAACAATGCAAGTTACAGGAGTCTGTTGATTGTTGTGCCATTGTCTCTTTGGCCCCCTTTCCACACAATAGGGAGGCAATGGTGTAGTGGTATTATTGCTGGACTAGTAATCCAGAGACCCAGGGTAATCCTCTGTGGATCTGAGTTCCAATCCCACCATGGCAGACGGTGGAATTTGAATTTAATAAAAATCTGGAATTAAAAGTCTAACAATGACCATGAAACCATTGTTTATTGTTGTAAATTGTTGGTTCACTGATGTCCTTTGGGGAACGAAATCTGCTGCCCTTACCTGGTCTGGTCTACATGTGACTCTGGACCCACAGCAATGTGGTTGACTCTTTAAAAAATGCCCTCTGAACAAGGGCAGTTAGGGAGGGCAGTAAATGCTGGCGTAACCAATGATACCCACATCCCATGATTGAATTTAAAAAATAGCGTAATTCCACACCTGAGGCAGTGTGACCACTGGGAGAGAAAAGTAGAAATGGCCGCTGGATACACACTCCAGAAGTAAATGGGAAAAAATGATCACAGTGGGAAGATAAAATGCTGCAGCTAGAGAGAGCAGAGAAATCAGCAGCACAGTGAAGTTCTTAAAATACAAATCTTAAGCAATTACTGCCACTTGTAAATAGCAAGCAGTAAGTCAGTGCTGATTTATATCAAATGTATCTGCGGAGAGATAGGACAGAGAGATAATATGGAAAGACTCCAGAGCCAAAGACCTGTCTTCAGGCAGAGCACACGTGATGATGATGATGATCTGTGGAGAGCTATAAAAAGAATAGCCACCGCCCCCATCCCCCCTCTACATCACCAGCCATTGCATCAACTTGAGTATAGAAAATGGAGGGATGAAGAGAAACTATTTCTGCTTGGCCATTTAGGAGTAAAATCAGCAAGCACTTCTTCATATAAATGGTATTATAAATCTAGAACCTGCTCTGTAGATATTGGGTCAATTGAAGATTTCAAGAATGAAATCAGTAGATTTTTGTTAGGGTATCGTGGAATATGGATTAAAGGCTGGTAAAAGGAGTTGAAGAGCAGATCTGTCATGATCTACTTGAATGGCAGAACAGCTTCAAAGGCTGAATGGCCTTCTCCTGTTCCTTTTTTCCTACCTTTCCATATAAAATGAGATTCCAACAGAACAGTGCAGGAATAGTTTGGATTCTGGATTAGACTCTGTGGGATACCAGGAAGTTTAATGTACTAAAATAATGGTCAAGTGTATTTAATGAAAAATCAGTTTTGGCAATTAACAAACACGTAAGTTCTAAAAGACAATTCAGTACCCAAAAGCATTAATCTGGTCATTTTATTTCAGTGAATTGTGCCAGCGGTAAAACATGTGGTTTGGGTGGTTTGTTATATTGTGTAGTTCTCTGCTGTTGTGACTAGCTTATTTTGATTATTCTCCTTTCTGTGAACCTGATCACATGTTAGCAAATCAAGAAGTTGAACTTGCTTGCCTGACCCATTTACAATTCACTTACTCCTGCCACAATCAAACAGGAAAAGGAAATCGGGAAGTCGGCTCTCATGCTGGCCACTGGAAATGTGTGGTATTTCCAAACAACTACATCATTATGGTGCATCCCAAAGCCTTAGCTCCTGCCCACTGCCGGCTCCCTCCCGCCCACTGCTGACCCCATTCTGCACCCCCCAGCCGCTTCTCCTTGCATATATCTTCCCCGCTTCCTTCGCCTGGAGGGAGTGGGGGATGATGCAAGGAGAAGCAATAAGGGGCTGCGAGGGGAACCAGAACAGTATGGATCCTCTTTACTATCTTTTCTCCTTTCAGTGTAGGCAGCTGCCTGGAACGTTGCAGTCAGTGACGTCAGAGGCACTGATACTGCACCGTGTGCATTTGCAGGAAGTGCTTGTCCTAGTGCTACAGCGCAAATAAACACAACCTTTTTAATTAGGCCAGCACTGTTTTTTTTTATTCATTCATGGGATGTGGGCTTCGTTGGCTGGGCCAGCATTGAATGCCCATCCCTAGTTACATAGAAACATAGAAGCTAGGAGCAGGAGTAGGCCATTCGGCCCTTCGAGCCTGCTCTGCCATTCATTGTGATCATGGCTGATCATCCAACTCAATAGCCTGCTCCCGCTTTCTCCCCATATCCTTTGATCCCTTTGGCCCCAAGAGCTGTATCTAACTCCTTCTTGAAAACATACAATGTTTTAGTCTCAACTAATTTCTGTGGTAACGAATTCTACAGGCTCACCACTCTCTGGGTGAAGAAATTTCTCCACATCTCAGTCCTAAATTGTCTACCCCATATCCTCAGACGGTGAGCCCTGGTTTTGGACTCCCCCACCATCGGGAACATCCTTCTGGCATCTACCCTATCTAGTCCTGTTAGAATTTTATAGGTTTCTATGAGATCCCCCCTCATTCTTCTGAACTCCAACAATTATAATCCTAATCGACTCAATCTCTCCTCATATGTCAGTCCCACCATCCCAGGAATCAGTCGGGTAAACCTTCGCTGCACTCCCTCTATAGCAAGTACATCCATCCTCAGATAAGGAGACCAAAACTGCACACAATATTCCAGGTGTGGTCTCACCAAGGCCCTGTACAATTGCAGCAAGACATCCCTGTTCCTGTACTCAAATCCTCTCGCTATGAAGGCCAACAAACCATTTGCCTTCTTTACCGCCGGCTGCACCTTCATGCTTACCTTCAGCGACTGGTGTACGAGAACACCCAGGTCTCGTTGTACATTCCCCTCTCTCAATTTATAGCCATTCAGATAATAATCTGCCTTCCTGTTTTTGCTACCAAAATGGATAACCTCACATTTATCCACATTATACTGCATTTGCCATGCAGTTGCCCACTCACTCAGCTTGTCCAAATCACACTGAAGCATCTCTGCATCCTCCTCACAGCTCACCCTCCCACCCAACTTTGTGTCATCTGCAAATTTGTAGATATTACATTAAATTCCCTCATCTAAATCATTAATATATATTGTGAATAACTGGGGTCCCAGCACTAATCCCTGCGGTACCCCACTAGTCACTGCCTGCCATTCGGAAAAAGACCTGTTTATTCCTACTCTTTGTTTCCTGCCTGCCAACCGGTTTTCTATCCATCTCAATACACTACCCCCATCCCACGCGCTTTAATTTTATACACTAATCTCTTATGTGGGACTTTGTCGAAAGCCTTCTGAAAGTCCAAATAAACCACATCCACTGGCTCCCCCTCATCAACTCTACTAGTTATATCCTTGAAAAATTCTAGTAGATTTTTCAAGCATGATTTCCCTTTCATAAATCCATGCTGCCCATGAGAATGTGGTGGTGAACTGCCTTCTTGAACCACTGCAGTCCATGTGGTGGAGGTACACCAACAATGCAATTAGGAAGTGAGTTCCAGGATATTGACAGTGAAGGAACAACGATATATTTCCAAGTCAGGATGGTGAGTGACTTGGAGGGAAACTTCCAGGTGTTGGTGTTTCCATCATCTGCTGCCCTTGTCTTATAGATGTAGTGGTCCTGGGTTTGAAAGGTGCTGTGTAAGGAGCCTTGATGAATTTCTGCAGTGCATCTTGTAGATGGTACACACTGCTGCTGCTGTGCATCAATGGTGGAGGGAGTAAATGTTTGTGGATGTGGTGCCAATCAAGCGGGCTGCTTTGCCCTGGATGGTGTCAATCTTCTTGAGTGTTGTGGGAGCTGCACTCATCCAGGCAAGTGGGGAATATTCAATCACACTCCTGACTTGTGCCTTGTAGATGGTGGACAGGATTTGGGGAGTCAGGAGGTGAGTTACTCATTGCAGAATTCCTAGCCTCTGACCTGCTCTTGTAGCCACAGTATTTAGATGGCTAGTCCAGTTCAGTTTCTAGTCAATGGTAATCCCCAGGATGTTGATAGTGGGGGATTCAGTGATGGTAATGCCATTGAACGTCAAGGGTTGAAGGTTGAATTCTCTCTTGTTGGAGATGGTCATTGCCTGGCACTTGTGTGGCGCGACTGTTACCTGCTACGTGTCAGCCCAAGCCTGGATATTGTCCAGGTCTTGCTGCATTTGGACATGGACTACTTCAGTATCTGAGGAGTTGCAAATAGTGCTGAACACCGTGCAATCATCAGGGAACATCCCCACTTCTGACCTTATGATGGAAGGAAGGTCATTGATGAAGCAGCTGAAGATGGCTGGGCCGAGGACACTATCCTGATGAATTCCTGCAGTGATGTCCTGGAGCTGAGATGACTTACCTCCAACAACCACAACCATCTTCCTTTGTGCTGGTTATGACTGCTTGTGTTCTGCTATTTGTTATTCAGAGCTGCCCAATTTTTTATCACACCCTATTTCAAGTTGTAGTGTGCCACATGGCTGCTTATATGCTTGACATCAAGAATTCCTGTTGGGGAAGACCTGGAGAGAGCATGGTAGCTAACTGACAACAAGGATAGCATTATTCCTGCAGTGCCCCTGTATCTGTTTTGGGGGAATTTCAATGCAACTTTTGAATCTAGGTTAGGCTGAGTGATTAGAAGGAGTACAAAATACTACTGAAAAAAGAAGAATTCTGCTTCCGTAAAGCTAATTTAATATCATTCATCTTGCACCATGGCCCTTAATTAAAATTGCCCCCAAATCTTTGAAAACCTGCAGTTTCATTGGTTTGCTGATGTAGTATCTGAGTTGGTCTCACAGGTTCTGCCTACTTTCCCTTTAAATTAAAGTATCAGTAATGCTTCCAGGGCAATCTTTTTGGCTTGAAAGACGGAATTACACTTGACTGTGAATGGCTGGAATGTGCACTCAAACCAAGGGTCAAAAATCTGGACTTTCTGGTGTGACAGTTTCCGAGAATCCTCCCTCACCCCCATGAAATTAACTGTTGTTTTTCCACTGTTGCCATCCCCTTTAAGAAGTTTCAAAACCCTCACATCTGCATCACTTGGATTGCAGAATCAAAGAAACAATGTTGTGGATTAAATTACGACAAACTTGTACACTTTTAGGATAACCTATCTTCATTTGTTCTGCCTTTTATATTTTAGACTGTTCTTAACATGTCAGATTGTTTCAAAAACTGTTGGTCAAATCTTCGCTGGATTACTGGTTTGGGTTGGATGCTGCCTTCACTAACTGAGCTGTAAAACAATCAGATTTATTGCCAATTCTGGTGTTGTCCCCATGGGAGACAGGCATACGGTGCTTGTGCAGCAAATAATTGGTGATAGAAGACATTTTAAACTATCCAGCAGCAACAGAGAGCAGAGCACTGATGGAAGGTAATAGACCTGAAATTTTGGGCTGAATTTTTAGGCCCTAATTGAAGTGAAAATGAAGGCAGGATTCATGCTGCCAGCCAACATGCTGGCTTCTCAGGACCATCGTGCCCCCACTCCATTTCCCTGGAGGCAGGATGGGTGGAGGCAGGGCTACCCACTTGCATGTGGTGGGTAATCACTTCAGCTTGTTAAAGACCCATTAAGGTCTGTTGTCTGGGGCCAACTGGAATTTTCCAGTCAGCCTCCAGGCACCTGGAGGTGCCGGGGAACAATCTAGCTGTAAGGCGGTGGCCTCCCAGCAGCAGACCATGATGCCAGTGCAGTGCTCCAAGCAGGGTATGAGGCCCTCACAGAATTAGGAGCAGTAGTAGGCCATTCGGTCCCTTGAGCCCGCTGTGCTGTTCGATAAGATCATGGCTGATCTGAGTGTGGCCTCAACTCTACTTACCTGTCTGCCCCTGCCATAACCCTTGACTCCCTTGTCAATCAAAAATTTATCTAACTCCGCCTTGAATATTTTTGATGACCCATTCTCCACTCCTTTCTGGAGAAGAGAATTCCAACGATCTCTGAGAGAAATAAAATTCTCATCTCAGTCTTAAATGGGTGACCCCAAATTTTTAAACTGTGTCCCTTAGTGCTAGAGTCCCTGACAAGGAGAAACATCCTCTCAGAATCCACCCTATGCAGTCCCCTCAAGATCTTGTGTGTTTCAATATGATCACCTCTCATTCTTCTAAACTCTAATGGGCATAACTCCAACCTGCTCGACCTGTGTCTTCGACAGTGAAGACAGACATAAAATACCTGTTAAACTCTTAGCCATTTCCTTGTTTCCCATTATTAATTCCCCAGTCACACCATCAACACTCACTTTAGTTACTCCTTTCCTTTTTAAATACTTGTAGAACTCTTAGTATGTATTTCATATTCCTAGCTAGCTTTCTCTCATACCCTAATTTCTTTCTCCTTGTTTTTTAGTCACTCTTTGCTGGTTTCTTTCTGTCCAATCTTCTGATCTACCATTAACTTTTACAGTATTGTACCATTTTTCTTTCAATCTGATACTATCCTTAACTTTTTTAGTGAGCCATGGATGGTACATCCTTCTCATCGAATTTTTCTTTCTTTCTTAAGGATTATATCTTCTCTGAGAGTTATGAAATATCTCCTTAAATGTCGGCTACTGCTCCTCTACTATCCTACCTTTTAACCTATTTTCTCAGTTCATTTTAGCCAACTCTGTTTTCATATCCTTGTAATTGCCTTTATTTAAGTACAAGACACTAGTCTTAGGCCCACATTTCTCACTCTCAGAGTTAATGTGAAATTCCATCATGTTATGATCACTGTTGCCTGGAGGCTCCTTTACTCTGAGGTCATTAATTGATCCTGTTTCATTGCACATTACGAAGTGCCTGCTCCTTGGTTGGCACTTGAACAAACTGCTCTAAGAAATTGTTCCAAATATGCTCTATGAACTCACCTTCCAGGCTACCTTTGCCAATCTGATTTGTCCAATCTGTATGAAAATGAAGATCACCCATGATTATTGCAGTACCTTTCTTACAAGCCACCATTATTTCTCCCTGTATACTCAGTCCTACAGCGTAGCTACTGTTAGGAGATCTATAAACTACCCACACAAGTGACTACTTACCTTTCTTATTTCTGATCTCCACCAAAACTTATTCTATAGGTAGAATCATCCCAGATTTGCACAAAGTACGATAGTGGTCGGGAAAAAAGACGTTTAATCCGGCAGCCACAGTGGTGGGTTTTCGCACGTATCGTCCCATTCCCAGTACATCCCACCTCATTAATAATGCATTCCCAGGAAATACGCCGGATTGCTGGTGGGGCGGCCTCTGATTCACCCACGCCGCCATCACCTCAGGCCTTCAGTAACCGGGCATCATATTTAAAGGCCACCCCTGCACAGAGCTAGTGCTCTCAAAGGGATCGGAATCTGCTACATAGTCAGGTGTGTCAAAGGGAGGAAACATGCTGCCCCCAAATTTGGCGATGCCTCCCTTGGGCGCCTACTGAACACAGTGAAGTCCTCTACCTACGGTCTGGGTGAAGACCAGCAAGCAAAGTCACCAATCCAGCATGGGAGGTGGTGGTAGCAGTGGTCAGCGCCAATGCCCTGAAAAAGAGGACAGCCACTCAATGCCGAAGAGGACGAATGATTTCCTCCATTCCACCATGGTAAGTTGCTCTTCACATCACTCTGAACTCACACGCTCACAAACCCACCACACATCCACAGGGATCTCGCTCACTGCCAGTTCAAGGGACATCACCATTCACTCTCTCATACACGCCTTCATGTGCCCTGCGGATTGTGTCCTCATCCTGTCCATTGCACCACTCACCACCCACAGATGCCAGGTATCCTTCTCATCTGGCCTAGCACGCATCCTGCTTACATTCTCTTCATCTCTATTCACACTGGATAAGCTAGCACACAACAGAAAGGAGAGGTCGCAGACTGGTGGGGGAATGCCCGACAGACTTTGAAAATAGAGTCATCCACCTGGCTGGTGAAGATCTGGACCAATCCTGTGCTGACGGTGAGGTTGGCGGTGCTCAACCAAGTGAGGATCCAGCAGTGCAACATCCATCAGGCACCCATGCTGTGAGTCAAATCCCCTGTTCCTCAGTCCCCTGCCATGCACTATTGAACACTCCTTGCTTTCGCAGGCATATTTGGGAAGCAATGGAGGGGGTTCAAGAGCCAAGTCCTCAACTCAAGTCCCAAAGGCAATCAGAAGAAGAATCTGATGACACCCTAATTGAAGACCCGTCACAGCGCTCACCCACACCCTCCACAAGTGCAGAGACACACACCTCAGACGGAGTTCTAGAGTAGCTTCGGGGTCACAATCTGGTGAGCACATCACACTCTCTGACCCACAGCAGGCGGCGACAGGGACTTGCCAGGTTTCCGGCACTCGGAGGTCTGCTGGAGGTCAGAAATCACGGCGAGTCCGAGTAAGCTTCTGGGCTTGGTCATACCTCAGTTGCTGGAGCTCCAAAGCCAAGCTCAGTAACATCAGGAAGGGATGCTACTGCACTCCTCAGATTGAAAGGCGTGTTGGAGGAGCCCATCGGCCTTCAGACTGAGGTGATAGCGCTGCCATGCCAACGCACCAAGGTCAAAGCTGGTAGGATGGCAGCCGCCATGGAGACCTTGGTCCAGAACATCATGCGCAGGCTGAACTCCATCACTGATGCCATAGTTGGCCTCCGACAGTGTCAACACAAGAGGGGTGCAGGGTGATTGGATTTCACTCCAGCTTCCCCTTCTCCTCGAAGAGTCAGCCAGGGACCCTTAGGTACCCATGGCGAGGAGAAGCAGCAGGTGCACACCCCAGGGCCATCCATCCAGGTGACTCAGGGAGTGTCCGGCCCATCTGAATCTTCTCTTCCTGTGACCCCAGTGCTCCAGCTCCACAGGCCGAGGAGGGTGCCACTGCCACACAGCAGGACCCCGAAAGCAGGCTGGGGCCCTCCAGGTCTCAGCCTTCCAGAGAACGCATGCCAAAGTCTTCGCAGATAGGGCGTGGCAGTCACGCCTCTGCTGTGGATGTCGGGGGAAGCACCAAGAGGTAGTGGCAGGGTTAAGGAAGTTAAGATGTAACTCTTTCGAGTACATTCACAGTTCTTGACTTTTTTTTTTTCCCGGGAGTGGGACATGAACCCACAACCTTCTGACTCAAAGGCGAGGGTGCTATGAACTGAGCCATAGCAGTTGCAGAGCCTGGACACAGGTGTTAATCACTTGTACTTAATGTTTGCAATTGTAAATAAACTCCCAAGGATGTCTCCTTGCCGACAGCTCCTTGTTATGATGAGCAGTGTTCATGTCACTTAGATGTGAAACCTTGGTTCCTGCACAAGATAAAGGCAGGTGCCTCAGTCCAGGGCCTCTTCCCTCTCCAGTGTGTAACCTTCAGACCAAAGTGATGGCCCAGCTTCATACATACTGGATACATTAGTGTCCTGCACCTCGATGGTGCTTATCATTGCTGTCAGAATGTTGTGGGTAGGCATCACAGAGTTCCATCATTCCCTCTGTGTGCTCTCAACACCTTTGAGGTGGAGCTGAACCCCCCCATCTCTTCAGCATCTGTGACTGGTGACGCTGTGCTCCTGAAGGGATCAGGTGCTGAAGGCTGATAAAGGATCAGGTGCATTTAAAGTTTCATGGCTGCATCTCTATGATATGACCCTGATCACAAAGCACAAGTAAGCTGCCTTCAGCCAGACAGGAGTCAGACATTCATAGAGGCAATATGAAGATCTATAGTGTCCTCACTGCATGTTGTCATCATCCTCCTGGAATCTAGCGACTATCAGGGCCTCTGCTGTGTCTCCATGACATGAGCCTGAGCAATGAGGGTATGTGCGCTGTCATCAGCCACACAGAAGTCAAATGTTCACAGATGCAAGGTGAGGATGTCAAGACTGTCCTCACTGCATCTCGTCATCATCCTCCACAAATCTTGTGGCTATGAAGCGCTCCTGTTTCATCTGGCCAGTGCGATGCCCTTATCGCCAACATCCTCAACATCGAGGACCTGATCATCATCATCCCCTTCGACATCCTCCTTATCGGAGGATACATGAAGCTCCTCCATCTCCTCCCCAGCCAGGTCCTCCCTCCATTGCAGCGCCAGGTTGTGGAACATGCGGCAAGAGACGATGATGCACGACATCCTCTGGGGGCTGTATTGTCTCTGAAATGGCTACCAGGTCATACATACTTATTTCTATTTGTGCTATCAATTCACCTGTTTTGTTATGAATGCTGCGCGCATTGAGATACAGAGCCTTTAATTCTGTCTTTTTAACCATTCTTGCAAGCTGTGGCCTTATCTGCTGCTACACCCTTAAGTTTGCACACTCTGTCCCTTCCTCTGGTCATCATTACCCATATCACTACCTTGCTCCACTGTCTCTTTAATGTACCACATTTTCCCTTATGTGATCCCAGCCCCGACTATTTAGTTTAAAGCCTTCACTACTTCCCTAGTTATATGACTCACTGGAACACTAGTCCCACTACAGTTCAGGTGTAGACCTTCCCAAAGGTACAGCTCCCGCTTTTCCCAGCACCGGTGCTAGTGCCCCATGAATTGAAACCTATTTCTACCACACAAGTCTTTGTGCCAAGCATTCTGCTCTATGACCTTATTTACCCTAGGCCAGTTCGCTCATGGCTCAGGTAGTAATCCAGAGATTAATACCTTTGTGGCTCTGGCTGCATATAATCCCTAAGCAGAACCTCTTTCCAAGTCCTATCTATGTTATTGGTACCTACGTACCTACTTAGACCACAACAACTGGATTCTTTCCACCTACTGCAAATTCCTCTCCAGCCCCGAGCAGATGTCCTGAACTCTGACACCAAACAGACAACACAGCCTTCTGAACTAATACTTTTGGCTGCAGAAAACTGTCTATCCCCCTGGCTATTCTGTCTCCTACTACCACAACATTCCTATTTACTCCCCACACTGGAATGGCTTCCTGTACCAAGGTGCCATGGTCAGTTTGCTCAACCACCCTGCAGCCCCCTCTTGTCCATACAAGCTGCAAGGACCTTGAACTTGTTGGACAATTGTGAGGGCTGAGACCCCTCCATTTATACCTTCTCAATTCCCATACCTGCCTCCCTCCCAGTTGCACCCGCCTGTCCCTGATCACAGACCAAATCAGAAGACCCTAGCCTAAGGAATGTAACTGCCTCTTAGAACAAAGTGTCCAGGTAACTTTCCTCCTCCCTGATGCATCGCAGTGCCTGAAGCTCAGACTCCAGCTCATTAACTCAGAGCCAAGCTCTTTGAACTGCAGACACTTAATACAGATGTGGTTGCTGTGGATCACATAGTGTATACCAGCTCCCACGTACTACAGCTGCCCTGCCATTTTTATTGTGTTTTATTTAACTAATTAAGTTTAGAAATATCACTCAATGATTACCTGCAATTATATCAAGTGGTTTAACTAGTTAACCTCTCCATTTAATGCAACGCTTATGTCTCCCCAGTACCAGTTTAAACTACTGCCCCCACTTAGAGAGAGGAGAAAACTTAAAACTCATCAACCTATCTACTCGCCTAATTAATGCTACTCAGCTTCAGCTCTCAAGTTCCGCTGCTAGACACCAGCTCCCTCTCTTGGCCCACTCCTTTTTTGTAAAAAAGGTTAGAACAGCTCCTCCCTCACTGTTCCAAATTCACCAAATTCCCAAGCTTACACTCTGTCTCAAGCTGCACTCAGTTACGCGCTATCTTCGTGCTAGCTTACTCCCTACTTGCATGGTATCAACTGCAGGCACAGGCTGTACTGTGGAGGGGGTTCTCCTTCCACAGTGGTGACCTGGCTGCTAAGGACTTTTCTTATTTGAACTTTTAATAAAGTTGGAGAGAGATTTTGGCATTCTGTTGCTTCTTCAGTGCTGAAGGCCTCCTATTGGCTATCCAGCTTCGGGAACCTGCTCACCATCTTTAATTGGATGGTAAGCTCACCCTCTGGCCAATAATTGGCCAATTCATGGAAAATCATACCGGTTGGCTGTTCCCCACACAGTGTAGGCTATTTGACCGTGATGGCAGAGTTCCAAAGTGGAAGCCTGCGGGGAAATTTCTGCCTGTTAACTCTGTTTCTCTTTTCACTGGTACTGCCGGACCTGTTGAGTATTTCCTGCATTTCCTATTTTTATATGAGAGCAGAGCAATAAAGTCTTCCAGACCTTGTATGCAGAACAGAAGGGTATGAACAAGAGGTAACACAGGAGTAAAAGTCAAAAACCCTCTGTCATTTGCTTTGCACAATGAAACTATGTTTTTTATATAGATGTTGAGTGCAAGAAATTGCAACCTCTTTTTGATTATTTAAGGAGGTTGCTCCTCAATCTCTGGTTCCACATCAGTCCAACATTTCAGACCTCTCTTTCAAATTTAATGTTCTTCACAGCCCTCCCAATTATGATAAAAATTTTCCCACCAAGGTATCGTCTCTACCTTCCTCCCTCAGCCTTTGCACCAAATGACTTCTTGATGATTTCAAATTCCCATCGCAACTCATCCATCCCAAACCTCTCACTGTATGTAAACTTCCATATTCACGGCCACCCCCTTGACCTTGCCATCTCACATGGTCTTGCTCGTCCCATCATATTAACCTCTTCTTTGTATTATTCATCACTCACATCCCTCTTCACCACTCCAACCCTACTTTCTTCTGCATCCATCCCTGGAAAGGTTCTGTCCCCCAGTGCCCTCATTACTGCACTTTCAAAAACCCAATTGTCTAATTTTTGACCATCCATTCACCACAATATTTCTGTAGCTATTGATTTGCTCAATCACAATCTTACCTTCATCTCTGATGCCCCATTCCCCAATAAAACCATCACTCTCTTTCACCCTGGCTGTTTCCCCGGTTTGGCTTTCATCACCATTCCCTTAAGTCCAAAGGACACAGCCTTGTAAGGATATGATGGACAACTGGTTTAGTCATCCATTGCCAGATCTGGCAGAACCACTTAAACCACTATTGGGTCCTGCGTTTGTCTGCTAAAACTGCTCACTATTCCAGAATCATCCAGGAATGCAGAGATAACCCTAGCTTTTTCTCTACTGTAAACGTCTTCTTAAACCCCTCTCCCATCCCCTCCGCCTCACCTCCAACAATGGGTGAGGAGCTCATGGACTTCTTTGTCACCAAGATCAAGACAATCCTATCAGCTGCTTCGGCTGCGTCCCTCCCTTTCATTAGCCCATGGGCCAAACTTTCTATAATGCTCTCCCAAGCCCTTACCCTGACTCACATCTTTCTTTGGTTTCTCTCCTATCTCACCTCATGCCATCCTCTGAGCTCATCATGTTCATTAGACCCATTTCCTGCTCCCTTGATCCTATTCTCACCAAACTGCTGACCATCCAACTTCCCCTCCTGATCTCCATGTTAGCTTATATTGTAAATGGTTCAAGTCCCTCTCTCTTTTAAATCTGTTGTCATCACCCCTTCTGCAAAAAAAAACACCCTTGATCCCACCATCCTTGCAAACTACTGTCCCATCTCCAATCTACGTTTCCTCTCCAAAGTCCTTGAAAGTGATGTCACCTCCCAAATCTATTCCCAGAACTTCAGGTTTGAATCTCTCCAATCAGCTTTCCAACCCTGCCACAGTAACGAAACAGCTTTTATCAAAGGCACAAATAACATCCTGTATGACTGTGACAGAGGTAAGATTTTCCTCCTTGCCCTTCTGGACCTGCCTGCAGCCTTTGACATGGGTGAACACACCATTCTCCTCCAACGCCTCTCCATTGTCATCCAGCTGGGTAAGACTCTTTCACTGGGTTTTATTTTTACATACCTAATCGTAGCCAGAGAATCACTGGCAACATGTTCTCTCCCTGCTCCCACACCATTACCACTGGTGTCCCCCAAGGGACGCATCTTTGGCCCATTCCTATTTCTTATCTATATGCTGCCCTTCGGCAAAATCATCTGAAAGCGCATTGTTAGTTTTCACATGCATGCTGATGATACCAGGTTTACCTCACCACCACCTCTCTTGATTCCTCCACTGTTGCTAAATTATCAGACTGCTTATCTGACACCCAGTACTGGATGAGTAGAAATTTCCTCCAATTAAATAAAAATCACCCAACTTCACCCCTGTCTCAGCTCATCTGCCACTGAAACCCACATTCATACCTTGGCTGTTTCTAGACTTGAATTTTCCAATACACTTCCGGTCAGTCTCCCACATTCCACCATCTGTAAACTTGAGGTCACCCAAAACTCTGCTGCCCATGTCTTAACTTTCACCAAACCCCATTCACCTGTCATCCCTGTGCTCACCGACCCATGTTGGCTCTCAGTCAAGCAACGTCTTCGTTTTAAAATTCTCATCCTCATTTTCAAATTCTTCCATAGTCTCGCCTCTCCCTATCTCGCTCAATCTCGTTCAGCTCATTCAGACATCTATGCTCCTCTCTCTAGCCTCTTGAGCATCTCTAATTTTAAAATTCCACCTTTCATGGCCATGCCCTCATCTACCTAGGTCCTAAGCTCTGATATACACTCCCTGCACCTCACCGCCTCTTGCTTCCCTCCTTTAAGACACTTCTGAAAACCTATGTCTTTGACCAAGGTTTTGATCATCTAAGACCTAATAACTTTTTATTTGGCCCAGTGTCCTATTTTGTTTTGTAATGCTCCAGTGGAGCGCTTTGGAACATTTTCTTAATTTATTGATGCAATGTAAGTTACTGTTTTTGATACTCGACAAGGTATAATTTCAAAGGTTATAGATTACATGAAATTCAGAAATATAGTAAAGGAGGGTAGTAATAGGCTTCAGGAGGACATAGATAGGTGGTGGGCAGACACTCAGCAGATGAAATTTGACACATAACTTTATAAACTTCAAACTTTATAAACAACTTAACATACCCGACGTGAAACCAATGCGCTCAGATTTTAAAGGCGCTAAAGATGCAACCTGCTCAAATTGCTGAAATGGCCACTTAAGGCCATTAAAGTGCTTGTTGTCAGCTTGGTTAAGGGTATGACTTGGATTTTGGTTCCAAGGGTGGGCTTGATGTGCCATCAGAACCACAACAGAGAGGAGGAGCCAGTGACATAGTGGGGAGTGATTTGGAATGGTGAGACAGACTCAAGGGGCAGCATTGAATAGAGGAGGCCGAGAGATGGCTCTCATTCACAGGCAAGCAGCTGTGCTCAGTGATAAGAAATATTCTTCATATCTTTGCAATATTGACACTCACAGTTTGGCATCTTGTAGTCAGAAGTACTTTGAGTGACTGTGATGCAGTGGTTGCTTTATTAGGAACAAACAGCTGCTCAGCCCAAATATGACTGCCCTATGTTGCCTTGACCCTATGGTCTATATTTCAGGTTTGGGCCTCAAACCCACCACCCATTTTGAATGGCCATAAACAGCTGGCAGGTCTTATATTGGTGCATGATCTTGGTCCACAACTGAGGGGTATCTAACCTGCTCTCACAATGGGAACCTTGACAATACAGAAAGTGCAGATCTGGATAAAACAAAGCAAAGTGGTAAAACTGTGGATTTGTGCTTGAGGGAAGAGGTAAAGCCAAGTGCATTGATCAAATCCATCAAAGCCGTTGAAGATCACTGGGAACACTATTGAAAGAAACAAAGTGTAATTTATTCCAAACAAATTGGAGAGAAGTCATCGAAGCAAGATCTGATTCCAGTCAGACTCAACAATTCATCACTCTTATTTAGTTAAACATTTATTTGAAATATTAGGATTTAAAGTAAAAATTAGGATAGCTTACTGAAGGAGCTGTAATCTCTAATACCAAACATCAATTCCTAACTTTGAGTGAAATTCCTCCTCATCTCCATCTTAAATGGGAGACCCCTTATTTTGAAACCATGGCCCCTAGTTTAGATTGTCTCACGAGGGGAAATCTCAGCATCTACCCTATCAAGTCCCCTCAAATCTTAGATGTTTCAATAAGATTACCTCTCATTCTTCTAAACTCCAGTGAGTACAGGCCCAACCTGCTCAACCTTTCATCATAAGACAGCCCCTTCATCCCAGGAAGCAGCCTAGTGAACCTTCTTTGAACTGCTTCCAATGCAAGTATATCCCTCCTTAAGTACGAAGGGTGTACACAATGCTCTAGGTGTGGTCTCACTAATGCCCTGCACAGTTGTAGCAAGACTTCCCTACTTCTAAATTTCATTCCCCTTGCAAAAAAGGTGAACATTCCATTTGCTTTCCCAATGACTTGCTGTACCTGCGTGCTAATTTTTTGTGATTCATGTACGAGTACACCAGATCCCTCTGTACCACAACAGCCTGCAGTATCATACTCATTTATTTGTATTTGTGTTATTCATTCATCCATCTTGTTATGAATGTGCATTCAGATAAAAAATTCTTTCATTCTGTCTTTTTACTATTTTTACCTACTATTTTATTTGCTGGCGCACTCTTCTGTTTGTTCACGTCCCTTCCTGTCGCGCTCTGGTTATCATTACCTGCATTGCTACCCTGCGCTATTGCCTTGTTCTTTCTCTTTAACTTTCCAAATCTCCCTTCATGTGAACCATCACCCCCGCCCCCCTTCACCAAGTTTAAAGCTCTTTCTACAGCCTTAGTTATATTTGCCAGGACACTAGTCCCAGTGTGGTTCAGGTGAAGGCCATCCCAAAAATACAGCTCCCTCTTTCCCCAGTACTGGTGCCAGTGCCCCATGAATGAAAGCCCATTTCTTTCTCACTAATGTGTGAGCCATGCATTCAATTCCCTGATATTATTTACTCTATGCTAATTTACTTGTGGCTCAGGAAGTAATCCAGAGATTATTACCTTTGAGATTCTGCTTTTTAATTTAGTCGCTAGTGCTCAAACTCCCTTAGCAGAACCTCTTTCTTAGTACCACCTATGTCATTGGTACTCACGTGGACCACGACAACTGGATCCTTCCCCTCCCAATCCAAGCTCCTTTCCAACCCTGAAGGCAGGCATTACAGCCTTCAGAACTCAGGCTCTTTGCTGCAGAGAATCATATCTATCCCCCTAATTTTACTGTCCCCTTCTACATTCCTTTTTGCTCCTTCTTCTGGAATGGCCCCCAGCACAATGCTGTGGTCGGTTTGCTCAACCTTCCTGCAACCCCTGCTCTCCTCCACACAAACAGCAAGAAAGCAAAGGCTAAGAATCCTCCATTGCTACCTCTGGATATCCAAACCTGCCTTTCTTATAGTCACACACTCCTGTCCCTGACCACGGACCAAATCTGAAGTACCCAGCATAAGAGATGTGACCGCCTCCTGGAACAATGGGTGTAATTTTCCGAGCCCGCTGGTGGCGGGATTGATAGGTGGCGTACACGGAAAGTATGGTGGGACCCACTTCACGACGGCGTGAAGACAGGTCACGATCTTCCGCTCAGCCCACCAAACGCGGCGAGCCGCGTTTCCAGCCATTGGTTGGCGGGGAGCTAATTGTAATATATTAGCATATAATTAAAAGGCCATGCCACCAGGCTCTTGGAACCCCACCGTATTGTCCGTCCACGTTGGCGGGAAAGCACGCTGACGTGTTTCACAACAGCACGCAGGTGATCTGCTCTTGGCAGCCTTCACTTTGGGGGAACTGAGGTGAATGAGCAGCACCGTTCTCCACAGCTCGCCCATTGTTTACAGGCCTCAGGAGCGCCGGGGTGCGGGGAAAACTGATGCCTGGCGCAGCAGGCGACTGCTGAGGGGCGGGGGGGTCATCAAGTGCTGCCCTGGCGCTGCATCCTGCGCACAGGCAATTGAGGTGGGGGGGCAGGGTAAGCAAGGGGAAGTGGCCACGCATTAGGGACACCTGTGTAAACTGACCATCCCTCTGCAACTGAGACAGATCAAGCGCAGCCACAGTGATTTGATTGGGGTCAGGCTCCTAGCCTGCCCACCCATGCAAGCATCGCATGGGCACCAAAGGGCCACCAAGCACTCCATACTTTACCCCCACCCCCAGCGCTCTCCCCCCACCAACCCTGGCATAGGCTTCGAGTCCACCACCACCACTTTATTGGACCGCAGAGCAGTTGGACTGCGCACATTGTACAATCTCCTCGCCAACGCTGGCCATGTAACAGTAGCAGTCACTGCTGGAGGTGCTCAGAGCCTTTTGCAATCTCAGCATCCTGGTTTGGACCAGTGTCCTCCATGTCGCAGGTTGACAGGGCAGCCATGCAACGCACTCATCTCTGGCCAACGGAGGGGTGACCAGCACTCTCTGGGAAGCATTAAGGGGTGGTCACACAGGGCCAGGAAAGGTGCTAAGTCCAGCCATGATAACCACATCTCTCTCTTTCATGCTGCAGGAGGACCACGTTAGGATCATGGATCCTGGTGACCTAGCTGTGTGCCTGATGGCCGACAGAGACCATAGAAGACGGATGAGCGAGCGACTGAGGCACCTGGCCGCACAAAGGCAGGAGCAGCAACCTCATGAAGAATGAGCAGCAGGGGCTCCTGCACGCGCTGCCCAGGAGCGACAGTGAGCCGTGGCTGGTCAGTGCATAGTGACACCCAGGGTCTATAGACGCTGCCTGCCATTCCTGCAGATGACTGAGAACCAGTGTTGCCGACGACTGCACATGTCCAGGGACCTGGTGGCTCACATCTGTCAATTACTGCAGGACTTGGCGCCAAGGGGACATGGAGGACATCCACTGCCAGTGGCTGTGAAAGTGACCACGACGCACAATTTCTATGCCAGTGGCTCGTTTCAGCGCTCCACAGGTGACCTTGTGGGATTTCACAATCTGCCACCCACAAATGCATCCATGAGGTTACAGATGCCATCTTCTCCATGGCACACAACTTGTGCGTTTTGCCCAGGACCCGGACAGCCAGGATGTAAGGGCCATTGGATTTTCCCTGATCTCTGGATTCCCACAGGTGCAGGGTGCGAATGACTGCACTCATATGGCGCTCAGATCTCGTCGCTACACTCAGTGAACTTCACCAACCGCAAGGGCTTCTGCTCACTGAACGTGCAGCTGGTATGCGCCCACCAGGAATGCATCCTGCAGGTATGCACATGGTTTCCAGGGACTGTGCATGATGCCTACATCCTGAGTTGCTCGCAGTCTTCCAGGCTCCACGGAGGCTGCAGGGTTGGCTCCTTGGGGACGAGGGCTACCCGCAGAGGCCGAGGCTGATGACACCCATGCGGCGGCCTCAGACTGCAGCAGAGCGGCGCTATAATGAGGCTCATTCAGCAGCTCGCAACATGGTGGAGCAGACCATCAGGATGCTGAAGATGCGGTTCTGGTGCCTGCATCGGCCTGGTGGAACCCTGCAATACAGTCCGCAGAGGTGCCGCGCATCGTTGTCATCTACTGTGCCCTTTACAACCTGGCGCTGCAATGGGGTGAGGAGCTGGCTGAGGAAGAGATGAGGAGCTGCATGTCTCCTCCGATGAGGAGGACGCCCACGGGGATAAGGCCGAGGGGGCCTTTGGTGATGATGGGAATGAGGCTCTTGCACTGGCTAGACGAGGCAGGCGCACTTGGGAGGCCCTCATAGCTGCCAGATTTGTGGAGGATGATGACGACATGCAGTGAGGTGTCCCCACATTCTCACATCATAGTTGTGAACGTTTGTGAGAATGCTCCTGTCATGGAGATGCAGTGGAGGCCCTAATAGTCGCTCGATCGCAGGAGGATGACAACATGCAGTGAGGACACTTCATAGATCTTCACAAAGCCTCTGAGAATGTCTGACTCCTGTCTGGCCAAGGGCAGCTCGCTTGCGCTGCATGATCAGGGCCATCTTCGAGATGCAGCCATGAAACTTTAGACTCATTTGATGCTGTGTCCACCTTCAGCACCTCAGCCCTTCAGGAGCTGGTGCACAGCATCACTGGTCACAGATGCTGGTGTGATGGAGGCCAGCCCCACCTTAAAGGTGCTGAGAGCACACAGAGAGAATGAGAGAAATCTGTTGCGCCTGCCCACTACGTTCTGGCAGCAATGACCAGCACTGCTGAGGTGCAGGCATCAGTAATGTCTCCAGGGAGTGTAAGGCTGGACCATTATTGTGGTCTGAAGGCCGCACAGAGCACAGGGGTGAGGCCTGGACTGAGACACCTGCATTTTATCTTGTGCAGAAAGGTTTCACATCTGAATGACAAGAACACTGCTCATCAGAACAAGGAGTCATAGGCAGGGTGTTTATTGACAATAGTGAAGATTATGTACAAGTGATTAACACCAGGCTGTGCAACTAACTCTCCTTAACTTTCCTAACCCTGCTGGAGGGCCAAGACTTGGAGGGTCCCAGCCTGCTTTCAGGATCCTGCTGTGTGGCAGTGGCACCCTCCTCTGCCTGTGAAGCTGGATCTGCGGAGGTCATGGCCCCGGAGCATGCACCTGCTGACCCTCCTCCCTATGGGTGCCTGAGGGCCCCTGACTGACTCCTTGAGCAGAAGGAGTAGCTGGAGTGAGACGGAGCTGCCCAGCACCCCTCTAGGGCACACACTGTTGGAGGCCAACTATGGCATCAACGATGGAGTTAAGCCTATGCAGCAGTGCAGGAGTGACATCCTGGACCAAGGTCTCCATGGCGCCGCCATCCTGCCAGTGTTGACCTCGGTGCGTTGCAATGCCGGTGCTATCGCCTCAGCCAGAAGACGGCGGACTCCTCCATCATGCCTAGCAATCTGAGGAGTTCAGCGGACAACCCTTCCTGTTGTTTGCCTTTGCAGCTCCAGCAACTGTGACATGACCGAGTCCAGAGGTTTGTCATCGGACTCGGCCTCAGAAACGTTCTGGCCTCCAGCAGTCCTCCGAGTGCCAGGGACCTGGGAAGTCCCTGCCTCCACTTGCTGTGAATCAGAAAGTGTGATGTGCTCACCAGATTATGATCCTGAGGCTACGCTAGAGCTAGGTCCCACCAAGGTGTGTGTCTCTGCACTGGTGGAGGGTGTGGGTGAGCACTGTGACGGGACTTCAGGGAGGGTGCCTTCAGATTCCTCTTCAGAGATTTCTTCGGGGCTTGATTGGAGGCTCTGGGTCATGGACTCTGTCAGCTGTTTGGCAGATGTGCCTGCGAAAGCAAGCGGAGAGAATTAGTGAATGGCAGTGGCCTGTGAAAGAGGACACATCACTCACGGCATGGTTGTCTGATGGATGTAGCACTGCTCGATCCTCACTTGATACAGCAGCGCCGACCTCACCGTCAGCACAAGACTGGTTCCGGTCATCGCCAGCCAGTTGGATGGCTCTGTTTTCAAATTCTGTCAGAACTTTGATCTCCGGCATCCCTCCACCTGTCTGCGACCTTTCCCTCCTGTTGTGAGCCAGTTTGTCCTGCATGGATAGAGATGTATCAGGACACCTGCCAGGCCAGATGATAAGTATGCCAGGCCTGTGTGGGTGGTGAGTGGTCTCATGGACACGATGAGGACAATGACGATGTGTGTAAAAGAGAGTGAATGGTGATGTCCCTTGCACTGGCAATGAGTGAGGGCCCTGTGGATGTGTGATGTGTTTGTGAGTGTGTGAGTTGGGAGTGATGAAAAGAGTGACTTACCCTGGCGGAACAGAGAAGATCATTCATCCTCTTACGGCAGTGGGTGGCTGTCCTCCTCTGCAGGGCGTTCACGCTCACCACCGCTGCCACCGCCTCCCAAGCCGGGTTGGTGACATTGCAGCCCATCCTGCGACCAGAGCAGGAGAAGAGCACATCTGGTTGGGCCTCCGCGGCATCCAGCAGTCGCTCAAGGGAGCTGTCGTTGAAGCGGGGGGCTGCAGTCTTTTTGCCTTTGCTGGCCATGTCTCCCAGGCCGCGGTGGTGAGCTGATGGCGATGAACACTTTGCTGGTGGCTGCCTTTTAAAGATGTCGGCCGGCGTGATGCAACAGCAGGGCGATGGGGAGCAGATGAATGAGAGCCCACCCGCCATGGAAACGGCGTGTTTTGTGCGAGTGAATATATAGTGAGGCAGGCTCGGGAAGATATGGCGTGAAAACCCGCCATTTTCATTGGCAGGTAGGACTCCATTTTACCTGCCCGCTACTGCACTTAGTGCAAATCTGGGAAAATTCTGCCCAACGTGTCATGTAACTTGCCCCCTCCCTGATGCATCACAGTGTCCCAAGTCTGAAGTTCCTCGACTGCACTCACTACAGATGTGGTTGCCATGGATCACTCAGCTATCCACTAGCTCCCACATCCTACTGTTACATCACCTATCCTGCCATCTTTATTTTGTTTTTACTTAACCGATTAGGTTTCAAGTTTAGAATATCACTTAATGATTAACCATAGTTACATTATGGAGTTTAACTGGTTAAGCTATAAATTTAATATAATACTGATATCACCCCAGTACTAGTTTAAACTACTGTTCCAGTTTTGAAGGGGGAAAATAAAACTTAAAACTAACCAATCACCTCTCTTCACACCTAATTAATGTCTCCAGGCTTCAGCTCTCAGGTCTCCCCACTGCCTCCTTCTCCTGGTCCACTCCTTTTTGTAAAGGCAGGAACAGAACTTCCTCCCTCACTGCACCAAATCTCCTCACTTGCCAAATTCTCAGATTTAAGCACTTGGTCTCGAGCTGTCACCTTTGTATGACACACTTTCTTGGGGAACGACTGAAAGCTCCACTAGTTTCAGTGCTACAGCTCACAAGTACTGTGGTGAACCGTTTGTTCAGGATTTGCTGTTCACCTCTCCTGCTACCCAGTTGCTGTGCATTAGCACCCTGGAAAATAATAATTTTGCATCAAAACAATGGTGTTGGAGCATGATCGACACATTGATTAGCCTGTTGGGGAATGAGCAGAATCCAGAGTTACAAATGTTTGCAGTACTGTCCTACCTGTGTCAGAACATCGTTCAGTCAACAGCAATCACCATTCAGTCCTTTTAAATCCAGACCTATGCATCAGTGCTTAGCGTACAAATCCATTCCATCACCCTTTCACCTTGTTAGGTTAAATGAACAAGGTTAAAAAGTTATGCATTACAGGATAAGTTACAATCAAATTCCTGTGTCCACTCTACCTATGTGTGAGAATGAAGGTCGTCAGTACTCAGCCAAACTGCATGATAAGAGTATTTAGACATGTTCCCATTAGGAGAAAGTAAAGCCTTACCTTTGTTACAGATGGAGAGTAGTGGTATTCGTGAAGACTGAAGAGGAAAACTAAATGTGAAAATAGGCTGCTCCAGCTGGTATAGGTTGCCACACTTAGGCTTTATTAGCACTCAGCTAGGGGATGGGTAAGTCAGCCTAGGTTTCCATTCCTGATTATTATCCGGTCACTCCTCCTGGGAAGCTGATTGATTCAAGCAAGAACGAGATTGCATTCAGCTGCAGTGGCCACCAGGATCAAAAAGCCTGCCAGTACTCACTGCTTAGGCTTGCATATGAAGTACAGGAACTTGGGAAAGGTACCAGAGGGGTTGCTGGCACCCGGGGTTCAGCCCAACCCCAGCAAGGCTCAGTTAAGTGGAGGGGAGAAAATTGGGCTGGGGATAGGAGGAAAAATAAGGGTTTTTCAAAAAGTATTCTCTGTAGAAGTCTGGTCCACAAGTTGAACATAAATTATTTTTAATTTCAGAAACTGGAGAATGAACGAGAAAACATGGATGACCAATCAGATACGGGAGCTTCCACAGCACGTAAGATCACGTTTGTGATATATGAGGTGGTATGGATGTGGGGGTCAGAGGTTCATAATTTTTTTTTAATTCATTCATGGGATGTGGGCATTGCTGGCTAGGCCAGCATTTATTGCCCATCCCTAATTGGCCTGTTCAGAGGGCATTTAAGAGTTACCACATTGCTGTAGGTCTGGAGTCACAAGTAGGCCAGACCAGCAGACCCCTTCCCTATAGAACATTCGTGAATCAGATGGATTTTTATGACAATCAGCAATGGTTTCATGGTCATCATCAGACTTTTAATTTCAGATTTCTATTGAATTCAAATTTCACCATCTGCCATGGTGGGATTTGAACCCGGGTCCCCAGAGAATTACCCTGGGTCTTCTGGAATACTAGTTCAGTGACAATACCACTATACCACCACCTCCCCCAAACTTGACTGAATGGACTGTGCAATAATACAGCTGTATGTTATGGGATGAAAGTAGCTATGAACCGACAAACATGATGGCATCCAGAACGCCTGGTACCTTGAAATCTATGGATATATAGTGAGTTATATGGGAACATACACTGGGGAACAATAAAATATTTAACAACAAACTAAAATCAATGATGAGAAAAGACCATGTGTGCCATTGAGCTATATTCTGCTGGTAGCTCATTTTATCCAGTCGCATTTCTACCCTGGATTTCCATAATATTTAATTAAAGGTCATTCATGTCAAATGCTTTCTAGAAGTCTAGATATGTACTTCATTTGCAATGCCCTCAAAGAAATCAAGTAGGTTTATCAAACCATCGAGATCAACAATGGCTCTATCTCTCTCATAAAGCTCTTTTTATATATCTACCCATCTGCTGCGTTTATCTTAAGTATTTCTTCTACACTTAGTACAAGCTTCTCTGGAATTTTGTTGTGTTATAAATCGTAATTTCATCCTGAGTCAATACCAACTGTAAATTAATCACTAAGTAATTTCTGTAGTTTATCTTCCATTTTTAATTACTCTATCACTTTTATCCTTCAGAGTTTTAGGCTCTTTTTAAGGTTCTCTTAACTGCTCTGATACTGAAAAATGTTTTTAATTGTGTCTTGTAATCATTACTTGATTTATTTATCATTTATACTTAGGTACCCATCTTAACATTTTCCTAATCCCGCCTTCCTTTTATGTACTTTTGTGTAGATTTTTTATCATTTTTAAAATATCAGTTTTTTAATTCACCATTCTGCTGATCTTTTATTTTTCATCTCCATGATTAAGTGATCAATCAGTAACAGATTCAATTTAATTTCTTGTAGTTTTCTTTCCACTGAAGGATGGCTTCTTGAAATCATGTATTTGTATCCTCACTCGTCCTGATTGCTGGGTGGCCTCAAAAATGTGATCACATTGTGGTCACTTCCCCTCAGAGGTTCCTCTACCTCTATTTGTGGGTGATGTGCTAATTATCTCCGAGAACCAGATCTAGTAGTAAGTTCCCCTTGGTAAGTGCATTACTCATTTAACTAAATTCACTGATCCAATAAGGTGTTAAAGTCAAAGATAGGGCTATAATCTTTTGACACCAGTTTTGTGATGGATGTTTCCAGTGAGTGAAGCTTCCCAATAGGAGCGCAAGGTCAGTGCGTCAAGGAGCAGCCTTGTTCCACATTTATTAGCTCTGATTCTGTTGCAGAGGGGCTGGTTAGCTCAGTTGGCTCGATGGTTAGGGTGGTGTGCTTAATAATGCTGATGGTACAGGTTCAAGGTCCATACATGCTGAGGTAGTTCTTGGGGTCTACCTCTTCTCCTTGCTGTAGAGTGATATCATGGCATCAACCATGATTAGCAGCCCTCAGACAATGAGGACACGACATTAAAAGAGAGAGATTCTATTGCAGCACCTTCATTAGATCACTTCCAGTTTATACTGTGACAGTGAAATCACTCATTCTTACATTATTTTGTGCACATACCCTCATCTCATTGTACAAAATGCAGTCATACTCCTTTACCTGGTCTTGGGGTCTGTAGCAGGCCCTTATATTTTCTGGGATACTTCTTACATTTGGGAAAGGAGAGCTGCTCAACAATAAAATGAAGGAGAGAAAAAAAATGGCTGGCACCCTGGTGTAAAAATAACAATGCCACCTTCATGAATAACCAGGAACCTTATTACATACTTGTTCAAATATGGGCCAGTCAATTCAATGTTGTTGATGGGAAAGCTTTTAGAAACAATAATCTGGGAGAAAATTAACAGTCACGTGGACAAGGATGGATGAATAAAGTCAAGCCAGCATTGATTTATTAAGGGAAAATCATATTTAATTAATTTGATTGAGTTTTTTGATGAGGCTTTTAGATGAGAGTAGTGCAGTTGATGTGTAGATGCACTTTCAAAAGGCATTTGATCAAGTACCACAAATTTGTTAATAAAATTGGAGTCCATGGGATTAAAGTAAATTGCAGCATGGGTACAAAATTGGCCAAGGGATAGAAAAAAGAGGGTGGTGGTAAATGGCTGGTTTTCAGACTGGGGGGAGGTTGATTCCAAGTCCTAACCACTTGTTGCATTCAAAAGTTTATCCTTTGAATTCTATTTGAATATAGAATAATAGAATCATTACAATATAGAAAGAGGCCATTTGGCTCATTGTGGCCATACTGGCTGTCTGCAAGAGCAACTCAGCTAGTCCCCACTCCCCCGCCATTTCCCTGTAGCCCTGCAAATCTTTTCCCTTTAGATAATTATCCGCTTTGAAAGCCATGATTGAATCGGCTTCCGCTATACTCTCAGGCAGTGCATTCCACATCCTAACCACTCGCAGCTTAAAAGTTTTTCCTTATATTGCTTATGGTTCTTTTTCCAATTACTTTAAATTGGTGTCCTCTGGTTCTCAATCCTTCCACCAATGGGAACAGTTTCCCCCTATGTACTCTGTCCAGATCCCTCATGATTTTGAATACCCCTATCAAATCTCTTCTCGACATTCATTTTTCTCAGGAGAACAACCCCAGCTTCACCATTGTATCTTCGTAAAGTCTCTCATACCCAGACTCATTCTTGTAAAATCTTTTCTGCACCTTCCCCAATGCTTCTTTCCTAAAGTGCAGTGCAATAATTTAGCAATAAATTAGCAATAATTGAGGCCAAACCAGTTTTACAAAGGCTCACCAGGAATTCCTTGCTTTTGCATTACATGCCTGTATTTATAAAGCCCAGGATGCCTGTTTTTTTTTATCCATTCATGGGATGTGAGCATCACTGGCTGGGCTAGCGTTTATTCCCCATCCCTAATTGCCCTTGAGAAGGTGGTGGCGAGCTGTCTTCTTGAACCGCTGCAGTGCACGTGGTGTAGGTACACACACAATGCTGTTAGGAAGGAAGATCCAGGATTTTGACCCAGCGACAGTGAAGGAACGGCGATATATTTCCAAGTCAGGGTGGTGAGTGGCTTGGAAGGGAACTTCCTGGTGGTGGTGTTCCCATGTGTCTGCTGCCCTTGTCCTTCTAGATGGTAGCGGTCATGGTTTGGAAGGTGCTGTCTAAGGAGGCCTGGTGAATTCCTGCAGTGCATCTTGTAGGTGTTACACACTGCTGCCACTGTGTGTCGACAGTGGAGGGAATGAATGTTTGTGGAAGGGGTGCCAATCAAGTGGGCTGCTTTGTCCTGGATGGAAGCTTCTTGCACTCATCCAGGCAAGTGGAGAGTATTCCATTACACTCCTGACCCATGCCTTCAGGAGTCAGGAGGTGAGTTACTTGTTGCAGGATTCCTAGCCTCTGACCTGCTCTTGTAGCCACAGTATTTATATGGGCTAGTCCAGTTCGCTTTCTGGTCAATGGAAACCTCTAGAATGTTGTTGGTGGGGAATTCAGCGATGGTAATGCCGTTGAATGTCAAGGGGTGATGGTTGGATTCTCTCTTTTTGGAGATGGTCATTGCCTGGCACGTGTGGTGTGAATGTTACTTTCCACTTGTCAGTCCAAACTTGGATATTGTCCAGGTCTTGCTGTCTTGCTGTATTCAGACATGGACTGCTTCTGTATCCGAGGAGCCGTGAATGGTGCTGAACATTGTGAAATCTTCAGCAAACATCTCCCACTTCTGACCTTATGATGGAAGGAAGGTCCTTGATGAAGCAGCTGAAGAAAGGGTTCCTAAGTCACTACCCTGAGGAACTCCTGCATTGATGTCCTGGAACTATGATTGACCTCTGACAACCACAACCATCTTCCATTGTGCTAGGTATGACTCCAACCAGCGGCGAGTTTTCCCCTAATTCCCATTGGCTCCAGTTTTGTTAGGGCTTCTTAATGCCATACTCGGTCAAATACTGCCTTGATGTCAAGGGCAGTCACTCTCACCTCACCTCTGGAGTTCAGCTCTTTTGTCCATGCTTGAACCAAGACTGTAATGAGGTCAGGAGCTGAGTGACCCTGGTGGAACCCAAACTGGGCATTAGTGAGCAGGTTATTGCTCAGCAAGTGCTGTTTGATAACGCTGTTGATGACCCCTTCCATTACTTTACTGATGATGGAGAGTAGACTGATGGGCGGTAATTGGCTGAGTTGGATTTGTCCTGCTTTTTGTGTACAGAACATACCTGGGCAAATTTCCAAATAGCCGGGTAGATGCTAGTGTTGTAGCTGTACTGGAAAAAGCTTGGCTAGGACTGCAGCAAGTTTTGGAGCACAAGTCTTCAGTATTATTGCCAGAATATTGTCAGGGCCCAAAGCTTTTGCAGTATCCCGTGTCTTCAGTTGTTCCTTGATGATATGGGGCGATCACGTTATTACCGCTTCTCAGTAATTAATGGAGTTAAACAGGGCTGCGGGCTCACGCCAATCCTCTTCAGCATATTTTTCTCCACCATGATCTCCAGCGCCTTCCATGATGGCGATCCTGGTATTGAAATCATGGGATGGGATGCTTTCAAACTGAGTCCACTCCAGGCAAAGACCAAGGTCTCCAATTTCCTGTTTGCTGATGACTGCGCGTCAGCTACCGGCTCAGAACTGGACATACAATGTAGCATGGACTTGTTCTCCAATGCATGGAACAACTTCAGCCTTCCGATCAGCACCAAAACAACTGAAGTAATGTTCCAGCCTGCTCCAGGAAAGCCCTCTCTTGAGCCCAAGGTTTCAGTCCATGACCAGAATCTGTCAGTAGTGGATAAGTTCACTTATCTCAGCAGCATACTCTCATAGGCTGTCAATATGGATGATGCGACACCTGCAAGATTTGCCGAAGCAAGTGAAGCCTTCAGCAGACTTCGAACATCATTCTGGGAATGAAGAGGAGCAAATCTGCCTACCAAACTGAAAGCCTATAAAGCAATAGTTCTGCTCACTCTGCCCTATGCTTGTGAGACATGTACTGTGTACCAGCGATATGCCAAACCTCAACCACTTTCGCTTGAGCTGCCTTCGGAAGCTTCTGAAGATCAGATGGTAGGGCAAAATACCAGACACTGAGCTGGCATGCCAAGCATCCACACCATATTGAGACAGTCACAACTGAGTTGGGCTGGTCACGTAGACAGAATGCCTGACGCTCACTTACCAAAGCAAACTTTCCATGGAGAGCTTGAGTCTCCAGTGTGCTCTCATGGCGATCAAAGGGCACTCTGAAGGCTTCACTCAGCAGTTTTGAGTCTGGGAGAAGCTCACCCAGGATCACTGCACCTGGTGCGATGAAATAAAAACCAGTGTGCCTCCTTCTAAAGCAAGCTCATATCAGAGGCAGAGAGAAAATGCAAGGAGAGAAAATCCCGAGCCAGCAGTGTGTGGTATCCTGTCCTATTTGTAGTAGTACCTTCCGGGCAAGATCAGCCTTAGCAGCTACCTACGTACCCACTGCACATCCTAGATGATGGACGTCTTTGCCTCAAAAGATGAAAAAGAAGATGACCACTTTCTCAGTCTGCACTGGCACCTACATTGACATGAGGAAAACATTTTTACACCCACTATGGAACGCACAGCCTGAAAGTGTGTTGGAGGCAGATTCAGTCTTGGCTTTCAAAGGGAATTGAATAATTACTTGAAGAGAAAAAAATTGCAGGGCTAAGGGGAAAGATGGGGGAGTGGGATTAGCTGAATGGCCTCCTTTGGTGCCGTAACCATTCTTTGGTGCTAAAACACGATGATTCTATGACATGTCTGATATCTCACCACATCAGATTTTCCTACTGCTTTCAGTCCTGTCATCCTATTTCTAATCCTTCATACATAAGCATCTTAATGCAGATTTATCTTCTTTCGTGTCCCACAGTGAGAGTTTATTCCCAGACTATATGCATTATATATTTCTGAGTTATGGTACTCAAGTGCACATGATAACTTAATTCTACCCTTTGATCCATTTCATATGGATCTGGTTATCTTCCTGCCATCTCCCCAACCCTCACCCATCTTTTTTAAATGATTTTCATTTGCTGCCCTCCTTATTTGATTTAGCCCATCTCTCCTGGATCAGTTTTTGTATTCACATCCATTTCCAGTTGTGGCTTCTCTTCTCATCCCCACACCATTACCTCTGATATCTTGCAAGGACACTGTGGGGGCCATTTTGGTTCAAAATTCCATATGTGACAAGCACACACACCTTTGGTATGAGCAACACTAAAGCCCTCTCTTAGCCTTGAATAGTTGAACACACATTTAGCAGCAAGGGGGAACCACTACTGGCTATTGGTGAGTTTCTAGAACTAATTGGTGATTCGTACAGTTGCTGAAGGAATTGTTTCCGACTTCAAGGATTCTTCACAAGATATTTGCTCCAAAACATGGATGCAGTGGTTTGCATTCCACTTGGACAACACGACAGGGAAAATGAATAGAGGTGACACAAAGCAAGACAAGCTGCTGGAAGAGGAAGGAGAAGAGGAAGGAAATGGAAGGAGCTGCTGGGGAGGAGAAGAGCTCTTAGAAGGAGACACCATCTGTAATGATGTTCAAGGCGATCTTAGTGAGGAACTGTGTGTCATACATCCCTGCTTCGCTAAGGAGGTGTCACTGAAATCTGCCACTTGCTGCAGCCACAACTGCAGCTGCAGAGCAGGGTGAGAATGGCATTATCAGTGGCTGTGAAGGTGATTGTGGCCATGAGCTTTTGTGCATATGGCTTCTTCCAGAATGGAGTCGATGATATGTGCAACATCCCCCACTTCGCTATCCACTGTTGCATAAGGGAGGTCACTAAGGCTTTCTATGTAAAAAGAGCTGATTACATTTTATTCTTACAAGTTGATGGAGCAAACAACCTCAGTCATGGTTGCTCCAATGATGGAGAGCACTGTTTCGCTCATGGTTGTAGGAAATGCACTCTCACCAGTCAGGTACAGCTGTTTCTGATTATGTGCTACATTGTATTGCAATAGAGAGGGAATTGTGTCTGTGAGTGTGGTACAATGTCTTTGGGTGATATGGCTATCATGTTTGAATAGCTGGCAGTGTATGCAAGCTGCCAGATGTAGGTGTTAGGCTTGCGGCAGTGCTAAGTGTGTGAGGGTGAGATGAAGCTATAAATGCCATGTACAGATCATGATGGATGAAGATTATTGGTAGGTGAGTGATGGGGCATGGTGAATTGAGTAGTGTGTGAGGCTAATTGACAAGTTGGTAGGATATGCCATTTGAAGGTGCATTCACTGAGCTTGATCACTCGTGTAACTCATTGAACTTTTGGTGACATTGCATCCAGGTCCTCAGGGCTTGACTTCTGGAATTGACTGTCACAGCTGTCTTATCCCACTGTCTTCGTAATGTCTGTCTGGAGGGCCTCCTGGATCCCTGTGGATTGAGGACATCTCTCCCCCTCTCTACCTCCTGCACCTGGGCCTCCATCTGAGAACATTGGAGCACATTCTCTCTCCTGCCCCACCATTAGTCACTACTGTGGCAGGTCAGACTCTCTTTCCAAGTCACTTCCAGCCGCTGTTCCATCTAAAATGCACCTCCCCTTTATGTAGTGCAAGCTAACTGTATGTGGTGCTAGTCTCACACAAACCTGGGCACCCAACTGAGGTGTGCAGCCACTCCACAGAATGTTTAGCATAGGGCTGCATGCTTTGATCATTTAAGTTAATAGGCAGCACAAAATTTGCCTGCTGGCTGCATCAGAACAAATGGACATGGGTTAATCACAGATCATGATCCCTGCACCTGTTTTCAAGGGCTATTGAAGTTTGCCTGTGCTGTCTCTTGACAAAACCACAGACATGGGACCATCACCTGCAAGCTCCCCTTCAAGTCACTCACCATCCTGACTTGGAACTACATCACTGTTCCTTCACTATCGCTGGGTCAAAAGTCTGGAACTCCCTTCCTAATAGCACTGAGGTGTACCTATAACAGATGGATTGCAAACATTTAAGAGGGTTGCTCGCCGCCATCTTCTCAAAAGCAATTATGGATGAGCAAAAATGTTGGCCTTGCCAGTGATATTCACATCCCAGGAAAGAATTTTTAAAGATGTTTCAACATTTTGCTGATGACACACAACTCCACCTCTCGACCATCTCTCTGGACCCCTCCACTGCCTTTGTGTTATTAAACCGCTTGTCCAATATCCAGTTATGGATGGGCTACAATTTCCTTCAGTTAAATATTGCAAAGACTGAAGCTGATGTTTTGAGCCACCACACAAATGCCATAGTCCATACCCTCACCACCAATTCCATTCCCCTTCCCAATCACTGTCTATGGTTGAACCAGACTATTTGCAATCTCAGCATCCTATTCAATCCCAAGCTGAGCTTCCAACTCTGTGGCCCCTCCATCGCAAAGACTGTTTCCACCCCTGTCTTAGTTCATCTGCTGCTGGAAACTTCTTCCATGCTTTTGACACCTCTAAATTCAACTATTTCAATTCTCCCCTGGCCACTTCTCACCCTTGACCTTACATAAACTGCATCTCAACTAAAAATCTGCTGGTATAAATTCCCATTGGTCTCATCTTAGTTCCTGATGCCTCCAATTTAAAATGATTCCTTTCATCTTTAAATTCCTTCATGGTCTCACCTTCTCACCTGTCTAGGCCCCAAGCTGAGGAATTCCCTCCCTGCGTCACTCTGCCTCTCCATCTTTCTCTACTCCTTCAAAGCCCTCCTTCACATCTCCTTCTTTGTCTTGGTGTTCATTTTTGAACACCAAGTGAAGTGCCTCAGGATGTTTTTGTACATTAAAGAGTTAAACACAAGTTGGTGTTATTTCATTTTAACAATCAAAGAATAGTACAGCACAGAAGGAGAGGTTTGGCTCATGAAGTCTGCACCAGTTCTTTTGAAAAGCAATCCAGTTAGTCTCTATGGCTGGGATTTTCTGGCCCCATTGGGGGCAGGACCCGCCACGGGTGAGGCGGCACCCCAACCAAAAGTCGATGGACTTGCAGCGGGACCGGAAGATTGCGGCGGCAGGCAGGTGCCTAAAATCCCACCAATTATCACTGAAATTACTTTCTCCTTCAAGTAATCAGCCAATTCACTTTTGAAGACTGTTATTGGCACTGTTTCAAGCACCCCATTAGGTAATGCATCCCAAATCCTAACCACTTGTTGAATAAAAAAGATTTTCCTCATGTCGCCTCTTGTTCTTTTGTCAATCAACTTAAACCTGTCTCCTTGGGTATTCTGCCATTGGAAACAGTTTCTTCTTATTTATTCTAAATAAACCCTTCATTGTTGAATTAGTTTCTGTCTGAGAACAAACTTACCCTGAGGTAAACCCCTAATATATTCTTTGGACAGTTGAATACATCTGTAATCCAAACCTATCCTGAACATTTCCTAATCCTAAATCATTTAATCAACTGATTCTATCCTATGCACATAAGTTGACTTCTCACTACATTGTTGAAAAGCTTTCTTTTCCAAGCTTCAGTTGTATGCAATCTGATTGGTCCTAATGGATCAATTCTATTAGTGGGGACATGAGACAGATGGATTAATTGGTGTATAGTGTGGTCTCATAAAATTCTGAGCAAGATTGAGAAAGTAAATGGCAACTAAGCTGACCTGCTTTAAACACAGTTTGAAGGTTTTGTCCTAAATCATGTGGTTGCATCATTGGACAGAATCTTCCATTCTGGAGACTAAGTCCAGTGGCTGAAGCGGAAGTCTGAGTGACAGCCGCTGGAAAGCGGGGTGGCTGAACACGTGAGATTTTATGCTGTTTGGCTCATTAATTATGCATCCATGAATAGTACATTGTATCCCGTGGTGGTGCGGTCAGAAAGTGGCGCACCCCACCATTACCTCATAGAGATGCCATATTTAAACGGCACCTGGACAGCCATTCACTCTTTCACTCTGCCCCTTGACTCCCCAACCCCACCAAAGCCCTGCCTCCGTCTCACCGCTCCCCTGTGCCAGCCTTGGCTCAGCTTGTGCTACAGGCAGCCAATACCTCTCAGTGACAGTGTGAAAGCAAGGTGAAAGCAGCATCTACTAACCACGAAGTCCAGGAAGAGGTCTACCTCGTCATTGTACTCATGTACAGTCATGAAAGCAAACGTTCTAAATTCCCGCTGGCGGGGCGCCTAACTTGGAGGGGGAGCAAGATTCTGGTGTGTTGGCCTTTTGAAGAGCATTCATAAGATGCAAATGGGGTTCCCCACACAACTCCGTGTGACACTCGACTTGCCTTTAACCTGCCATGAAAGTCGAGTGATAAAGATTCCAAACTAGTTTTTCACCATCAGGAAACTGATTTTTGCCTCCCGCCAAAACTTGCTCCTCCACTTGCCATGATTCCCATGACTGGCAGGAGCAGAAGATTCCACCCATTGTTTGTTTTCTAATGTACTTGTGCAATACAGGTCCTGCTTAGAATCTTTCTCTTGTAAGTTAAAGTCATTCTAGAATAGCTTCACAAAATAACTATTGAGTGATATCATCATATTTCAGGTCCAGATCAATTGCTGGCTTTATATTTGAAATGCTTTTGGATCTCGCTTTTTCATGCTTTTCAGAAGGTGTCACGGAAAACGGAGTGAACACTCGGACCCAGGAGGTTTGTCTCGGAAGTCTTTATTGAATCATGATATCACGGAGAGCCCAGCAGCATACAGTGGAGCTAGCCGGCACTCTGAGAAGCATCAGAGTACACACATAGTTATAGCAAAAGCGTACGTGACAGATGTCATGCAATTACAAAGTTACTTGACCCTTAGTAATTAATAACATTGAAATTTTATCTTTGGCATGCATACAATTGTTCTGTCTTAGGTTATAATTACGCAAAAACCTTGAGTAGTCCATCTGACGATTAGTCATCTGGACAGACAACAGATAGCGTGACTAGGCCCTGTCTCATGTGCTGATAACAGACATGCTAGCTTTGTTTCAAGGGCACTTGGTAGTTTGTTCATTATACTTGTTTTCATTCCTCCACAATAGCTGACAGCGCAGGTTTGTCTACTACTTGATGTACTGGTGCAAGGACACTTTGTTGTAGTATTCCACTATGGTTTAACCACTTAACCATTTGTTATCCTGTATATGTATTTTATTCTCCCACAGAACGTGAGGTCTCCACCATTTTTGGGAATCCTGATCCATTCAGTCGTGATCCATATGGGAGTTGGAGGGGAATGGAGTGTAGGTGGGTGGATGGGGTTCGTGACAAATGCTACAGGAATGCAGGAAACAAAGACCTTGGGCGGGAATTTCCCTTCATTGCACTAAGTGCAGCAGTGGGCATGAAAAATGGCATTTTACTTGCTGGCTGCAATGGTGGGTTTACACGCCATATTGTCCACTACCCGCCACATTAATTATGCACACACAAGAAACACTCTAGATCGCGGGCAGGCGGCCCCGATCTGCTCACCCTGTCGTGAGCTCACCATTTCCTCACTCCGGCTGCCATATTTAAACAGCACACACGCAGAGCTTTGTCAATGTCTGCAGCCCAGGACTGCCACAGATGAGAGAGATGGCTCCAAAAGGGAAGAAGACAGCTGCGCCCAAATTCAGTGACACCACCCTGGAATGCCTGCTGGATACAGTCGAGGCCCGCTGCAATGTCCTCTACCCCCGTGATGGCCAAAGAAGATCCACCAACCTCACCAGTCCAGCTTGGTAGACGGTGGCAGCAATGGTCAGTCCCAACACAGTACAGCACAGCCACCCAGTGCAGAAAGAGGATGAATGATCTCATCTGTGCTGCCAGGGTAAGTCAACCATGTCATTACTCTCAACTCTCACACTCATCAGCCCATCACATATTCACTGGCATCCCACACACTGCCAGCTCAAGGGACATCACCACTCACTCTCCCACACACACCTTCACATCTCCATCTGGCCTCATCTCCTCTGCAGTCCGCACCCTCATCCCATCCATGGCTGCACTCATCATGGTAAGCATCCTTATCATCTGCCCTGGCACATGTCCTGCTCTCACTCTCTAGCTGTCTTTATGTAGGACAGGCTCACACGCAATTGAAGGGAGAGGTCTCAGACCGGGGTGGGGGTGGAGTGGCCGAAATCAAGGTACTCACCCGACAAGAATCGAGCCATCGAGCCGATCAGATAGGACATGGACAGTGCCTGCACCCCAGTGAGGTGGGCAGTGCACACTCAAGTGAGGATCCTGCATCAGCTCATCCCTCAGGCAACCATACAGTGAGTGCACTGTCCTATTTTAGAGTCACATGCCATGCAGTAATTATCTATCCTTTCTTTCACAAGGGCATCCACAAGCCAGGCCCTCAGCTCCAGCTCTGATGACACTTCGGAAGAGGAACCAGAGGAAGTCACCATAGTAGACCCATCACAGAGCTCACTCATACCGTCCATCAGCACAGAGACACACACCTCAGTGAAACCTGGTTCTAGAGCAGCCCTGGGGTCACAATCTGGTGAGCACAGCACAGAATCAGATCCACAGTAAGAAAGGCAGAGACATTCGAGGTCACTGGCACTTGGAGGACTGTTGGAGGCCAGGATTCTGCTAGGTCGGAGTCAGATGGCAAGCCTCCGGACTCGGTCCCAAGTCAGTTGGTGGAGCTGCAGTGACAATCACAGGAACATCAGGAAGGGTGTCAGCTGCATTCCTCAGATTTCAATGGGCGATAGAGGAGTCCATTTACATTCAGTCTGAGGTGATAGCGTCGGCATGCCACCATATGGTGTTCAACACTGCTAGGATGGCGGCCGCCATGGAGACCTTGGTCCAGGACATCGATCCTGGACTGCTGCAGGAACTGCGCTCCATCGTTGTAGCCATTGGTGACATCCAACAGTGGTTATGCGAGAGGGGGCTGGGACACCCAAATCTCACTCCAGCTGCCCCTTCTCCTCAAGGAGTTAGCCAGGGGCTCTTGGGCATTCATAGGGAGGAGGATCAGCAGCTGGAAACCCTGGAACCATCCATCCAGGTGACTCCGGGACTATCCGGACGATCCAAATCCCCTCTTCCTGTGATTCCATCACCTCCAACTCTACAGGCCAAGGAAGGTGCACCTGCCCCACAGCAGGACACCCAAAGCAGGCCGGGGCCCTCCAGGTCTCAGTGGATACCTGCCAAAGTCATCACAGACAACAGGACAGCAGGCTGCCTCCACCTCTGCTGTGGATATCACAGGAGCACCAAGACGTAACAGTAGGGTTAGGAAAGTTTAAAAGACTAGGAGTACAATGGTGGCATGGGTGTTCACAACATGTATATAGTGTTCATAAATGTAAATAGAACCGCACCCATTTCACATATCCTCTTATATATGCCTCCTTTGTATGATGAGCTGTGTTGCTGTCAATCATTTGTGATACCATGGTCCCTACCCCTACTTATTGCAGATGCCGCTATCATGGGCCTCTTGTCTATGTAGTGTGCTTCCATATCACCACAGTGTGCGGCCCTTTTCCAGATCATTCGCGACATCAATGATGCTCGACCTTAATATTAAGTTTGCTTGTGGAACAAACCTTGATCCAAAGCTTTGCAGGGTCATGTCATGTTTATTCTCGGCTGTGTAAGATTGAGGCAGAGGTGTTCTCCTATCTCATCTGCGTTCTTGAAAGGTGAAGGTGTAGTGTACAAGGATAGATGTGTTAATGCATGGAGAAAGGTCATGTATCATGCAACTCCATGTGCTGTCTGTCTCCTGGCAGGGTTTCCATGCTATGAGCCCATACTCTGAGCTCGTGTGTGCTGCTGTCAGCCAACCATGTTTCCAACTTTCTGAGTGTACATCTGCTAAGCTCACCAATAAGGGGGAGGACCTTGCCACCTCAAGGTGCTGAAACTCTGCCCATCTCAGCCACATTCTTGCCCTGGCGCTTGAACCTACAACCTTGAGCGTTTCTCAACCTGTAATTGTCTGGATTGTGGCCACAAGGCTCTCGTCACAATGCTGGGATGCAGCGCTGTGCTTCCCCTCACCTAAACACTCACCAAGACGAGTGATGCTCATTGCAAATGGTGATATTTGGGGGTCAACAGATCCTTTGAGCATGCTCTGAAAGTGCACATTGTAGCTTCGGAAAATGTTGACGGGAGCAATGAGATAGGAGTGAGGATGTACCGAAGCTGAATTCTGCTCTTTATTAGCAACAACTTGTCACCTTGAGGGCTTCATGGTGTCTGAGCATTTTGGAGTTCATAAGGGCCAGGGCTGGCCATGAGAGCACAATATGTGTCTTAAAGAGGAGGCATTTTAATGTCTGACATGCAAGTGGCTGAATGTCGACATCCTCAGGTGATCCACATGCGTAGTAAGCTGAGGATAAAAGCAGGCCAGCATCCCTAACTGAGAGTGCTGGATGTTAATGTGAATGAGAAGAAGGTGACACAGAGGGCTGAGTCATCTCAGAATCGACGCACACCTGTGGAATGTTTTCGGTTGCCTTGGCCCAAATGTCACCTATCATTTTCATCATCGATATTGCACAGAATGCATTGTCCCGTTGAAGGAGATGGATCTCCTTGAGGACATGCATGTGAGGCCCTTATTGCCATCAGATTCAATGACGAGGATGACGAGTTTTAGTGAGTACCCTCCTGGACAAGTGCTCTCCATCATGGGCCAACATGTACACCAGCATTGCTATTCCTCTCATTTCAACCATGCACTTCAATATGAGAGTGATTAGTTACACATGAAGCTCACATTGTCCTGATCCTTTAAGGATGATGACGACTCGGGAGCATGTGTCCTTGCTGAGATGAGGTGCTAACTGGAGGAGGGAGTCCCAGCATCAGACGTCAGATTGAAGGCATAGAGCTACGAGTCCACTGAGGATAGTGGAATAGCGCCTGGCTCTTGTCGGCTGTCACTGCGACTGGGATGCTGGAGAGATGCTTGAAGAGGCAGTAATTTCTGTTGTCTGATGCGGGGACTCCGTCCTCCAATTCGCACCTCATCTCTGCAAGGACACATGCTCCCACAGCTTCATCATCCTTCAAAGAATCAGGACAATGTGAGCTTCATGTGTAACTATTCACTCTCATACTGAAGTGCATGGCTGAAATAAGAGCAATAGCAACACTGGTGTTCATGTTGGCCCATGATGGGTACTTGTCCAAGAGGGTTCTTACTGCAACTTGTCATCCTCCTCATGGAATCTGGTGGCAATGAGGGCCTCACGTGCATGCCTGCCTCATCTGGCCTGTGCTATGGCCTCTTCCCCTGCAGCCTCTGCTTCCTCCAACTCAACGCCTTCATTCCCTTCAATGTTCTCCTCATCAGAGAAGACATGCAGCTCCTCCATGTCGGCATCTGGAAAACCTCCCCCCCTTTACAGGGCCAGGTTGTGCAGTGCGCAGCAAGCCTTGTTTGGTGATCTGTGAGACCTTCTGGAAACTATACTGGAATGCTCCACCAGATGTGTCCAGGCATTGGAATCACATCTTTAAGATCCCTATTGTGTACTCCACCAATGTCCAGCTAGCGGCATTAGCCCCGTTGTACCTTATCTCTGCAGGAGTCTGAGGCCGCCGGACGGGCATCATCAGCCACGCCCTTTGTGGGTGCCCTTTGTCACCGAGCAGCCAGCCCTGGATCCTGTGTGGTCCCTCAGAGATGTCCGGGATCTGTGAGTTGTGGACACTTCCTGGGTATCTGGCGCAAACCTGCATGATAAGTTTCTTATGGTTGCAGACCAGCGGTACATTGAGCGCGTAGTAGCCTTTCCGGTTTATGCATTGCAGTGCCTGTTGCCAGGGAGCTTTTATAGCCTCGTGAGTGCAGTTGATGGCACCCTGCACCTGTGGGAATCTGGAAATCTCAGCAAAGCCCAGTGCTCTGGCGTTCCAGCTTGCTTGATCTCTGACAAAGTTGACATAATTTTGGGCCTTGGCAGCAAGGGCATCTGTGACCTCATGTATGCATTTGTGCGTGGATGCTTGAGAGATCCCACAGAGGTCCCCTGTGGAGCCCTGAAAGGATCCACTGGTGTAGAAATTCAGATTAGCCATTACTTTCAGAGCCACTGGCAATGGATGTCCTCCCAGTCCCCATGGCACCAATTCCTGGATAATGTGGCAAATGTGATTCACCAGATCCCTGGGTATGCAGAGCCATTGGCGACACTGGTTTTCGCTCATCTGCAGATAAGATATGCAAGTTCTGTAGATTCTTGGTCTTGTGAGCCTCATCCTCTGTGTCCAGAGGGGGCCCTGCTGGCCCTTGGTCTTGAGGGTTTTGTTCCTCCCTTTGGTGAGACAGGCGCCTTTGCTGCAATTTTCTCCTCTCTGCCTGTGTGCGATTGTGCAGGCAGCAATAAATCCAGGCTTCATCTTCTTGATGGTCTCCTCTCTGCAGTATCAATGAGAAACAGACAACAGTCAGCATTAGTCTCCAAAGGTCTTCTTTCTGTCAATGACTCATCAGTGAATGTGGGTTCAAGGGCTTTGTTCCCCTGTCGGCAACTACTCGCCCCTGAAATGATAGCTAGCATTTCAAGGGGCTCTCCCCCCATCACTTTACATGACCACAATGACTACTATGTCATTGCTTTGGCCAGGCACTTGGATGTGCTGTTGTCAGCCCTGGTACTGGGACCCTCTTTCACTGCACTCTAACACTACATTCTTTGGAATAAACCTAAGAGCAAATGTTTAATCAGGAAATTTGATTATTTGAGGAGGGTCTGGGGTTTCTCTTCTGTGAACCGTCCAGCACCACAATTCTAACACACTTCTGAAGCCTGTCCAGTTGCCCAATTGCTCGGGCATTTGTTATTGTTCTGGGGAATCTCCATGCTGCAAACAAGAGGCTAAAATAAAGAGATCGATTAGTGCCACTTTGCAGGATTAATCTTGCAAGAATGTGCATCATTGCTTTCACTTTCCTGATTCCCTGCATTGTCATTGAAAGGCTCTCCACATTTGGGAATTCACAGTTCAGTTGGGTGCCCCTTTAATTGCCCCCCTCCCACCACAGTGCATGCATCTGCACTTCAATCTGCCCACAGAGCCTTCACCAACACAACCTCTCCTCATTTTAATTTTCTATTACGTCATCATTGGAAGATGGTGGTACTGAGCTCTCAATGCCAGACCAGCTTGGACCTTCCCTGTGTGAGCATGGAAACCCCTCCAATCCCGGAGGAGCTTTATGTTCAGGTTTCCCTCCTTCCAAGACAAAGAACAAAGAACAAAGAAAAGTACAGCACAGGATCAGGCCCTTCGGCCCTCCAAGCCTGCGCCGATCATGTTGCCTGTCAAACTAAAACATTTTGCACTTCCGGGGTCCGTATCCCTCTATTCCCATCCTATTCATGTATTTGTCAAGCTGCCTCTTAAACACCACTATTGTACCTGCTTCCACCACCTCCTCTGGCAGCGAATTCCAGACACTCACTACCCTCTGCGTAAAAAACTTGCCCCGCACGTCTCCTCTAAAGTTTTCTCCTCTCACCTTAAATCTATGTCCCCTAGTAATTGACTCTTCCACCTTGGGAAAAAGCTTCTGACTATCTACTCTGTCCATGCCACTCATAATTTTGTAAACTTCTATCAAGTTGCCCCTCAATCTCCGTCGCTCTAGTGAGAACAATCAGAGTTTCTCCAACCTCTCCTCATAGCTAATAACCTCCAGACCAGGCAGCATCCTGGTAAACCTCCTCTGCACCCTCTCCAACACCTCCATATCCTTCTGGTACTGTGGCAATCAGAATTGCACGCAATATTCCAAGTGTGGCCTAACCAAGGTTCTATACAGCTGCAGCATGACTTCCCAGCTTTTATACTCAATACCACTGCCAATGAAGGTAAGCATGCCATATGCCTTCCTGACTACCTTATCCACCTGTGTTGCCACTTTCAGTGACCTGTGGAGCTGTACACCCAGATCCCTCTGCCCGTCGATGCATTTAAGGGTTCTGCCATTTACTGCATAATTCCTGCCCGTATTAGACCTTCCAAAATGCATTACCTCGCATTTGTCTGGATTAAACTCCATCTGCCATTTCTCCGCTCAAGTCTCCAACCGATCTATATCCCATTGACAGTCCTCTTCATTATCTGTAACTCCTCCAACCTTAGTGTTGTCTGCAAACTTACTAATTAGCCCAGTTACATTTTCCTCCAAATCATTTACGTATACTACAAACAGCAAAGGTCCCAGCACTGATCCCTGCAGAACACCACTAGTCACAGTTCTCCATTCAGAAAAGCAGCCTTCCACTGCTACCCTCTGTCTTCTATAGCCAAGCCAATTCTGTATCCAGCTTGCCAGCTCACCTCTGAACCCGTGCGACTTTACCTTCTGTACCAGTCTACCATGAGGGACCTTGTCAAAGGCCTTACTGAAATCCATGTAGCTAACATCCACTGCCCTTCCATCGTCGATCATCTTTGTCACTTCCTCGAAAAACTCGATCAAGTTAGTGAGACACGACCTCCCCTTCACAAAACCATGCTGCCTCTCACTAATATGCCCATTTGCTTCCAAATGGTCGTAAATCCTGTCACGAAGAATCTTCTCCAATAATTTGCCTACCACTGACGTAAGGCTCACCGGCCTGTAATTTCCTGGATTAATTCTGCTACCCTTATTAAACAATGGAACAACATTGGCCATTCTCTAGTCCTCTGGGACCTCACCCATGGCCAGTGAGGATACAAAGATTTCTGTCAAGGCCCCAGCAATCTCCTCCCTTGCCTCCCTCAGTACTCTGGGGTAGATCCCATCTGTTTCTGTGACACTGGCCAGCTAGTCAAATCTCTTCCTCTGCTCTCCACCATTGGTGATTGCTCTTTCAGTGAACATGCTCCTGCTCTCGCTCTCTGAATTTTTTTTGTTAATTCCTTACTCCCTCTCATCCTACTTTCAAAAGTCTTCCCAAAAGGATTCTCTTCATCAGTTTTATCAGCTCCATCCCCTAATTCCATTTGTCTATTCCGTTCTCTTGCTAGGTGTTCATTCGCTTCTCCCTGGACTCTAATGCATTCTCTGACTTCATAGAGTCATAGGGTCATAGAGGCCTACAGCACAGAAAAAGGCCCTTCGGCCCATCAAGTCTGCGCCGGTCAAACAAGTACCTAACTATTCTAATCCAATTTTCCAGCACTAGGCCCACAGCCTTGTGTGCCATGGCATCGCAAATGCACAACCAAATACTTCTTAAACGTTATGAAGGTTTCTGCCTCTACCACCCTTTCAGGCAGTGAGTTCCAGATTCCCACCACCCTCTGGGTGAAAAAATTCTTCTTCACATCCCCTCTAAACCCTTACCTTAAATCTATGCCCCTTAGTTATTGATCCCTCCACCAACAGGAAAAATCCCTTCCTGTCTACCCTATCTATGCCTCTCATAATTTTATACACCTCAATGTCCCCTCTCAATCTCCTCTGCTCCAGGGAAAATAACCCCAGTCTATCCAATCTCTCCTCATAACTAAAACTCGCCAGCCCAGGCAACATCCTGGTAAATCTAAAATAAAAAATACCTGGAAAAACTCAGCAGGTCTGGCAGCATCGGCGGAGAAGAGTACAGTTGACGTTTCGAGTCCTCATGACCCTTCAACAGAACTGTTCTGTTGAAGGGTCATGAGGACTCGAAACGTCAACTGTACTCTTCTCCGCCGATGCTGCCAGACCTGCTGAGGTTTTTCAGGTATTTTTTATTTTTTGTTTTGGATTTCCAGCATCCACAGTTTTTTGTTTTTATCCTGGTAAATCTCCTCTGTACTCTCTCTAGTGCTGTCACATCCTTCCTATAATTCCAGAACTCCATGCAATACTCTAGCTGTGGCCTCTCATGCAGAACCAAATGCAGAACATAATATGCAGAACAGTCCCAGATGCAGAACATCATATAAATGCAAGTTTTTTTTCTACTTGGAATTAGTGGAGTTTTGAGAGAACTGTAGCAACTGTCAAATAGTCTGTGTGTTTGTTTTCTGTGCAGGCAGTTTTGATGGACAGGGAGATGCGCTGCACAATGCACTGAAACGAAGAAAAGGCTTGCTGCAGAAACTGAGGGTAAGGGTCATGAGGAAATTTGCCAAGAGCTTGTGGTGGGTACTATTTACTCCAGTGTTTGCCTTTAGGGAGGGAATTGCCAGCGTTATCATCTTGGTAACTTTTTAAAAATCTGAATTTCCAGTTATTTACTGAAAGAATGAAGCCACAAGATTCCACTGTTTAAAACAAAAGAATATTTACTATACAAGAGTGAAACAAAACAACATGAAATACTATCTTAGATACCTTTACTCTAAACCCCAAAATCAACACAAGTTAAACATGAATTAACAGGCAAAGTGCAGTCGATTATAAACTATGGGCTGTAACTTCCGAGCTCCAAAGGTGCATTGGGGAACCCTCCCAGGAGGTTCCCAGGTAAAATCTGCATGGCAATTGCCTGGGAAGTGCGAACTTCCCATAGGCAGCTGCCCTGCATTGGGAACCATCCTAAAATGCGATTTAAATCACAGACTTTGGATGGTTCCAACTGCCTTAAATCAATACTTACCCAGAAAAGGTTAGAAGAATTAAAACTAATTCTAGCATTTGGGTAATGATTGTATAGTCCCACACCAACCCCCCATGAGACTCCCCCCATACCCCTGAACACCCAGAGACGCTCCTCACAACCAGACTACCACCTCCACAGGCCCCAGCCCCATGGGAGACCTCACCACCCCAACTACCTCCCCAAGGGTCACCCACACTCTCCCCAACTACTCCCGTATGGGATCACCCCCATGGGACCACCCCCACGGGACTCCTCCACCCCCCCCCAACTTCCCCAGCCTGCGACCATCACCACCCCCCCACCCCACCATGGGTCCCCCCAATCCGCCCATTCCTCAGGGGACTCCCTGCCCTGCAGGGCTCCCAAGGGACTACACCCCCGATGGGAACACCCCAGCCTATGGGATATCCTCCACCTCCACTGGACTCTCCCTGCCAGGACCAACCCCAGACCCCCCTGCTGCTGCCAGGCCCAACTTCCGCTCCTGTCGCTGCCAGGCCCGACTGCCCCCCTCAACACCTCCCCCTCCCCCCAACCATCACTCAGGCCTATCTTACCCCCACCACCACCCACCCTCAGGCCCAACCCAACCCCGACACACCACCGCCCAAGGCCTGACCTGACACCCGGCCCCCAAGTCACAATCCGACCCCTCTCCCCAGGGCACGACCCAACCAGACACCTCCCCAAGACATGCAGTGGCGGGGGTGGGGTGGGGGGGGAGGGGTGGAACTTGGGCCTGGCAGCAGCGGGGAGGGGATAGGGGAGTCAGGCCTGGCAATGGTGGGGTGTGAGCTTGGGCCTGGCAGAGGAGTCCCGTGGGGGTGGGAGGCATCCTGTGAGTTGGGGAGTTCCCGTCAGGGGGCATAGTCCCTTGGGACTGGAGGGGGTGTAGTCCTTTGGGGAGGGGGGGAGCCCCCTGCGGGGTTGGAGGGATGGGGGATACCCAAAGGGGGCTAGTTGGGGAGTAGGGAAGGCCTGTGGGATTAGTCGGGGTTTGGGGGAATCCTGTCAGTGGGTAGTCAGAGGGTGGAGGAGTCCCGTGGAGGTGTAGTCGGGGGTTGGGGGAGTCCAGTTGGGGGTGGGGGAATCCTGTTGGGGTTGGTCCCATGGGGTGGTAGTTGGGGGAGTGTGTGAAGCCCCCTGGTGGGGGGGGCATCTCCTGTGGGGTGGGGTCCTGTGCAGGGGTGAGAAATTTTTTTTTTCAGACAGCAAGTGGTTCAGGTCTGGAATGATCTTCCTGGAAGTGTGGTGGAGGCAGGTTCAATCGAGGCATTAGATGATTATCTAAATAGAAACAATGTGTAGAGGTACAGAGAAAAGGCAGGGCAATGGCATTAGGTCATAATGCTCATTTGGGGAGCCAGTGCAGACACGATGGGCTGAAAGGCCTCCTTATGTGCCGTTAAAATTCTGTGATTCTATGGGTGGTAATCAGGGAGAGAAGGGAGTCTCTGGGGGTGTGGGGAGTCGGTGTGGGACTGTACAATAGTTTCCCAGAAGTTAGTTTTAATTACTTTAATTTTAATTAGTTTTAATTCTTTTAACTTTTTCTGGGTAACTATTGACGTAAAATAGCCAGAACTATCTGAAGTTTGCAATTTAAATCACAATTTTGGATGGTTCCCAGTGCAGGAAACTCCTCTGCCCCCAAGACACGACCGACACTCTCCCTCCCCAAGGCTTGACCGGACCTGACAACCCCGCCCAAGGCATGACCCAACCAGACACCACACCCCCGCCCCCAAGCCCCCGCCCCCCAAGACACTTCCCCCCAACCCCTAAGCCCGACCCAACATTCCTCTGCCCCTGGCACAGCCAATACTCCCCCGCACACCCCCACCCCAAGGCCCGACCCTACCTGACTCCCCCCACCAGGCCTGAACTGATACTCCCCTGCCCCCCGCCATGGTTTGACCCAACCCAACACCCTCCCCACAAGACCCAACCTCTACACTCCCCGCACCCCAAGGCCTGACCCGGCAAGATATTAACTAGATTTGAGAAGAAGGAATGGGGATTTTGTTTCAGATCGTGGATGGGCAGCTGAGACCTGTTACTTGTAATTCCTGTGTCATGTGAGAACTTAAGGACATTTCATGTATCTCGGGGACCGCATGTGTAGGAAGTGGCTCCAGCTGCTTCTACTTTAGTTCAGGACTTCCAAGCTTGATGGGCAACTGGAATCACTGTGGAGCATCAAGGAGGCCGAGTGTTTCCTCGGTCGTGAGGTGGCACCCCACAGGGACAGACAGTTCAGTATAGTAGATAGGTGACCATCCAGAAGAGTAGAAAGAAGCAGGAAGTGCAACAGGAGTCCACAGAGTGTGTGACACTCTCAAACTGAGCCGTGGAGACTGCTGCGAGTGATGCACCTTGAAGGAGTGTGGTCCAGACTATGGCAGGGACTGCACAGGGGGAAACAGCAAAGAGTAGAAATGCAGTTGTTATAGGAGATTCCATTGTTCGGGGGAACAGACAGCCGCTTATGTAACTGTCATCGAGAGTCTTGCATGATGCATTGCCTGCCTAGTGCCAGGGTGAAGGACATCACGGAGAGGATGCAGAATATTCTGCAGGGGGAAGGGAGTGATCAGAATTGATGGTACCAACAACATAGAGAAGATTGGTATTGAGATGCTTTGGTCAGACTTTCAGATGCTAAGGAGGAAGTTCAAATGTAAGATGTTGAAGGTAGAATCTCTGGATTACTCTCAGTGCCACACACCAGCAAAATAGAAATAGCAAGGTAGAGAGGTTCAATGTGTGGCTTGAAGCATGGTGCAAAAGAGAGGCCTTCAGATTCTTGGGGCATTGGAACCAGTTCTAGAGCAGGATGCTAACTATTCAAAAGGAACAGGTCGCACCTCAACAGGACTGGGACCAATGTCCTCGCGGGAAGGGTTTAAATTAAATTGATAGGTGGGTGGGCACTAGCTTATAGAAGTAGAAAAGAAGAACAAGATGCATTAAGGAGGAAGTGTATTGGATTGTACTAAAGGAGGTAGTACAATATGAGATAGGATGAGAAGAGCAATGACGATGAGGAATACAAAGATATGTTTAGATAAACACAGAACAATGGTGACTAAGGTTAATGAGTGATAAGCGCAAATAACCGTGGGAATTTGATGTAGTGGCAATAATGGAAACGTGGCTTAAAAATGGTGAGGACTTGATGCTTAATATCCAAGGATAGAAAGTGTTCAGAAAAGACAGGGAGGGAAAAGGGAGGTGGGGTAGCAGTGCTGATTAGGGAATACATTGTAATGTTGGAAAGAGGGCACGTCCCTGAGGGGACAAAGACAGAATCTGTTTGGTTAGAGTTGAAAGCAAGAAAGTTATGATCATGCTAGTGGGAGTATTCTCTCAGCCTCCAAATAATGATAGAGCAATAGAGGAGCAAATCTGCAGGGAGCTCACAGACTTGTGCAAGAACTATAGAGTGATGATATCAGGGGACTTTAATTACCTAAATATCGATTGGATGATATTGGAGTAAAGAGAAAGGAGGATGAGGAATTTCTAAAATGTGTTCAGGAGAATTTTCTTGACTTGTATGTTCTTGGTCGAACTAAGAAGGAAGTATTACTGAATCTGATGCAGGGGATTGAGTGGGCTAAATGTCTGTGGGGAACTTGAATAAGAATGGCCATCGTATCATAAGATTTAGATTAGTAATGGAGAAAAGCATTGAACAATCTAAAGTAGAATTTCTAAACTGGAAGAGGGCTAACTTAAATGGGATGAGAGGGGAGATCACCAGGATAAAATGGAACCAAAGATAGACAGGAAAATCTAAGGCAGAGCAATGAGTGATTTTTAAGGATGAGATGTTTCAGCTGCAGGTTAGGTACATTCCAACAAGAGGGAAAGACTGGGGAACCAAAGCCAGGACTCCTTGGATCACAAGGTCAATAGAGAATATGAAACAAAATAGAAGGTGCTGCATGTCAGTTCAATTCTTCAACTGAGAACACGGCCAAATGCAATAAGTTAAGAGGGGAAGTGAAGAGGAAAATAAGACTGGCAAAGAGAGAATATGAGAAAAAAGATCATCTATTGATAGGTAAATAGTAAGCAGGTAGTAAGAAGCAGGGTGGGCCAATGGGACAAAGAAAGTGATATTTGCTTAGAGGCATCGGGCAAGGCTGGACACTTAGTATTTTGTACCGGTATTTACGAAGGAAGAGAATGCTGACAAAATTTCAGTTTAAGCAGAGATGGTTGGGATAATGGATGTGGTGAAAATTGATAGGCAGGATGTACTAGAAAGGCTGGCTATGCTTAGAGTGAGTAGGCTGAATTTTATGGATCATAGCAGGGTCAGGGCAATGCTGGACAGCCAATTAGTGGCCGACTGGCGGGACTGCTGGCCAATTCAGACAGCAAATTGGTGGCCTAGGACAGGACATCCTGTGGCAGTGGGCCAGGCTGAAAACTAGAAGGAGGTTCTGGCGTTACACTTAAAGGGTCGCCAGCAGTGCTGCTGATAATCTGAGAGGCAACACCTGGCTTTCGGCTGTCCAGCAGCTCAGAGGAAAGGCGGCGTTGCAGGGAAAGAGGTGAGGGGAGCCTGAAGATCTTTCGGTCTGGTAACTCCTGTGGCAGCTGCCATCCCTGTCACCCCTGGATAATAAAGATAGAGAGAATAACTGCTTATCCAGGGCGCCCTCCATCAGATCAGAGTGACTCACTCCCATAGAATCGGCTACCAGCAGCAATGGAGGAGACAGGATGCCGTCTGGCCCCACGGTTTGATGGTGATTCCCTGCGTGTCCTTCTCCAGGCTGTGACAAAATGGCGGGAGATTGCCATACTGCAAGGTGGGAAGAGAAGACCTTCCTACTAGACCAAGCAAACCTGGATAGAGGTGGTCAGTAGCAATGGGGTCATCTGGAGGACCTGGCTATACTATCACAAGAGGCTGAACGACCTTCTCCATTCTGCACGGCTAAGTGACGAATCTAACTCTAGATTGTCTTTGCAGGAGAAGGGGGCCTATAATGCCCAAGAGAGGTCGAGGACCAGTTGTGGAGGGCCAAACTAGTAGTGATAACTCAGATAGAGGGGGACATCCTGCAGGTGGCCAATTACCAGGGGTGCAGATCCATTGGCCCTGGAGAGGCTAGAGTTCATTCTAGGGGGGAGCTGAGAATTTGAGGGATAATTGTTCAGTCGAGTGGGGATGGCTTTGTGGCTGGGGTGGTGGAAGGGATGAGCATGTTCCGGCTATGGGCTGGGAGAGCATCGCTCTGAGTCATGAGTCACATGGCAAAGTTGTCTGTCTGAAATGTGGAGATCTGGTTTCTAACTATGCCTGTGTGCTCTCCCTCTCGTCTGCACAGTTGGCTTTCTCCATCGAGAGATTGGCAACTTTCATGGAGTGCCAGAACCAGCAGAATAGTCACAGGATGCAGGGTATACATGCAGATGAGCAAGCCATCACATTGTTACTGAGCTCAAGCAGGCAATGCCAATGAGAGAGGGTGACAAAACGCTTGGAGTCTCCACCAGGTGCTGGTTCCTCTCAGGCAAATTGAGAGGAAGTGGACCTCACAACAGCAAATGGGCAACAGCTGGCTACATTTGGGGGCTCCTCTCAGGGTGGTTCTTGATGGTAACAGCGAATCCTCTGCCCTCTTGTCAGTGACACCAGCACCTCAGGGTGCCACTGCAACTGAAAAAGCTCCTGTCATTGTGCAGAAGTCTCTCACAATGCCGGAGTTCTCATGGCCTCAGATGATCAGAGGATACCTGCCAAGGTCATCCCAGGCAACAGGGTATCAAGGTCAGCAGCCTACCTCCAGTGCAGCTGGCAGCGAAGGGAAATCACCAAGGCACAGCACATGTATGAGAATTATGAACTCACAGTAGACCACATGGGTCATCATGGTTGTCCATTTATGTTGGTTTTCTGAGTGAGAGATTGTCTTGAGGATCTTTGCATGTGACCAAATATGTACGTGTTGCAGAGTGGGTCCTCAGAGGCTTCTTCACCTATGCAATGCTAGCTTTGGTGCTTTTGGCTTGGAATGGTCATATGGGGTCACAGAGTGGGAGAATGTGGAGCCATTGATATTGGTGTTGAAAAGTTCCCACATCCTCAGGAAAAGTGCCTCAGTAATAGTGTCTTTCATGTCTCCCTGGTATGCAATCCTGTTGGCCCTCAGGTGGACTGGCAGGCTGGTCTGAATCATTCTGAAACTCCCCCAAATCCTTTCCTAATTCTTCATCTGAGGATGTGTACCACTCAGCAAGATCCTCTTCTGCCAGGGTCTCTCCCCTCTGGAGCACAAGATTATGAAGGACACAGCAGACTACAACAATTTGGTAGACCCAAGCCAGTGCACCGGAATCTCATTTTGAGCATTTTCTTACCAGGGTCAGGAGGCATCTCTTCAACAGATAGCTGTTGTCACCAAGTATCCATCCTCCAATTGTGGTACTGGCACAAATACTTGTGGCACTTGGGAGTGCCTAAGGATATAGGTGCCGTGGCTACTCCAAGAATACTGTGCAAAAACCTGCATGATCCTCTGGTGGTGGTCACATACAAGTTGTATACTCAAGGAGTAAAACCCCTTGGGAGCCTTGGTGATCATGTGTGCAGTCTATGGCTCCCTGTACTTTGAGGAATCTCACAATGGCACCAAACTCTTTGGCTGCCTCGGCCAGATTGACTTAATCTGTGATGTAGTTAATGATGTCGCGTACTCTCCTGAAAAGTGCATCGGTGATCACCTTGATGCTGTGACATGCTGACACCTGCAAGATGCCACATAGATCTCCTCTTGCTCCCTGGAATGAGCCCAAGGCATAAAAGTTCAAGGCTACTGCCAAATTGAGAGTCATGGTCATTGGGTGGCCATCAGCACAACTGGAACAATCTCCCCTGTCAGCATAGTGCACAGAGACGTCACTGTCTCCTGGGAGAGTTGCAGCCGCCGAAGACACTGGCGTTCTGACAGCTTCAGGTAGTTTGAGCACTGCCTGCACACCCTGCCTGCAGGGTAAGGTCTTTTTGGAAGACCTCGGTGACAGTGATCTCTGCAGCTTTCTGCACCTTCAATGCCACCAGTTGCCAGGTCAGCAGGATGCTTTTGCCCTGGTCAACTACCCTCCTTTCCCTCCTTATCCTATTCTCCTCCTTACTGGAGAAACATCCATCTCAGTGCACAAGGTCCATGGACAGTGATTTTTTACTTTTGTGTTTGATCCTTCCCTTTTAAGGATTCTGCATGGCTCCAGGCCCTCCTGAATTGTGACTCCCTTCTAGGTCTTTCTTTGCACAGTATCACCTTGAAAGGTTGCTCCGTGGTCCAAAAATCAAAAACCCCTTTAGCTGCTGCCTTCACCTTCCCAGAGCGAGTCCCGCTCCAGCCCTTATATTGTGCCAAAACAAAAATAAAAATACCTGGAAAAACTCAGCAGGTCTGGCAGCATCTGCGGAGAGGGACACAGTTAACGTTTCAAGTCCGCATGACTCTTCAACAGAACTAAGTAAAAATAGAAGAGAGGTGAAATATAAGCTGGTTTAAGGGGGGGGGTGGTGGGACAGGTAGAGCTGGATAGAGGGCCAGTGATAGGTGGAGATAGCCAAAAGATGTCACAGACAAAGGGACAAAGAGGTGTTGAAGGCAATGATATTATCTAAGGAATGTGCTAATTAAGGGTAGAAAGCAGGACGAGCAAGGTACAGATAGCCCTAGTGGGGGTGGGGTGGGGTGAAGGAATCGAAATAGGCTAAAAGGCAGAGATAAAACAATGGATGGAAATACATTTAAAAATAATGGAAATAGGTGGGATATTGGGAAAAGAGGCCCGAACAATCCCCATCCACCACTACTGTCCTCCGTCTGGCTGAATTTGTTCTCACACTGAACAATTTCTCCTTAAACTCCTCTCACTTCCTCCAAATAAAAGGCGTGGCTATGGTTACCCGCATGGGCCCCGGCTATTCCTGTCTCTTTATGGGGTATGTGGAACATTACTTGTTCCAGTCGTACTCCGGCCCCCTCCCACAACTCTTTCTCCGATACATCGATGATTGTTTCGGTGCTGCTTCATGCTCTCGTCTGGACCTGGAAAAATTTATTAATTTTGCTTCCAATTTCCACCCCTCCATCATTTTCACATGGTCCATCCCTTCCCTTCCTTGACCTCTCCGTCTCAATTTCTGGTGATAGACTGTCGACCAATATCCATTACAAGCCTACCGACTCCCACAGCTACCTCAACTACAGCTCCTCACACCCCACTTCCTGTAAGGATTCCATCCCATTCTCTCAGTTCCTTCACCTCCGTCGCATCTGTTCTGATGATGCCACTTTCAAAAACAGTTCCTCTGACATGTCTTCCTTCTTCCTTAACCGAGGTTTTCCACCCACGGTGGTTGACAGGGCCCTCAACCATGTCCGGCCCATTTCCCGCGCATCCGCCCTCACACCTTCCTCTCCCTCCCAGAAACATGATAGGGTCCCCCTTGTCCTCACTTATCACCCCACCAGCCTCTGCATTCAAAGGATCATCCTCCGCCATTTCTGCCAACTCCAGCATCTTGTCACCACCAAACACATCTTCCCTTCACTCCCCCAGCGGCATTCCACAGGGATCGTTCCCTCCGGGATACCCTGGTCCACTCCTCCATCACCCCCTACACCTCAACCCCCTCACACGGCACCTTCCCATGCAATCGCAGAAGGTGCAACACCTGCCCCTTTACTTCCCCCCTCCTCACCGTCCAAGGGCCCAAACACTCCTTTCAAGTGAAGCAGCATTACACTTGCACTTCTCGCAATTTAGTCTACCGCATTCGTTGCTCCCAATGCAGTTTCCTCTACATTGGAGAGACCAAATGCAGACTGGGTGACCACTTTGCAGAACACCTTCGGTCTGTCCGCAAGCATGATCCAGACCTCCCTGTCGCTTGCCATTTCAACACTCCAACCTGCTCTCATGCCCACATGTCCATCCTTGGCCTGCTGCATTGTTCCAGTGAAGCTCAACGCAAACTGGAGGAACAGCACCTCATCTTCCGACTAGGCACTTTACAGCCTTCCGGACGGAATATTGAATTCAACAATTTTAGATCATAAACTCTCTCCTCCATCCCCACCCTCTTTCCGATCCCCCCTTTTTTTTCCCAATATCCCACCTATTTCCATTATTTCTAAATGTATTTCCATCCATTGTTTTATCTCTGCCTTTTAACCTATTTCAATTCCTTCACCCCACCCCACCCCCACTAGGGCTATCTGTACCTTGCTTGTCCTGCTTTCTACCCTTAATTAGCACATTCCTTAGATAATATCATCACCTTCAACGCCTCTTTGTCCTTTTGTCTGTGACATCTTTTGGTTATCTCCACCTATCACTGGCCCTCTATCCAGCTCTACCTGTCCCACCCCCCCTTAAACCAGCTTATATTTCACCTCTCTTCTATTTTTACTTAGTTCTGTTGAAGAGTCATGCGGACTTGAAACGTTAACTGTGTCCCTCTCCGCAGATGCTGCCAGACCTGCTGAGATTTTCCAGGTATTTTTATTTTTGTTTTGGATTTTCCAGCATCCGCAGTTTTTTGCTTTTATCTTATATCGTGCCAGTTTGCTACCCATACAAACCTGCTGAGATTCACTCCTCCCCCCACGTTTGGCCTGTGCACTCCCCGAATAATTGCATGGGTGACGTAAAATTTGAATCCATTGTTATTTTAATGACCTTAATAATCTCCTAACTGCTCATTTTTTAAAGGCTTCTGATTTTGTGTCCTGCTTGCCTTCTGAATTTCTGCAAACAGTCATCATGATGTCAGTTTCCTGACCTGAAGAGTTTGTGCAGAAGAGTGGATACTCTATAATAAATAAAAACATAAAATACTGGAAAATCTCAGCACGTCTGGCAGCATCTGTGGAGAGAGAAACAGAGTTAACGTTTCGAGTCCGTATGACTCTTCTTCAGAGTAGAGAACAAGATGGTGTGCTGAAATGGCAAGTGACAGGAAGGCCTGAGTCATGCTTGCGGACTGAGCAAAGGTGTTCCACAGAGCGGTCACCCAGTCTGTGTTTAGTCTAGCGTAGAGGAGACTGCATTGGGAGCAGCAGGTCCAGACAACAGCATGAAGTGGCACCGATACAGCCATCAATGTACCTAAACAAGAGTTGTGGGAGGGGACCTGAGTAGGACTGGAACAAGGAGTGTTCCACATATCCCACAAAAATACAGGCATAACTGGGGCCCATGCAGGTACCCATTGCCACACCTTTTATTTGGAGGAAGAATAGATACTCTATGTTTGTGGATACTCTGTGTGAGTGAATACTCTATGTTTGTCCAGTCATCTTATTGAGGGTCATGGAATATGAGAATCAGTGTCAGCTTGGATAAAAAATTGGATTAAGGACAGAAAACAGAGAGATTTGGTAAATCGTTGTTTTTCAGACTGGAGGTTAGTAAACAGTTGTGTTCCCCAAGGGTCATAGATAGGACCAGTGCTTTTGATATGTCTAAATTACTTGGATATTGGAATATAGAGTAAAATTTCAAAATCTAGAATAAATATAGAAATGAAAAAGCCGGTATCAGTAAAAGTGACCAAATTGTTCTAAAAATCCAGCTGGTTCATGACAACAGCTTATATTTATATAGCACTTTTAACATAATGAAATGCCCCAAAATGCTCCATCGGGGCATTATAAAACAAAGTAGGAAACCGAGACAGTTAAGAAAATATTGGGTCAGACAACCAAAAGTTTGGTCAAAGAGGTAGGTTTTAAGAAGTGTCTTAAAGGAGGAAAGTAAGGTAGAGATGCAGAGAGGTATGGGGAGGGAATTCCCAGCTTGGGGCCTAGACAACTGAAGGCATGGCCACAAATGGTGCAGCAATTATGATTAGGAATCCACAAGAGGCCAGAATTAGAGGAGTATGTATATTTTGGAGGGTTGTGGGGTTGGAGGAGATTACAGAAATAGGGAGAGACATAGAGTGATTTGTAAATAAGGATGAGAATTTTAAAATCAAGACGTTGCTTGACTGGGAGCCAATGAGAGTCAGTGAGACAGAAGTGACAGGGGAACAGAACTTACTGCAAGTTAAGATACAGGCAGCAGAGGACCTGGCGGTGTACAACTAACAATAGCACAGCAGCAAATGATTGTTATTAGGTCAGAAACTCTTGATGTTAACAAAGAGGGCTCAGTTGATGGAACGAATGACTGAGTTTATATAAAGCCCTGTTCTTTGTTGAGTTAGTTCCATAGTCTCAGTGACTTCTGGAAAACCCATGAAATGATATAACACAGAAGACCATTCAGCTCATCTTGCCTGAAAGAGTTAACAAATTAGCCCCGTACCCCTTCTCTTTCCCCATAGTCCTGCAAATTTTTTCAATTATATATCCAAATGCCTTTTGAAAGTTAACTATTGAATCTCTTCCAGAATCACTTTCAGAAAACGCATTCCAATTTGAGGAAAGAAAAGGACTAAAACAAAAGAGAAGATTTGTGTAATTATCCTTTTCAGGATATAATCCTTGGGCTGTATTACTGATAGCTCTGCAGCCTGGAGGTGCATTCTACCCTCCGAGATGTTGAAGTTCTAAAAGCAATGTTTGATTGCTGGCCAAGGCAAAACAGGCTATTGTTTTAGGATTTTGGACAATGCTTAGCAACCACAGTACACTGAGTTTGCCTGGATCTGCAGCACTCATTTTTCTGTCTGCTAACCTCTTAACTTTTTAAACATGACCAGTTGAAAGTGTTGCTGTGTAAAATGGTGAGAAACAGAGGCCAAACGAGCAGGAAGACTGAAGCATGTGAAATAGGCTTGAACATTGTGATAATTCAAGGTTATTTTTTCAGGAACAGCACATGTTGGATGAGTGCTCCCGGCCGCACACTTGGGGAGGAACCCGGAGACGCTACCGACGGCTGGAGCCCATTCAGCAGGCACCACCGATTCAGGTCTACCAGCAGCCCCCACCAGAGCCACCTCGGATTATCCAACACATGGTAAGGCACAAGACCAAGTGGTGGAAAATGGCCCATGGTTCAAATATGGCTATAAAGACAGTGGTCCTGGCAGCAACTGTGGAGAGAGAAAAACAGAGATTTCAGATTGAAGACTTTCATTGGAACTTACGAAAATTCATCAGCCTGAACCATTAATTCTGTTTCTCTCTCGCTACAGATGCTGCCAAATCTGTTGAGCATTTCCAGCATTTTCTCTATTTATTTCAGATTTCCAGCATCCTCAGTATTTTGCTTTTGATCAAATATGAGCCGGTTTCCATTGACAGAAATTTCAATTAAGAAGTCATAAACTTGCTATCAAGAATCCCTCCTTATAACAAACTAATCTGGGATACCAGCTCCCAAATCACATATTTGAACTGGACAAATCAGTAAAGATTACAAATCACGGCAAAACATGTTTGACCACCTTCAAACAATCCTGGTTTCACTGCAGTTACAGCTAAAAAAAACGAGGATGGGTTGTACATTGCATTAAACACTGGGACATGAGTTCAGATCTAGGCCAGCCAAAGAGGATAGGAGTCTCCTTTAAGGACTTGAAATGTTAACTATTTCTCACTCCACAGATGTTGCCAGACCTCCTGTTGAGTTTTTCCAGCATTTTTTGTTTTTATTTCAGATTTCCAGCATATGGAGTAAAATCTTTTATAGAAGTCTCCTTTGTCTGTTGCCATCATATGAAATGACCATTGTAAAGAGGATATCATTTTTCCTAATTTTACTGTGGGATACTGTGAAACAGGCTTGTGGGAGTTATGTGTATGTGTGTGACTAATTTAATTAGACTGAAGACAGCCAGACTGCAAGTTTTAAATCATCAAAGGGATTAGGTGTAAAAGCGAGCATTTTGAAGTGGAAATGGACAAGCTGAGATGGGGTACAAGTATATAAGTTAGAGCTAACATTTACATTTGTAGATAAGTTGAGAGGTTGTTTGAATTTCAATGGGGAATTAGAAGGTGACAGGGAAAATGTTTGCATCTTGCATGAGTTCATAGGTAAACAAGTAGTGGGGATATCATATTTTTACTGGCCCAAAAGCAAAGACAAGATGGAAAGATGAAAGATCTTATATTTGGAAGGGTTTGAGTTTCAAAGAGAGTGGGAAAATGGGTTTAAAGATAAAAGGAGAGAAAATATATTTAAGGTAGGATTGAAAGCTTTATGTGTGTGTGGCCATGTGATCTTGAAGAGGGTGCTATGCAAACATAATCCTGTGAAAAAGCAGCTTCTGGCCACCCCAGAGAGGTGCCTGATTGTTCCAGAAAACAAGGTTTTGTTACAAGTCTTGGATTTCCATTGCCGAGTGAGAGGGGGTGAGAAGCTTGTGAAATGCTTCCCTTATAGCAACAGTGGGTGCCTTGCAGTAATATTACTGGATGTTGTATAGATTAAGAATTTACTGGGACTGTTGCCTGAAAAGGGTGTTTATTTGTGAGTCTAGCTAAGTAGAAATCTTTAGGGAAATGTTATAAGACTAAATTTAACTGTGTAACTATAATTTTGCATGTTTAAGTTTTCTTTTGTTTTGTTAATAAATGTTTTAATTTAATATTTAAAATCTCCAAAAGTGGTAGCGGAATCTTCACTTCTGACTTTAGTGTACATACCTTCTCGTAATAAAATATAAATTGCAAATCGTTGTGATAGCTTGGCCAAGTTTCCCTTTGGGATTTGGTCAGCTTGGCAATTACCACCTGCCATATCATAACACCTTGAGCAGTGTCAATCCAATTCCAGGACCTATAATTTTAAAAGAGGACTTTCACTTCTACTATGGATGCTGAGCTGTGTCTGTCTTCATGACATCCTGTGGAGATTCCCTGGCAATAATGCTTTTACAAAGGGATTGTGATCCTGATGTGTGTGGCATATGCATGAAACCCTATGCATGAAACTCTTTCAGAGTGAATGAGTGTTGGTAGGCCTGCTTTTCAGTTAAAATTACAGAAATAAACCTTGGGGAAGAGGAGGTTGAGAGGAGATTTCTTAGAGATATTCGAAATCATGAGGGGATTGGACAGAGTAAATAGGGAAAATATGTTCCCGTTTCTGGAAGGATTGAGAACAAGAGGGCACAGATTTAAGGTAGTTGGAAAAGAAGCAATGGCAACATGAGGAAAATCTTTTTCACATATGGGTGGTCAAGATGTGGAATGCATTGCCTGAGAGTGTGGTGGAAGGAGGTTCAACTGAGGCTTTCAAGAGGGACTTGGGTTGTTGCCTGAAAAGGAAGAATGTGCAGGGCTATGGGGAGAAGATGGGGGAATGGCACTAGATAAATTGATCCTACGGAGAGCCAGTGCAGACATGACAGGCCGAATGGCTTCCTTCTGTGCTGTACCAATTCTGTAACCACAGAAAATACAAATTGATTAACATATGAAACATGAACAATAAGGCATCATTTACATTGTGCTTCATTGCCTTCTAAGGAAATGATTAATTCATAAAATTAACTTTTAACTTTTGGCTGCTAAGTGAGTTTCTGTTAGTGGGCTGGAAATGTGATTCGAATATAATATAAAGTTATCAGACAGATTTTAGCCGAAAAGCACTTAGCTACAAATTTTCTTTGTCCGAGCCCCATAGATACCTCAGCTGTCCCTTGAACGATAACTCCTCCAAGAACACATCTGCAAAGGCAACTCACCTGTACCTGAGGTTTTGGACCCCTGTACTGGTCTCCAGTTAAATGTCTTGATTTATCTTGATCAGTCAAGGTAAATGTGCAGTCCTTCTACATCCAGTGGTAATGGAATGGTAGTGAACAATTAAACAACTAACTGAAGGAGCAGGTGCCACAAACATCCCTGTCCTCAATGATGAAGAGCCCAGCACGTCAGTACAAAAGACAAGGCTGAAACATTGCAACCAATTTCAGACAAAAGCGCTGAGCAGATGATCCATGTTGGCCTCCTCCAGAGGTTCTCAGCATTACAGAAGCCAGTCTTCAGCCAATTTGATTCACTGCATGTGATGTCAAGAAATGGCTGAAGGCTTTGGATACAGCGAAGGCTATGGGCTCTAACAACATCTTGACTGCAGTACTGAAGACATGTACTCCAGAACTAACTATGGACTTAGCCAAGCTGTTCCAGTACAGCTACAATACTGGCATCGACCTGACAATGCGGAAACTTGCGCAGATATGTCCTGTCACAAAAAGCAGGAAAAATCTAATTCAGCCAATTATTGCCCCATCAATCTACTCCCAATCATCAGCAAAGTGTTAGAGATGTCATTGTCAGTCCAATGATGCTCACTCACAATAACCTGCTCACTGATGCTCAGTTTGGGTTTAGCAAGGACACTCAGCTCCAGGCCTCATTACAGCCTTGGACCATACATAGACAGAAAAACTGAGTTCTAGAGGTTAGGTGAGAGTGACTGCCCTTGATATCAAGGCAGCATTTGACTGAATGTGTTATCAATGAGTCCTAGCAAAATTGAAGTCAATGGTAATTGCAGGAGGTTGTGGGGGGAGAGCTCTCTACTAGTTGAAATCATACCTAGCACAAAGGAAGTTAATTGTGGTTGTTGGGGGCCAATCATCTCAGCCCTGGGGCATTGCTGCAGGAGTTCCTCAGGGTAGTGTGTAAGGTCCAACCAACTTCAGATGCTTCATCAATGACCTTCCCTCTATCATAAGGTCAGAAGTGGCAGTGTTCATTGATGATTTCAGTGTTCAGTACCATTTGTGACTCCTGAGATGTTGAAGCAGGCTGTGCCCATATGCTGCAAGAAGCAACAACATTCAGGCCTAGGCTGTTAAGTGGGAACTGACAAGTATCAGGCAATAATCATTTCCAACAAGAAAGAATCTAACCGAACTCCTTGACATATAACAGTGTCACCATTGCTCAAGCATCCAAATCCTGGGGGTGAACAACTCATTTTCTAACTCCTCCACAAGGTACAAATCAGGAGTGTGATGGTATACTCTCTGCTTGCCTGGGTGAGTGCAACACTCAACATCCAAAAAAGCTCTACACCACGCAGCACAAAGCAGTGTACATGATCAGCACCCCATCCACCACCTTAAACATTCACTCTTTCCACCACCAATACACAGTGGTAGCAGTATGTGGGGAAGATGTTTCCATTAGTAGGAGAGACTAGGACCCGAGGGCACAGCCTCAGAGTAAAGGGAAGGCCTTTTAGAACAGAGATGAGGAGAAATTTCTTTAGCCAGAGAGTGGTAAATCTGTGGAATTCATTGGCACAGGAGGCTGCGGAGGCCAGGTCATTGAGTGTATTTAAGACCGAGACAGATAGGTTCTTGATTGGTAAAGGGATCAAAGGTTACGGGGAGAAGGCAGAATGGGGCTGAGAAATTTATCAGCCATGATTGAATGGCGGAGCAGACTCGATGGGCCGAATGGCCTAATTTCTGCTCCTATGTCTTATTGTCTTATGGTCTTGTGTACCATCCATAAGACGCACTGCCGCAGTTGCCACAACTTGTAAAACCTCCTTCAACAGCACCTTCCAAACCCATGACATCTACCACCTAGAAGAACAAGGGTAGCAGTTTCATGGGAATGTCACTACTTGCAAGTTTCCCTCCAAGCCACACACATTCCTGACTTGGAAATATATCACCATTCTTTCGCTGTCATTGGGCCAAAGACCTGAAATTCCCTTCCTAACAGCACTGGCAGCTCGCCACCACCTTCTCAACAGCAATTAAGAATGGGCAACAAATGCTGGCCCTGCCAGTGATGCTCACATTCATGAATAAATTTTAAAAAAAGGCTTGCAGAGTTATTCCTGTTAATGCTGAAGTCCGGCTAGTTGGAGGAGGTAATACTTTGAAACATGCAGATTCTTGCACAGCCAGAGTGAAAGAAAGGTATTAAATGGGAATTGGAGTAGATACTTAAGGATTTGACAAGGCTTGGCCAACCTTTCACGTCAAGTTTAAGAACTAAGACTTGATAAATGCTCCTGTCTTATGCCATATGTTTTAAGTATTATTATTAATAATAGTTATCGTTGTATATGTGTAATTGGTGGTAATAATAGTTATCATTGAATGCTTAATTCCTATGAAAGCCAATAAATGGCTTTGAATCCTATTATATTGTCAAATAATTTAATATCTTATAAGTGAGAAATGCATTCCCTATAAGTGTCTGTAGGTTGTAGAGCCCTTTATGCAATGAAATGTGGACAAATGTGAGGTTATCCACTTTGGTAGCAAAAACAGGAAGGCAGATTATTATCTGAATGGCTATAAATTGAGAGAGGGGAGTGTACAACGAGACCTGGGTGTCCTCGTACACCAGTCGCTGAAGGTAAGCATGCAGGTGCAGCAAGCGGTAAAGAAGGCAAATGGTATGTTGAGCTTCATAGCCAGAAGATTCGAATACAGGAACAGGGATGTCTTGCTGCAATTATACAGGGCCTTGGTGAGACCACACCTGGAATATTGTGTGCAGTTTTGGTCTCCTTACCTGAGGAAGGATGTTCTTGCTATACAGGGAGTGCGGCGAAGGTTTACCAGACTGATTCCTGGGATGGCGGGACTGACATATGAGGAGAGATTGAGTCGGTTAGGATTATATTCGCTGGAGTTCAGAAGAATGAGGGGGGATCTCATAGAAACCTATAAAATTCTAACGGGACGAGACAGGGTAGATGCAGGAAGGATGTTCCCGATGGTGGGTGAGTCCAGAACCAGGGGTCACAGTCTGAGGATACAGGGTAGACCATTTAGGACTGAGATGAGGAGAAATTTCTTCACCTAGAGAATGGTGAGCCTGTGGAATTCGTTACCACAGAAAGTAATTGAGACCAAAACATTGTATGTTTTCAAGAAGGAGTTAGATATAGCTCTTGGGGTGAAAGGGATCAAAGGATATGGGGTGAAAGTGGGAACAGGGTATTGAGTTGGATGATCAGCCATGATCATAATGAATGGCGGAGCAGGCCCGAAGGGTCAAATGGCCTACTCCTGCTCCTTGTTTCTATGTTTCTATGAAATACTTTCGAAATGCAGTGATTATTTTTATGTGGGCAAACACAGCAGCCATTCTGTGGTCACAATGTCCCATAATCAGCTGTAAGGTGAAAAAACAGTTAATCTGTTTTATATTGGCGGAGTTGCAGTCAACACCATCAAAAGAAGGAATATTGGCCAGAATACCCAACTCTTCTTCAAATAGGACACTGGACCTTTACATTAACCTGTCAACATAGGGGTCTTGTTTAATCTCTCACCTGAGGAACAATACCGCTGACTGCAGTAATTTCTCAGTTCTGCACTGGAGTTGTCAATGTAAATAGCGTACTCAAACCCTGATTATGAGGCTCAAACCTCTAATCCAGAAGTGAGTGTGCTAAGAACTGAGCTAACTGGGCACATGAAATGAGAATGAATGCTTAGTGTACTTGCCAGTTGGAGACATTTCCATCCCTTCTCACTGGATCGGAAACCAGCACCCAGAGGTGAAATACCCTACATTATATTAGTGACCACGCAGTTTCTCGATTCTATTGAACAGGTGTTCACCAGCATTCCCCCACAGAGTGCAGAAGAGATGTCGACATAGTGCGAGACACTATTTACAATACCACACTGTCAACATATGAGAAGCAAGAGCAGAAAAACACTGACTGGTTTGAGGCTAACACTACTGTAATGAAACCTGTCATTGAAGCCAAGCAATCCACTCGTTAATTACAAGAGAGATCTGGGTGAGAAGACTCAGAATGCACTAAGAGCTGCTCGAAATCCATTAGACTACTAAGGCGGTGCACCAATGACTACTGGTTACAACTTTGCCAGAATATCCTGATGTCCTCCAACACAGTAAACGTTATGGGCATGGGATCAAAAAGGCAACAGGCCCATCAGTGAAAAAAACAGTTCCATTGAAAACAAAAGCAGGGGGCGGCATCAACAATTGCCTTACACAGTTGGAGAGACGGGTGGAATACTACCTTGAATTACACTCTTGGGAGAACACTGTCACCGAGGAAGCTCTGGACATCATAGATAGCCTGTCAGTCATGGAAGTGCTGGATATTGAACCCACTGTGGAGGAACCCACAGCATCTGCACAAACTTCTCTGCCTCTGCTAGAGGGAGGGGGCAATGTCTCAGGATATGCATGATGCACAGATTATGACCCTGTACCCAAGGGCGACTGCAGTGATTGCAACAACTATTGAGGCATCTCCCTGTTGAGCATCGTGGGAAAAATATTTGCCTGTGTTTCTCTTGTTAGACTGCAGATCTTGGCTGAATGCATCTATCCTGAATCCCAGTGTAGTTTCAGGACTAGAAGATCCACAATTGACATGGTCTTCTCACTCTGGCAGAAATGCCATGAACAAAGGTGACCACTATATATTTATTGCCTTCATCGATCTCACCAAACATTCAACTATGTGATTAGAAGTGGTCTATTTAAGCTGCTGAAGGAAATTGGCTACCTGCTAAAACTGCTCAGTGTTCTGTTATTGTTGGTTTATCTCAGGATTTGTTGGCTTCTGAGTCTTGTAGTCATACTGAGTACAAAAGAAGATGGTTCTGGTTGTTGGATGTCAATAATCTCAGTTCCAGGACATTGCTTTAGGAGTTCCTCAAGATAGTGTTCTAGGCCCAACCACCTTCAGTTGCTTCATCAATGACCTTCCTTCCATCATAAGGTCAGAAGTGGTGATGTTCGCTGATGATTGCACAATGTTCAGCACCATTCACAACTCCTCAGATACTGAAGCAGTCCATGTCCAAATGCAGCAAGACCTGGACAATATCCAGGCTTGGACTGACAAGTGTCAAGTAACATTCGTGCCACACAAGTGCTAGGCAATGACCATCTCTAACAACAGAGAAACCATCCATTGCCCTTTGACATTCAATGGCATTACCATCGGGGAATCCCCCACTATCAACTTCCTGGGGGTTACCATTGACCAGAAACTGAACTGGACTGGCCATATAAATACTGTGGCTACAAGAGCAGGTCAGAGGCTAGGAATTCTGCAATGACTAACTCACCTTCTGACTCCCCAAATCCTATCCACCATCTAAAAGGCACACATCAGGAGTGTGATGGAATACCCTCCAGTTGCTTGGATGAATGCAGCACCAACAACACTCAAGAAGCTTGACACCACCCAATACAAAGTAGTGCACTTGATCAGCATCCCATCCTCCACATTAAACATTCACTCTTTCCACTACCAGTGCACTGTGACAGCAGTGTGTACCATCTATAAAATGCACCGCAGCAACTCACCAAGGCTCCTTAGCACCTTCCAAACCCACGACTGCTACCATCTAAAAGGACAAGTGCAGCAGACACATGGGAACACCACCACCTGGAAGTTCCCTTCCAAGACACACGCCATCCTAACTTGGAAATATATCACCGTTCCTCCTGGAACTTCCTTCCTAGCAGCACTATGGGTGTAACTACACTGCATGGACTGCAGTGGCTCAAGAAGGCTGCTCACCGCCATGTTCTCAGGGGCAATTAATGCTGGCCTAGCGAGCAATGCTCATATCCCACTGAATGAATGAATAAAAAGACTCTGGAAGAGATCTTGCTGGAGGCAAAGGTCTTTTATTCAAAAACATTTATTTACATGCTAAATATTTACAACGGCTAAATAAAACCAAGACGTAGCTGGAGCTACTCTCTGAGATGCTTCACACTCATCTCCTCTCGATGAGTGATATCACTGTGACATAGTTCCTTACACACATGCTCAGAGTTAACCCTTTCCTCTACAAGTTTGATCTCTCTCCATGACAATGTGGTGGGTAAGGTCAGCTACGATGGGAAATATCAGAACCTTTTGAGATCTGCAGAGGTATCAAACAGGATTGTGATCTAGTATCGACATTCTTAGGCATATTTTTCTCTTTATTTCTGTCATATGCCTTCAGGTCATCTACAGAGAAGGTCTACTTACATACCAGAACTGATGGAAAGCTGTTCAGTCTTGCCTGTCTGAGATCCAAGACAAAAGTGTGCCATGTCCTCATCGGAGAGTTGCCCTAGACTGATGATGCCACACTAGCATTCTATACCAAGGAACACCTACAGCAGAAAATAGACAGACTCATACCTGTAAAGAATTTTATTTGACTGTCAGCATCAGGAAGATAAATGTCATTGTCCAGGATGTTGCCATACTGCCATCTATCAGCATTGACAATGTGACGCTGGAGGTTGTTGATGGCTTCACATTCCTTGGTTCCACAATCACCAGCAATCACTTGATGCTGAAATCAACACATGGGACAGAATCGTCCCAGATTTGCACTAAGTGCAGCAGCGGGCGAGAAAATGAACGTTTTACCCACCAGCTGCAATGGCAGCTTTTCAAGCAGTATCGTCCCAATCCTGCCTCATTAATCATGCATTCCTGGGAAACACACCGTTTCGATGGTGGGATCTTATTTGCCCACCACGCCATAACTTCACTGCTTACTCACGCCGAGTGCCATATTTAAAGTGTAGACACGCGCACACCTCTCAGTTCTTTTAGCCCAGGACTGCTGCAAGAATACTGCAGCCCCCTGATTCAGTGACACTTCTCTGGAACACCTTTTGGATGGCAGGGAGGCCTGCCATGATGTCCTCTACCCCTGCTCTGGCTGCAGGACGGGCAGCAGTCTCACCAGGTAGGCGATGGCAGTGCCAATGCTGCACAGAAGAGGTTGGCCATCCAATGCAGAAAGAGGATGAATGATCTCATGCCAGGGTAAGGCAACCATCTCATCACTCTCTCAAGCCTATCACATGTTCACTGGCACCTCACTCACTGCCAGTTCAAGGGACATTAGCACTCACTCTCTCACATACACCCTCACATTTCCATCTGGCCTCATTTCCTCTGGAGACTGCCTCCTAGGCCCTCACCATCTTGAGGCCACTTGCACAGATTAACTAATGCCCACACAAACACCCTGGGATACCCGCTTCCCCAGTACAGCCCTTGCCCTGCAGCCTCTTCCCTTGCCTGAGGCCACTTCTCCCCCCTTCCCCAAGCAAACCCTGGCCCTGCAGCTAGTGAAAAGCCTTATGGCTGATCTGGTAGGTAGAGACCTGCCCATGAGATCCCCTAAAAGTGATGTGGTGCTGTCTGCAAGGCCTGGCGCTGATGACCGCGAGTGCTGACCAAAGCATGGTAGACAAATGATATGCGGATATGTTACAATGGCATTACCGACATCCGGCTGCGGGAAAGATAGTGATGGGCAGAGCAAATGATTGCAAACTAGTTTCACGACGCCGTGAAACCAATTTTTGGCCTTCCCTCCATATTGCCCGCTCACACTACCAAACATACCTGCAGCCAACAGGCACAGAAAACTCCACCCATGCTGAGAAAGAGAGTGTGGAACAAGAGGAACCCGACCGAGAACACCACTAAGCCTGCATCCTAAGTGCAGTCCTCTACAATAGTAACAGCTGGACAATATATGCTAGCCTGGAGAAAACGTTTAACAGTTTCCACCTTTGCTGCCTTAGACACATGCTCGGTATCTCTTTACAAGACAAGATCACCAACTCACAGGCTCTGGAGCGTGCTTATTCAATCAGCATATACATTATTAAGCCAAAGACGTTTGCGATGGCTCAGACACATTCATTGGCTGTAAACCCACCTAGGCCCAGAATTTTGTTCCCAGGTCACGCGCACAGAGAGGGGAGAATTCCTGGCTCTGAGAAGCCGGCCTTTAAAAATGGCAGCCCGCAGTTGTGATTTCTGTTTTGGTGGGGGTGGGGGGAGTGGTGCAGTAGGCTGGTTTAGAAGTCAGGGCCACTGCCCCCGAAACAGGTGTGAAGGCTGCCAGGTGCAAAGGTGGGCTTGGCAGAAAGCCTGTCTCTGTGCTCCAGCACTGTGTTGAATTAAAGTGAAAAAAAATTAAAACAAAAAGCACCCCTCGTCCCCTCAACCCCCACACACTCCCCATGCCCTATTTATGCCAACCTATAGCATCTCATGCCTGCCATCCACCCCCTAAGGCCCCTTTTAATCCTGTGCCAACCCATGCCCTGCTACCCAGTCCCCGAGGCCTCTCATACCCCCATGCCAACCTATGCCCTCTACCCACCGCCCCATAGCCCCCCTATGCCCCCCACATCCCATGGTCCTTTACTGCCCCTATGCCAACTTAGTGCCAACTTGTACCAAACAATGCCCCCACCCACTACCCTTTGGCCTTACCCCAGACTTGCCAACCCACAGTTCTTTGACACATTTGACAGTTCCAATGAGTTTATGCACTTTTTACGCACAATCATGTTTAATTTTAATAATCCCAAAGGCGTCCCAGAACCATATCCAAAAGGGTACCTTACCTCTCCAAAGAGTTACCCTGGCTATCCAAACAAATCCACCAAGTTCAGACCTTCTACTACCTGGTCTAATCTGTACACTCTGGGTTTCACATTCCTGGCCTACCAAAATCCCATTTCAATGGAGGCAGCTGGTGATTTAAATGGTAGCTGCCTCTGTAAAAAACGCATGTGTAAACCCTGGCCCAACTCCAGTCCTGCTCCCTTGAAAATAGGATGTGCCATGATCAAGAGCGGGACTTAAAATTTCTCATCTGCCATTTTCGCCATACAGTGAGCTGACCACTGGGTAACGACTTGCTGGGTGTTCATATCTCTTCTACAAAGCCACCTACAAGTGAGATATGAAGTTGGCAGACATTGACGTAGACAACTGGGAGGCATTCGCTGACAGCCGCGACCACTGGAGGCTGACTGTTTGGAGATGGTAGCAGAAATGGAGAGCTCAGCTGACCAAGAAAATGGCCCAGAGAAAACAGAGGCCAGCGAATCCTGCACCTTTTGTGCCCGCTGTCTTCATCTGCAGAAAATGAGACCGCCATGTCAGAGTGGGGCTCCTGAGTCACACCAGGTGATGTTTAACACAAAGTTGACCACCAAGGCACATGTCATTGTTTCATGAGACAGAAGGCTGTCAAAGGTGAAGACATTTTAAAAGAACCTCATGGGCTGTAAAGCACTTTGGGACATCCTGAGGTTGTGAAAGGTGCTATATGAATGCAAGTTTTTAAAAATTCATTTTTCACACTACAATCCTTTCGGCAGCATGATATGCAGTGACTGAAGTTAATTTACCTTCACCTCACTTTATTGTTTCTCAGCTGTTTCTATATTCCTATCAATTTTTGCTCCCGGTTTCTCTCTCCCCAGCTTCCCCAGCAGCCCTCAACAATCATACAACAGTTGCCACAGCAACAGCCACTCATCACGCAGATCCCGCCTCCGCAGGCCCTTCCACCAATCAGGTCAGGCAGCATTAAGGAAGGTAAGAGATGTTTCAAAATGTGCTGTTTTACTTAGATGTTAAACCCTTTTAAAAGCAGTTTTTGTCCAGTCTTTATATAGTCATGTCAGATCCTGATTGTGATTCACACGATCTGGTTTCAGGAGTGACGTGTGTTTGTTTTGATCATTGACCAGATGAGAAAACTCAATTTTCCCACTGCTGAGGTAATAAAATGCGGTGTGCATTCACAAGGTAGCCAATTATGGATATGTCATTCCTGTCCAGTTCTCCACTGAGTGCCTACCCTAGTTGTGCATAGCAATCTGTAACTTTCTAAATATAGTTTGCTTCCCCTCCCTCGGGGATACTCTGTTCAAGTTCTCAACAGACTGGGATGTGCCAGTGAGTGGTCTCCAAATTGAATAACACAGTTCAGTATCCTGCTACAGATAGCGATTCAAAATGATGAGTACCTCTGGGGCAAATGAGGTAATTTTGCTATTAATGCTCAGCTTGGCACACAGGTATACTAATTACACGCACAGTTTGACATGTGGATGTATTACGTCTCTGCTGTATACTTTTGGTTCTGAATTTTGAAAACCGTTTAAAAAATGCGCTAAATGAGGAATGCCTCTGATTAACACCATCATCTTTTGTACCGTCTGAAACTTGGCAGGGCAGTACTTTTAAACTATGTTGCACATGAATGCAAAAGAGGCTTACCTAGGCAGTTTTGTTAGTTGGTTTAATCCCTAACCAAATTCTAACCATAATGCAGCACCTGCTCCTAAATTGCTTCAAAACACTCTCCCCAATGCTGCTTAATAGGGAGTCTCCGCCACCCTCCTCACACAGTTTCATACTGAGTCACCGCCACTCTACTCACACTGTTTATCCTGAGTCTCTGCCACTCTCCTCGCACAGTTTATCCTGAGTCTCTGCCACTCTCCTCGCACAGTTTATCCTGAGTCTCTGCCACTCTCCTCGCACAGTTTTATTCTGAAGCTCCGCCACTGTCCTCATGCTGTTTTATACTAAGTCCCTGACACTCTCCTCACGGTGTTTTATACTGAGTCTCCGCCACGCTCCTCACACTGTTTATCCTGAGTCTCTGCCAATCTCCACATGCAGTTTTATACTGAGTCTCCGCCACTCTCCTCGCTCCATTTTTTAGGGAGACTCTGCTGCTCGCCTCACGCTGTTTTATACTGAGTCTCCACCACGCTCCTCATACTGTTTATCCTGAGTCTGTGCCACTCTCCACATGCAGTTTTATACTGAGTCTCTGCCACTCTCCTCGCTCCATTTTTTTAGGGAGTCTCTGCCACTCTACTCACACTGTTTTATAATGAGTCTGTGCCACTTTACTCACACTGTTTAATAGGGAGTCTCCGTCAATCTCCTCGCACTGTTTTATACTGAGTCTCAGCCACTCTCCTCATACTGTTTGAAGCTGAATCTCTGCTACTCTCCTCACACTGACTGGCTCTCCTTCACTCCCCCTATGCTATTTAATCGTGAGCCTCCGCCACCCTCCTCACATTGTTTTATACTAAGTCCCTGCCACTCTCCTTGCGCTGTTTTATACTGAGTCTCCGCCACTCACCTTGCACTGTTTTATATTGAGTCTCTGGCTCTCTCCTCATGCTGTTGTATGCTGAGTCTCTTTAATCTCCTCGCACTGTTTTTTTTTTATGCTGTGTCACTCTCCTCATGCTGTTTTATACTAAGTCCCTGCCACTCTTCTCACACTCTTTTATTCTGATGCTCTGCTACTCCCCTCATGCTGTTTTATACTAAGTCCCTGCCACACTCCTCACGCAGTTTTATATTGAGTTCCCGCCACTCTCCTCGCGCTGTTTTCTACTGAGTCTCCACCACTCTCCTGAAGCTGTTTTATATTGAGTCTCCGCCACTTTCCTCACACTGCTTTGTACTGAGTCCCTGTCACTCTCCTCACATTGTATTATTACTGAGTCTCTACCATTCTCTTCGTGCTGTTTTATACTGAGTCTCCGTCACTCTCCTGCTGCTGTTTTATACTGAGTTTCTGCCATTCTACTTACACTGTTTTATAGTGAGTCTCTGCCAATCTCCTCGCACTGCTTCATACTGAGTCTTTGCCATTCTCCTCGTGCTTTTTTATATTGAGTCTCTGTCACTCTCCTGTCACTCTATTATTCTTATGCTTCACCACTCTGCTCGTGTTGTTTTATGCTAAGTCCCTGCCAGTCTCCTCCTGCTGTTTTGTACTGAGTCTCCGCCACTCTCCTCACACTGTTTCATACTGGGTCTCAGTTACTCTTCTTGCGCTGTTTTATACTGAGTCTCTGTCACTCTCTTCACACTGTTTCATGCTGAATCTCTGCCACTCCACTCACACTGTTTTATAGTGAATCTTGGTTAATCTCCTTTCACTGTTTTATTCTGATGCTCCACCACTCTCCTCAAGCTGTTTTAAACTAAGTCTCTGTCACTGTCCTCGTGCTGTTTTATATTGAATCTCTGCCACTCTCCTCGCACTGTTTTAAACTAAGTCTCTGTCACTGTCCTTGTGCTGTTTTATATTGAATCTCTGCCACTCTCCTCAAGCTGTTTTAAACTAAGTCTCTGTCACTGTCCTCGTGCTGTTTTATATTGAATCTCTGCCACTCTCCTCGCACTGTTTCAAACTAAGTCTCTGTCACTGTCCTCGTGCTGTTTTATATTGAATCTCTGCCACTCTCCTCGCACTGTTTTAAACTAAGTCTCTGTCACTGTCCTCGTGCTGTTTTATATTGAATCTCTGCCACTCTCCTCGCACTGTTTTAAACTAAGTCTCTGTCACTGTCCTCGTGCTGTTTTATATTGAATCTCTGCCACTCTCCTCGCACTGTTTTATCCGGAAGCTCCGCCACTCTCCTTGTGCTCTTTTATCCTAAGTTCCTGCCACTCTCCTCACGCAGTTTTATATTGCGTTCCCGCCACTCTCCTCGTGCTGTTTTCTACTGAGTCTCTGCCACTCTCCTGAAGCTGTTTTATATTGAGTCTCCGCCACTTGCCTTACACTGTTTTATACTGAGTATCTGTCACTCTCCTCACGCTGCTTTATACTGAGTCACTGTCACTCTCCTCACATTGTATTATATTGAGTCTCTACCATTCTCTTCGTGCTGTTTTATACTGAGTCTCTGTCACTCTCCTGCCGCTGTTTTATACTGAGTATCTGCCACTCTTCTCACACTGTTTTATAGTGAGTCTCTGCCAATCTCCTTGCACTCTTTTATACTGAGTCTCAGCCACTCTACTCACATTCTTTTATACTGAGTTTCTGCCATTCTACTCACACTGTTTTATCGTGAATCTCTGCCAATCTCCTCGCACTGCTTCATACTGAGTCTCCGTCACTCTCCTGACACTCTTTTATTCTTATGCTTCGCCACTCTCCTCACGTTGTTTTATACTAAGTCCCTGCCACTCTCCTCCTGCTGTTTTGTACTGAGTCTCCGCCACTCTCCTCACACTGTTTTATACTGGGTCTGAGTTACTCTTCTTGCGCTGTTTTATACCGAGTCTCTGCCACTTGCCTCACACTGTTTCATGCTGAATCTCTGCCACTCTACTCACACTGTTTTATAGTGAGTCTTGGTCAATCTCCTTTCACTGTTTTATTCTGACACTCTGCCACTCTCCTCAAGCTGTTTTATATTGAATCGCCGCCACTGTCCTCGCACTGTTTTATATTGAGTCTCCGCCACTCGCCTTGCACTGTTTTATACTTGGTCTCCGCTACTTTCCTTGTGCTGTTTTATACTTGGTCTCCATCACTCTCCCCAATGCTGTTTAATAGGGAGTCTCCGCCACCCTATCACACAGTTTCATACTGAGTCACCACCACTCTACTCACGCTGTTTATCCTGAGTCTCTGCCACTCTCTGCACACAGTTTTATTCTGAAGCTCCACCACTGTCCTCACGCTGTTTTATACTAAGTCCCTGACACTCTCCACATGCAGTTTTGTACTGAGTCTCTGTCACTCTCCTTGCTCCATTTTTTTCAGGAGTCTCTGCCACTCTGCTCACGCTGTTTTATAGTAAGTCTGTGCCACTTTACTCACACTGTTTAATAGGGAGTCTCCGCCAATCTCCTCGCACTGTTTTACACTGAATCTCAGCCACTCTCCTGGCGCTGTTTTCTACAGAGTCTCCGTCACTCTTCTGAAGCTGTTTTATATTGAGTCTCCGCCACTTGCCTTACACTGTTTTATACTGAGTCTCTGCCACTCTCCTCACACTGCTTTATACTGAGTCTCTACCATCCTCTTCGTGTTGTTTTATACTAAGTCTCCATCACTCTCCTGCCACTGTTTCATACTGAGATTCTGCCACTCTACTCACACTGTTTTATATTGAGTTTCTGCCACTCTACTCACACTGTTTTACAGTGAGTCTCTGCCAATCTCCTCGCACTCTTTTATACTGAATCTCAGCCACTGTCCTCAGATTCTTTCATACTTAGTTTCTGCCAATCTACTCACACTGTTTTATCGTGAGTCTCTGCCAATCTCCTCGCCCTGCTTCATACTGAGTCTTTGCCACTCTCCTCGTGCTGTTTTATACTGAGTCTCCATCACTCTCCTGCTGCTCTTTTATTCTTACACTTTGCCACTCTCCTCGTGTTGTTTTATACTAAGTCCCTGCCACTCTCCTCCTGCTGTTTTGTACTGAGTCTCTGCCACTCTCCTCACACTGTTTTATACTAGATCTCAGTTATTCTTCTTGCGCTGTTTTATACTGAGTCTCTGTCACTCGCCTCACACTGTTTCATGCTGAATCTCTGTCACTCTCCTCACACTGTTTTATACTGAGCCTCTGTCACTCTCCTCGTGCTGTTTTATACTGCATCTCTGCCACTCTGCCTGTGATGTTTTATACTCAGTTTCCACCGCTCTCCCCGCGTTGTTTTATACTAATGCTCTGCCACTCTCCTTGCACTGTTTTATTCTGAAGCTCCGCCACTCTCATTGAGCTGTTATATACTGAGCCTCCGCCACTCTCCTGAAGCTATTTTTTATTGAATCTCCGCCACTTCCATTGCACTGTTTTATACTGAGTCTCCGTCAGTCTCCTGCCGCTGTTTTATACTGAATCTCTGCCACTCTACTCACACTGTTTTATAGTGAGTCTCTGCCAATCTCCTCGCACTCTTTTATACTGAGCCTCTGCCACTCTACTCACACTGTTTTATCATGAGTCTCTGCCAATCTCCTCGCACTGCTTTATACTGAGTCTTTGCCATTCTCCTCATGCTGTTTTATACTGAGTCTCTGCCACTCTCCTCGCCATGTTTTATACTGTGTCCCCACCACTCTCCTCACGCTGTTTTATACTGGGTCTCCGCCCCTCTCCTTGTGATGTTTTATACCGTTTAAAACTGAGCATTTAGAAAAGGTTTACAAGAATGGTTCCAGGGATGAGGAACTTCAGTTACGTGGACAGATTAGAGAACAGGTGACAGTTCCCCATTAAGAAGCGAAGGTTGACAAGAGATTGGATGGAGGTATTCAAAACCTTAGGGGTCCAGACAGCGTAGATAGAGTGAACTTCTCTTTGGTGGAAGGGTCAAGAACCAAAGGATAATTATTTAAGGTGGTTGGCAAAAGAACCAAATATGACATGAGAAAAAATTTTTTACACAGCCTCTGGTTGGGATCAGGAATTCACTGCCTAAGAGTATGGTGGAGCCAGATTCAATTGTGGTTTTGTAAAGGGAATTGGGTAATTATCTAATAGTAAATTTTTCAGGGGTGTTTGGAAAAGGCAGGGATGTGGGACTGGCTAAGCTGCTCTTGCACAGAGCCAGCATAAATGACTACCTTCTGTGCTCTCCTCTGTTGCCTAGCTCAGGGCTCACTTGGTTCCACTCTTACCTATCCAATCATAGCCACTCCATCTCCAGCACTGGCTACTCTCCCTCCCCACCTTCTCCCAATTACCTCTGGAGTCCCCTGAGGAGTTATCTTAGGCGTGTGTCTTCTTCCTTGACTACATGGTGCCCTTGGTGACATAATGAGGATTAAATGAGCAGGCAAAAATTGAGTAAAAATTTGGCAGATGGTCCATAAAGTGGGAAAATGTAAGGTTATCCACTTTGGTGGGAAGAATAGAAAAGCATAATATTAGTTAAATGAAGAGAGACTGCAGAATGCTGCGGTACAGAGAGATCTGGACGTCCTTGCACGTGAATCAGAAGAAGCTGGCATGCAGATACAGCAAGTAATTAGGAAGGCAAATGGAATGTTGGCCTTTATTGCAAGGGGAATGGGGTATAAAAGCAGAGAAGTCTTGCTACAACTATACAGGGCATTGGTGAGACCATACCTAGAGTACTGTGTACAGTTTGGTCTCCTTACGCACATACGAACATGCGAAATAAGAGCAGATGTAATCCATTTGGACCCTCGAGCCTGCTCTGCCATTCATTAAGATAATGGCTGAACAGTTTGTGTTTTGAATTCCACATTCCCATCTACCTCCAATAACCTTTGATTCCCTTGCCTAACAAGAATCTATCTACCTCTGCCTTAAAAATATTCAATGAACCTGCCTCCACCACCTTCTGAGGCAGAGAGTTCCAAAGTCGCACAACCCTCTGAGAGAAAAAAAAATTCTCCTCATCACCGTCCTAAAAGGGCAACCACTAATTTTAAAACAGTGCCCCCTAGTTCTGGACTCACCCACAAGAGGAAACATCCTTTCCACGTCCACCTTGTCAAGGCCATTCAGGATTTTGTACACTTCAATCAAATTACCCTTCACTCTTCTAAACCCCAGTGGAAACAGACCCAGTCTGTCCATCCTTTCCTCATAAGACTCATTCCAGGTATCAATCTAGTTAACCTCCTCTGAACCGCCTCCAATGTATTTGCATCCTTCCTTAAATAAGAAGACCAAAATTACACACACTATTTGAGGTGCGGTCTCACCAGTGCCCTGAATAACTGAAGCATAACATCCTTACTTTTATGTTCAACCCCTCTCGTAATAAAGGATAGCATTCCATTAGCCTTAATTACTTGCTATACCTGCATACTAACTTTTTGTGACTCATGTACTAGAACACCAAGATCCCTCTGCACTTCAGAATTATGCAGCTGTTCTCCATTTAAGTAATACTCTGCTTTTTTGTGCTTCTTGCCAAAGTGAACAACTTCACATTTTCCCACATTAAACTCCATTTGCCAGATCTTTGCCACTCACTCAACCTATCTATATCCATCTGCAACCTTCTCATGTCCTCTTCACAACATACTTTCCTTCCTTTGTGTCATCTGCAAATTTAGCTACCATGTCATCGCTCTCCTCAGCTAAGTCATTGATGTAAAAATTTATTGATGTAAAAAGTTGAGGCCCCAGTACAGACCTCTGTGGGACTCCACCCGTCACTAATCCGAAAAAGATCTATTTTTGCATACTCTGCTTTCTACCAGGCAGCCAATCTACTATCCATGCTAATATGTTACCCCCTACACCATGTGCTCTTATTTTCTGTAATAATCTTTGATGCGGCACCTTATCAAATGCCTTCTGGAAATCCAAGTACAGTACATCTACAGGCTCCCCTTTATCCACAGTGCATGTTATTGCTCCAAAAAACTCCAATAAATTTGTCAAATATGATTTCCCTTTCGTAAAATCATGTTGATTTTATCTGATCATACTATGATTTTCTAAGTGCATTAAGACTTCCTTAATAAGAGATTCCAGTTGTTGTCCAACAACTAATGTCAGGTGAGCTGGCCTTAGTTCCCTCTTTCCTCTCTCCAACCTTTCTTGACTCGTGGAATTACATTTTCTAACTTTTAATCTGCTGGGATTGCTCTAGAATCTAGGGAATCCTGTAAAATCATAACCAGCACAATCACTATCTCTGTAGCTACCTCTTTGGAACTCTTGATGTAGGCTATCAGCTCCTGCAGACCTGTTGATAATTCAATCTTCAGCGATGAAGTCAAAAACAAAATATTTGTTCATTTTCTCTTCTATTTCCTCATTACTCATGATAATTACTCCTGCCTCTGTCTATAAGGGTCTAATGTTTATTTTAGCTACTCTCTTCCTTTTTATATCATTGTTCTTATAATCTTTTTATATTCCTAGCTAGTTTTCTGTTTTTTCCCCTTTTTAATCAACTTTTTGGTGGCCCTTTGTTAGTTTCTAAAAACCTCCCAATCCTCAGCATTACTACCATTTTTTGCCACATTATGAAACCCTTGTTTTAATCTATACTATCCTGAACCCATGGATGGATCCTGTTTGCTGAGTTTTTGTTTTTCGATGGAATGTATTTTTGTTCAACATTTTGAATTGTTTCTTTATTTATTGCCATAGCTTTTAGTCTGCTTACCCAATTAATCTCTGTCAGGTCTCCCCTCATACCTATGTAATTGGTTTTGTTTAAGTTTAAGATTCTTCTTTGAGACTGGATTATGGAGCTTTCAAACTTAATACGGAATTCAGTTGTATTATGATCATTTTTTTCTCCTATGGCCACCTGAAGTCTGTTCCTATTGTTTTGTGCCATCTGAAATGATGCCCTGTATGCTCAAGTGCAGATCATTAATATTTATGAAAAATAGCAGCGCTCTTAATACCGATCCCTGAGCACACCACTGTATACTTCCACCAGTCTGAAAAACAAATGTTTATCATGACTCTCTGCTCTCTGTCCCTTCGTCACTTTCACATCCATGCTGCCCATTAAGAAGCATTTTCTGCCAATGTGATCAAATAGAAACCTTGTTGTGCAGAAAAGAACATACAGACCTGCAGTGTTAGAAAGATGAAAGTTTCTTGCATATGTCTGGAGAAAGTCTTTACAATGTTTAGCTGGAGGGGGAAGGGTATGTCTTATGTGAAATGTACCCCTAAATCTTAGCTTCATATTTATTATACTCATTTATTAATTTGTTACAGATATGGTTGAGCTGATGTTAATGCAAAATGCCCAGATGCATCAGATAATTATGCATAATATGATGTTGAAGGCATTACCTCCAATGGCATTCTGCCAGCCTGGCAGTTCTGCAAGCCCTGTGGTCTCTCATGGACAGGTAAGAAAATTCTGCTGACAAACCAGTTTGCCATTAATCTCATTTCCTGTCCTCTCTGGGCTGTGAATCTTCCTCAACACGCACCACCTATCATCCATGGAATCACCTGATCCATGGACCTCCAGTACTGATCACCTGTCACCCATAAATTTATTTGGATTGTGGACCTCCTGCAATATTCACCACCTATTATTCCTCAGACTGCATGTGCTATGGACCTTCCTAAGAACATTTCACCTTTTGGGCTGTGGACCACCCTCAGGACTGAGTACCTGTCACCATGGGATCGCCTGTGCCATGGATCTCCCTTGGTACTGACCACCTGTCATTCATGGGGCAACTTAGTTGTGGTCCTCCCTCAGAACTGACCACAAATCATCCAGGTAGGCCTAGGCCATGGATTTCCTGCATTATATCTGGAACTATTATATTTGGAATATTGTGGATATCTCCATACTGAACAACAACAGATGCTTCGATTTTATAAAACAACATAGGTACTGAAAATGATAAGAGGGTAGGACATTCCTTAAGTTTTTCCAGCCACTTCTGCCTATCCTCTTGTTTGCCACAGCATAAATTCTACGCGAAAGTTAAGTACAGATTTTATAAATTAATTAGAATGTGGCCAGCATCATTATAAATTTGCACTGAAGCCATCATCTGAGTATTCAAACTGTTCCATCAGTCTGTGTCTTGCAGTCACTGACTATCTCTCAGATGAGAATTGACCATTGTGTATGAGATACTGTAATAAACAGAAAGGGGAACATTGTCTGATGAAATCCATGACATTGTTGATGAAAATCAGGCTTTTGGAGGGAAAACACACTTTTCAGATTGGCTGATCTGAATACATATTTGTCATTTCGGTCACTGATCCTATTCAACAACTGTGCCACAAGAGGCCAGATGTCATGCATTGTTTAAGGATCTGGAGCGACCAACAGTGACTACTGTACCGAATGCCAAGCATCAAGCATTCCCCCACTTTCTGAAATCATCAGGTTGAAACCATCACCAGCTTGCTGAGGCAAATGTAGTGAGCAGTTAACAGAGATTAGACATGTGAATTCTTTCCTACAACCTTTAAAATTTTAAAATAAAATTCTCATTAACTTTCTCCAACAACTTTTCTCTCTCTCCTTTTGGGTGTACTGGCTATCTATTGCACCTCAAAGCATTGGCAGTCAGTGTCATCATGCCATTAGGTTGTAAAGGACACCACAGTCAATTCTGATCTTGACCTCAATCAATACCTGCAAACACAAGTGCTTTCAGCAGAGTTCAGTAATAGTGCTCAGGAGTTGTGAGATTTCTCCCACCTGTATCTAGTAGCTAAAGTTGACTTGCCGCTGCCCCAGCTGAGATCAGTTTGTGAATTTCCTTCTTATCAGCTGTTCACTAAAGAAATTTGCTGACTTAGGGGAGCAGGATTCCTTTTTCGAAAGAGGAATGACAATGATGTTGGAAGGAAATGTGGCTGTTTTTTTAATCCTTTAAGTCTCTGAACCACATGCACGTTGGAAATAATCTTGAACTTCTACCCCTGGAAATCTCAAACCAATGACAAGATCTTTTCTTATTTTGAATGGAGGTGAGCTTTCCTGACTTCCCTAACATTCCCCATGCACTGAAGTGTTTCAAAATGCTGTTGCACGGATCTGAGGTTGTGAGCTGTTGGAAGTGCTGAAGCTGTTTGGGTGACTGATGACGTTCAGCATTAAACCTGACCTGCATGGTCTCAGTCCAAACAATGTGGATGGAGACACCAGTATGCAACATAAATATCCTGTTGCACAGCCAATCCCATGCTTTGTATTTACTTTCAAGGTAACAATGAGAGAATGCTTGGATATAAACCAAGTGGGTAGTTAGATATGCCAAGTTGTACTTTAATTAAGGAGATCCAGTTAGTTGCAGATACTGTTACAAGGTCCTACTGGGTCAGAATTTCATGTTTCTTACAAACAGAATTCCTTGAACAATTTAAGCTTCAGTACCTTTTAATTCACAGAACACATATGTCTCTCAACTCTTCAACTCCCATCCTCTTTCAGGCCTACCTCTCTTGAACCTCCTCTTTTATGTTTAGCTGGCAGGGGAAAGTCTCCTCCCTTTCCGGGGGCAATTATTTTGAAGGAGCCATACCCATCCTCTGGGATCAAGGGCATCATCAACCTGTGGCTGACACACTGACCCTCACCCTAGGTGAACGCTAGCAAGCAAGGTGACAAATCCAACATGGGGGTGGTGACGGCAGTGGTCAGTGCCAATGTCCTGCAAAAGAGGACCGCCACCCAGTGCCAAAAGAGGCTAAATGGTATCATCCATTCTGTCACTGTGTAAGTCACTTTTCTCATCACTTTCAACTCACAGAGTCACAAACCCATCACACATCCATAGGGATCTCACACCACAAGGGACAACACCACTAACTCTCACACACACCCTCATACCTCCATCAGGCTCATATCCTCTCGAGCGCATGGCCTCATCCCATCCATGGTTCCGCTCACCACACAAACATTCCATGCAATGCCATGCATACTGCTCCATCTCCATCTGCTTTCATGCAGGTGAAGCTGACTCACAGCAGCAGGGAGAGCTCCCAGACTGGTGTGGAGTGGCCCACATTGAACCCCTCACTCACTTTGAGAAGCGTGCCATTGTGCTGACTGGTGAGGATGTGGACTGTGCCTGTGGCGACGACGAGGTCAATGGTGAATACACACGTGAAGATCCTGCACCACATCATCCCTCTCTCAACGCAAATGTGAGTGCTCTCTCTCCTGTTTTTGACTCTGCTGCCATGCACTAATTATCTCTACTTTGGTTCACAGAAAGCTCTGCCAAGCGACTGACGCCCTCAGCCAGCCAGTCCCTCAGCTCCATCCACATCCTCACCGCCATCAAAGAGGACACCTTGAAGAGCTGGAAATAAGCAGCACGGAAGACCCATCACAGCACTTACGCACACCCTGCACCAATGCAGAGACACACACCTTGGTGGGACCTAGGTCTAGAGCAGGCTCAGGTTCACAATCTGGTGGTAACTGCACAGGCACGAGTCCGTAGCAGGAGGAGGCAGGTTCAGCCGAGCTCCCCAGCACTTGGAGGACTACTGTGGAAGATCTGAGGTCTGAGTCAGATGATGAGCCTCTGGATTTGGCCTTCCAACTCATCATGAAGAGTCAGCAGAAGGCAGGGGAACATCATGCAGAGCTGTTGGAAGCCCTCAACTGAGTGGCACGTGAGTTGGAGGAGTGCATCCGCCTGCTCTCTGATGAAGTGGTGTCCACGTGTGCATATGGAGGTCTCCATGGGAAGGATGGCGGATGCCATGGGGTCCCTGGTCCAGCAGAGCGCAGGGATGTGCGCAGACCTGCACTCCATCACGGTCACCATGGGTGACTTCCTGCAGTGGGAACAGGAGAGAGAAACAGGGCACCTCAATGTTCCTCCAGGTGTTCCTTCCCACAAGGAGTCAGGCTGGGGCCCTGGGGCACCCGGAGGGAGGAAGAGCGGCAGCTGGACAGCCCTGGGTCATCCACTCAGGAATCTCAGAGGTTGCCCTCTCCCTTCAAGTCCCCTTTGCCTATGACCCTCTCAACCTCATCCTCCGTCACTGCAGAGGGAGCAGTTGGCCCACAGAAGGACAGCCAAAGCAAGCTGGGGCCCCCAAGGCCTCAGCTCTCCAGAGGATCCATGCCGAAGTCATCAGAGGCAACCATTGCACCGGCGGTCTCCACCTCTTCTGCGGATGTCAGGGCAGCACCTAGAATTGTTAAGCATAGAAAAGTTAAGAAATTCGGATCACAGTTGGTTGCACGGGTGAACACACTTTATCATTTTATAATCTGAAAATATATTCTCTTTCACTGAATAATGTGTAATGGTGTCTTTCAGCTTCATTGACAGGCTTCACAAGTCCTCCCATTGCATCTCCCCCACTAGCAGTACAGCTGCAAGTAGCCAGCCCACGAGTGATTCTGGAGGGAGAAGTGTGTGTGTGTGTGGGGCAGGGCCTTTCGGCGTCTCGTGCAAGCACTCTCTCAGGCATGCGGATCCTTCCTCCATCACACTCATCTCAATGTCCTGAGCATTTTCAATGGTGCCTGCTGGGGTTCACTTTCATCTGAGCACACCTGCATTTCTGCACACCCACTCCTATGCAGCATCTGTTCCCGCCCAACACGAGTCTCCTCTCACTTTCGGTTTTAGAAGCATGGTGCATGTAACATTTGCCTTTAGCTCCCCCGTCCTTTCCCCTCTCCCAGTCACCCATGTCCTTTCCTCCATCACTGTTAACCATCCTGGCATCACATTCCACCACCCCACGGTCACCTACCAGCCAAAGCCCTTTTGGGGATGTCCAGATAAACATGCACATTCCCTACCTTCCCGAAAATCCCACCCCCATCCATAATTGACCTCCCTGATCTCCTCCTTCCCACCCCCAGGGTTCGTGTCTGCCTCCGAGTCCCCACCAACCACCCTTGCCATCCCTTCTACCGATACCGTTGCACCCTCACTTTCCCTACCAGCTCACTCTGCCCTCTCTCGTTCTCACCATTCTTTCTTACCATGCCCACCCTCAGTTCGCAATCATTGACTCCATAGACGTCTCCCTTGCACATTCACCTGGACATCCTGCCCCTTACACCTTCCCCATTTTGGACTCCGTCCCCTTCCTTATTCCTTCCCTCTTCCTTAGTCCTCCCTCTCCCCTTCCTTACACCTTCCTCACTCTTTCCTCCACCCTCACTCTTTCCTCCACCCTCACTCCTTCCTCCACCCTCACTCCTTCCTCCCCCCCCGCCACCACACTTGTCAAGATGTGTTCTAAACTGACGTATTTTCCCACTGATGTGAGTGGTAAATTTGATGTGGGGAAATGGGCTTATAATGATATGCAAATGTATAACAATGAGGTTCTCGACATGTGGCGGCAGGAAACACGGCCCACCATTGACGGGCGGAGTGGACGATTGCGAACTGGTTTCACGACATTGTGAAACCTATTTTTTGCCTTCCTGTCATATTGTCCGCTCACACCTACTATAACACCCGACGCCAGTGGGCATGGAAAATTCCGCCCTTGGTCTACCTGAGGCTTCACCACTGTCATGACTCACTGGGCATATTGCGCTGTCATGTCAAGCCTCACTGTTCCCTGAGCCGCGACAAATGTGAAAAGTTTGACCAAACCACCAGGTTGCCCCAATTCTACCCAACTGTTCAATTTAGGTTAACAGGATACGAGCACCAGGTTTGTAAACTTAATAAGTAAATAACTGTTTATTGAACAAACTGTCTTTAACCAGTGGCAAAAGAAATATGAACTGCTAATTTCTAACTCTATAACCTAAACTCTACCCCTTCTTAAATCCCTATACACACACATAAAAGACACACAAAAATATGGATTTTAAGGGTGGTATAAAACAGTTCAATAACACCAATTCCGGAGTACAGGATTCGATGGGTTGATTTTGATCAATGTCTTCCGATGTCTTTCAGTTGTTGTTGGTGACACAAAATGGTCTTCTAGCACTTGCAGTCTTTAGTTCACTGGTTAAGCACTTGCCTTTCAATGTCTTTAACAGTGATTTTCCCCTTTGCCTCTTGATAGGGGTTTTCAGAGAGAGAGCAAGTGATAAGAGATATGAGGGGAAAAAGTCAGCTAGCTATTATTGTGGAGTTACTGGAATCTTCCACACACAGGAGAGAGAGGTTTTAGGTCTTGTTCCTTTCAGGCTAGGAGCTACTCAGCTGCACTGCTCTCACACAAAACCTGGTCATCTGGTTAGGAGCCAATTAAAACATTGTTGCCAGGCAGCTACCTTGATCCAGGACTCCTTTCTGGCACCATCCTGTCTTTCATGGCACACTGTTCCAGGACTGCAACATTGTATATATATCTCATCCTGTTTCAGTAGACATGTCTTTCAAGCTGCAGTCATTGTACTTTTAATCCACAGTCCAACAGAAATAAAAAGGTATGTTCCTTACACCATTCCATCCCCTATAGTATACCTGGGGTAATTGGTCTCTTAAAACCCAATGTGGCACTTCTCTGGATTTATCATGAGCCCATATAGCCGTAGGCTATCTAATACAGCATCTACTTCAAGTAAGTGTGCCCTAGAGTCATTATGGCACAGAGGAGATCTTTGACGAATCGGGACCATGCTGGGTCTCTGTAGAGAAATCTGTCCCATTCAATCCTATTCCCCTGACTCCGCAAAGCCTGTCCACCATCTGCAAGCCAGAAGTGTGATAGAATTGTCCTATATAATGGGAACAGCTTTGCTTTATCTACCTTATAAAAACCTGTTGTACAACTGTATCAAATCTTCCCTCAATCTCTTTTGCTCCAAGGAGAAAAACCCCACCTTCTCCACCTAATTTGTAGGTAAAATCCCTCATCCCTGGAACCATTCTGGTACATATCCTCTGCACCTTCTCAAGGACCTTCACATTCTTAGTAAAGTATGGAAACAAGAACTGGACCACAATGCTAGTTGTGGCCTAACCAGAACTTTATAAAGGCTCAGGATAACTTATTTGCTTTTGTACTCAATACCTCTATTTATGAAGCCCATGATTCCATATGCTTTGCTAACTACTCACTCACTGTGTCCTTGTACGTTCAAAGATTTATGCCCATGAATCTCTGATTCTTCTGTCCCTGCACACTCTTCAGGATTCTGCCATTAAGTTTATATTGCCCCTCCCTAACCCTTATGCCAAAATGCAACACTTCATACTTTCTGTATTGAATTTCATTTACCACTCGCCTGCCCATTCTGCTAGCCTACCTATGCTCCTTTGCAATCAATTGGTATCATCCTCACAATTTGCCATACCTCCAAGTTTGGTATCACTGGCAAAATTTTAAATTTTACCCTGTATTCCAATATCCAAATCACTCATATATATCAAAAAGAGACTTACACTAATGTTCGGGGAACACCACGGTCTACCATCCACCAGTCTGATAATCAGCCATCTGCCATGACTCCATGTTTTCTGTCCTTAAGCCAATTTTTTATCCAAGCTGACACTGACTCTCCTATTCCATGAGTTTCAATGTTGTAAATCAGCCTTTCATGGGGTACTTTGTCAGAAACTTTCTTTCATATAGACAACATCCGTTGCATTCTCTTCTTCAATCTTCTCTGTTACTTCATCAAAAAATCAATCAGATTAGTCAAGCAAGATGCATTGCAACATCTCACTAAGGCTCCTTTTTCAGCACGTTCCAAACCTGCAAACTCTACCATTTGGAATGACAAAGGGGCAGATGCATGGGAACACCACAGCCTGCAAGTTCTCCTCCAACCCACTCATTATCCTGACTTGGAACTGCATTGCTATTCCTTCACTGTCACTGGGTCAAAATCATGAAACTCCCTCCCTAACAGCACTATAGGTCTACCTATACCACATGGACTGCAGCAATTCAAGAAGATGGCTCACCGCCTTCTCAAGGGCAGTTAAGGTTGGGCAACAAATGCTGGCCTTGCCAGTGATGCCCCTATCCCATGAAAGAATAAAACAAAATCTTGCTTACCAGGGACAAAGATGGTGTGAGAAATAGAAATGTTGCACTGGTGCAGAAAGGAACACATTTTTGTGATTGAAGCTAAGGGACATTATTGGGGTAGAGCAGAGAAGGAATTTAGCTTGTAATCTGTGTGTTGCACTCAAGCTGGAAGTGTTTGATGTGGTTGAAATGGAAATTATTTCATTCCCCAGCACTAACATCGACTCACCTTGTACAGAAATGTCACACACAATAAATGAGAGTCAATAGAAAAGAAGTGTGGCTGAATGAAGACCTGTGAGTGTAATGTTACTCAGTGCCAACTGAAATTCTGTTTATCAAACTGTTACATATTTTCTGTAAAAAAAACAATTTAAGTAAAAGCAAAGAACTGATGTGAATAGAATTATATGTTCATGTTTAGACTCTTTTTATTCCAGCATGTAATGCAGAACTAACATAACCTTTACAGGCCAGAAATATATTAACTTCATTTGGCAATTGCAACTTAACATCAAATAAGCGTGGCACTGCCTTCACTCTGTAAATGGTGTGCAGTATGTTCTCAGACTGATGAGTTACCTTCTTCCTAAACTGCAGGATATTCAGTCAGCAGTGCCATTTATAGTGAAAGCTGAGAAGCCTCGTCCATCTTCAGTGCACCATCATCATCACTACTCTGCCCAGGGGCAATCCACAGCACATCCACCTCCCCTCCCACCAATAGGACAGCCATTGTGGCCATCTATGCTACCTTCAAACCCAATGGCACAGCACAGCAACCTCCAGCCTTCAGTTCAGCACCTGATGGGCCCGACAGTGACGCTCCCTGCCTTGCAAACGTGAGTTATCAGGAGAATAACATCCATGGTTTTTAAATTATCTTCTAAATGTTCCTTTCCTACACACCTGAGTTTTTTTTATTGCTGTCTAATATCTATCTGCATGGCATGCTGCAGACATTGACCCTGTAATTCTCTGAGCTTCTCCCTGTAATTGCGCAGATACTTTAGTGGGAGGCCAGCAGAGCAACCCAGGGTAAATGGTACTGATGGCAAGAAATGAGTGTTTCCTATGCACTACAGCAGGCAATTTGTGGATCGCCATGGTTTTCCAGCAAAACCCTCAATGTTCTGGACCAGGGGGAGGCAGGTTTGGATAAGAGTGGGGAGGGGTGTTAAAGAGCTGCAAAGTGGCTTTAGGTCGTGAACCTGACACGATCCCACCCAGCTAGGTTTGCAGGTGGGTGGGGAACCCCCTTTGCAGCTGATAAATTAGTCATCAAAATATGAAAAGAGGCAGCTGACTCAGGTTTTAACCCAGCATTCTGGCTTTGTCAGCCAGGACATGGGTTTCCTGAGCTCCGTAGAGATTGCCAGGGACAATGAGGAATGCCGCTTCAGTGAAACTGACAGGTTCAGAAGCCTTCAAACAGTGAAACTGAATTGCTGCAGCAATGACTAGGTGAGAGGATGCTTTTCATAGCAGTTCTTATTAGAGTGTGCTCTGACTGCTTGACAGGTGATCTCCAACTTCTTGGAAGTTTTTTGTTATTCTTTCATGGGACGTGAGCATCGTTGGCAAAGTCAGAATTTATTGCCCACCCCTAACTGCCCTTGAGGAGGTGGTGAGCTGTCTTCTTGAACTGCTGCTGTCCATATTGTGTAGGTACACCCACAGTAATATTAAGGAGTTCAAGATTTTTGACATAGCAACAGTGAAGGAATGTGAAGTGAAGAGATATAGTTTAATGCCAAGATGGTGTGCGGCTTGGAGGGGAACATGCATCTGCTGCCTTGTTCTTCTAGGTGGTAGAAATTGCATATTTGGAAGGTGCTGTTGAAGGAGGCTTGGCGAGTTGCTGCTATGCATCTTGCATATGGGTACACACTGCTGTCACCGTGCGTCGGTGGTGGAGGGAGTGAATGTTTAAGGTGATGAATGGGGTGCTGATGGTGTTGGCTGCGTTGTCCTGGATGGTGTTGAGTTTTGCTGGAGCTGCACATGTCCAGGCAAGTGGAAAGTATTTCATCACACTCCCGACTTTGTTTTGGTTTTGTCAGGTTTTGGGGAATCAGGAGATGAATTACCCACTTCAGAATTCCTACCCTCTGACCTGCTCTTGTATTTATCTGGATGCTCCAGTTCAGTTTCTGGTCAATGATAATACCCAGGGTGCTAACGATCATAATGCCATTGAATGTCAAATGGACATGGTTAGATTTTCTCTTGTTGGAGGTGGTCATTGCCTGGCACTTAAGTGGCAAGTAACATTCATGCACACATTAGCCTAAACCTGAAAGTTGTCCAGGTCTTGCTGCATGTGGATACGGACAGTTTCAGTATCTTGGGAGTTGCGATTAGCGCTGAACATTGTGCAGTCATCTGCAAATATCTCCACTTTTGACCTCATGTTGGAAAGGAGGTCATTGATGAAGTAGCGCAAGATGATTTGAGCCTGAGGAACTCCTGCAACGATGTTCTGAGAGAATTGGCCTACAACAGCAATCTTCTTTTGTGCTAGCTGGAGAGTTTTCCCCCTGATTACCACTGACTTCAATTTTGCTTGGGCTCCTTGATGCCACAATTGGTTAAATGCTGCCATGATGTCTAGGGCAGTCATTCTTACCTCACCACTAGAAATTCGCTTTTTTGTCCATGATTGAACCAAGGCTTTAAAGAGGTCTGGAACTGAGTGGCGTTCATGCAGCCCAAACTGAGCAGGTGAGCAGATTATTGCTAAGTGTGACTTGATAGCACTGTCTAAGACATCGTCCATAATTTTGCTGATGACCAAAAGTAGACTGATAGGGCAGTAATTGTCTGGTTTTGATTTATCCTGCTTTTTGTGGACAGGACATATTTGGGAAATTTTCCAAACTTTTGGGTAGATGTCAGTGTTGTAGCTGTCCTGGAACAGCTTGGCTAGGGTACGTGGCTGGTTCTCGAGCACTTGTCTTCAATACTGTTACTGGGATGTTGTCAGGGCCCAGGTCAGTTCACCTCTCTTGCACTTCACACACCTCAGTCTGCATTTCCTTGCTGTCAGCCTTCACTGTGGCACTGGAACAGCTTATGCAGGTCTACCTTGGACCTCTGATGAAGAATTAGAGGAGCAGCACCAGAAACACCAACAGCACAGGGAAGAGCAGGAGCAATACCGGCAGCAACACCAGCTGTCTTCCCTCAGCCACATGTCATTCCATAGAATAGAGGAGATAGACACAGAGATTTTGCTTGAAAGAGGTGAGACCCCCAACACAGGGTTTACAAGCAGAGGATCAGCTCTCTCAACATGTGTGTGTGCATGAGTGCTGCAGGAGGCTCAGGCTTTCATGACATGTTGTTGCTAACATCTGCAGCCTCCAGAACAAAACTCCTTCCCAGTGGACTGGTGGGCGCGCATTGCAAGTGGTGAAGGTGTCTCTCATTGGGGGGGCTCTCCCTCACACCCCGCAACTCCAGTTCTCTGCCTCTTCCTGCTGTTCTGTGCTGCAAGGAGAGAATGCAGAGATTTGAGTGAGAGAACTGGGTTGTGTGGAGAAGAGGGAAGGACAAATACTTTTTCTGATTGGTCAGGAAACCCGGGAGCGAGATACTAATGCCCTGGTTGAGTAATGATAAAGCCCGCTTCAATGAAAAACAGGTTCCTGACCTGCTGCCAGTAGCCTTGATGCATGCAGGATTAAATTTGGCCCAAAGACTCTACTAATTGATTGAAGGATACCTGTCACTGACACCCCATCAATGAATTGAATCCTGAGATGTGCCCCTGTACAGCCTGTTTTGCTTAAGGCTGCAATCCCAGTTCCCATCAGTTTCAGGAATGATTCAATACCTTCTACCATGGAATAATGAAATGGGAATGTGGTGGGGAGTGAGGGGGTGGGGGCAGGAGGTGCCTGAGTGGTTTTTCTACATGCAGTACACACTGGAGTTATCTAACCTCCTAATAGCCTTCTCTTGCTGGAGAGCAGGAGAAGATAGAAATAGCACCAAGTTTTAGTTCAGACTTGGCAGAAAAACTGTGACTTAGTCAATTGCGTTACCAGCAGAGTGACCAAAGGTGATAAAAGTGAACTGGAGTCATTGGTGGGGAAGTGGTGGTGTGGGTGGGGAAATGGTGGTGGCCTGGGGGTTGGGGAGGGGATGACTCTGTCGCCTGCAGACCAGATCGTTTCTCACAGAACCTGCTTGATTTTCACTCCATTGAAATCAATGGGATGACATTGGATGAGTTCTACAATGGGAGGTTGATCTATTCCACTATCTTGCTGTCCAGGCACAGAGGTTGAACATTACTCCCATTAGATGTCATGGTATTTGTAGTTATGTTTTAATGCATTTTTCCGGTGTATTGGTTGTCTGTGTGCAATACTACAAATTATTCTACTACCTGAGGAGTAGCGGTGGATGTTTCAACGGTGACTGGTTAGTATCTACAACAAAACTGATAATCCTAATGCAGAGCCACGTTTACTGGAATCATTCATTGTTTTCAGAGGTAGCATCTATAGTTACTTGTGCAGAGCTTGTGGTGGCAAAGGATTGTTGCTGACATGAGTTCTGCTGAATTTCACAGCAAGATGACTGTAATTGAAGAGTCACTCCATTGCAATGTCAAGAGTGACAGTTCAATAGAGTCAGGCTATAGTAGCGGACTCTGTCTCAAAACTGTCTCTGTTTTCAAGTACAGATCACAAGGGGCACACAGCATGCTGAGCCACTGCCTTGCATCAGCTGGTTCCTCATGACCAATCCCATCCTTTCATTACTAATGCTCTGTACATCATCAAGATCTTCTAATGGAAACTGGCTAACATTGCTGGCAACTGACTAAAACCTTGGCAGTGATAGTTGGTGCTCTTTGGTTTGAGCTGCAGAGTGATTGTTTTGTTTGTTCTGGGAAGAGAGTGGATGATAATCCCATATCTGGTGCCAGCTGTCTGGGTAATTGGGCACATAAGGAGACCCTGAGTCATCTAGTGTGTGTGGCCAGGACAACAGAAACTGAAGACTAAGCAGTCCATGTCCAAATGCAGCAAGACCTGGACAATATTCTGGCTTGGGCTGACAAGTGGCAAGTAACATTCGTGCCACACAAGTGCCAGGCAATGACCATCTCTAACAAGAGAGAACCTAACCATTGCTCCTTGACAATTCAATGGCATTACCATCGCAGAATCCCCCACTATGAACATCCTGGGGGTTACCAGAAACTGAGCTGGACTAGTCATATAAATATTGTGGCCTCAAGAGCAGGTCAGAGGCTAGGCATCCTGCAACGAGTAACTCACCTCCTGACTCCCCAAAGCCTGTCTACCATCTACAAGGCACAAGTCAAGAGTGTGATGAAATACTCTCCACTTGCTTGGATGAGTGCAGCTCCAATAATATTCAAGGAGCTTGACACCATCCAGGACAAAGCATCCCACTGATTGGCACCACATCCGCAAACATTCACTCCCTCTACCACCGATGCACAGTGGCAGCAGTGTGTACAAGATGCACTGCAGAAATTCACCAAGGCTCCTTAGGCAGCACCTTCCAAACCCACAACCACTACCATCTAGAAGGACAAGGACAGCAGACACATGGGAACACCACCACCTGGAAGTCCCCCTCCAAGTTACTCACCATCCTGACTTGGAAATATATTGCTGTTCTTTCACTGTCACTGGGTCAAGATCCCGGAACTCCCTCCCTAAGCACTGTGGGTGTACCTACACCGCAGGGACTGCAGCGGTTCAAGAAGGCAGCTCACCACCAACTTCTCAAGGGTAATTAGGGATGGGCAATAAATGCTGGCCTAGCCAACGATGCCCATATCCTGCAAATGGATAAAAAAGAATCCTCTTCCAAATTCCAATCTAATTTGATGGCTACTCAACATTGTTGTGGGAGCACAGTATCTTTACAGTGCAGGAGACCATTTGGCCCATTGAGTTTGCACTGGCTCTCTGAAAGAGCATTCGACTTTTCAAGTAGCAATCCAATTTCCTTTTGAATACCTTGATTGAACCTGCCTCCACCACCCTTTCTGGAAGTTTGTTCCAGACTCCAACCACCCTCTGGGTGAAAAGCTTTTCTTCACATCACACTTACTCCTTTTGCCAATTAATTTGAATCTGTGCTCTCTAGTTCTTGATGATTTCTTGAGTGGGAACAGTTTCTCACTATTTACCCTGTCCATACCCCTCCGGATCTTGAATACCTCCATCAAGTCTCCTCTCAGCCTTCTTTTCTCCAAAGAAAACAGTCCCAACCTCTCCAATCTATCCTTATAGTTTTAGTTCTTCATCTTGGGAATCATTCTCGTGAATCTCCTCTGTACTCTCTCCAATGCCTCCACATCCTCCCTCAAGTATGGCACCCAGAACTAGACGCAGTACTCCACATGTCTTCTACAAGTTCAACATGACCTCCTTACTCTTGTACTCAATGCCCCTCTTAATAAAGCCTAAGATACTATATCTTTTATTAACTGCTCTCTCGAGATGCCCTGCCATCTTCAATGACCTATGTACACATACACCGAGGTCCCTCTGTTCCTTTATCTCCATTAGAGGCTCTCCCTTTATTTTATTCTGTCTCACCATATCTTTCCTGCCAAAACGAATCACCTCACACTTCTTTGTATTGAACTTCATCTGCCACTTGTCTGCCCAATCCACCAACATGTTTATGCCCTTTTGAAGTTCAACACTATCTTCATCACAGTTGAGAACATTTCCAATCTTCATATCATCTGCAAATTTTGAAATCATGCCCTGCACACCAAAGTCTAGGTCATTTATGTATATCAGGAAGAGCAAGGGACCCAACACTGACCCCTGAGGAACTCTACTACAAACCTTCCTCCAAACTGAAACACAACCATTTATCACTATTGTTTCCTGTCACTCAGCCAATTTCTTATCCAAGTGCCTACTTTCCCTTTTATTCCATGACCTAGAATTTTGTTCACATGTCTGTTGTGTGGCTCAAATGCCTTTTGAAAATCCATATATACCACATCAACAACATTTCCTTTATCAACCTTTTCTATTACCTCCTCAAAAAACTCCAAGTTAGTTAAACATGATTTTCCCTTGATGAATCTATGCTGGCTTTCCTTAATTATCCTGCAGTTAGCGATCTAAGTCTAAGCGATTATTGATTTTATCCCATACTATAGTTTCCAGAAGTTTTCCTAACGCTGAGGTCAAACTGACTGGCCTGTAGTTGCCAGCTTTATCCTTGCACCCCTTTTTGAACAAGGGTGTAACATTCACAGTTCTCCAGTCCTGTGTCTAAGGAAGATTTGAAGATTATCACTAGTGCATCTGCAATTTCCACTCTCACTTCCCTCAGTCCCCTTGGATGCATCTCATCCAGTCCTGGTACCTTATTTATTTTAAGTAAAGATAGCCTTTCCAACACCACTTTCCTCTCAATTATAAGCTCTTCTAGTGTACAGTTACCTCCTCTCTCACCTCGGCCTGGGTAGCATCTTCTTCTTTTGTAAAGACAGATGCAAAGTATTTATTCAACACCTCTGCTATTTCTCTAGCCGCCACATGCAAGTCCCCTTTTTGTCCCTAATCAGCCCTACTGTTTCTTTTACCACCCTTTTATTATTTACATGCTTATAGAAGACCTTGGGATTCCCTTTTATGTTCGCTGCCAACCTCTTTTCATGCTCTCTCCTTGTTTTTCTTATTAGTTTTTTAATTTCCTCTCAGGTCCTTCTATATTCAGCCTAATTCTCCATTGCATTTTCTACCTGACATCTGTCATATGTGCACTTCTTCCTTTTCATCTTCACCTCTATCCCTCTCATCATCCAGGGCGCTCTGGATTTATTTGTCCTAACTTTCCCCTTCAAGGGAATATACCTTGACATTGCCTGCAGTACTTTTTCTTTGAAGGTGATCTATTGTTCAGCGACTGTCTTTTCTGCCAACATTTGATTTCAACTCACATGACATTCTCATCCCATCGAAGCTAGCTTTTCCCCAATTAATTATCCCTGCTCTGGATTGTTCTCTGTCCTTTTCCATGATTAACCTAAACCTTATAATACAGTGGTCACTGTCGCCTAGAGGCTCTCCCACTGATATTTGATCCACTTGGGCCAACTCATTTTCCAGAACCAGATCCAGAAGTGCATGTCCTCTCATTGGACTGGAAGCATACTGCTGTATTAATTATCATGAACACATTCCAGGAACTCTCTCCTCTCTTGTCCTTTTGTACTATTCCCATCCCAGTCTATATTTGGATAATTGAAGTCCTCCATTATGATTACTCAATAACTCTTGCACCTCTCCATAATTTCTTTGCTAATGTTTCTCTGCATCCCTTCCACTAGTTGGTGGTCTATATACTATACCAATCAATGTTATTGTACCTTTCCCATTCCTTGTCTCTAGCCAGAGAGATTCTGTTCTTGACCCCTCTGGAACATCCTCTCTCTCCAGTACTGTAATACCAACTTTAACCAATATTGCCACTCAACCTGCCCCTTTTCTTCCTTTCTTGTCTCTCCTAGCCCAGGAATATTTAGCACCCAGTCCTGCCCTTCTTTGAGCCAGGTCTCTGTTATAACAATATCATAATTGCATTTGTCAACCTGTGCCTGCAGTTCACCAATCTTATTAATCACACTTCATGCATTCACATACATGCACATTAGCTCTGATTTAGGGTTTTTTACTTTCCCACTTAACCAGCATTCCAGTCATACAGCTCTTATTTGTAATAGATCTTATACAGCAGGCTGTCGGTGCCTCTAAATAACCCCCTACCCAATGTCCCATGTTTGGCAGAGTGGCAGTCAGCAGCCCTGGCTCGCTGCTGATACGCAACAAGGCATTGCTAGTGAGGCCAGCTCATTTGTATAGAAGCATACATAACACCTGGGCAATACTAAAATGCCATATTGAGGGGCTGTATTATTAATCTCTGAGTATCTAAACTACATATGTAGATATGGAAAGAACAATGTAACTATAATAATGGTTTTATTGAATTGTAGTGTGAAAATCATATGATATTTAAATAATATGGTACGTGCCACAAATTCGCCTTCATTTTGTTACTGGTTCATTCACCTTGACCACAAAAAAAAATTTCTTCCATTGTGGAAATATAGATTCATCTCCAATATGAACTACCCTTTGATTCCATGTTCAGTAATTAAATGCATGAAGTCCACAACACAGAAACCAAGTATTTTCCCAACTGGCCATTGCTGGTGTTTATGCTCCAAATGAGCCTCCTCCCATCCCTCTTTGTATAACTCTATTAGCATATCCTTTATGACTTATTTTTATGATTGGGAAACAGAGACATAAGACCAAGGTCCAGAGCATGGGACATCAGAAAGCTTCAGAAGACGAGGTAAACCAGTGAGTAGTAGTTCAGTGCTAGTTTAACTTAAATGGTACACTCTTATTTCTGTCAAAAGTTATGCATTCATGTCTCACTCCAGAGTTTGAGCACATATACCTGGAATTGAAGTGGGGATTCTCCAAGGAGAGAGCAGTTGAACCCCTGGAGAAACAGCTGTTAACACTATTTCTCCAGAGTTCATGTTGAAGTTCTGGTGGGAAAATTCCATGGAAATCCTTCTCCATGAACAAGGTTGACATTGAATATGGATGGTTTGCTGCATTGTCAGAGGTGCTGTCATTTGAATGAAAGTTTAAACAAAGGATCTATCTTCCTCCTTCAGAAGACATTAAAAATCCCATAATAATATTCAAGCACAGAAGGGAACTTATTCCTGGTCTGAACCAATAGCACCGAAGTATCAGATCATTCATCTTAATGCTATCTATGGGACTTTGCTGTGCACAAACTGGCTCCTGAATTTACCCACAAAACTGTGACTGCATATTAGAAGTAATTAAGTGAATCCCAAATACTTTGGACATCCCAAGAGTTGTGATCAGATGCTATGATGCTATAAAAACACAAATTCTTTCCTTTTTTTTTTGAAGGGAAGCAGTTGATGGAACCTACTCCCGAATGCCTCCAGGACTGTAAATGCAGAATACTACATACCTGAAGGTAAAGTTACTACGGTGGTTGCATGCTAGCATTTGTCTATTTCAGCATATTACTGCCTAATACTGTAAAGCATTTGGCGGGACTGGTGGCCCTGATATTTAGTCACTTGCTAAATGCTCTGTGATGAGTAAAAAGCCAATAAGTTAACAGTAAGGGAACACCTAGCAAGCAGGATCTATTGAATTCAAATTGAGTTTGAGAAAATTTCAATATCCACAGCCTTTTTGGAAGAAGAGAGTTCTGGATTTTTACTACCCTTTGTGTGGATTGCTTCATGAATTCATCCCTGGACGGCCTTGCTATAATTTTAAGGTTGTGACCCCTTGTTCTGGATTCCCCCACTGGAGGTAATAGTTTCTCTCTACCATACCCAATAAAATTCCTTCATCATTTTAAAAGCCTCATTTTAGATCATCCTTTAACTTTCTATATTCAAGAGAATACAAGCCAAGTTTATGTAACCCTTTCAGTCCCAATGTTATTCTGGTGAATCTGTGTTGTACCCCCTCGAAGACCAATCTTGTTCCTGACGTTCAGCATCCAGAGCTGAATGCAGTGTGCCATATGGGAATGGACCAAAGCTATATACAATTGAAGTGTTGTTTCCTCACTATCTCAATGGTAATGGAATGCAACAAAGGTTAACATTACCTTTTCTGATTAGCATTAGTACCTGTGCAATAGATTACTGCTATGCTCTGCAAATATCAGTTACCATTCCTCCAACAAGCACCTTCAAACTGCCGTTGACTGCACCGCATTGTTTCCTTTATGATGGGATTTTTGCTATGTTTGCTGCTGTCTGTCTTTCCACACCTCAAGGATTCCAGAACGTCCAAATCCCCTAAAATTGGATAATCACTTCTGAAACAATGGTTCTTGCTGGCAGTGACAAGTCCTCAGCACTTTCAAATGGAAACAGCTACAGGCTTTTTTTGACAGATACATTGAATTCAAATCAATTTTCATTTTCTGCAGAAAGATGAGCCAGACAATGTTTTGCCATGCAGGTTTCCTTCTTTCCTTAAACCCTTGGACTCCTTTAAGTGCTTTGAATTTACTTGCAGAAGTCACATTTTTTACATTAAAGGGTAAAAGTCAAGGATTTTGAACTTACCTTTATTGATAAATATCCTTTGAATAATTAAAAGCCTCCAACTGAGGCTACCCAAAAGCTCATACTGTTTAGTAATGAGTCGCACAGACTCAGAGGGTTATGACTCCAGTCTCCTACTTGTGTCGAGCTACTTGATGCCAAAAGGACAGTGGTGAAGATAGTACAGCTGATCTGTGTCCCTAAATTTATAATGTTTATCCTTGATCCCTGTCAGAATTGTAGGCTTGTCCATTTCAAGTAAAGACAAATTGAATTGGTTGGTGCGTACCCCATTTCATCTGGTTGAATAACCCGCTGGCATCTGCTCCCTTTTGCTCTTGCTGGCCACTGTCTAAGGTTGGACCAGATCGTTTGCAACCTTGACATACGATTTGATCCTGAGATGAGCTTCCAAGCTCATATTCTCTCCAAGGCCTCCTAATTCCATCTCTACAACATCATCATCCCAGGCAGTTCAGCTGATTCTGAAGCCCTCATCCATGCCTTTATTAACTCCAGAGTTTTCCTACATTACAACAGTGACTACACTTAGAATCATGGAATGGTTACAGAACAGAAAGTCATTCAGCCCATTCTGTCTGTGTTGGCTCTCTGAAAGAACAATTCATTAAGAGACAGTCTCCAGCCTCCTCCTTGTGGCCCTGAACATTCTTCTTTCTCAGATAATAATCCAATTCCCTTTTGATTGAACCTGTCTTCACCACACTCCTAATGCAGTGCATTCCATATCTTAACCACTTGCTGTGTGAAAAAGTTTTTCCTCATGTCATCATTGCCTCTTTTGCCAATTACCTTTAATCTGTGCCCTCTAATTCTTGATTGTTCTACCAATGAGAACAGTTTCTCCCAATCTTTTCTGTCTGGACCCCTCATGGTTTTGAATACCTCCATCAAATCTCCTCACAATCTTTTCTTCTCCAAGGAGAACTATCCCAACTTCTCCAATCTATGTAATTGAAGTTCCTTATCCCTGGAACCATTTTCATGAATCTTTTCTGCACTCTGTCTAATGCCGTCACATCCTTAAAGTGTGGTGCCCCAGAACTGGACACAATACTCCTATTCAGGCCAAATCAGTGTTTTATATAGGCTTAACATAACTTCCTTCAAAGGTACTTCGTTGGCTACAAAGCATTTTAAGTCATCTGGTGCTCGTGAAAAGCATGATATAAATGCAAGTCTTCTTTTTCCTAGACTTGACTATTCCAATGCACTTCTACCAATCTCCCATCTTCCATCCTCCAGAAACTCATAAAGAAACTCCACTGACTTGCACCAAGTCCTGTTCAGCCATCATCCTTGTACTCGTTGACCTACATTGTTTTCAGATCGCCCCATGGCGATCCCCCTCCCTATTTTTGCAATCTCCTTTCAGCTCTATGACTCTCTGTGATCTGCACGCTCAAACATTTCTGGTCTGTTAATCTGTGTTTAATTAGCGGCCTTACCTTTAGCTGCCTAGGCCCCTAGCTCTGGAATTCCCTCCCTAACCCTCTCCACATTGCTACCTGTCTCTCTTGCCCTTTAAGTTGCTCCTTAAAACTTACCACTGAACAAGTTTTTGGTCAACAGCTCTAATATCTCCTCATGTGGCGTGATGTCAAATGTTGTCTGATAACACTCCTGTGAAGTGCCTTTGGGTAGTTTACTATATTAAAGGCGCTATATAAATGCAAGTTGTCACTGACCAAACTGATACATGCAACATGGTTACTTGGACTGGTTGCCAGAGGCCTGCTGGAAACTGTAATTTTACATTGAAAATACACTGGCTTTTAGGAGAATAAGGGGTATAGGGGACAAGGAGAAAGAAAATTGATGCAATTAAAAATGCAATGCTTGTAATTCCCACTGGTATTCTCTTGTGGGTGATTGATGGAACTTCCAGAGAAACATCATATACCATGACCAACAAATATTTAAAGCATAAAAGCAAAATACTGCTGGGAATCTGAAACAAAAACAAAAATTGCTGGAAAAACTCAGCAGGTCTGATAGCATCTGTGGAGAGAAAGACAGAGTTAACGTTTCGAGTCCAGATAACTCTTCTTCAGAACTAAAGAGAAGTAGAAATGTGGTGAAATATATACCGTTTAAGTGGGGTGGGACAGATGAAGCTGGATAGAAGGCCAGCGATAGGTGGAGGCAAAGGAGAGATTGCAAAAGATGTCATAAACAGAAGGTCGAAGGGGTGTTGATGGTGGTGATACTGGCTAAAGGAGGTGCTTATGGTGACATTAAGAGTGGAAAGCAATTTAAATTTTAAAGCAATTCCTCTGGGGTTCCAATGACCTCCCCCTAATTTTATGCCAGTTGTGGCCAATCTTTATCCTCAACCAATATCACTAGAAACAGATTGTCATTACTCAATATTCAAGTCAGCAATGTATGCAAATTTGCTGTGGTGGTTTCCTACATTATAATAGTGACTATATTTCAAAATACTTCATTGACTGTGAAATACTTTGCAGTGCCCTGTTAAACCAGCTATGGAATACTTTTTTCTTTACTAAAGCATAGTTGTCCTCTAGTTACTGAAGAAACCTCGAGTAAACCACTATGTTAAAGTTGATAAAACAAAAAGAACACTAGATTATAAGACATCAGTATAATATGCATCAAACATTTCAGTATTTGTTTTCAGCTCAAGAACACAGTGAATGAAGGACATCTGAAGAAATTTCTATCTCAGAAGAATGGGTTCAGATCACCCATTTGACATTCTGGGTGTGGACCTTCTGAATTCTCTAAATGGAAATTTACATTGTTTACAATGGATAATCGACAATGCAATCCTACAAATTTAAACTGAAAAAGCAATATTTCACAAATTATGCTACTTTGAAGATATTTGTACTTCCCCATATGCTGCTGTATATACATCAACTCCAAACAGTTAGTGAACAATCTATACTCATAGAAACTGTATACAGTTAAACAGTGAATAACCTTTACTCGTTAGATACGCAGTGAGTAATCCTTACCTTAAAAATAAACAAAATTATTACCCAGTGCATAATTTTCATCCTGCTAAATGAACAAGTTACACCCTCTCCAACCTGTCACCTTTTCTACCATCCTGCTTACTCATCTACACATCAATTCAGTCACCCTGCAGGTGGCTCTGTCCAACTTTGACTAACCTGATTGAAGAAGCCCCTCTACAAAACATCGTTGCATGCATTTCAGGGTTAACTCAGCAACATGGGAGATTATTTACAGGACTGTGACTACAGTGAATGCCTATTAAGTACTTTGCAGGCTTCCGGTTGACATAGGGAGGTTGGTGAAATGGGCAGAAACATGGCAAATTAGAGTTCAATGCAGACACATGTAAAGTGATGCACTTTAGGAAAACTAATATGGAAAGACAGTATACCAAAAAATGACACAATTTTGAAAAGTGTGGATATGCAGAGAGCCCTTGGTGTCCATATACATACACAAATCCTTAAAGGTAGATGGGCAAGTTGATAAGTGCTTTTAGAGGAATGGAATTAAGAGATCATACCAAAATTTTATAAGTCACCGTTTAGGCCTCAGCTGGAGTATTGTGGGCAATTCTGGGCACTACAGTTCTGGAAAGATCTAAAGGTTTATAAAGGATACACAGAAAGTTCACCAGGATGTTACTGTAGTGAGAGACTTCAGCTATAAGGTGAGGTTGGAAAAGTTAGGAATTTTGTCCTTGAGATAGAGAAGGTTTAGAGGGGACCCAATAGAGACTTAAGATGGTGAGAGGTTTTGGTAGAGTAAATGGGAAAAAATATTCGCTGTAGTGAGTAGGTTAATAAATAGAGGTCATAGATTCAAAATCATTGAAAAGGGATTTAATGGGGAGATAAGATTTTTTTCAAAGATTATTTTCACTTAGATAGATAATTGTCAGATCCTGGAACGCAATACCTGAAAAAGTGGTGGAAGCAGATTTCGTAGATTCATAGAATTATAAAAGAGAGTTGAACAGGTATTTGAGGATGAGGAACTTTACAGGTTATGGAGAAAAGGCAGGGATGTGGAATAAAGCACGGCTGCTCTTTCATGAATCAGCTCAAGTGAGTCGAATTGACTCCTTCTGTGTTTTAAGTTTCTATGATTCTATTGCTGAGAGTCCTTGCAATGTTGTTATTTGTATGAATTGGAATGAGCCAAGCCTTCAAACTCACATCGATTTCAAAACCTGCATTTATTTTGGAAACATTTAACAGTATTCAGAATTTAAGAAACTATTTACAGAGCAAGGTATTCAAGGAATACACTGTATACAAGTATACATTGCTGACACATCATATGTTTATCCTCTGATGTTTAATTGTGTGAGTAGGTAAAGTAGTATAACAATTTTTTTTTTCAAATTAGAGTTATTTTATAGTCCTTAAAAGAGCCATTGCTAAAAACATATTGAGAATTAAATCTCCATCTTTGAAAGGTGCTATATATTTTTGATTTATTTCTATGATTGTACCTCCAGGTACTTCCCTTCAAAGCAGTTAAAGTGTCAGTTTTAGAAATTGGCCTACTGCATCTATCCCTGGAGAAATAATCCCGAAAATGTGAGTTCAAATGCCACTATGGCAGTTTGAGAACTTTAATTCACTTTGGAAAAATCTGGAAATAAAAAGATGGTATCAGGGCCTTTGACACAGTGGATAGCAACCCTGCCTCTGAACCAGAAGCTCCGAGTTCAAATCCCACCCCAGGACTTGATGGCCAAGGAATGTGTGTTCATAACACTGCCAAACAGGTTGATTATCAAAGGTAAGGGCAGGAGAGATTCCTGGTCAGCCATGTGATGGAAAGAAAGTTAGAGCCTCTATCATCACTATCCATAGCTCCAGTCTACAACACGCATGTAAAAGTGCATGCTGCCAAAGCAACTCGGACTCTGAGTGATCTGTAACAGATCAGTAAAATTGATCACAAAGCTGTTGGATTATTGTAAAAACCCAACTAGTTCACTAATGCCCTTTAGGGAAGGAAACCTGCTTCCTTACCTGGTCTGGATGATATATGACTCCAGTCCTACACCAACATGGTTGCCCCCTGATGACGCCCAGCCTCAGTGATGTCAAACCTCTACAATGCAGCAGTTAGATACAGTGGTTAGTACAATGCATTAGAATCTGACTACTAGGGACATAGCTTTTCCAGCAATGCCCACATTCCAAGAACAAGTAATAAAAGTTGATGTACTTTTGTGGGATGAAGGGGTTATATTGCATTGGTGTGGGATCATCTAGCCTCAACCTGTTTAGCCCACACACGTGCTATACCCATTATACTAAGGAAGAGGGTGCATCAATTTAAAATTTAAATATTTTACAAAATTCAGATATTGCTTGTTTGAAATTACTCAAACACCAATTATGATGTGCTGTTCATTTAAACTAAGGCATAGCCAAAACAATGTTAGGAAAGCATTAATGGGTACCAACACTAAACAGGCAATGTCACCTTATTGAGGAGGGGATGGCAGGTGTGGGAAAGGAAAAATGTGCCTGCAGTTCATTAAATTCCTTTTTTCTGAGATAAGGCAGAGGAATTGTACTCTGCATTCAATCTATGTAATACCTTGACATTGGGCCCTAGAGAAGAAAGTGGCTCATTTTCCTTACCTTGAACACAAGGTTCATGCAAAAAAATTCTGAAAATGATTCTGACTTTATTGATGCCGTACAGTTAAAGAGTCTTCATAGCCCAAAGAACCATTGCCTTTGTTCTGCTGATAGGATTTGTGCTGCACCCATTCATTCCATGGTATATAAAAGTAAATGTCAAAGAAATGTTTCTCAGTGGCTCTCAGCCACACCTACATTCAGAAGTTGTTTTGTGTCAGCGGCTGCAGGCTGGCTCCAGTGAGACTATTAAACAATCTAAGAGTGTTGGACTCTCTCTGGAACATCTGAGGAAGAGACAAAGTTGTAGAGAATCAGAACATAGCACGTTATCTTGATAATATACACTTGCTCTAGACATGTATTGGATGACATTAAAAGAGATTTCAAAGTTTACTTCTCTGTCAGGTGTCTCATTTGGTTGCACTGTCACCTCTGAGTCGGAAGGTTGTGGGTTCAAGGATTTGAATGCACAAATCAGGCTGCCACTTCAGTGTAGCATAGGAGTGCTGCATTATTGGTGATGTTTTCTTTCAGGTGAGACAATAAACCATAAATGTAGAAGACTCCAAGGCACAATTCTAAAAGAGTCAACAGTGAATCCCCAACCAAAACAGATTAACTGGCTATTCATCTCATTGCTGTTTTGGAACCTGGCTGTGCACAGTTGGCTGCTACATTTGACAAGAAAATAGCGAATACACTTCAAAGCTAATTCCTTGGATGTGAAGCACTTTGGTACTTCCTGATGACATAAAAGATACTATGTAATTGCAAGATCATTCTTCCTTCTCCTAAAACAGAGGATTAAGCATCATGATGGCTCAAGTACAATGGCTTTTTCCTCTGTTGAATGTTTTTATTCTACATGAAATGAGTTTGGGAATGAGTCTGAGCTAGCTCAGAGAGCACATACCCACAAGTAATTTTACTCAAGAGGGCAACTTGGATGGCTATTGTGCAGCATAACTGCTACTCAGGTGCAACAAGTACAAGTTTTTTTTCATTCAAATTCTGCTACATGGATGTGAAATACACTGATCTTTTGGTTGTGTTGCCTTGAGGCTTTTCAGGGAGGAAGTAAGGAACTGAATTCTCTGTCATCATGAATGGCTAGTTTCATTTGTAAGGTGATTTTCCAGGTTTCTAAACAAATGTGCACAAAGATAATATCTGTGGAGGAAAACACATAGTCATATGACTGATATGCTTGTAGTGGTTTAATGGTGCCAAGACAGCACAATTTTAACAAAATTTGAGAGAGCTGTTCCTTATTGATCCAAGCGGCTTACCCTGCCTGTAAACTTCGCAACACAAGGCACCACTTATCTATGGTAAAGTTCCCACCTAGAAAGTGTGACTCAAGTTCTGATCTCAATTGTGTCTGGGTGAAGAGGGGTTGGGGAAACCGCAGTGGAAGTTCAATGAGTGCAGGCCATCAGGTAAAAACAGGGTGTCAAAGTCACCAATTCCTCTCCTGCATCTCTGAGTTCAGAGGGTATTAAAGATATGGAGGTGGTTCTTTTGCTCATCTCTCAACACAAAAAATGGGAAATAGAAATGAAAAATAGCTCCCCATTATGAAGTTTTCATGGTTGTTCCCTTGTTTGCTGATCTTGGCTAAAGGAAACAGCGGATGGGGAGAAGAAAATGTTATGTTTGAAATAGCTTCAAATTTTTACAATATGCAGTGGATATGGAGGGGGGAAAGAAAAAGCATCATGCAGAGTTACATATCCCAAGCAGGATACGGTGACCCCCCCCTATTTGGAAGTGTGTATATGCTAACACCATATGGTTGGTCTTGGTTATCACAGTCTTGCCCCATGATTTAAATGAATATACACAGCACTGGCTATCCCTTGGGTGCAATTCCAGGGGACTGCCATCAGTTGTGAAGCAGTACTCCATATCTAAATAAGAGCCAGGGATGTTTTTCCAGAGTCTTGGCAAATATTTATTCTTCAACCAGTATCATTAAGCAGGTCATTTATCTGTTTTTAGAACATTGCTGTGTGCAAATTGGCTGCCTCAATTCCTATATTACAATAATGACGACACTCTGAAGTATTTCATTAGCTCTAAAGTGCTTTGAAACATTGAGTTTGTGAAAGGTGCCACATAATTGAGAGTTCTCTCTTTACTTGGGACCGTATCCTTCTGAACTTTCCTTCATTATTCCTTCTAACCTGCAAGCACACCATCCTACAATACTTCCTTCTTCATGCATCTTCATGCACCCTGAATTGAATGCTCATCAAACAATTACTACTCCAGGTCAGGTCGAAGTTCATCTGATGACAGGAGATGAGAACCTGGTGTGGCAAATACAAGGCAATGAAAACTAATGCCCAATGGAGAATATCAGCATCACTGGAATTGAATGGACTGTGAGATTGAGGTAGCCTCAATCTCACAGTCACAGCAGGTATCCTTGGTGTCGACATTGTGTTTGCCATTTGATCAATACTAGGACAAAGACAATCTCTCTGCTCTCAGTTAAAAACATATATGTGCAATGTTTCAAAAAACCAGTATGAAATAAAAGATTGGCTTCTGGTTTCCTACTTCACCAACTGACTGCTGACACATTTAACAATCAAGAGCTTCTGATTTTCATTGTGTAATGAACAAAGTATGTAACACACAAAATCAGAGAGAACCCTGTTATGTTCCCGTAATACCGGACACAGGAACACAATAGGCCTTTCAGGTCTTGAGAGGCCATTCTACCATTTTGTCAGGTCATGAGTGATCTGCACCTCAACTCCACTTACCTGCCTTTGTTCAGTAATACAGTTACTGAACATTTCAATTGACTTAGCATCCCCAGTTTTTTCCAGCAGAGTTTGAGATCTTCATTACCCTATGTGTTAAAAAGTACTTCCTGATATCACCCCTAAATGGTTTAGCTTTAATTTAAATTAGTGGCTCCTTGTTCTGGAATCTCCAACCCTAAAGCAGAAATGTTGCGATCTGGGTTCACCAATTTAAAACAAACACAGCTGAGGTCGTCAGTATTGAATGTTTCTCACGCTCACAGTAAATGTTACATTGTAATTGATGAAGAATACATCATTACCATAACGAATGGAATCGACCCCCCATGTTTAATAGGTAGATATCCATTTACCGAATCAGGCAGAAGATATTCTGTGAATCACCATTGTTTTATTGTTCAACTATAGTTCGGTACAAATACCAGTTTCCACTCTTCCATTCTGGGTCCTTTCCCTGTCCAGAAGCACAAACCCCTCTTACTAGGGAAAAACCCAGCTCTTCAGTACAGGTTTCAATGAGCATCACCTGCTCTCAATTCGCTCTGAAGCTTGTCCTAGTTTATTCTTAAAGGGACCTGCAATTCTAATATTTTTTTTTCAGGGGACAGCATGAACGCAGTCCCCCACTACCACAAATTTTGCAGTTGAGTATCCCGCATTTGGGGACATCGCAGGCGTCAGCACGCCCGAAGTGCAATGGGCTAGCTTCGTCCTGGGAGAACCACCTTCATGATCATGGTTTCTCCCCCGCCAGAGAGGATTGCTCCTATATACATGGCACTTTATTACCCCAGGAAAAGGACTAAACAACACAAATAACTTTTAATTTAAGCTTTTTTAGATTTAGGCTGGATTGTAGCAGATTGGTGTTAGCCAGTTGTGCAGTGAGGTAATGTCCCTCAAGAGGTTTTTGTTCCATACAAATTCGAGATGATGATCAGAAATGCGATCAATTACAGTACTGGTAATTGGAATCATAAAATGGTAAATCACAGACGGAGGTCATTTGACCCGTCGACTCTGTCAGCTCCGTGTGAGAGCAACTCAACTAGTCCCACTCTCCTGCCCTCTCCTTGTTGGCCTGAATTTTTTTTCTTCAAGTGCTTATCCAATTCCCTTTGTAAAACAATAATTGAATTAACTGAAATTTCACTGCATAAAGGAAAGTGTGACCATACCTGCTTCCATTCAGTTTCTGTGCTATGTCTATAACCCAGTAGATGGCAGATTCCATGTAATGTGGTCACCTGCATAAAAGTAATAGACAGTCAAAGCAGAGTAGTTACTCCATTGAATTACCCCGTCACAGAGGACACAGCTCAAACAACTAGATTTAAATCTATAACCCAGGAGAATTTCTTCCTAAAATTTCAATAGCGTGAAAATGTTAAAATGCTTCCCCACCCACCCAGGCTCAGTTGCTAAAGAGGATTGTTCTGACTGTTTATGTGTCGGAACATTAAAGGCAGCACCTCAGGCGAATAAGACTGTAAGAAAGATATCACAAGAGATGCAGAGTATAAAAGCCAAGGAGGTAATGATGGGCCTTTACAAAATGTTAATAACACCTGTTAAGTACTGTGCATAGTATTGGAATCTGCATCATAGCAAGGATATTAATAGGGTTTCTCACAGATTCATTGGAATGCCTTGTGTGGGGCAACAGACATACATAAAATCATCATAAAAAAATGGTTACAGCACAGAAAGAGGCCCATAGTGTCTGTGCCAGTTCTCTGCAAGAGCAATTAAGTGAATCACAATCCCGTGCTCCTGTAGACTTGTAAAATTTTTCTCTTCAGATAATTATCCCATTCCCTTTTGAAAGCCATGATTGAATCTGTCTCCATTGTGAAGACAGACTTGAAAGATTGGGTCCTTTTTACATTAGAATAATGCAGATTATGGGGCAATAAAATAGAGGTGTTCAAAATTTGAAAGGGTGCAACAGAGTAGCTAGATTTAAAATAGAGATTGGGAGAAATTTCTTCACATTGGCTATGGAATTCGCTTCCAAGGTTAATTGTTACACAGTAACTGTGCCACCATACAAGATTAAATTGGATAGGTGGATCAAGGAAAAAGATTAAAGAGCTATAGGAATAGTGTGGGTAAATGTAATTGAAATTGTGTGAAGTGTAAATGCTAACATCAACTGGTATGGTCAAACAGTCTGTTTCAGTGCGTAACTTATGGGCCTGAATATTACACTTGGTGGGCATGTTGGATTGATAGGCCTAGAAGTGGATGTAATGTCCACTCCAGCCCAACACCGGCTGCTGACAGCAATCACTCGCTGGCTGGCCAATTAACGGCTGGCTGGTGGGAAAGGCAATCATTGAAAGAACCAGTGCTGTCCAGGGGGTGGACTTTTCTGTTAAGGTTTCTGCAGGTGGGAGGTTTAAAAGGACCGCCAGGAGTGTGCAAGGACACTGGGGACACTGAAGCAAAATTGTGGAATTGTGTGAGGTTACAAGACCCTCTTCAGTGACAGCCAATCTTTGCTATCCTGCAACACAGGCAGGACCAATGTCTTGAGGGATTTGAGGCATGGTGACCAGAGAACAAACCAAGCTACTGGCAATGCAAATATGTGCAGCTCCTCATTCCGCCAAATGACTGCTTGCAGTCCCTTCTGCAGGCAGTCAGTGATCTGCAGGAGATACTGCTGCCAGCTGATGACAAGAGGAAGCCTCCACATCTAACCAAGAAAGTCTGGACAAAGGTGGCATCGATAGTGGTCGTGGTGTAGGAATTTGGTGCAGTTTCGAAGAGGGTCAATGACCTTCTGGTCTCTGCAAGGGTAAGGAAGGAAACCACTTTGCATTGGGAATGAATGTATATGGGTGGGCATGGATTTGGTGGGACTGGAAGGTGGTACACGAGTGGCTCTATAAAGGCAAAGGAGACCTGTGCCCAGCAAGGCTGTTTAGGACTAGGTAGGATAGCAGGCACACCTCGAAGGGAAATGTCCTGCAATGTGTTGGACACATGGACCGGCAATGTTGGGGAGGAGCATGCACATCTCAGCCATCTAGAATAGGGATTCATGAATGTACTCTCGTTTTCACATGAGAAGAGGAAGCACATTGCGTTGGAATGCAACTGCATAGATGAGTTCCAAAACTGGCAGTACTGATGCTGATGGAGGAGGACACTTTAGAGTTGGCATGCGAGCAGGGGATGAGATCTGCTGGTCGAGGAGAGGCAGGGGTTTTTGAGGAGGATGAGAATGAAGGGGATACACCAGAGGGGGACAGCATCAGATACGAAGGATTCAGTGGCAGAGAAGGTAAGGCTATGGTGAATATTTCTTTGTTACCCTGCATTGTTATATTTGTGAATTGCGCAGGATGCTGCAACAGCTACTTGGTCTGCTTCCTTAATGCTGATGTATATTCACTGCTGTTTTTCATCCATTAGGTGCAGCATCGTCCAGACCAATCGAAGATTCAGATGGTCCACCATTAACATTGGAGGAGGGACCCTCAGATGGAGGCGGCGGTGTAGCGATATTGTCACTGGACTAGTAATCCAGAGACCAAGGGTAATGCTCTGGGGACCTGGGTTCGAATCCCAACATGGCAGTGGAATTAAAAGTCTAATGATGACCATGAAACCATTGTCGATTGACAATCAATTGTACATTGACAATGTCAGTGTCATAAAAGGATTTTTTTTCCTTTGGGGAAGGAAATCTGCCGTCCCTTACCTGGTCTGGCTGCAGACCCACAGCAATGTGGTCGACTCCTAAATGCCCTCTGAAATGGTCTAGCAAGCCACTCAGTTCTCAAGGGCAATTAGGGATGGACAATAAATGCTGGCCTAGACAATGACGTCCATTCCATGAACGAATAATAATAATAAAAAAATGCTCCAGTTCCACATCCTCCACCCAGCACCACTTCAGATACTGATATCTTTGTGGGGTTGAGTGCATCCGTACAAGTGGTAGCACAGACTGGGTGCAGCACATCACAATCGTCTGAACAATTATTGGTGATTCTGCTGACTTTTGGAGGCCAGAAAGATCCTGAGCCCAGGCAGATATTGAGCCTCTGGAGTCATCCATCTAGTGGCAAATGTTAGATGTCCAGCAGGAAGTGATGGAAATCTGGCAGAGCTTCCAGAGGGTAGACGTGTCCTCGTCCGTACAATGGAGGAGTCCATGCGGGGCATAAGCTCTGTGAATGCACAGCATGCCATTGAGAAGTTGGCCACTCTCATGGCCTGCCAGCTCCAGCAGCTCAATCAAGAGTTTCTGGGATTGTGTTGAGACTTGCTAGCCCACAAACTGGTAGTGACCTCAGTAGGTCACTGCCAGCATGAGGGATGGATGAGGTGTTTCTGCTACCTTCTTGTCCATCTATGGTGTGCAGGGAGGTCCAAGCAAACATCATGTTGCCAGATGAATGGCAGTTCTTTGCATCTAGGGGCTCCTCTCAGGGAACTCCTGATGGTGACAGCAGCTCCTCTGCCAGTTACAGTATCGTCTGATAAATTCACGACGACCAAGTGTCCTTCCACTGTGCCAAACTTTCCCACCCAGTTGGGGCCCTCACAGCCTCTTGCAACCAGAGAACAATTGCCAAAGTCATCCAGGCCAATGGGGCATCCGAGTCAGTAGCCTGCCTCCAATGCAGCAATGTAAACGGTTTAAGAAATCACAATGAACGCAGAAGAGCAATGGGCGAGATATTTAGTTTGTGACTTGTGTTTTGTTCCACATCACCTTATTAAACAGACAGTTCATACAACATGTTATTCTTGTGCTATGAGTGGCATGAAGATTGGAGGCCTGCAACTCAATCCTAAAAGGTAAGAAAATCTAATTGTGGAGGAGGCACAGGCCCAGTAGGCATCAGGAGGGTTCATGTGTTCTGAGCAATTATGTAACTGCAGCTTTTCAATGATATGGAATGAGGAATTTAGAAGCCTGCTGGAAGCTCCTTTGAAAGTGTGCTTCCCTAGTTTCCCTGGCTCCCAAAAGCTGCTGTCCTGTTGGCTCCTCAAAATCACCCGGTGGCTGTGCAGGTTCATCCTTGGAGTCTGTGTCCAATTCGTCCTCCGATGTCTTCGCTATCAGTTCCAATCTTCTTCCTCCATCTGATCTCCCCAAGAAACAGCCAGATTGTGCAGGGCACAGCACACAACATCAATGAAGGACATGCAATCCTGTCCGTACTAAAGTGATCCCCCAAACTAGTGCAGGCAAGGATATTAATTTTAAACAGTCTGATCGTCCTCTCGATTATGGTCCTCGTGGAGGCATGGCTTTTGTTGTACCTGTCTTCAGCAGAGGTTTGAGGATGTCTTATAGGTGTCATTAGCCATCTTTCCACAGGGCATTCTTTATCCCCCAACAGCTAGCATCCAATCGGGCAAGGGGGCTGAACAGCCTTGGAACCTGGGAGTGCCAGAAAATGTAAGAGTCATGGCAACTCCCTGGATGCCTTGCACAAACCTGGAGGATGTGTTGTTGATGATCACACACTAGCTGGACGTTGAGTGAATGGTAGCCTTTATGATTCAGAAAGGCACTAGGCTCTCCTGCAGGTCCTTTGATCGTCACATGGTTGCAATCAAGGGCAACCTGAATTTTTGGGAAGCTAGCAATAGCAGCAAATCCTCTTGCACTCTCTGCCTGGCTGATTCTCATCGGTTTTGAAATGTATAAAGGCATTCACCCTCCTGAAGAGTGCGCCTGTGACGAGCTTTATCCAGTGGTGTGCTGCGCACTGTGACACACTGCAGAGATCTCCTACAGGAGCCAGGAATGAACATGAAGCATAAACATTTAGGGCAACAGTCACTTTCAGGGCTATTGGCACAGGGTGCCCCCTCTACACAGTTGGGTGCAATATCAGGACCAATCATTTTGCAGATGAAAGTTACTGTCTCCCTTTAGAGCCGGGTCTTTCTTCTGCACTATACCTCCATCATGTCCAGATAGTTGGATCTTACTCTGTATACTCTGCTAGCAGGGTAATGGCACCTCTGCTGGCCCCTTCTCCTTAGCAAGCCTCACTGGCCTTCAACCCCTTCAGGGTGTGCTGCTTGTTCTCGTGAGTGGACACATTAATGCTGTCTCTGGCCAGCTGGCCTTCTCTCCCTTCTTCATTGCCTCTCTTCACCCGAGGAAGAGCTGTCATCTGACATAACAATCCCCATTTTTAAGCAATTGGATTGCTGAGGTGCTGACTGTCTGATGTTATGGCCAATCTGTTAGTGGCTCTTTAAGGACAGAACCTCCTTACCACAAAAAAAATTTGAACAAAATGGTTCAGAAAACAACCCAGAAAGTCAAAACTTAAGCAATAGATATTAACTCTTACCTTCACACTCTTTGCTCCATATATCCCACCCTGGATTGAGAAAGTGCTCACTGTGAGGTCCCTATCTGCCCTTGCAGCCCGTGTGCTGAATGTAAAACTACACGGGTGGGCTGCTGACAATTGGGCACACCAACCTCCTGAAATACTGTGATGCTGTGTGATGACATCGGGATCCCCTCCTGACATCATCACGATCTATTTTACGGCACATCAGGAGTATCGTGTGCCTAACCCAGCACTGTAAAATTCAGCCCACGAGTTTCTAAACAAAAACATGAGGCAATTCATCCAGAATTGCAGAAATAGTTTTCGTCCTCTTTAGTTGCAAACTCTCGATTACAGTGCAGGTAACTCATTCAGAGTGGATATTCTTCATGTGCATGTGCTACCTAGACACTGTATCAGCAAGCTGTTCAACCTGAAGAGGGAGCATGTTGACTTCTATTACATCATGACATGACATGCATGACATCAGCATAACTACTTTTTAATTGGGCTTGCTGGATAGCGACATGGAACAAGAACCCTGGCATATTTTACCCCTTCTTAATCAAGCGGTGCTGAGACCAACTGCTGCCCTGGCTGAGGTCAGCTAAACTGGGAACTGAACCTATTATATTGGGGTCTCTATAGGATTCTCTCCATCATGAATGCCTCTCACTCTACTTTTCAATATTGCTGCAGGTTAGGCACGAAAGCAGCATATAGGAATGGAATAGTGTTATTTGGGGAAAGGAGACACTCTCTTGACTTCGATCATGAGCCTTATGATAGGGATAGAGAGAGCATTACATTTGTCTTTGCTGACCCCTTGATGCTGTGACTTGGCCACTGAAATTAAAAACATCAAATTTACACATAAAATCCACAGTCAAACACAATATTTAAACCTTATTAACAGTGATGTACCTCGTTAATCCATTATGGCTACTTCTGCAGCAGGCCTCAAACTTAAAAGCTGCAGATTGCTGAGGTCTGGTCACACTCCAATGGAGCATGAACATATTTGGGGGTGAAATTAGTCTTCAGTGAGAGTGCATAATGAGTGATAGTGAATCAGGTGCCCATTTTACACCTCAACTATTTCTTTCCCCATTGGTGCATATAAAATGGGCTCCCAAATTGTTATTGCCCATTTTGTGCTTTTGCGAAAAACCAATTTCACTTCTATCCTGTTTCACAGAACGACTAATGTTTTTAAGATCACTGACAACTGCAGGGCAGCGCAGTCTCTCTCCCATAAGCTGTTAAATGTAATCATTTTTTGGTCCCTTTCTGAAGAAGGTAAATTTCCGTGTGGAATTCCTATAGTTGAGGACAGCTGGAAATCCCTCAGTAATACGTACTGTTAATACACTGTAAAAGTCTTGCCCGTGTGCTTGGCTTTGTCTGTAGATATATTCCATTCCTAGGAAGATGTCTCCAAGGTTATACTCATCCTGGTGTAGGGGTTTGGGAATATCCCCTGCTCTCAGATCCTGAAAGAAAGAGAGAATCGCTTATCCAACTGTTTGTGTAATTAATTACCCTCAGGTGCTTCATCAATGACTTTTCTTTCATCATAAGGTCAGAAGTGGGGCTGTTTGTTGATGATTGCAGTGTTCAACTCTATTCATAATTCCTCAGATAATAAAGCAATCTGTGCCCACATGTAGCAAGACCAAGACAAAAGCAGCAGTTTATAAGTGGCAAGTAATCAGGCAATGACAATATCTAACAAGAAAGAGCTTAACTATCTCCCCCTGACATTCAACAGCATTACTATCACAAACATTCACTCCCTCCACCACCGACACACAGTAGCAGCAACAAGATGCACTGCAGAAATTCACCAAGGCTCCTTACATAGGGCCTTCCAAACCGACGACCATTACCATCTGGAAGGACAATATCTGGAAGCAGTTAGATGGGAACACCACCACCTGGAAATTGCTCTCCAAGTCACTCACCATCCTGACTTGGAAATATATCGCTGGTCCTTCGTTGTCACTGGGTCAAAATCCTGGAACTCCCTTCCTAACAGCACTGTGGGTGTACCCACACCACATAAACTGCAGCAGTTCAAGAAGGCAGCTCTCCACCACCTTCTCAAGGGCAACTAGGGATGGGCAATAAATGTTGGCCCAGCCAGCAACGCCCACATTCCGTGAACGAATAAAAAAGAGAAACCCCCATCATCACTAACCTTGGGGGGGGTTACCATTGACCAGGAACTTAACTGAACCATCCATATAAATACTGCAGCTACAGAGCAAGGCAGAGGGCAGATATTCTGCAACAAGTTACCTACCTCCTGACTCCCCAAAGCTTGTCCACCATTCACAAGGTGCAAGTCAGGAATGTAATGGAATACTCTCCACTTGCCTGGATGGATGAAGCTCAAAAAGCACTCAAAAGCTTGGCACCTTCCAGAACAAAGCAAGCTACTTGACTGGCATTCCATTCACTGGCTTAAACATCCACTCCCTCTGCCATCTGCGTACCATGGCTGCAAGATATACCATTTTCAGAATACATGGAGTAACTCGCCAAAGCTTCTTCAGTAGTACCTCCCAAACCCACACACTAGAAGGAAAAGAGCAGCAGGTACATGGGAACGCTAATTGGAGATGGGCAATAATTGTTGGTCTTGCCAGCAATACCCACATCCTGTGAATGAATATTTATAAAAATGGGAAAATTTAATCTATAACTTGCTAACAATATGGTTGTGATTAGCTTGCCACTGCAGGTTCTTGGAGCAATAATCTATTTATCAATTCAAATTATATTAAATCAGCTTGAAATTGTGCAAAAAAAACTTCTTGTGTTGCTTTATTGAAATTGCCTAATCTGAAGTACTGGATAATTCCCTTTTTTCAGCAATAATGAATCTAAATTAATAGTAGACTGTACACTGGCCAAAAACTACCAAAACTAGTGAATTATCCACAGCCTTGATCAGCCAGTAAGCAGAAATGGTATGGGGGAATTTAATTAGCAGGGGATCCAGATTACAAAAGCAAGAAAGTTATGATAAAACTGTGTAAAACACTGGTTCAGCCTAAGCCGCAGTATTGCATCCAGTTCCGGGCTCCATACTTCAGGAAGGATGAGAAGACATTAGACAGGATGCAGAGAAGATTTATGAGAATGATTCTAGGGATGAGGAACTTCAGTTATTTGGATAGACTGAAGAAGCCAGGGATGTTATCCTTGGAGAAGGGGTGGTTGAGAGGAGATTTGATAGAGGTGTTCAAAATCATGGGGGGGGAGGTCTGGACAGAGCAGATAGGGAGAATCTGTTCACATTAGTGAAAGGATTGAGAACCAGAGGACACAGATTTAAATCGACTAGCAAAAGAAGCAATGGCGACATGAGGAAAACTTCTTTATGCAGTGAGTGGTTAGGAGCTGGAATGCACTGCCTCAAAGTGTCGTGGTGGCAGGTTCAATTGTGGTTATCTGAAGAGAAAAAATTTTCAGGGCTGCAGGAAAAAGGCTGGGGAGTGGGACTAGATTAACTGCTTTTGCAGAGTTGGCACAGTCACAATGGGCTGAATGGCCTCCTTCTGTGCTGTAACCATTCTGTGATTCTATGAAAATACGTCCAGCGAGACGCACGTCCCAAATGGGTGTTCCAGTGCAGCTCATCAGTTCTGAACAAGACACAATATCGATCAACCTGCAGGTCAACCCTGCATGTAGACAGTAGATTGGAGGGCGTTGCTCAGGGTGGCAGTAGTTCTCAATTTGCTTGTCTGTCATGGCAGAACCACTCCTGCTTCTCTTGGTCCAGTAAAAATAATGTATTCTTCTCACACATCAGATGTTCCTGAGGAATGCATGGCCTTCAAATAGAATATTATAATGCACTGGGTATTTGGATGGAATTGTAAGGTTCCAGCCCGAATCTAGCAGGCATGTAATTAAAAAAAGGCAACAGTAGGTCCCTTGTAAAGAGGCGGTAGACTGTGTCAAGCCTGTTGCACGTTAACAATAATGTATCGCTTCTGAAGTATTATGCCAATAGTTTCTGTTACTTCGGCCCAGATCCTCTGAGGAGCGTCAATCATTGTCAGATCGCTGCTCCGATCGAAATTTTCTTTGCCTAGATAATGCTCTGCATTTCCAGCTGGGTCTTTCAAGCCAGACTTTTACAGAAATGCAGAGCATACAGTCCCTCGAAAAGCTTCATTGCAGTTCTGGGGTGTCGGGGGGAAGGCAAGCCGCGCCCCTTTTTATGGCACCAACTGCCACAAGGTAAGTTTAAATATCCAGTGTGAATGGATGAATGTTAGTACATGGGAGAATGCATTAATGTTACGGAATGGGTGAGTGGATGAATGAGTCAATCAGCAGATGGTAGGTGGGTAGCTGTGTATAATAAGTAGGTAGGGTGGCAAGTGGGTGAGGTGGCAAGTGGGTAGGGTGGTCAGGTCAGGAACGTTAATCAAATCATGGGTTCGTCAAGTCAGATCAGGAGGTAGTCAGGAGGTCGGAGGTTAGTGTGGTTAGGAGGGGTGATTATGTCGGGCTGGGGGTTGTCAGGAGTCGGGAGCAGTAGTTGGGTGGTGGGGTGGGTTGTCATGGGGTAGCTGGAGGGTGAGTATGAGTGATTGGGGAGGGGAGGGGAGGGGAGGGGTTGGTCAGTTCTGTAGTTACCCAGGAGGTAGATTAGGATTTTTCTTGTCTAACATTTCCTGGGTAACTATTCAGGTTAAGTACCTTGGAACTATAAGTCTCCGACCCTAACTCAAAGTCGGAGACTTTTGTGGAGGTCCCGGGAGCAGGGGAATTGCAATTCGGAAGTTCAAATTTCCCGGATAATTCGCATGGAGGTCAGTGCATCAGGTCTTCTGCGAGGTCCCAGCAAGTTTCTGGGGCCGTGCATCCGGTCTCCGACGATCCGGAGACTAGAAGATCTGTTGTTTTGTGAGCAAATAGTGATTTTAGGCAGACTAAAAGGATGGAGAGAACCTGAGAGGCTGGAAGGATCTTTGTGGATTATATTAATATCGATCAATAACATTTGAAGTTTTAAAATATGAAGGCTTCCATAAATTTCTATTAAAAATAAGCTCAAAATAGTCCTCTACATTACATACGATACAAAAGAGATCATGGTGAAGGTCCTGGGAATAGAGGCACAGCTCTCCATTCATTGGAAATAAAAACAGAAAATGCTGGAAATACTTAGCAGGACTGACAGCATCTGTGCAGAAAGAAACAGAGTTAACGTTTCGAATCTGTATGACTCTGAAGAAGGGTCATACGGACTCGAAACGTTAACTCTGTTACCTTTGGTCCGAACCGGACAGAACCTCATAAAGTAAAAGCAAAATACTGCGGATGCTGGGAATCTTAAACAAAAACAAAAACAAAAGATTGCTGGAAAAACGCAGCAGGTCTGACAGTATTTGTGGAGAGGAAGACAGAGTTAGCGTTTCGAGTCCGTATAACTCTTCTTCAAAACTTCATCGGGTTTGTTTCTGGAAACCGGCTGGAGCTCGGAGTACCTGATGTCGGGGAGAGAAGAGGAGCCTCACTCCCGGTCCCATTACCTGATGGAAAGGGAAGGACAGCACATCAGTGGCCGTTTCCTGTCCCCTGTAGCGTCCGTTCAAGGCCTGCATCCGCTGGTCGTCCACGCAAATCAGGGCCAGGTCGAACCGTGCGAGGCCCAGGATCTGGCGCAGGGTCTGACAGTCCCGCCGGAGCCGGGCCCTGCGGAGCGGCACCGCTCTCTGCATATTCCTGATCAGTAGCGTCATCGCGGCTCGGAATCTCCCCGAGCTCCGCCCCGTGTTGTCAATGACAACCCACAGGAAAGGATGGGTGCGCTGGTCTTTTAGTTCCAGGTTGACCGGAACGGAAGATTAACGGGGCCGGACCCTGGAGGTGTTTATGTTTGGCGGTAATGGCGGCTCTTGACTGAGGCCTGTTGTTGGATTGCAGGATTGTTATCTGAATGTGAAATTATGTTGTCTTTAGGTATAAATTTATCAGGGTAAATGTAAAGCAATACTAGAAGCACAAAGCAGGTGGGGTTAAGCGGAGCTGCTCATTGGTTTCGGTGCCAAGACACAGAGTTTTTCGGAGGCGCGACCCCGGAGGTTGACGGCTCCGGGCGGCCCTTGTTCATCCAGATTCATGGATCCAGCGGGCAAGCTGCCCCCTGCGCTCTTTCAGAAAGGTGACCACAGCTTCCCAGTTTTTCATGCCCAGCAGGATCCTCCTTTCGGGCAAGCGGATGAAGTCGGAGAGTCTCCTGTTGTGTTTGGGCACCAGGCGGCTTCAGCAGCCCATGGTTCTGGCCCTCCTCCTGCACCGAGTCAACCCTTCAGTTTTAAGCCTTTTGGCACGTTCTCAAGTTCTGTAAACTTTGGTGCCACAACGGCTGGAGGTTTTAGACACCCTGAGCCAAACTTCAAAGGGTTCGGGAATTCGGATGTCCAGAGATCGTATGGTAGCAGTCTGGACACGAACACATCGTCAAATAAACTTCCCTCATTTAACTTCTCCCAGCCTTTGAGCAGTGGCGAAGCGGGTATTCAGCTTCACACGGCTTCACAGAGTAAGGGTGCCACTATTAGTGGCCCATCCTTCAGTTTCTCCCAACCAACAAACAGCGGGACTTCCTCCAGCCTCTTCAGGTTATCTCGGCCAACTGCAACAGTTAGTTTGCCAGACACTTTTAGCTTCTCGCAGCCGGCGGCTATGAGCGGTCCTCCCGGAGGCTTCCGTTTCGTGCAGCCGACCCCCAGCAGCACTTCAGCCTCATATACCTTTTCTCAACCAAGTTTAGCTGTCGCAGTAGATTACTCTGCATCAAACAAAAAAGTAGCTGACGAAGAAAAATCGACTCAGAAGCCAGTCTTTGGAATGACTGATGCTAGCCCTGCGATGACATATGATGTGAGACGCAGTGGAGTGGGAACCATTGGAACAACAGCAAAGACCGGACACACTTCGAAGCGTGAAGAGGAGGAGGAACAGTTGATTCCCAAAAAGGGGGTGAAAAGAAAAGACAAGCGAGAAAGGTCACCATACCAATTTGAATACAGTGCTGCTAAAGGACAAGCAACAGGATCCAAGAACAGCCAGTGTCTAGGGAAAAGGCCAGCGAAAGTTGCTCCATCTATGGGGGTCTTTAATCTCGCCCTTCAAGATGTGTTAAAGGGCAGTAGAAGGGAGTCTAAAAGAGTCAGCACGCCTTCAGAAAGCGAAACAATTGAAAAATTGAAGCTGTTAGCCGAGTCAAGCATTCCATTGCAATGGCCTGCTCGACTGAGGAAAGAAGAAACAAAGAAGAGATTGAGAGATGGTGAGTAGAATTGTGTATCTCATACGAATTAGGAGCAGTAGGCCACTCGGCCCCTCAACCCTGCTCTGCCATTCAATAAGAACATGGCTGATCTGAATGTAACCTCAACCCCACATGCCTGTGCCTTACACCTTACACCTGCCCCTTCACTTCCTCTCTCCTCACCGTCCAAGGACCCAAACACTCCTTTCAAGTGAAGCAGCATTTCACTTGCATTTCCCCTAACTTAGTCTACTGCATTCGTTGCTCCCAATACGGTCTCCTCTACATTGGAGAGACCAAACGTAAACTGGCCAACCGCTTTGCAGAACACCTGCGGTCTGTCCGCAAGAAAGACCCAAACCTCCCTGTCGCTTGCCATTTTAACACTCCACCCTGCTCTCTTGCCCACATGTCTGTCCTTGGCTTGCTGCATTGTTCCAGTGAAGCACAACGCAAACTGGAGGAACAGCACCTCATTGTCTGACTAGGCACTTTACAGCCTTCCGGACTGAATATTGAATTCAACAACTTTAGATCTTGAACTCCCTCCTCCATCCCCACCCCCTTTCCGTTTCTTCCCCCTCCCTTTTGTTTTTTCCAATAATTTATATAGACTTTTCTTTTCCCACCTATTTCCATTATTTTTAAATCTATACCTGTAATGCCCTGTCAGTCTTTCCACCCCACCCCCACTAGAGCTGTACCTTGAGTGTCCTGCCATCCATTCTTAATTAGCACATTCTCTTAGATAATATCACCACCTTTAACACGTCTTTGTTCCTTTATCTGTGACATCTTTTGATTATCTGCTCCTATCACTGCTTGCTTGTCCCTACTACCACCACCTCCACCCCCCACCCCACCCCACCCCACCCCCCACCTTAAACCAGCTTATATTTCACCCCTCTCCTAATATTACTCAGTTCTGCTGAAGGGTCATGAGGACTTGAAACGTCAACTCTTCTTCTCCGCCGATGCTGCCAGACCTGCTGAGTTTTTCCAGGTAATTCTGTTTTTGTTCTCAACCCCACATTCCTGCCTACCCAGATAACCTTTCATCCCCTTGTTAATCAAGAATCTATCTACATCTGCCTTAAAAATATTCAAAGACTCTGCTTCCACTGTCTTTTGAGGAAGAGAGTTCCAAAGACTCTCAACCCTCTAAGAGTGAAAATTCCTCCTCATCTCTGTCTTAAATGAGCGACCCCTTATTTTTAAACAGTGTCTCCTAGGTCTAGATTCTCCCACAAGAGGAAACATCCTCTCCACATCCAGCCTGTCAAGAATCCTCAGGATCTTAAAGGTTTCGATCAAGTCGCCTCTTACTGTTCTAAATTCCAGTGGATACAAGCCTTTCCTCATAAGACAACCAGCCTATTCCTGTTATTAGTCTAATAAACTTTCTCTGAACTACTTCTAATGCATGTACATCTTTTCTTAAATAAGGAGATAAATACACAGTATTCCAGATGTGGTCTTACAACTGAAGCATAACTTTTGTATTGCTGAAAAAAGAGATACGTCTAAGCTTTTCATCTTGCACTCAGCAGGACGCTTGCAAGAATACCAATATAAGGGGAAAACAACAATTTATACTGTGAGTGAAGAGTGTTGATTGGTTGGCAAAGTGGCGTTGCCATGAAGAATGCACCACTGATGGTGACTGACATTTAACTGCCAAGCATTGTTTGAAATTTAAACCAGGCAATGCCTTGACTGATTGGTCAAGGCATTGTCCTGAGGAATGAGTCAGCGAATGGCTGTCACTTATTTTGTTTAGCTCATACAGGCGCATTGTATGTACATGTTCTTTCTGTCCGCAAAGAGCAGGGCCCTGTCTATTAATATATGTAGCCTCCAGTACACACAAATGTGCCACACTGCAAGCCCGACTGATGATCTTAAATTGGTTGTCAGTGGAATTCTTAGGATACTGAAGATCATTTAGCAAATGTTGTCCAATCATGGAATCACATCTAATATTGGACACTGTTCTGACCTTTGCAAGTGCGAGCTGGTTGGGTATGGTCTGTACCTTATCCATTGCAAACAGTGGCTGGGACATGCAGTTTGATACAATTCGCCAATCTTTGGGACGTACAGCCTACCATCACACTGGCACTGAAATTCATATACCACGTTACTCATTTGTGTGACAGGCACAACGTCTTCTTGGCTTGACAGCAGCATCCTATTAGTGGCGAATACCACTCTTCTGATGAAGAGTCACGTGGACTCGAAACATTAACTGTATTCCTCTCCACAGATGCTGTCAGACCTGCTGAGTTTTTCCAGCTATTTTTGTTTTTGTTTCAGATTTCCAGCATCCGCAGTATTTTGCTTTCATCTGCATTCAGAGTTGTTCCTTTAAGAAATCAAATTTCTGCCCACTGAGCTGTTCACTTGTTACAGCACCAGTCAATCAGGGCCTGCCCATTCCATTCTCTCGAAGGGACTGAAATTACTAGGAATCAAAGTCGCTACCATGGGATGAGACTGTAACCTTTGGCTGGAAAGCACTCAAGAACCTGCCTGCTATGCAGCGCCCACCCCCCCTCCAATCCTGAAACTGTGGGAATAGAATGGAATAACACAGTAGTCAGTCTAATCAGATGGTGCAAGGCACATTCTCTAGAGGTGTCATCAGATGTTTGATTGTTAGCAATCATGCTTTTCTGAGTGAGTAATGCAAGTTGGCATTGTGAGCCTAAATGAATCTTCAGGAAAATCTAATGGAAAAACAGACCAGTTTTAGACTGAGGGCTTACTGAAATAGGGCACTGTCCATTCATGGCAGTTAAAACTTGCTCTATCTGCGATCTAGTACAGAAATATTATAAGTTTAAAATATTCAGTATTCCGGGCAGGTGAAAATACATTGTCACAGTAAACCAAACCAAATTAAAGCAGCATGCAAGGAAATAATTTTATATGTTTAAAATTTAAAAATGTTGGCTTCTCTCAATTTTTAATACTCAGTGGGAAAAAAAACCTGTCTTTTTGTATTGCTACTTCACGTGAAGGCTTCAACTCATTCTAGCGCTGGTGGCTGTCTAGAGCCCCAACCATGTCACTATTCTTAAAGCTTAGACAGTGTGTGTCAACATGATTGGGTTATTACATTTGAACCTGTCTTCACATAGTGCTCCTTCCTACGTCTGATTGCTGTATGACAATCAGGAGCAGAGACCTTGACTTTTGCTTCCTCTTCCAAACTGCAAAGGTTCTGAGGCTAGTTTTCTATAACCTAACTGAGATCAGCTGGGGCCTTTCTTGGACTGTGGGGTTCAATGGCACGCTGTATGAAATGTTAGTCATTGTTATGAACAGCAAATTGCCTTTTTTAATTGAAAGATCTGCAGGAATGATTTCCTGTAGTATTTCAAACATCAGGATATTGTAGCACCTTTTTTAAATGTCGCTGCTTTCTGCTGCTCAATGTGATATAGTCAATATGCGTGGTAATCAGCACTTCAAGAAGGCAGCCCACCACCACCACCTCAAGGGCAATTAGAGATAGCAGTAAATGCTGGCCTAGTCAGCAATACCCACATCCTGTAAATGAATTGGGGGAAAAAAAAATCCTGGCTGTGCTGGGGAATGTAAGATTTATTTGTGCAAGGGATTCAGACCTGACAATTGGTTTAGTAATCACACAGCAGAGATTAACACATTACTGTGTTTAGACAGTAATTTACAGTTCCGAACAGATCTTTAAGCATAAGGATACTGGGTGGAGTAGTGCACGTTGCCCCCTCTCATTCATTTTTCTTCTACCCTCTATCCTCGTATTAAGGCAAGCGTTAGGCTCTAGTCAGAATTTATTCAGTTGTCCAGGCTAAAGTACTTGTTCTATCTCTGCACTTTGTTCAAAATCCCATCTCCCTTATGCCCCTGTCTCTTGACCATTCAACCTGATAAATCCAATCTTTTTTTTTCCACAGAAGGTCTCTTACATGCAAAGGGCCACAACAGAGTAAAAAAATAAATTCATGATAATTCCACAGGAGAAATGAATGGAAAATGCAGCACATGTATAGGAGCTGCTTTAAGGTGCATTTTCAGTTCTGCTGGGTTGTTTTTTTTCGTTGTTCTGGATTAGTTTCTGATTCTGTTGTTTTCCTTTGTTCTCCCAGATTTTGTTGGCAGGTCTTCCTCCCGGAGGCTACGTCGGGGTGACAGCACAGATAGTCTGTCCAGTGTTCCCTTGTCAGAACTCACTGCCATTCAATGCAAAAACATCCCAGTGGACCTTAACACGAAGGAGATCATCAAGAAGCACTTCTCGCAGTTTGGCAAGGTGCAGCGGGTGTATTGTCAAACCAATAAGAGGCTGGCAGTGGTTCACTTCTATGACCACGTGAGTACCTGAGGATGGTTGCTGCATTCATGAACAATGCACCTCCTAATTTTTTTGTAGTTCATGGGCACTTTAAGAGGTGGGACCTTGCAAAAAAATTTAGAGGGAACTTTGTTCCCAAATTTCCATCACCGAACATTAATCAGAATTAAAGTTTTATTAACTGACAGGAGAGTTAATGAGAGAGGAGCAGCAATCTCACACTCATGTTTTTGAGAGCATCGTCCATGGCTAAATAAAGAAGTCAAGGATAGCATTAAATTGAAAGAAACACTTACAAATCTTCAAAGCTTCATGGTAGGTGAGAGGATTGGACAGATTTTAAGAACCAGCAAAGAATGATTTAAAAGATAATAAAGGGGCAGAAAGCAGATTATGAGAGAAAGCTATCCAGTAATATAAAAACAGAAGTAAGAGCTTCTTTAAGTGTAGGAGTAGGAAAAGTGTAACTCAAGCTCCTGTTGGTCCTCTAGACAGTGAGTCTGGGGAATTGATAATGGAAAACAAGAAATGGTGGAGGCGTTGAACAGGTCTTTTTTTAAATTCATTTACAAGACCTGGATGTTGCTGACTAGCCCAGCATTAATGTCCATTCCTACTTGCTCTTTAGAAAGTGGTGATGAGCTGCTTTCTTGTACCACTGCAGTCCATGTGGTGTAGGTAAACCCACAGTGCTGTTAGGGAGGGAGTTCCAGGATTTTGACCCAGTGACAGTGAAGGAACGATGATTATAGTTCCATATCAGGATGGTGTGTGGCTTGGAATGGTGATGTTCCCATGCATCTGCTGTCCTAGGTGGTAGAGGTTGTGGGTTTGGAAGACGCTGTCAAAGGAGCCTTGGTGAGTTGCTGCAGTGCATCTTGTAGATAGTACACACTGCTACCACTTTGCGCAGTGTTAGAGGGAATGGATGGTGAAGGTAGTGGATGGTGTGCCAATTAAGCAGGTTGCTTTGTCCTGGATGATGTTGGGCTTCTTGAGTGCTGTTGGAGCTGCACTCACCCAGGAGAGTATTCCATCACACTCCTCGCTTATGCCTTGTAGATGGTGGACAGGCTTTGGGAGGCAGGAGCTGAATTACTCTCTGCAGAATTCACAGCCTCTAACCCGCTGTTGTAGCCACAGTATTTATATGGCTGGTCCAGTTGAGTTTCTGGTCAATGGTAACCCCCAGGATGTTGAAAGTGTGGGATTCAGCAATGGTAATGCTATTGAATGTCAAGGGGATATGGTTGGAATCTCTCTTATTGGAGATGGTCATTGCCTGGCACTTGTGTAGTGCCAGTGTTACTTGCCACTTAGATAAAAGCAAAATACTGCAGATGCTGGAAATCTGAAACAAAAACAGAAAATGCTGGGAAAACTCAGCTGGTCTGACGGCATCTGTGGAGAAAGGAAAAAAGACAAAGTTAACATTTCGAGTCCTTATGACCCTTCTTCAGAGCTGAAGAGAAGTGGAAATGTGATGAAATATATACTGTTTAAGGGGGGTGGGGCAGATGGAGCTGGATAGAAGGCCAGCGATAGGTGGGGACAAAGGAGGGATTGACAAAGATGTTATGAACGAGGACAAAAGGATTGTTAATGGTAGTGGTTAGTGCTTAAAAAATAGTACTAATAGTGGCGTAAAGGTAAGGAAGCAAAATGTGAGGGGAATCTCGGTTAAAGAAGAAGGAAGACATTTACTCCCCCCCCCCCCGGTGAATTACAGGGCCTTCAGCTGTGTCCGACCCATCTCCCGCGCCTCTGCCCTCACACATTCCCCTCCCTCCATGATAGGGTCCCCTTGTCCTCACTTTTCACCCCACCAGCCACTGCATTCAAAGGATCATCCTCTGCCATTTCTGCCAACTCCAGCATGATGCCCTACCAAACACATTTTCCCCTCACGCCCCCTGTCAGTATTCCGTAGGGACTGTTCCCTCCTGGACACCCTGGTCCACTCCTCCATCACGCCCAACACCTCATCCCCTTCCTACGGCACCTTCCCATGCAATCGCAGAAGGTGCAACACCTGCCCCTTTACCTCCTCCCTCCTCACCGTACAAAGGCCCAAACACTCCCTTCAAGTGAAGCAGCACTTCACTTGCACCTCCTTCAATTTGGTCTACTGCATCCGCTGCTCCCAATGTGGTCTTCTCTACATCGGGGAGACAAAAATCAGACTGGGTGACCGCTTTGCAGAACACCTCCAGTCTGTCCGCAAGCATGACCCAGACCTCCCTGTCGCTTGCCATTTCAACACACCACCCTGCTGTCATGCCCACATGTCTGTCCTTGGCCTGCTGCAATGTTCCAGTGAAGCCCAACGCAAACTGGAGGAACACCACCTCATCTTCCGATTACAGCCTTCTGGACTTAACGTTGAGTTCAACGACTTCAGACCGTGAACTCTCTCCTCCATCTTCACCCTTTTTTTCATCTCCATTCTTCTACATTCATTTTTTACCCACTTGTTTTATTTTTATTCATTTATTTGTAATTTTATCCCCTTTTTTCCCACTTTCTATCCTCCCCCCCCAATCCTCTACAGGGCCATCTGTCACTTGTTCCATGTTGTTCTTTCGCACAATGCTATCCTTGTTCTGCTATAATCACTTTTTGCTTTCTTACCTTTACGCCACTATTAGCTCCTTTTTTTAGCACTAACCACTACCATTAACAATCTTTGTCCTCTTGTTCATAACATCTTTGTCAATCCCTCCTTTGTCCCCACCTATCGCTGGCCTTCTATCCAGCTCCACCTGCTCCACCCCCTTAAACAGTATAAATTTCATCACATGAGGGTTGTAAGGACTCGAAACGTTAATTTTCCTCTCTCTTGTTTTTTTCTCTCTCCACAGATGCTGTCAGACCTGCTGAGTTTTCCCAGCATTTTCTGTTTTTGTTACTTGCCATTTATCAGTCCAAGGTATTTTGTGTCTGTCTTCACGTTAGAAGACTTAGAAAACTTCCCAAAGATAAGTGAAAATCAAGGGGTGATATGGAGGGATGAGCTTAAACAATCACCATCACCAGGGAAAAGGTGCTAGGAAAACTTAGACCCCTGGACTGGATGGCCTGCATCCAAAGGTCTTAAAAGAAGTGGTGGCACTGATAGTAGATGCATTGGTTATAATCTTCCAAAATTCCTTAAATTCTGGAAGGGTCCCAGCGGATTTGAAAATAGCTAATGTAACACCTTTATTCAAGAAAGAAGGGAGGCAGAAACAGGAAACTAATAGGCCAGTTAGCCAAACATCTGTCATAGGGAAAGTGCTACAATCCATTATAAAGGAGGTAATAGCAGGATACTTAGAAAATCATGTGCAAAGCAAAAATAAAAATACCTGGAAAAACCCAGCAGGTCTGACAGCATCTGCGGAGAGGAACACAGTCAACGCTTCGAGTCCGTATGACTCTTCAACAGAAAAAATGTGTTCAGGCAGAGACAACATGGCTTTGTGAAAGGGAGATTTGATGAAATAACATTCAAGATGGATAAAGGGGAACATGTAGGTGTGTACTTCGATTTCCAAAAGACATTTGATAAAGTGCCACATCAAAGATTACTACACAAGAAAAGAACACATGGTGTAGGGGGCAACATATTAGCATGGATAAAGGATTGGTTTGCTAACAGGAAACAGAGAATAAGGATAAATGGGTCTTTTTCAGATCGGCAAGCTGTAACTAGGGGAGTGCCACAGGAATCAGTGTTGAGCCCTCAACTATTTACAATCTATATCAATGACTTGAACGAAGGGACCGAATGTATGGTAGCTTAGTTTTCTAATGACACCAGGACAGATGTGAAAGTAAGTTGTCAAGAGGAGGTAGAGAGTCTGCAAAGGGATATAGATAGGTTAAGTATGTGGGCAAAAATTTGGCAGATGGAGTATAATGTGGGTAAATGTGAACCTGTCCATTTTGACAGGAAGAATAAAAAAGCGATGTACTATTTAAATGGAGAGAGATTGCACAACTTGATGGTACAGAGGGATCTGTGTGTCCTGGAACATGAATCACATAGTTAGCATGCAGGTACAGCAAGTGATATGGAAGGCAAATGGAATGTTGGCATTTATTGCAAGAGGAATAGAATGTAAAAGCGGGGGTTTTACTGCAGCTGTACATGGCCTTGGTGGGACTACACCTGGAGAACTGTGTACAGTTTTGGTCTCCTTATTTGTAAAAAGTTATTGCTTTAGAAGCAGTTCAGAGAAGGTTCACTCGACTCATTCGGGGATGAAGGGCTTATTTATGAAGAAAGATTGAACAGATTAGGTCCATACCCATTGGAGTTAAGAATAAGAGTTGATATTATTGAAACATCTTGAGGGGATTGGATAGGGTGGGTACTGAGAGGATGTTTTCTCTTGTGGGGGAAACTAGAACTTGGACATAGTTTAAGAATAAGACGTCTCTCTTTTAAGACAAATGAGGAGAATTTTTTTCTCTGAGGTTCTCTGCCCCAGATGCTGTGTCTTTAAATTTATTCAAGACTGAGTTAGATAGATTTTTGTTGGATAAGGGAGCCAAGGGTTGTGGAGTGCAGACACAGACAGGAAAATGGAGCTGAGACCACAACCAGATCAGCCATGATCTTATTGAATGGTGAGCAGGCTCAACTGGCCAGATGGCCTATTCCTGCTCTCAGGTCCTACATTCCTATGATCTGTGACAGGCAGATATGTTGTTCAGTTTTCTGGATTTATCTTTTCTTTAGTTGCTGTCATTAGAACATAAGAAATAGAAGCAGGAGTTGACCATAGGGCACCTTGAATCTGCTCCACCTTTCAGTACAATCATGGCTGATTTTCTGCTGCAACTCTAGTTTCCCACACAGTCCTTGTAGCCCTTTATTTCTTGAGAGACAAAATCTGTCTCGCTCAGCCTTATATAAACTCAATGATAAAGCATCCACAACCCCCTGGGTGGACAATCCCAAAGATTTTCAACCCTCCTCACCTCAATACAAAATGATCAACCTCTTATCCTGAAGCTGTGCACCCATATTCTAGATTCCCCAGGCAGGGAAAATAACTTCAGTGACTACCCTGTCAGACAATTGAGGATCATGTGTATATTTCAATTAGATCACCTCTCATTTTTCAGTTCTGAAGAAGAATCACATAGACTCAATGTTAGCTCTGTTTCTATCTCCACAGATGCTGCCAGACCTGCTGGGTTTTTCCAGCATTTTCTGTTTTTATTACAGATTTCCAGCATCTGCAGTATTTTGCTTTTTTCTAATTTTTCTAAACTCGAGAGTATAGGTCCAATTTGCGTAACCTCTCATTATAGACAATCTAATGAACCTTTGATATGAAGACCAAAACTGCATATTGTAACCCAAGTATGGTTTTACCAATGCCCTACAAAATTAGCAAGACTTCCTTATTCTTGTACTGCAAACCCTTTGCAGTAGGGGCCAATATGCTATTTGCCTTCATAATTGCTTGTTATACCTGCTAACTTGGTGTTCCTTGAACGAGTATATCCAAGTACCTCTGAGCTTCAACATTTACAAGTTTCAATCTTTTAAAAGATATTTTGCTCTTATATTCTTACCACCCGAGTGAATTACCTAACATTTCCCTATGTAGTACTCCATCTGCTCACTCACTTAACCTGTCTATATCTATTTGCAACCTCTGTATCCTCCTCACAGCTCCTGTTCCCACCTAGCTTTGTATTGTCAGCGAATTTGAATGCATTACTCCCGGACTCCTTGTCTAAGTCTGAGGCTCCATTGTTAAACCTTGCAGCACCACATTTGAAAAAGCCCCTTTTATCCCAATCCTCTGCTTCCTGTTCATTAATCAATCCCCTATCCATGCTAATATATTATCCCCAACTCCATGAATCCCTAACTTGCATATTAACCTTTTTGTGTGGCACCTTATTGCATACCTTTTGGAAATTCGAGTACAAGTAAAGATATGTCCTCAAAAAATTCTAATACATTTGTCAAGCACAATTTCTCTTTCATAAAACCACATTGACTCTGACTGATCATTCTGATTTTCTAAGTGTATTGTTAGACTTCCTAAATAGACTCAGCATTTTCAAGATGACTGATGTCAAGTTAACTGGCCTGTAGTTCCCTGTTTTCTCCATCCCTATTTTCTTGAATAGGATTGTACATTTGCTAACTTCTAATCTGCTGGAACTCATTTAGAATGTAGTGTTTAGAATGTAGTATTTCTAATACACCAATCCTCAGGTCCCCAACATTATTAACCTTTTTAAATCCAGTACTATCCTTAAATTCCCAAGTTTTTTTTGTGGTTTTGTGAATCGTTTTGAATATTTCCCACTGTTTATTCACTGTCACATCTTTTAAATCTATTTACCAATTAACCTTAGCCAGCTCTCCCCTCATACATGTGTAATTGGTTTTGTTTAAGTGTTAGGTTCTTGTTTTAGACTTAGGTCTGTCACTTTCAAAGTTAATATGGATTTCAATTGTATTGTGATTACTATGTCCCAGTGGATCTTGTTACGATCCCCGTAGATACCGATTAATGTTGAAAAAGGAATTCAATCTTCCAGTTAATTGATCAAAAGGATGACATGACAAGATTTCACGTTTTCGGATTTCTGCTGTAACAAATGACTAAAAGCACTATTTTTATTGGCCACTTATAATTTAAACTACAGAAAGGAATGCTCTTCTATACATCGCACATCATATATCGCACTCTCTACAGAATTACACTCCTTATAGCAAAGAGTCTATAGTCACTTCCAGTGGGTTCACGTTTCCCTGTTCCAGCAATTAATAACTTCAGGTGACCCCAGGCGCTTTCTTCAGTTTTCAGAGAGTTTTACAAATCCACTGCCAGCAGTAAAGCCCGCTGCACTGATTCCTCTTCCCCTCTTGGCTGCGGCAGGACTAATCTCCCTGATTTCTTAGATGGCTGCAGAATGTGCCTCTTCGAGACCGTCTCCCTCCTGCATTCAGCTTTGGTGGCCTGCATAGAACCAGCAGCCTGTTTTCTCTGCTGATCACACCTTTTCCTCCCTTTTTCCTTCTGCCCAAAAGCCTGGAGCCAGCAAGCCAATCGCTGTTAACATAGCTGCCCTTGCCTTTTGTTCCCAGGTGTGAGAACTTTGCACCCTGCTCAGGAAGTCCCTTGACTTGGCTCTCTTGTTCCCATAGCAATTAAGCCACGCTTTTTGTCAGGCAGAATTTGGAATAGGTCACATGACCCCCTTCATTTCAACCTAAATTTAAAGGCACAGTCCAAAATATAATCTTAATCTCAATTGTAATAGTCTCTTGTTATGAAAATGCTAATTAACCTGCCTCATTACGCAATGTGAGATCTAAAGTATCTTTGTCCATAGTTAGTTCTAGGACATATTGTCCTAGAAAACTGTCATGAAAGCATTCTACAAACTCATCTTCCAGATTACCTTTGCCCATGTGTTTTGTCCAGCTTGTATGAAGATTAAAATCCACCGTGTTAATGTATTGCCAATTAATTAAGGTTTGCTAATGTCATGTCAATTACCTGTTACAGTTAAGAAAAACAGGTGATGGGTGTTAATTGTCTTTGAGAACATATAAATAGGGGATAGCTTGGAGACTGGGTTGAGTGAGAGGAGAGCTGTGAGATTGAACAAGTCAACAAACACTCTCTAAAGAAAAGCTTTATGTCTTGGTTTCTGCTTCACCAGCTGGCTTGGATCCTGTTAACACCCCATGATTATTACATTGCCTTAGCATTGCTCCAATTATTTTTTGCTTAATGCTCTGTCCAATGGTATAACTACTTTTAGGGGGCTTATAAATTATCCTGCCAGTGTTTTCTGACCCTTGTTATATCTTATCTCAACCGATTCTGATTCTACTTTGTGTTCTTCTGAACAAAGGTCCCTTATTATGACTGCCCTTGTGTCATTCTTTACTGTCGTGTCACTCCTCCTCCTTTTCCATTCCTTTCAGAATGATGTATCCTGGAATATTCAATTCCCAACCTCGGCCATCTTGTAACTATGTCTCCATGATGGTGATTGGATCAAACCCATTTATCTCTATTTGCGATACTAGTTTGTCTATCCTATTACAAATACTTTCTACATTCAGATAAAGGGTCTTTTAAGTTTTTTTTAACCACTAATTTTTGCGTGGACCTTATTCGCTGATGCACTCTGTCCCTTCCTGTTCCACTCCACTTGCCTTTATCCAAATCAATACACTGCTCTATTGCCTCAACTTTTTTTTAGATTTCCAAATTTCTTGACCCCACTGTCCCCTATTAGTTTAGAGCCCTCTCCACAGCCCTAATTATATGATTTGGAAGGTATTGATTCCAGGCTAGTTTAAGTGTAACCCGTCCCAATAGAAAAGCTCCCTCATTCCCCAGTGCCAGTGCCCCATGAATCAAAATACCTTCATTTGATAGCACTCTTGAAATCACATGTTGAGTTCTGTAATACAAAAGTAAAATACTGTAGATGCTGAAAATCTGAAATGAAAACAGAAAATGCTGGATACACTCAGCAGGTCAAGTACCATCTGATGAAGGGTCATCGGTCTGAAACATTAACTCTATTTCTCTCCGCAGATACTGCCAGACCTGCTGAGTATTTCCAGCATTTCATGCTTTTATTTTAGTTTTCTAATTTGTTTGACCCTATGTCAATTTGTGCATCTCTCCGACAGTTTCCAGCGACTATTATCTTTGAGGTTCTGCTTATTAATTTAGAACCCAGTTTCTCAAACTCCCTATCGATTTTGCTGCTCCTTTAGCCTGTCTTGTTGATGCTTGTTGCACTGTAACAGTGCAACCCGCCTGAGACACACAACTCTAAATGAAATAATGACTTGTTGAAATTTTTAAGTAAAGATGGGTATGAAAATATTAGGAGGATATATTTTGCTGTATTTCTTCTTCTGTTTGAAAAGCTTTGTTCAAGTGAATAAGGCGGAACAGTTTCCTGTGGTAGATGGCCCAGTGACCAGAGGACATGGATTCGTTAGAATTGGAAAAAGAACCAGAGAGAGAAGATGAGAATTATTTTTAAGCAATGAGTTGTTATGATCTGGAATACACTGGCTGAAAAGTTGGTGGAAACAAATTCAATGGTAACTTTCAAGAGGGAATTGGCTAAATGCTTGAAAATGAAAACTTTGCAGGGTAATGTTGAAAGAGCAAGTAGGATGGAATTAATTGGATAGCTCTTTCAAAGAGCTGGCACAGGCTGGATGGGATGAATTGCTGCCTGCTGTGCTACAAATCCTTTTGGTTCATGGCTTCTACTGGGGTTCATAAGACTGAAGAACAATGTGATGCTTGGTTAATTTTCTTCTTTCCAAATTTATAAGCATCCCCTCCAGCCCCTAAAATCCTTACCAGCTGGAAAATGCTGAGTCTTTGCATAGGTTCATATTGCTTAGACTTTCACATTCTTTAGGGAGGGAAAAGGAAATTTTGAAATTCTAATACTACAGGACAGACCAGCCCTGCAACCCAAGATCCTATTAGTTTGAGTATTTGCACTTGTAATAGTGAATGTGGAGAGTGTTACAATGAACGTGTTTCTTTTAAAGGCATCTGCATCCAATGCAAAGAAAAAAGGAAAATCTCTACGCAAGCAACAGATTGAAATATTTTGGCAACGGAAAAAAAACAGTGAGTTACAAGAGCAGCTTATGTTTTATTCTCCATTCCTGTGTCCCAGCTTTCACCCTTCTCTGACTGAAGGCAATTTTATATAGAAACATAGACACATAGTAAATAGGAACAGGAGTAGGCCATTCGGCTCTTTGAACCTGCTCCACCATTCATTATGGTCACGGCTGATCATCCAACTTAATAGCCTGCTCCTGCTTTCTCCCCATATCCTTTGATCCCTTTCACCCCAAGAGCTATGTTTAACTCCTTCTTGAAAACATACAATGTTTTGGCCTCAACTACTTTCTGTGGTAGCGAATTCCACAGGCTGACCACTCTCTGGGTGAAGAAATTTCTCCTCATCTCAGTCCTAAATGGTTTGCCCCGTATCTTCAGACTGTGACCCCTGGTTCTGGACTCCCCCACCATCAGGAACATTCTTCTTGCATCTACCCTGTCTAGTCCTGTTAGAATTTTATTTCTAAACTGAATTCTAAATATAGGGCTGTGTTTATCCACATAGAGGCTTTGTACAGCTCACAGTAACAGCAAAGTAAATTTGTCACATCTTAACACTGGGAAATAGGAGCAGGAGTAGGCCATATGGCCCCTCGAGCCAGCTTCACCATACAATAAGATCATGGATAATCTAAATTTTCAATTTTCCTGCTTGTTCTCCATAACCCTTGACTCCTCTTTTGTTCAAAAATGTATCTATCTCAGCCTTAAATATATTCAATGACTCATCTTCCCCAGGTTTTGGGCTAGAGAATTACAAAGATTCATGGTCCTCAGAAAAGAAATTCCTCCTCATTTCTGACTGGCAACCTCCTTATTCTGAAACTTGTCCCCTAGTTCTAGATTCCCCCATGAGAGGAAACATCATCTTGGCATCTATGCTGTCAAGCTGCCCTCAGAATCTTATATTTCAATAAGATCATCTCTCATTCTTCTAAACTCCAATGGGTATAGACCCAACCTGATCAACCTTTCCTCCATAAGACAACCCCTTTATCCTGACACTCAACCTAATGGACATTCTCTGAACTGCCTCCACTTTAAATGTATCCTTCCTTAAATAAGGAGACCAAAACTGTAAGTAGTATGTAGCTGTGTTCTCACCAATGCTCTGTACAGTTGTAGCAAGACTTCCCTACTTTTATACTCCATCTCCTTGCAATAAAGGCCAACATTTCATTTGGCTTCCTAATTACTTGCTGCGCCTGCATGCTAACTTTTTGTGTTTCATGTACAATGACAACCTGGTACTTGTGTATCATAGCATTCTTCCCACCAATGTAGATAATCTCAAATTTTTTCACCATTACTTCCTTAATAATGGATTCCAGCATTTCCCAATGACAGATGTTAGGTAACTGGCCTATAGGAGCTTTCTTTCTGTGTCTCTCCTTTCTTGATTTGCAGTTTTCCAATCTGCTGGGATCTTTCCAGAATCTGGGAAACTTTGGAAGATTACAACCAATGCATCCACCCTCTCTGTAGCCACTTCTCTGTTTTCCCTGCCCACTTTAGCCAACTCTGTCGTCTTAGCTTTATAATTGCCTTTATTTAAATTTAATACACTAGTTTCAGACCCAAATTTCTCACCTTCAAGCCAACATAAAATTCTGCCATGTTAGGATCATTCTTTACTATGAAATAATTAATTCTTTCTGTCTCATTACATATTACTTTTAATGTCATGTCAATTACATCGTTAAGGTTAAGAGAAAGAGATAATGGGTAACTGTCTTTGAGCACAAATAAACAGGGGATAGCTGGGAGACTCGGTTGTGTGGGGGGAGAGTTGTGAGACTGAACAAGTCAATAAACTCTCTCAATAGAGAAAAGCTTTGTGTCTTGGTTTATCCTTCACCAACCAGCTTAGATCCTATTAACAATTACCAGGTGTAAGATAGCCTGTTCCTTGGTTTGTTCCACAACATATTGTTCTAAGATGTTGTCCTGTATCTCTGAGCTTGTCCTCAAGACTATCTTTGTCAATTTGATTTGTTCAATCTATATGAAGATAAAAATTGTCCACAATTATAACAGTACCTTTGTTACTTGATTTATACTCTATCCTACGGTTAGCAAGCTTTTAGACTACCCCTACCTGTAACTTTTTTTCCCTTGCTATTTCTTCTCTGTACCCAAATTGATTTTACATCTTGACCTTCCAAGCCAAGGTCATTTCTCACTATCGCCCTGATCTTATCTTGTATTAACAGACCTACCCCACCTCCTTTTCCTTTCTGCTTTTCCTCCCTCAATGTTAAGTGCCCCTGAGTTCTCAGTCTTGGTCACCTTGCAACCATGTCTTTGTGATTATTATCAGATTGCACCCATTGATTTCTTTTTGTGCCATCAATTCAACTAACTTGTTATGAATCTTGCCAGCTGCTGGCATTGTTACCTCTAACCTATTCCTAATGAGACATCATTAATTCATTCAGTATCATGCGGGGGCATTTCTGCTCCATTTTTATTTTCTAAAATGAGGTCAATTCTAAATTTTTGAGTGATTAACATTATTACGACCAGGTGACAATGGGTGCAAGGACTCACCCTTTTTCCCCAATGCCTTGGTTTTTCGTAACAGGGCTTTAAAAAAGTTTATAAGGATGAATGTGTCAATTCAGTGTATGTACTTAATGGTTTGTGTGCTGATTGCAAAGAACTCAATCAGACAGGCTTTCTTGAATTAAACATGAAAGGGGTTAGTTTTTGCTGTGCAAAAAACCTACCCAGCTAAAGCTATAAAATATTAAGAAAGGTAAATGCACTGTTGCAACGCATGCACATGCAAAAATACGAGTTACTAAGTAGAGGAAGTTGTCTTTTGGCCAAATTGAGGTTCAACAATAAAAGGCAAAGATATAAAGAGTTCACTGGTTATGGGTCCTTCGCAGTTCATGACTCAGGCAGCTCTTAAAGCATTAGTCCTTGGTTTTTTCTTGGAAACGCTACTTTGGAATTTGAAGTCTTTAGAATTTCTGTTTGCTGTCCACAGTATGGTATAAGCAGGCAGGGTTCAGTTCAGTTCAAAGAGAGAAACAGGCATACAACTTTTTTGCTGCCTTCAGATATTCCTTCACTAGATTGCCTCAAAGCCAGCAGGGTTTTATAATAGTAGTCTTTCAAAAATCAGAATTTTGGTCATGTGCTGACCGGCTATTGCTATGCGATGGAAAGCAATCCATAGAGCCATAGAACACTACAGCACAGAAAACAGGCCATTCGGCCCTTCTAGTCTGTGCCGAAATATTATTCCGCTAGTCCCATTGACCTGCAATCGATAGTCTATTCAAGTTAACGAAGGAGTTTTCACCTCCCATGGTCAAACCTTTGACCTACATAGAAGCAGAGTGTGGTCCTTAGCACTATCTTTGTGCATAATTGGTTTTGTGAGTTCTCCTTTGTTACCTGGTACTCTGGAGACAAAAAATCTGAGGCATTATTGTCCAGGATGTTTTTAGGTAGGTCCTGACAAGGGCAGGTACGACATTCCACAAGGATATGGTCTAGACATGTTCATTGTAATCCACTTTTAGAAACTTCCAGAAGCTTCGCCAGCTTGCAGTCCCAAACATCGGGTGACCTGTGGCAGCCATCTTAAGTCAATGTATTTTTTTAATGGTTGAAACTGCCTTTTTTTAACCAGTTCCGTATGAGAGTCCAGCAGGCGAAATTGAAATTTAATATTTGAAATCAACACACCTCCGTAACAATATGAATGAAAATGGTACATCCTTTGTAGCACTTTTCATGCATATCACCAAGACAAGGTCACTTTTGCATGTTTTGTGAGAACCATGTGTCCAGAGCTGGTGTGGTATGTGATGTAAAAGCAGTTTGAGATGGTAATGAGGAACTTTGGTGTTTGTCGAGTGATAAATATGAGCAACTTGCCAAGCCTCCTTTGACAGCGCTTCCAAAGCTGTGATCTCTACCACCAAGAAGGGCAAGGGCAGTAGATGCATGGGAACACCATTGCTTGCAAGCTCCCTTCCAAACCACGCACTGTCCTGACTTGGAACCATAATGCTGTTCCTTCACTGTTGCTGGATCAAAATGCTGGAACAGCTTCCTAGCAGCACAGTAGGTGTATCTGCACCAAATGGACTGCAGCGTTTCAAGAAGGCAGCTCACCACCACCAAGGGCAATTAGGGATGGGAAACCAACGCTGGCCAGGCCAGTGATGCCCACATCCCATGAAAAAATAAAAGTAAGTTTGGTCTTGGGTCACTTCTGATACTAGTCTTGATTAACTTCCCTCGTTGGTGACCTGGCTAATACTGGGAGCTCAGAGCGTTGTTTTACTCCAGTGCAGCATGGAGGAACTCTGGCTACTACTGGACCCACTGGATTGTCTGTTTCAATGAATTCTATAGTGGTGCCCTGGGACGCATTCTTTTCTGCAGTCAGCATGGCTATTTGACTATGGGAGTGCCGCAGGACTGCAGTTTAACCAGATGCTTGGTTCCGACCAGCCTGTTGAATGGGAATGACACAATAAAACTTGGGTATTGACAGTTCTACTGATGCCTCATATTAAGTTATTATGAACTTTGTTCTTTTTCCCTCCTTCTGCCCTGCATCTCCAGGTCCTGGGAAGAAGTCTTCTCGGGAAGAAGTGGATGTACCAAAAGGAGATGAAGAGAAACGCAGCAAGGATAAAGCTGACTTGGAGCACTCACCTCTCCGCAATCCAACAGCTAGATCTTCTGCGGGAAATGCTGTGAACAAGTAACGCCATCTTGCACGCATCTTGAGAATCTCTTAGTGTTGCTTTTAGAAGCTCTGGGGAAAGTGAATTTCTCTCAGGGTCCTTTAATGATGCTGAGAGTATAGCTATGGAGATCAGGAACTCGTGCAACTTCATGTAGGCGTAGCTGTGCAGCTGCAGGCCTGTCTGTATGACAGCTCAGTGTATAGTGGAAAAATCTTATTTTATTACCATTTAGTGATATGATAGAATGGTGACCCAAAATGAGGACTGCTGATAGCAAATTTAATATGTAAGCCACTTTTTACTACTTTTTTTTGTTAGCAATTTTTTTTCTCCTAACCTTTCTACATGAATCCATTGATTCCTTTCTCAGTTAGGGTTCCATAAATGCTAGTCACACTGCAGCACCTAGTTATTATGCGTAAAACAAGATAAGTTTTAGCAGAGCATTTGATTGACAATGAGTCTGAGCCTGTTCTCATACAAATTTTCAGTTGGGTGCGGGTTTGGATCAAGAGGTTTACATGATCTTCCTCCTGTCTGGTGCAAGTGTGCTGGTTCCAATTGTTGGGTTCCAACAGCCACCTTGGGTGAAGGTGGCTAACCTGGCAGAGACTTGGAATAAAATCTGGCCATGGGCATGTTAATCCTCCCTATTCAGATTAACCTCACAAAGTTCTGAAAGACAATGGAAAGCCAGTTTCTAGTAATCAATAATTTGTCTTCAGCTATTGGCATTTGTATAAAGTCTTATAATGTTGAAAGCATCCCAAGGTACTTCAGAAGTATATTTTGAAAAAAAGGTCAAAATTGGAGGATCCAAATATTTAGGGGAAGGAGTGGGTTTTGGTGCTGGACCTAATTTTGGGGATCGGTAAGGATGAGACCATGAAGGGATGTAGATAAGGGGTTGCAAAATTTTAAAATTAAGGTCTTTGGGCTGGGTAAGGGGCGGGGGGGAGGCGGTGGAGGGACTGGGAGCCATTATAAGTCAGCAAACACCATGTGAATGGGGCTTGGGGTGGAATTTTACAGCCCTGTCATGGCTGGGGCAGGACCAGAAAATGTGGCGAGCCATTCAAAAGTCCATTGATTTCGGCAGGATAGGAAAATCCCCCCGACAGGAGGGGCCGTAAAGTTGCACTGTTGATGTGGGGCTGAATACAGGTAGTAGAGTTTCGGATGAACTGAGGTTTGTGGAAGATATGAGGCTGACCAGGAGACACTGAGGTTGTTTTCCCTGGCTGGTGAATCGAGAACATGGGGACACAGTCTTAGCTAAGGGGGGTAACTGTTTAGAACAGAGATGAGAAATTTCTTCACTCAAAGGGTTGTGAATCTTTGGAGTTCTGAGGGTTGTGGATGTCCAATCATTGAATATTTTTAAGGCTGAGATAGACAGATGTTTTGTCTCTCGGAATCGGGGATGGTAACAAGGGATATGGGGAGTGGATGGGAAAGTGCAGTTTAAGTCAAAGATCGGTCATAATCGTATTGAATGGCCGAGCAGGCTCGACAGGTCATGTGGTCTACTCCTGCTTGTTCTTATGTCCAGAGCATTGACATATTTGGGTCTGAAGGTGACTGAGACACAGATCAAGGTTTCAGCAGTAAAATGCTACAATGGATGATACAGTGGTGAAAGTGGGCGGATTTTTGATGGAATTGGTGGAAAGGGTGCGGAGTTTATATCAGGGGCTAAAAATTATGACTTCCGCCTTTGTAGTGTAAACTGGAAGAAGCTGCTGCTTATCTAAGCCTATATGTTGGGACGAACAGGTTGATTATACAGGCACCGGAGGGGCTGAGGGAGATAGTAGATGCATACAATTGTCTCCACTTTGAGCTGAGGTACAGCGAGCTATTCATCAGAAGGCCAGCCATAAGGCTAAATACCAGACGATATACCGGCAGAATTACTTAAGATGGGAGAAGAATCCGTAGTGGACAGGATGTCTGGAATATGTGTGGCGATGCAGGAGGCAGGCCACTGGGCTGGGCTGATTCTACCTTTATCCCTCTTATCCCTCCCTGTGACCTGAAATGGTGCACAAATTGTAGAAGAATTACTCTGATCTCCCACGCTAGTAAAATTGCTCAGGATCGTCCTGGAACAGATCTGGAAAAAGACAGAGTGAGATTGCTGATGAGTAAGCTGGATTTTGATGCAGAAGAGGAATCAAGTCACCAATTTTAGAATCATAATGCACAAAGCCTAAGAACACAAGCAGCCAATGTACATGTGCTTTATTGATTTGAGAAGGCATTCAATTTGGCCTCATGCGAGAAACTCTGGTGGACAATGTTAGATATAGGATACCCACCACATTTAACATGGAACCAAGGCAATCCCACTTGGCTAGACAATCCAGGAGGAATATGGTGTCCTGGACCCTGTCAAAAGTTGCAGAGAGGAGTAGCTGGAATAGTTTGCCAAGATCGCTCACATGGGATACAAATTCTGACTTGAGTTACAGTCATTTTGGCACTGTTGCTTGGCAGAAATCTGATGAAGAGTTTGAAACAAGGGATTGTGTGGAAGATTAGAACAAATTTGGGAGATGACAGAACGTTCAAGGACTCAATTGTGGGTCCCAGAACTGCTTTGCCTAATCGCCATCGGAACAGTAAGAGAATCTTCTGTACTGATTCTGTGCAAAGCAATTGCCAGTATTAATCTTGTCCCAGTTCTGATGAAAGGTCACAGAACTGAAATGTTAACTCAATTTCTCTCTCCACAGATGCTGCCTATGTTTTCTGTATTTAGTTCAGATTTCCAGCATCTGTAGTATTTTGTTTTACTATTAACCTCTATGTTAAAGGCCAGTGAGAATTATTTTTCAGTACTGCTGGGTACAAGAAACAATAGGCAAGTTTTCCTCTGCCTTATTGTTATCATACCCTGTGCTTACTGTGCTCGTGAAGTTTTAATTTCAATTCACAAAATGCATTGACTCTATTTAAGATTAGCCTCAATGGGATGGACTCTGTTATTGGGTGAGTTTGTCAATCTGTTACAGGTGTGGATCCTGGCTGACACTGGGTGAGTTTGTCAGTCCAGGATGTTTGTGCATCCTGTGACACTGTGTAGTTGGGTTCATTCATAAATGATGCACTGTGTGAGGCTGCATGATCCATCCCTTTCTGTTATGAACAAATTGAATGTGAGGGGCTAACTGAGGAGAGAAATAAGATAAGAACTGGGGTTTTAAACAGAATCAGATGTTCATTAGATTTGCTCTGCAGGTCGCCAGTTAAGAAACCATCTTCTTCAAAGACTCTGCAATCTGAGAATGAATCCCAGGATCCACATGGTATGGAAGATCAGGTGTTAATTTCTGAACGTGCAGGGGCACTACCTTCTTCCCTCAATCATCTGATTGGCATAGTTGCCATTACTCCTGAGGAGAAATACAGGGTACTTGACCAGCGGGACAAGCTAATGAGGCAAGGTAATGATGCATCATTTCTTGGCGAAGTTCATTATTTTTAAGGTACTAATTGATCTCCAATTGCATTGCCTATTGAATTATAAAAATGATTTGTCCAAGAGCTAGATTTTCTGCCCGTTTACAGTGAATTAATTTGTTGTCTTTGTGCTTTTTCCATTCTTTAATTTCTTTTTTCTCTTCTCTCTGTTCCTCTGTTTTCTGTTCTTCTCTTGTACACTTTTTTTTTCATTTGTCTAGGTAGCTCAACTTGTCTCCATTTTTTGCATTCTGCCTCATTCCCTCTTTCATGATGCCTCCTTTTTGCTTTTTTACCATTTCTCACCCTTCTACAATTCACCTATTCCTTCTGCCTCTGACACTTATGTTTTTCTGTATAATTGGCATGCATTCTCTCTCTCTCTCTCTCTCTCGCATGCACTCTCTTTTTTTCTTACCTTCATCTGTTGTTAGACTTGGGACCCTAATAGCTGCGAAAATGACCATGCCTTTTTCTGGGTGTGAAGGAAGAAATGTTTCCTGGGTGGAGAAGAGATTGTACTGGGGCCTCAGGCTGAATGGGAATGGGTTTGTTGTAGCTGGAGGGAGGAGTGCAGTTTTCCTTCACCCATTGCCCTGGCTGGCAGTGAAGCATTTGGAAGCTGCTGCAACAAATACCAATGACCGAAGTTGTAGTTTAAGGATGGCCTTTTAATTGATTCATTGTTATTCAAGCCTAGTTTATGGGAAATTAAGTGAAGAACTTTTCAAATAACTTTTCCATGTCACTACCAGACTGAAGAGAAGTCTTTGAGATGTTTTGCTAGCTTTTTATGCAAATAGAATAAAGTAACATCATGATGGAATTAATTAAGAGTTGCAACATACGAAGATGAATAAAGGATTTGAGGGGGTGAACGAAGGAGTTAAAATGTGTTTATTGAATTTAAGTTGAAAGAAAACCTGAGATGGTGATTAACATTTAAGGACAGTGTCATTTCCTAGTGCTGGCGTTGAGCATGATTCATATGTGCAGAGCAAAAAATATTATTTTTATCTGATTCTTCTGTGCCCATAGCACGAGTGAAAAGAACTGAGTTGGAGAAGGCTAAAGCTGTGGTGGGGACCTGTCTGGATATGTGTCCAGAGAAAGAGCGTTACATGAGGGAGACAAGATACCAACTTAGCTCTTTTGAGACAATACCTGGCACTGATAAGGTTGGTTTCAAATTCTCCATTTACTTAATCCATGAGGGTGATCATTCTGAAGTTCATTTATAACGCAAGCTGTATTCATTTGGGCAGCTTTGGTTTCCATTTTTGCAAATCTGATCCCAACTGGCTATGGATTTTGTCCAACCATACTTGAATTCTAATTATTTGGTTTAATTTTGTGTTCTGGGGTGAACTATCTGGAATGAATGTGACTTTCATAGCATCCTTCTCCTTCACTGACATTGAGAGCAACATAAGCCTTGATTGTTTCACAGTTCCTGTTTCCTTTCCTTTTGTAAGGAAAGGATTATCACAGTTTTATTAAGAAAATCGGATATTTAATTATAGGGACAACTGCCATGCGCACTGCAGGAAGCAAATGATCAAGTGAGCTTGCAACCTCATCTTTATTCTAGCAATGTCTTGTTATTGAAAATTGGGTACAAATCCAGTTTCTGAGGTCTGCTAATATTGTACTGTTATTGAAATCTCTTTTGTTGCGGTAATAGTAACCATTAGCCTTTGCCTGTTAAGCAGGTCAATTTAGCTGCAGTGACCACTAAACTGCTTTAAGGCCAGTTTTTGTCACTTTGTAATTCTAATTTAAAGACATGCAAGTGCATAGTGAATCATATTTCAGAGAACTTTAATTAATTGGTAGCAAGCACAGAAAAGCAATTGGTACTGCAGAAGAAACATCTGGGTATACATCATGCTTTTTATTTGGAATTTTCATGGAAGCAGGGGGTGGACTGGTACGAAATTAAAGTCAAATTTATGTTTCTACATTATGCAGTTAATCATGTGGATTGTCATGTAGAACTCCCACTATAAAAAGTGGGAGTTTGTACATATACCTAGGATCCAATAAGGTCTCAACAATCTGTAATCCTAAGCTTGGAGCTGTGAACCGTTTGAGTCCCTTAACTAAATTAGCAAGGTTCATTTGTAAGTATTCTTTAGGTGTATGTTTAAGTACTATTCATTTTCTGTATGCTTAATAAGTCAGTGATAATCAATGTTTAAGCATCTTATTGATTTGAGAAGTAAATTATAAAGAAGAACATAATCTAAAATGGTTCCTTTTCGTTCTTTCCTTCTCCTGTACACTGTAACTTAGCCATGTATTGCTCAATCCACTTTTGGGAGGTGAGCGAGGCTAGTTAGATTCCTTTTCATGGAGGAAGGATCTCTCAGCCAGATGAAACCAGTCTGTTGGAGTCACTGTGTGAAGCCAGTCCTCCTTGCTGAATACCCTCTTCATCATTTTCTGCTTCTTTACCCTTCTGGTTCATTGACATTTGGAAAAATTAGCTTTTCATAGAATCATAAAATTAGAGACTAGTTGCAACACATAAAGAGGCCATTTGACCTGTTGTGTCCATGCTGGCCCTCTGCAAGAGCAATTCACCTAATGCCACTCTCTGCATTTTCCCCATAGACCTGCACTTTTTCCTTTTTAGATAATGATCCAATTCTCTTTTGAAAGCCATGATTGAATCTTCCTCCACGCTCTCATTTCAAATCCAAGCCACTCACTGTGTTAAAAGGTTTTCTTCATGTTGCCATTCCTTTTTTTGCCAATTATTTTGAATCTCTGCCTTCTGATTCTCGATATTTCCACCACTGGGAACAGTTTCTACCTATCTAATCCATCCAGACCCCTAATGATTTTGAATACCTCCATCAAGTCTCCTCTCCACCTACACCTACGAGGAAAACAGTCCCAGCTTCTCCAATCTATCGAAGTAACTGAAATTCCTCATCTCTTGAACCATTCTCATGAAGCTTTTCTGCACCCTGTCTAATGTCTTCACATCTTTGCTAAAGTGTGGTACCCAGAACTGGACAATATAAATATACTAACTGTGCTCCTCTCTGCAGATGTTGCCAGACCTGCTGAGTTTTTCCAGGTATTTTTGTTTTTGCACTGGACAATATACTCCATTTGAAGACAAACCTTACCCAAAAGCAAGGAAGTTTTATTTTGAACTTGTAAGAAGGCACTGGCTCAGTCACTGTTCCTTGACCCTTTCAATGGCTAGGTGCTATATACAGACCTGTACATAGGTCATACTTGCTCATAACTATGTCCCAGGTGCTTTTGCTCTAGGCATGTATATCATTAGCTGTTTTTACACAGCAATTTTCCTGGTCACTTGTTAAAATATACTGCAGAATTAGACTGCCTCAACTCTGTGTCTTGTAAGCCCTCAGATGTGTTGCTCAAGTTCCAGTGACTCAGTATTGGGAACTGTATCACAAACTGGCACCAATGGATATATTTGCCACACTACAGGTTAACCATGAAGCTACAATCAAAGAATATAGCAGGTCATCAGCAGATCAGGAAGAACCTTTACCTCATGAACTTCGACCTGCCGCTGTCCTGAAAATGACCATGGATTATCTAGTGACTAAGATCATGGATCTGGGTGACGGTAATTACCGGGACTGGTATGATTTCGTATGGAACAGAACTCGTGGAGTGAGGAAGGTGAATTAATAATGCCCAATTGTTATTTATAACACCTTTAATGTATCTTTAACATCCGAGCAGAATGGTGAGCAGGGAGGTGGTGACGTAGTGGTAATGTGACTGGACTAATAATCCAAGGACCCAGGCTAATGCTCTGGGACATGGGTTCAAATCCCACCATGGCAGCTGGTGGAATTTGAATTCAATTAATAAATCTGGAAATAGGAAGCTAATCTCAGTAATGGTGATCATGACAACTATCACTGATTATCATTAAAACCCATCTGGTTCACTAATGTCTTTTAGGGAAGGAAATCTGCTATCCTTACTAGTTTGGCCTCCATGTGACTGCAGACCCACATTGGTTGACCCGCACGGGTCCCAGTTATGCCTGTCTCATTATGGGGTATGTGGAACATCCCTTGTTCCAGTCCTACTCAGGTCCCCTCCCACAACTCTTTTTTGGTACATCGACGACTGTTTCAGTGCTGCTTCATGCTCTCATCTGGATCTGGAAAATTTTATCAATTTTGCTTCCAATTTCCACCCCTCACTCACCTTCACATGGTCCATCTCCTACACTTCCCTTCCCTTTCTTGACCCCTCAGTCTCCGTTTCTGGTGATAGACTGTCCACTAATATTCATTACAAGCCCATCGACTCCCACAACTATCTTGACTACAGCTCCTCGCGTCCTGCTTCCCTCAAGGGCTCCATCGCATTCTCTCAGTTCCTTCGCCTCCGTTGCATCTGTCCCAATGATGCCATTTTCCAAAACGGCGCTTCTGACATGTCTTCCTTCTTCTTTAACCGAGGTTTCCCACCCATTGTGGTTGACAGGGCCCTCAACCGTGTCCGACCCATCTCCTGTGCCACTGTCCTCACACCTTCCCCTCTCTCCCAGAACCATGATAGGGTCCCCCCTTGTCCTCACTTTTCACCCTACCTGTCTCCACATTCAAAGGATCATCCTTTGCCATTTCCAGAATGATGCCACCACCAAACACATCTTCCTCTCACTGCCCTGTAGCATTCTGTAGGGACCATTACCTCCGGGACATCCTGGTCCACTCCTCCATCACTCCCAACACCTCATCCCCTTCCTGTGTCACCCTCCCATGCAATCGCAGAAGGTGCAACACCTGCTCCTCTACCTCCTCCTTCATTACCGTGCAAGAGCCCAAACACTCCTTTCAGGTACAGCAGTGCTTCACTTGTACCTCCTTCAATTTGGTCTACTGCATTCGCTGCTCCCAATGCAGTCTCCTCTACTTTGGGGAGACCAAATGCAGCCTGGGTGACCGCTTTGCGCAACACCTTCGGTCTATCCACAGGCATGACCCAGACCTTCCTGTCGCTTGCCATTTCAAAACGCCATCCTGCTCTCATGCCAACATGTCCGTCCTTGGCTTGCTGTTCCAGTGAAGCCCAACGCAAACTGGAGGAACAGCATCTCATCTTCCGATTAGGCACTTTACAGCCTTCTGGACTTAACATTGAGTTCAACAACTTCAGACCATGAACTCTCTCCTCTATCTTCGTCCCTTTTTTAATCCCCTTTTAAAAAATGTATTTTAATTTTTTTTATCCACTAATTTTCATTTTTATTCCTTTTCCCATCCTTTTTCCCCAACCGCCTCATCCTCCACCCCACCCCCAAAAGGGCCATCTGCTACTTGTTCCGTGTTTTTTCACAGTGTGCTGACCCTTGTTCTGCTATTAATACATTCTGCTTTCTTACTTTTATGCCACTATCAGCGCCTCGTTTAGCCTTTACCACTACTATTAACACTCCTTTTGTCTTTTCACTTTGTCAATCTCTCCTTAGCCCCTACCTATCACTGGCCTTCTATCCAGCTTCACCTGCTCCACCCCCTTAAACAGTATAAATTTCATCACATTTCTAATTCTATTTAGCTCTGAAGAAGGGTCATACAGACTCAAAACGTTAACTTTGTTTCTCTCTCCACAGATGCCATCAGTCCTGCTGAATTTTTCCAGAATTTTCAGCTTTTATTTCAGATTTCCAGCATCTGCAGTATTTTGCTTTTATCTTGGTTGACTCTCAACTACCCTCTGAAATGACCTGGCAGGCCACTCAATTCAAGGGCAATTGGGGATGGGCATTAAATACTGGCCTTGCCAGTGATGTTCACATTAGGAAAGTTGTTCACATTAGTGACAGGGAGATGCAGGTGAGGTGGTACTCCTATCCAAACTTACCAGTGCCAAGAGGAGCTACCACAGATCATTGCAACACTGATGCAACTTCTGGTATTTTGGAAATTGAATAATGGATATGTTGGAGTTGAGGCCCTTAAGAACCTTATGACATCCTTGTACATTTAGATGCGAAAGTTGGGTGAGGCATGAGCCAATGAAAAATGATAAAAGCACAAATTGACATGCTTTGCGTTAGCAGCTTCCAATTGACAGTCCAGTCTGACTAAAAATACATGGTGCTTGCAGGTGCACTAATATAGCAGAATCAAAATAGTGTATTTGTAATCCTGTGGCTGTCCGTTTAAGTCCCAGGGCTAGTTATCTGTGAATTAGCCCCAAAAATGACAGATTTGAAGCACTTCGGAATTTGGCTGTTTCAATCCAGTTCCAGTCAGCATTAGTCCATGGCACAATTGTCCCTAGGTCAACGTTAAATTTGTCTTCCAACTCAGAGGACCACAGGGTAACTGCAATGAGAAATGGAAATTGTCAGGTGAGTAATTTTGGAGCCCACTTCTTAGTTGGGGGATGAAGAAAATTGTTGGAACAGGATAGAAGTGTACCCATTGCCCAGCACCTTTTTTTTAAAATTGAGCAGTAAAGTGACAGAATCTATACACAGCATGTGCAATGCTTTATATTTAAAGCAATATCTTGAGGCATGCAGCTAACTAAATTAGTCAGAGTCAGTTTTTAGTCAGTGATGGGGGCAGGGTGAGTTTAAAGAAATGTGAGATCTTGTGCTTTTTTATCACTTTTTCACACCTTGAAGACATCCCAACTGGTGAAGTGCAATTACTGATCTGTATACTATTTGTGATTACAAACAGCAAATTAATGCATTAAGTTACCTGTGATTAATGGTGTTTATTGAGGAATACATTTTGATCAGAGAAGCTTCCTGCTTCTCCTTGGCTGGTAACATGAGATCTTGTACGTTTGCCTCAGTTTAACAGTTCATCCAAAAGACGGCACCTCATACAATGCATCCTTCCTTTTATGCTTTATTTTACAATCCATCTAGATAAGGTGCTCAAGTCTGTTTACAGTGGTAGACCTGCACCTTTTAGCACTGCATCACAGTGTTATGCAGTGACAGACCTGTACTTAGGATGTAGGATCGAAATCCCCTATAACTGGGGAAAGTTATAAAACATAATTTCAAACCCACGGACATGTTTTGACCTCATGATTGGAACTATAAATTTCAAAAAGATAAACTGCAGTCAGCAGTACAAGGCTGGGCAGCAAGGGGTTAATTCGGACTTCAGTGAAAACACAGTGACTCATCAAAAGGCGTTGGACATTGACTAACGTGATCACGAAGTCTGATTACCCAATACAATGGCATAAAGGATATATCATCAATACAATACACTCAAGGAATCATTCAACCACCACAGGTAGTAGTACTGGAATAGGGTCATTCAAATCCTCATTAACAGCACCTGGCTCCAAAGTTACTGTGCCACCTCAAACAGCAGGAGAATTGCTCATACAATGTGAACTGGTAATATTCGTCTGGATACATCTTCCATGGAAACCCCTGCATTGTTTCAACCAGCATGAGCTGATAACATTTGTCTGGACTTTGCATGGAATCAACTAAATGAACATTGGAACAACAGAAATATGTTGTAACAAGTCTGAGTTAAATTATTGTAAAAGAAGAGCTCACCTGAGTATTTGGGTTGCAGTTGGAAGAAGGTTCGAGTTTGGTCACCTTGACTCAGGCCTATAGTCAACACTGGACAGACCAGCTGTCTTGGGGATTGTAAGTTTCAGCCAAATCGTAGTGATATTGGTCTGAGGGTTTTGTGAACGTTTGCAAAAACTTGGCGTTTTTTGCTGGTACCTTGTAATTTGTTTCAGCTATATCTTGGTGATATTGGTCTGAGGGTTTTTTTCTTAAGGTTTCAGGACAGGGCGTGGCGTTTTGCCTGTGTTTTTGTAAGTTTTAACCAAGTCATGGTCACTTTGTGTCGGGTACTGGGAATAGGTTGTTTTACATTTTGGATTTTGTACTGTAGGGTTGTGGGTGATCCACTAAAGCAATTGTGAATTATCAGAAGAAACTTGTCTTTCTGGTCATTCTGTTCAAGCCATACACCTGTGATTCTGGTAGCATGAACTTGAGTGTTGGGAGGGTCTCTGAGGGAAAAGAGGAATCCCTACAAGGAGTACTCTCACGTTAGAACTCTTTATTACAAAATGTCAGACATTACTCCAGTTTCAAGAGCAGAAACTGTGCCTTCCTAAAGACACTGTGTTTTCTTTCCCTTCTGCCAGGATATTACTCAGCAGCATCTATGTAATCAGCTGACAGTGGTGCTCATTGAGAAGTGCACACGATTCCACATCCACTGCAGCCATCATCTCTGCGAGGAGCCAATGTCCTCCTATGATGCCAAGATAAATGATGAAAACCTAACCAAGTGTTTGCAAAGCCTGAAAGAGATGTACCAGGATTTGGCTACCAAGGATACCTACTGTGAGAATGAGGCAGAATTCCGGGGCTACCATGTTCTTCTCAATCTCAATGAGGGAGACATTCTCCGGTGAGTGGGAAATATTTAGCTTGCATTGCACCAGGCTCCCACCTCCTCTCACTCGATGAACCTTGACTTAAATTGAAGTACAAGATAGTTTGAGCCTCGATTTTAGAATGGTGAAGATGTGTATAGGAGGAAGTGGGCTAGTTCACGCCTCACTTGACCTCCTGTATATAAATGTAGAAGGGTGCTATTAGCTTCTTAAGGTTCTAAACTCCAACTTGTCTATTATTTAATTTCCAAAATACCAGGGGCAGAATTTTGCTCTTGGTGGGCCCCACCGGCTCGGCGGCGGACGGGCAGCCGAACCCTGCTGCCGAAACGGGGCCCGCCGCCATTTTGAGTGGGTGGGCCAATTAAGGCCTGCCGGGGAGTGGGGGAGGGAATCCCCAACTGTCAAAGTGCGCTCTTTCGCACGTATTAATGACAGGTTAAAAAACTCTAAAAATAGAAAAATAAAAACATTATTAGCATGTCCCCCTCATGTGACAATGTCACACGAGATGGGACATGTTAATAAGAAGCACTGAAACATGAACATGAAATCTCATCCCGCCAGTGGTTGAGATTTCATGTTTTTTCAGAAGCCCGCTGGGTCTCCTGGCCTGCCCGCCAGCCTTAAGGTTGGATGGGCAAGGTCTTTAATGATCTTAATTATCCTGTCAATGGCCTCAATTGGCCATTGACCGGTCGGCAGGCAGACAGCTGATTCTGCTGTCCGCCCGCCTTCCTAAACATTTAAATGGACTGGGATGACATTGGGGGTTCCTCCCGACGTCATCCCACATCACTTTCCCGTCGGTGAGCGGGCCCCCCCAAATCGCCGACGGGAAAATCCTGGCCCAGACATTTTATCAGTGAGTTGCAGTGATTTGCGGTAACTTCTCTGAGCACTGGGGTGGAGTGTTTGCCAGTTAGGAGGAATGATGGAGGAAAGTTCTTTCATAACCTCAGGCTGTCCCACAATGCTTTACAACGATTCAAGTGTTTTGGAAGTTTAGTCACTGTCTTAGGCAAATGTTTAGCCTTGGTTTAATGTCTCATCCTAGAGACAGTACCTCTGACAATGCAGCACTCCCATGGCACTGTTCGGAAGTGCTCTCGAGCCTTTGGAGGTGGAGTGAAAATCTGATTCAAGTGAGAGTGCTACCAGTGAGTCATGGCTGATACTTAAAGTAGCAAAATTGTAGTTCTCTCCAACACATTTTATTCACATTGTACATAGGCTTGTGCCAGTGCTGGGCAAGGCAGACAGTGCTTAGAGTTTGTAAGGTATTTAACTTGCACGCTTCCATTTGAAAGGTGGCAGATGAGAGGCAACCTTGAAAAGGTATGATATTTGGGATTGATAATGTTCATCTACAGTATGACTTAAAGTTTAATCATGTTGAGGGATGTAAATGCAAAGTGGTGTCAGGGCTGATGGACTGGTGTCTGGAATATACCTCCATAAAAATCCTAGGTATTACTTGGTAAGGTCGTTGAAGAGATCACTGATTGCTGTGGCTAGGGCGGGGAGTAGGAGGGTGAAATCATGAGTCTATTGGAAGAACGATCTAGATTTGGCAGAGGGCCTCCTACATTGTGTTTTCTCTTCATGATCTTTGAGATATTGTGCATTTTCTACTCAATCTGCAGCTCAGTGAATGGGTTATGAAGTTACTGCATCAATTTAACATTTTCAGTCATTTGGGCCATTATTTCACATAACCTATATCATAAAATCATAGAACACTGAAGAAAGCCATTTGGCCCATCATACTGGTTCTTTGAAAGAGCTATTCAATTAGTCCCCACTCCCACGCTTTTTCCCTATAGCCCTGCAAATTTTTCCTATCCAATTCCTTTCTGGAAGATACTATTGAATCTGCTTCCGCCACCCTTTTGAGTGTTTTTAAATAGCAAAAAAAAACTCATGTGTTCTTTAGTTACTGACATTCCTACCAAGGGAAATGGAACAGGTAGAGAGACTATCAAAAGCCTCAGTTTTGAAAACCTCTATCAAATCTCTCCTTAATTTATTCTGCTCTAAGGAAAACAGCCCCAACCCTTACTAATCTCTCCATATAACTGAATACTCTCATCCTTGGTAATATTTTGATAAATCTCCTTTGCCCTATCTCCGAGGCCTTGACATCCTTCCTAAAGCATGATGCCCAGAATTGAACACAATCTAGCTGAGGGCTAAACCAGTGTTTTATAAAGATGCTGCTGCTTGAAAGCCAAGAATCCCCTATACCTTTTTACAACAATAAAAACTACAATTTAGATCTATAAAGCACCTTTAACACTGCAAAACATCCCAGGGCACTTAATAGAATTGTTATTAATCAGAATTTGACACCAAGCAAAATAAGGAGATGAGGAAAGGCGACAAAAAGGCTGGTCAAAGAGGTAGGTTTTTAGGAGATCTTAAAGGAGAAGAAACATAGAAACGAAGAAAATAGAACATAGGAGTAGGCCATTCGGCCCTTCGAGCCTGCTCCGCCATTCATTATGATTATGACTGATCATCCAACTCAATAGCCTGCTCCCGCTTTCTCCCCATATCCTTTGATCCCTTTTGCCCCAAGAGCTATATATAACTCCTTCTTGAAAACATACAATGTTTTGGCCTCAACTACTTTCTGTGGTAGCGAATTCCACAGGCTGACCACTCTCTGGGTGAAGAAATTTCTCCTCATCTCAGTCCTAAATGGTCTACCCTGTATCCTCAGACTGTGACCCCTAGTTTTGGACTCCCCCACCATTGGGAACATCCTTCCTGCATCTACCCTATCTAGCCCTGTTAGAATTTTATAGGTTTCTATGAGATCCCCCCTCATTCTTCTGAACTCCGGCGAATATAATCCTAATCGACTCAATCTCTCCTCATATGTCAATCCCGCCATCCCAGGAATCAGTCGGGTAAACCTTTGCTGCATTCCCTCTATAGCAAGAATATCTTTCTTCAGATAAGAGGAAGGTGCAAAGGTGTAAAAAGAGATTCCAGAGCTTGGGGCTGAATCAACTGAAAGCATGGCTGTTCATAGTAACAAAAATTTGGAATATGCAAAGTGCCAGAATGGGAGGAGTTTGGAGATCTCAAAGCCTTATTGAGCTGCAGGAGGCTGGATGGGTTGGTGAGCTTGGCGATGAAGGGTGAACTGGATTTGGCGCAGACTAAGATGAAGGCAGCAGAGCCTTGGATGAGTTTGGGTTTACGAAGGTGGGAGACCAGCCATGAAAACATTGAAATAGTCAAGTCTAAAGGTCACAACCATGGATGAACATTTCAGTAGCAGGTGAGCTGAGGCATGGTCAGAGCGGGTGGGGTTAGAGGTGGAAGTGGGCAGTCTTGTTGATAAAGTAGACCTGTGGTCAGATGCTCATCTCTGTCACATGACAACAGCTTTGTTAACTTGTCCCGCCACCTTCAAAGAATTATGTATATGAACCCCAGATCTCTGTTCCTGTACCATAAAATGCAGGGATGATTCTTCGGCAACCATTCTCATTTTGAGAAGAAAAATAAGCACTGTATTGGGGAAAAATAGACATGTAGTGTTATTGGCAGCAGCCTCCTGCACTGAGCTCTGCTGGCTCAGTGTACTTGTGTTTTTAAAATTGATGATTTACTGTTTTCACACTCTGTACTTTTACAGGGAAGTTCAGCAATTCCGTCCAACGGTCCGGAACTCCCCAGAGGTGAAGTTGGCAGTCCAGGCCTTCGCTGCTCTAAACAACAACAACTTTGTGAGGTTTTTCAAGCTGGTCAGGGCAGCCTCATATCTTAATGCTTGCATATTGCATCGTTACTTCAAACAGGTACAGCCAACCCCTTGACAAGCTGAGAAATGTATTAACTTATGAATCACACTATCTTCTTTGTGAAAGCAGGGAATTGAGTAATTTTGTATGAGTCACTAGCCTTGTGGCTGGCCATGATTGTGTGGACCTCTCTTTGCTTATTTAATTTTAGTATAAAATTTGGGGCAAAACTCTGATTTTACCCACTCCAGCACCACCGTTATTCTACCTTCCAATTTAGTTCTCTCCACATTTGTTCCCCTCTTCTGAAGGTGCTGACTTATATTTGGGTTCCACAGGTGTCAGCATGTCTCTGATACTGCTGTCATTTGTTTATTTGAGAGTGTAAATGATTATTGCCATGTTTGAGCCTGCTCCTGTCCTCACCTATCATCGACAGGCTCTCCAGCTGGATAATGATCAGAGAGGAACTCTGATTTTCCCTGTCTCTAATCAAAAGGAGCCCAAAGGACAACCGATGTGCCCAATCACTGTTCTTGTCACAGATTTTCCTGTCATCTTTTCCAGTCCCCCTGAACTGCATGATTCAGGAACTGAATTGCTTAAACAGCTGAACATCAGGGAAGCTAGAATGAATACCTTTCTGAATGTTCTGTTGTCTTTTGGTGAAAGTTGACCATTTATTTGGAAAATTGAACTCGTCCCACTAGTTCTGCAATAACTTTTGAAGCTTTTTTTGCAAGTCGCCTTGTTATTAAAGTGATAATATTTTTCTTTCTGCTTTCTGCAGTAACGACTCCAGCCTCTGCATGGTGAACTGCCTGTTGCACACAGTGCTGTGATTCACTGCAGCAAAATGCCATTACATGTTTTCTGTTCTGTTCTTGATTTTTCAACCAGAACTGATTGGTTAGGATTCTGTTTGTTCAGAATTTGACACCTAAATTCTAGTCCAGAATGATGGGCTAAAACTGCTGTCCCTCCCTTGCTGTCTGTGAGGGTCAGTCAGGCAGCCATGACATGTTTTCTAACTAGTATCAATCCATTCATAAAACTGCCCCTTTGGGACTCAAATGTAAATCGGAGTGATAAGGATGGCTGGAGTTGAAATAGAAAAATTCATTTTTTACACAGGAGGTGGCATTCTCTCTCTAAAAACATACTCTTCAGATACAGTAAATTGAACCTTAAGATCCGCTTTGTACAATAATTGAATGTGAAACGGTTTTGCTTTGCACACACCCTAGATTTAAGTAACATTATACAAATGTCGTGGCCCAAACTGACTTGAATCTCTTTCTGCTTCATTCCACTTTCAAGTTGAATCCTGACACACGATTGAGGCGGCATTTACTTTCCACCTACAGTGTTGCACTACAGTTGTAGTGGGTTGTTGTTTTCATTGTCCATTGTTTTGTGGTATCTTTGGGTGTGCTTGATGCTAATACTGGGTGCCAAGGGTGGAAAAGCATTTTGGTCCTCAAAAGTTGATACCTTTTCTTGAGCTTGGCCTTGCATAGATCAAGGTGAATGTAGAATCATTGTTTCAAAACTGAGATTGTTAGCTGTGTTAGGCAAGGCTGTCAAAGATTTCAGAACAAAGGCTGGAAAGTGGAGTTCAGATCCTGAGCAACCGTTATCTAATTGAATGGCTGAACAGACTTGAGATTTTTTTTAAAAATTCAATCACGGGATGTGGGTTTCGCTGTCTGGGCCAGCATTTATTGCCCATCCCTTGTTGCCCTTGAGAAGGTGGTGGTAAACTGCCTTCTTGAACCGCTTCAACCCATGCGGTGTAGGTACCCACAGTGCTGTTTGGAAGCGAGTTCCAGGATTTTGACTCAGCGACAGTGAAGGAACGGCGATATATTTCCAAGTCAGGATGGTGAGTGAGTTGGAGGGGAACTTCCAGGTAGGGGCATTCCCATCCATCTGCTCCCTTGTCCTTCTAGGTGGCAGTGGTCGTGGGTTTGGAAGGTGCTGTCTAAGGAGTCTTGGTGAATTCCTGCAGTGCATCTTGTAGATGTGTGTCGGTGGTGGAGGGAGTGAATTGTTTGTGGATGTGGTGCCAATCAAGCGGACTGCTTTGTTCTGGATGGTGTCCAGCTTCTTCAGTGTTGTAGGAGCTGCACTCATCCGGGCAAGTGGGGAGTATTCCATTACATTCCTGACTTGTGCCTTGTAGATGGTGGACAGGCTTTGGGGAGTCAGGAGGTGAGTTACTCGTTGCACAATTCCTAGCCTCTGACCTGCTCTTGTGGCCACAGTATTTATATGGCTAGTCCAGTTCAGTTTCTGGTCAGTGGTAACCCCCCCCAGGATGTTGATAGTGGGGGATTCAATGATGGTAATGCCATTGAACATCAAGGGGCAATGGTTGGATTCTCTGTTGTTGGAGATGGTCATTGCCTGACACTTGTGTGGCGTGAATGTTACTTGCCACTTGTCAGCCCAGGCCAGTTGTCCAGGTCTTGCTGCATTTGGACATGGACTGCTTCAGTATTTGAGGAGTCACGAATGGTGCTGAACATTGTGCAATCATCAGCGAATATCCCCACTTCTGCCCTTATGATGGAAGGAAGGTCATTGATGAAGCAGCTGAAGATGGTTGGGCCTAGGACAATACCCTGAGGAACTCCTGCACTGATGTCCTGGAGAGAGATGACTGACCTTCAACAACTACAACCGCCTTCCTTTGTCATAATCATAGAGGTCTACAGCACAGAAAAAGGCCCTTCAACCCATCGAGTCTGCGCCAGTCAAACAAGTACCTAACGATTGTAATCCCATTTTCCAGCACTAGGCCCATAGCCTTGTATGCCATGGCATCGCAAGTGCACATCTAAATACTTCTTAAATGTTATGAGGTAGGTAATGTGCTAGGTATGACTCCAACCAGTGGAGAGTTTTCCCCCGATTCCCATTGACTCCAGTTTTGCTAGGGCTTCTTGATGCCACACTCCTGTTCCTACATTCCAATGAACATGTAGCATGAGGACAGTATATCTTAGGGCCCAGTACAACTTGTTGGCTAATTTTTGACAAACCAGTAGGTCCTATCCTCTCTAACCTCCAGCTCTGTATTATTGAACTCTCTGAATCAGGCAGGTGAAAGCTACTAGGAGAGCATTGTCTCAGATGTTGGTTTGTTTCAGGTACGCCGTGAGGCTTTGAAGACTTTGAATTTTGCTTTCACGGTGAGTTCTCAGCGATCCACAATGTTCCCAGTGGACACTCTTGTTAGAATGTTGCTGTTTAAAGACTGTGAAGAGGCAGAAGAATTTGCCAGGCACTACGGTCTGAGTTTGAGTGATGGGTAAGTGTCAAAAAGAGCTTGGGTGTTTAAAATGTGCTTATAACCATCTTCCTTACATGCATCTCTTCTTGAGACAAATTTTGTAACTACAACACGTGAAACACCTGTCACTTTGTTGCTTCCCACACTTGCCTTAATTGATTATGCTGTGTTGGCTGCTAAAAGTGTGATCTCCTTTATGTTTGGTAAGTCATACAGAGATTGGATAACTGCTGAATCGTCAAAATGAACCTTGATTTCCCTAAGGCCCATCACTTGAGCTTCATCCAGCCCTTCCATCCTTGACATCCAACATTGCTCTAGCTAACCGACCGACTCCCACAGCTACCTCGACTACAGCTCCTCACACCCCGCTTCCTGTAAGGACTCCATCCCATTCTCTCAGTTCCTTCGCCTCCGTCGCATCTGTTCTGATGATGCCACTTTCCAAAACAGTTCCTCTGATATGTCTTCCTTCTTCCTTCACCGAGGTTTTCTACCCACGGTGGTTGACAGGGCCCTCAACCGTGTCCGGCCCATCTCCCGCGCATCCGCCCTCTCACTTGGACAATTATTTTCCAAGGAATATTTTCTTTCTTTCTACCAAAATGTATTACTGTACATTTATCTATGTTGAAATAGTGAACAACAGTGGTCCCAGCACTGATCCTATGGAGCACCATTCCTCACCTTTTGTCAGTCTGAGGTCAATAAGTTTGCTCCAGCATGACCTTTCATTTTGGAATCTGCGCTGATAACTTGGTTATATTTTCAGTTTTTGGATGTTTTTCTATTACATCTTTGAATAAGAGTTCCATTTTTCCCCCTATCACCAGTGTTAAGCACTTTGTTTTATAGTTTCCTGGGCTGCTATGCCTCCCGTTTTATATACAGAAATCGCATTAGCTGTCCTCCAGTCCTCCGGCAGTATTCTCTTCTGATATTTTTAAATATATGTGAATTTAGCGCATGCATCCCGTAGTGTCCTCTCCATATCTTGATTTTTCTTTTGTTATTTGTGCTCGTGGAATACTTTTACTCTTTCTTTCTATATTCCTTGATCATTCAATTTTGTAGTTTCTCTTTGTCATCTTACTGCTTTTTTGACTTCTTAGTTTTTTTAAATTTCCCTTTGTGATTTTTCTCCTTTGTTTTGTTCTTAATGTATGCCTTTTCTTCAGTTACAATTATGCCCTTATTTATTTGTTCACCTACGGTGGTATCATTACTTGCTTTTTAGTGGGATTATTTCTCCTTGACTCTTTTTAAGCACTCTTTAAATGTTTTACATTGCTGTTCTAATTCTTCATCAATGAATTTTTCCCTCATTCCATTCTTATCCACTTAAAATCAACTTTTTTCCAACTTACTCCCGTTTCTTCATCCCTGCACCATGCTGTAGGATGATCATTTATAATTAAATAAGGAGGTTCAGTTTCATTCCAAGAACAAAAGAGACGGTGGATAATGAGCGATCTGCCCTGTATAATTGATATGAAATTTAATATGTTTCAGGTATGTTGAATTGAACCGATTGACATTAACCGATCCAGATTATCCACTGTTGCCCAAGAAGTCCCTGTTTATTGATCAGAAACGCATTGCGCTGATTGGGGAGGTAGTGAATGGAGGGCCGCTTCCACCATTTACACCATATATCCCTGTTTTGAGCTTTGACAGTCAAGGGCGATACGTTGGAGAGAGCCGTGAGCCAAATAGTGGCAGTCAGAAACCAACCCTGAGTGTAGAAGGTGTGTATAAACCTGTTTAGGGAAGTTGTCATATTATTTCTTTTGGGTACATGAGATTAATTTCCTCTGATCAAGGAAAGACCTTTTGAAGATAATTGAAGTGTTAAAACCCAAGGTCTTTATACCAAGGAGTTGACTGTTCTTGACCATGTTTTAAAAATATAACATTCACCCAATTCGAGCTAATTGGAAAAAGAGCAGTGGAGAGCTCACACTGAAATGTCCAAATCCTTGTTTGTTGATTTTGATCTTCTCATGAGAGCTATTTGAAAAATTTCATCACAAATTGTCTCCAAAAACTTTTCTTTGGAAATCATGGAGTAGAAAGTTTCGCTGCTGCCAGTGTTCTCGAGATAGAATTTTGTGCTTGTCAAGGATATCCGCGATGGGGAATTCCAGCACCCAGTCTTGCTGTCAAACGCTTCCAGTTGCAGCTCTGGTTATGTATATACTATAACCTCATGTACTCTATGTAACAACGTGTCTGCAGATCAACCTCAGATTTTTCTATTTCCTATACCAGCCATCCTGTGATCTTTGTCTTTCAGATGAGATGGTAAATTGAGGTCCCATTTGCCCTCTCAGGTGGATGTAAGAGATCCCATGACACTTTTAAAGAAAGAACAGGGGAGTTATTCCCAGTAATCTGGTCAATATTTATTTCTCAACCAAGATCGCTGAAAGCAGATGATCTGATGGTTTTCACATTTCTGTTTGTGGGGGTTTGCGGTGTGCAAATTGGTTGCTGCGACTGTGGCCGCACTTCAAAAATATCTTCTTGACTAAAAGGCTTTGGGATGTCCTGCATTTGTGAAGATATTTTTTCCTTTCATTTTTTCCTTTCTCCTTTTCTCTTTTCTCTCTCCCCCTCCTCTTGTCTTTTTCTCTCTGCTGTCTTTCTCTTTTCTGTCTTCCTCTCTCTTTGCTTTCTCTCTTCCTCCTAGTTCACCTTGGTTTTTGTGCTTATGTCTGCTTGAAACTGAATTGAGATTTCTAAACTTTCATGCAGCTCTCTAGCAGCCAAAAGATTTTCATTTCTTCAATTTGGGCTGAACCCAATGCCCCAGAGCTAAAGAAAAATCATTTAAGCTATTGAACCCTTTGCTTGTTTGGTTGGAAATATAAGATAACCCACTGTTAAGCAACATTGTGTGCATTTTGTTTTGACTTTAGGTGGTCAAGATGCAGCAAGAAAAGTTGAAACTCATCCCGTTACATCCTGTACCGGTAAGTCATGAGTTTCTGTAGATTAATTATGTACAGCAGTATTACTGATAAAGGAATATCATGCCCTTGTAATATTTTGGTGTGAAAGTTTTGTGTTATGAAGCTGAGGGATGCAGTACTTTGTGCCAATCCTAATGCATAATGAAGCCCTTTCTATATTGTCAAATTACGTGCCTCAACTCCAATCTCTGATACATGTTACCCACTGTACCAGTGTGGCATTTTCCATACCAGCTAACCTGTGGTTTCTTTTGCCCTTCTGTCAGGCAGGCACTTCACCTAACTGGCCTGGATCTGTACCCAGGACTCTGAGATGAAAAGGCCTATGTCTAATCCACTGCACCATTTGGTGCCTGAAACATTGTTGTTTTGATTTGATATTTTAAGGCGCAAGTGATTTGGTGCTGCTGTGTTCCCAGCTAGCCTCCACTTGGTTGTAAGCATCTTATTACCCAGATAAAATTAATTTGTGTATGGAGGTTTGAATGTTTAAGGAGGAGTTTTACCTTCCCATTAGTGTGGTTGTCCTCATTCTTAGAAAGTAGGTTAAATTGTACATATAAAGCACTCTCTCTATAAGTCACTTTTGCTTTTTCTCTCTCTGACCTGGCGTGATTTTAGCTAATTCTTTTTGTCTGTATCATCTGGCAGAAAATGATACACCTGGCCTGTGTTTCCAATCAAATTCATAAATGTAATAGTGAAGAGTTCTTTCAGATGCCAGGAGCTTGTTTATTTCTGTTTTTTGAAACCCCTGAAAATGACTTCAATTTTGGTCTTGCTTGCTAATCTTCCTGAAAGCATCGAACAGTGATGCAGATGACATCTTATGAGCAGCTGGGACTAAAACAAGCCCATCATTTGCATCGATACTCTGATGATGGGAATGCTGCGAGGATTGTTACCTTTTGTTAGCCAATCTGGACCAATTAAGGTGTCAGTAGCTTTGCGCAGTGTGTTTTTACCAATATGTTATTTTGCATTTCCAGTAAGTTTCAATTTTTTATCAATATGCTTCTTTTGCCTCAATCTGAATTCTTCATCTTAAATTGATCCCAAGACTACAACCCAGGTTGGAAAGACCTGAAAACTTCACACACTCAGAACTCCTGTTGAAAAACACCTTGGGTGGTATTTAATGCCCTCAGCCATGTCAAGTTTGATGGTGAGGGTGGCATTTAATTAAGTGGGTGGATGGCGGGTGGAGCTCCTCCCTGATTAAGTTGGTGGCTGGACTGCCAATTGTGGCCCAACTTCTGGTGTTGCTTTCTGGCTCCCAGTGAGGTTCCTTGTTCAAAGGCACTCAGTGCCTGATTGAGGAACCTGACATTGGGAAGGGAGGGGTTCCAAGAGCCAGCCGCTGCTCTTGGTACTGAGCCACCCTGTCCCCTCACCCTCAACTCCCCTGTGGCCCCCTCCTTTTATCACGCACCTGTGGCCTGGAATCCAGCAGTGATACTAGCCTTGGGTGGGTATTGGACCGACAGCAGCTGCCGCCTCCCCAGAGGGGCTGCCATTCAATACAGCTGCCAGTCTATGATTGACCCAGTAGCTCTGCGGGTGGGACATCTGCTTCGGGGTCCACGGTCCCATGGAAGTCCACAGCTGTCCAGTTAAGTGCCTGAGTGTCACTTATTTTGGTGAGCCTTCTCTAAAAGAGAAGGACTCTTGCCGGCTCCCCAGTCAGTGAGCAAGAACCCCGTCATCTCCATTATATACCGCTCCTAGTGTCTAAGCTGCAGTCTTTGTGACAACACTAGAACTCCATTCAAAGAATGGGAAGATTTGCTGCAATGAATCAAAAATACCAATAAAAAGAAAATGATGGAAATACTTAGTAGGCAGCATCTGTGGAGAGAGAAAACTATTTATGTTTTCAGGTCTGTGACCTTCGATCATAATTCTGGTGAAAGGTCACAGACCTGAAACATTAACTGTCTTTTGCTGCCAGACCTTTTGAGTGTTTCCCATGTTTTCTGTTTTCATTTCAAATTCCAAACATCTGAAATACTTAACTTGTGTAAAAAAGGATCTTCTCTGGGTGGACATGACCAGCTGTTTTAAATGTAAATTTCCATTGATTTTGTAATCTTGGCTCATTCGCTATGCTGATAGATGTTGACAATTATAGTTTTTGTCACTTGCGTTTTGTGTTTTACTATTTTATCTTGTATCTTTGCAGCTGTACTGCTGGAGGACCGATTGTCAGCCCAAGAAATGCCTCCTGTCGAACAGCCTTCTCAGCCACTGCCATTGCTTCAGGTTACTGCTCCTCCGACAGCTCTGCTGCCTATCACCCCTCAGGTGCCCACTGCACCTCCACCTAAGCCTCAGCCAGTCTACTCTGAAAAGGTACAACCTAGCCACATCAGAAGCGTTAGCATTATTTTCTTGAATTTACTTCACCTTCACTGTTCCTTACGTGACTAGCCTAAATTTTCTGACGCCGAATTGCCCCCCTTACTAAATTTCAGGAGGTTAATCTAATCTAGGAGTTTAGTTGACATCTAAAGCAGTGAAGTTTGAGTGGTTTTGTTCATCATGTAAACAACAGCAAACTTATATTTATACAGTGCCTTTGATGTAATAAAATCTTGCAAGGTGCTTCACAGAGGTGTTATGAAACAAAATGTGACATTCGAGCCACATTGCGAGATATTAGGACAGGCGATCAAAAGCTTGATCAAAAAGGTAGGTTTTAGGGAGGGTCTTAAAGGAAGAAAGTGAGGTAGAGAGGCAAAGAAGTATATAGAGGGAATTCCGGAGTGTAGGGCCTAGGCAACTGATTGCATGGCCACTAACGGGGTTGCTTCAGGCTGGAATTAGAGGAATACAGACCTCAGACTATCAGAGATAGGGAGGAGCCAGCCCAAGAAGGAATTTGAAACAAGGATAAGAATTTTAAAATCATGGTATTGCTTAACCAGGGGCAATGCAGAACAGCAAGCATAGGTGAAGAGTGAATGGGATTTAATGTGAGTTAGGATGTCTGCAAGTTTCCAAGGGTAGAATATGGGAGGCTGGCCAGGAGTGTTAGAAGGATGGGCATGAATTTGGAAGATACATTCAAAGATTTTGGAGAGGAAAGGGAGGTTAGGTAGTCAGCAGTTCAGTGAAAATAGCATCATGGGAGCAGCAGGTAGGTATCATGGATAAGATGAGCTTGGAGAGGTTGAGGGAGATGGAAGAGAACATAGAGAAAGGTACAAGCTCAGGACTGGGCAGGGGGATATCCTTAGAGGAACTTAGTCTGGTGGGAAAGGAGGGAAGTGGCAGAGCCAGCTGATCAATTGGTCTTGATCTGGGTGTCAAAGAAACCCGTGAGCTTCTCACACTTGTTGGAGATGAGGACGGATGGACGGATATGGGAGACAGTTTTAAAAAAGATGGCTTTCAGAAGAGCAAAGAAGCTGGAGGTTACCCTTTATTCTAGGATTATCCTGGAATAGTAAGCAGTTCTTGCAGACTATAACTAGGGAGATTACTTTTCACTCACTAGAGATGTCTGGCTTTAATGACTAATGTATGCATGCTTGTGACTATTAAGTTATATCAGGTATGTGTATGGGACAGTGAATTTATTTTTGCCGATTGTTTCTTACCATCTGCAGTATGCTTCTCCATTGCTGTTTGCAAATGCAACAGAAGTTTTATTATAATATTTCATAATCTGTCCCTTTCCTATAGTAAGTTATATGTCTTTTTTGGGGCATTACAAAGTGCTTCATGGCCAATGAATCTGTAGTTAATGTTGTTATGTGCAAAAACATAACAGTCAGCTCACACACACAGCAAGGTTTCACAAACAACAAGTTAGAGGAAAAGGAGCACTTAATCTGTTCTGTTGTTAGATGAGGGAGGAAAGTTAGCTGGGATACTGAAAGAGCCAACTGGTCTTCAAATAATGTCATGGGATTTTTTTTTTTTACACAATCACCTGAACAGGAAGCACAGCCTCTGTTTAAATTTCCTTTGATCAACACATTCAACAATGCAGCTCTCTCCTAGTAAAGCACAGAATTGTCAGCCTAGAGAATGTGTTTGAATCTTGGGGTGAGGTTTGAGCCATGATGACTGATCCTGGCTCAGTGGCAGCACGAGCACCCCAATCTGAAACTAGAAATTTATACATACATAGTAAACATTTGTGAAGTGTGATTTATGTACCAAGTTTTAGCCCTTGTACTTTGAGCGATCTTTCATGGTTATTGGGCATGTTGCTCTGTATTTCCTGTAGTGAGTGTCTCTGTTTGATCCCGAGAGTTTGTTTTAGGTTTATATATTATTCCATGGAAAGACGGAGAAAAATTTGGAAAATAAAAAAATCGAGTACTACAAGGCCATACAATAGAACAGTTCTGGGTGATAATTAGGTGGCGTAGTGAGTAAGATGTTCTTTGTACATTGCTGTTCCTCAGGTGTACAGAGTAAGAAAACCAAAGGAAAATGAGGGTCAAAAAAAGTCTTAAAAATTAGACAGGAGATGTTAATTTTAAAATTATGGGAAAGGATTAATTGATGAAGGGCTCTAAATCTTGTTTCAGGATGACTGTCCCTATCCCTATTTCAGTACTACTGTCTCTCTATTTCAGATGATCGTTGAAGCTGTCAAAGACTTGGTTAATGATATGGTGAAGGATGTTCTCTGTGTGGAGTGTAAAGAGCTGGCGAAAGCAGGGGCAGCTTATGCTGCTGAAGCCATCAGGTAAAAGGCTGCTTCAGGCTCATGAGTTGTCACTGGTAAGGGGTTTAGAGAGTCATTTACATAGAGTTATTTACGGCACAGAAGGAGGCCATTTGACCTATTGAGTCTTAGTTGGCTCTCCACAGAGCAATCTCGTCAGTCCCATTCCGCGACTCTATCCCTGTAGCCCTGAAAGTTTATTTCCTTCAAGTGTCCATCCAATTTCCTTTGAAGCCATTGATCATCTCTGCTTCCTTTGAGGGCAGCAAGTTGCAGGTCATTACCATTCCCCCTGCATCTCTTATCCAAAACCTTAAACCTGTGTCCTCTTCGTCCTTGTACCATCAGCTGATGGGAACAGTTTCTCCTTGGCGACCTTATCCAAAACTGTCATAATCTTGTACACCTCTGTCAGATCTCCCCTCAATCTCCTTTAAGAGGAGAACAACCCCGGCTTCTCCAAATTAACTTTGTAGCTGAAAGCCCCCATCCCTGGACCAATTCTGGTAAATTTCCTCTGCTCCCTCTCAAGGATCCTCACATCGCACCTTAAGTGTGGTAACCAGAAATGGAAGCAATACTCCAGTTGTGGCCTAACCAAATCTCGATAAAGATTCAGCATAATGTGTACTGAATACGTAAATTTATAAATCCCAAGATCCTATATGCCTTTCTAATCACCCTCAGTATGTCCTGCCACCTTCAAAGGTCAGTGCATATGAATCCTCAGGTTCCTCTGTTCCTGCACGCTCTTTAGAACTGTCATTGAGTCTATATTGCCTCTCCTAATTCCTTTTGCCAAAATGCATCACCTCACTTATATTTGTCTGTATTAAATTTCATCTGCCACTTATCAACCCATTCCACTAGCCTATCTATTTTTAGTTGGAGTCGTTTGGTATCATCCTCACTGTTTGCTATTCATCCAAGTTTTGTATCATCAGCAAATTTTGAAATTTTACTAGTATTCCAATGTTCAGTATTGGGTTTTAGGTAATAAGATACTCGGGTCGTCCAAAATTAATGGGAATTTTTAAGAAGTGCTTGAGAGTTCCAGTGTGGGAGTAATTTTTTTAAATTGTAAAAATGTCATGAAATTAGATGTTTTAAATGTTTGGTCAGCTTTGTGGCATAAAACATTTGGTCAGCAGCAGTATTCCTTCTAAGCTGCATGGCTGTGCAGCAACCTGTAAGTCACTGTGCAGGCCATGCACAATTTTCTCCTTTTAAGATAGCATGGCCATGCAGAGAATTTAAAGGTAATGTTACCTTTAAGGAATGGGCCATGCACAATACAAAAAGGAGACTTTGATCAGTAGTGTATAGTACCTTGAAGTGGAAAGAAATAAGTTGATAGGTTCCCCCCCCCCACCCGAACTTTGAATGTGCTGTTGTAGACAGACACCAAGCAGCAAGGAGAAAGTCACATTGGAGGGAGACTGTTCCTTCATCTATTTCAAGTACGCTGTTTGCTGGCTGGCAGGTGGCATTGAAGAATGTTCACCCTCTCCCAACTCTTCCAGCATTGCAGACTGAGACATTACATTAACTTAGACAAGGATGTGAAAGGAAAATGGAGGAAAGCAAGATAGGAGAGAGCGAGAGGAGGACTCTGGGACAGGCAGTCAGCAGCACCTAGAGGAGACAGCGAGAGGAGGACTCTGGGACAGGCAGTCAGCAGCACCTAGAGGAGTCGGGAGTTGAAAAGGAGGGTGAGAGGAACCGGGAGTTGAAAAGGAGCGCAAGAGGAGCCGGGAGTTGAAGAGAAGCACGAGAGGGGCCGGGAGTTGAAGAGGAGCGCAAATGGAGCCGGGAGTTGAAGAGAAGCGCGAGAGGAGCCGGGAGTTGAAGAGAAGCTGGGAGAGCAGGGGTGACTGAGGGAGTTCAGTGAGGAGGGAATGAGGTGACCCTTTGAGTATCATGAGTATGGCCAGGTAAGCATTTATTACTTTTATTGCTTATAGTTTTTAAGGTCTTATTTTGTGGTTCATCGTTTGTAGGAGCTATATTCTGTAACAACGAGGAGTAGGGAAGAAGGGCCCAAGAGTAATTGATATTAAGTATCTTCTAAAAGATTTAATTTAATTTAAAGGGGTAAGTCATGGCAGGAGAGCTCAAAGCCGTGGTGTGCTCCTCCTGCTCCATGTGGGAAGCCGGGCACATTTCCAGTGCCCGGGGCCAGCATGTGTGCGGGAAGTGTTTCCAGCTGCAGTTCCTGGAAGCCCGGGTTTTGGACCTGGAGCAGCGGCTGGGGACACTGGAGCATCCGCGAGGCAGAGAGTATCGTGGATAGCAAGTATAATGAGGTGGTCACACTGCAGGCTAAGAGTCCACAGGCAGGAAGGGAATGGGTAACCACCAGGCAAAGCAAGAGGACTAGGCAGGCAGTGCAAAACAGATATACTGCTTTGGATACTGTTGGGGGGAATGGCCTCGCAGGAGAAAGCAGCAACAGCCAAATTCATTGCACCGCGGTTGGCTCTGCTGCACAGGGGAGGAGTAAAAAGTGTGAGAATGCAATAGTTATAGGGAATTCAATTGTAAGGAGAATAGATAGGCGTTTCTGTGGCCTCAAACGAGACTCCAGGATGATATGTTGCCTCCCTGGTGCTAGGATCAAGAATGTCTCAGAGCGGCTAGAGGACATTCTGAAGGGGGAGGGTGAACAGCCAGTGGTCGTGGTACACATTGGTACAAGCGACATAGGTGAAAAAAGGGATGAGGTCCTAAAAGCAGAATATAGGGAGTTAGGAAGTAAGTTGAAAAGTGGGACCTCAAAGGTAGTGATCTCAGGATTACTACCAGTGCTATGTACCAGTCAGAGTAGAAATAGCAGGATATATCGGATGAATATGTGGCTGAAGAGATGGTGTGAAGGGGAGGGTTTCAGTTTCCTGGGGCATTGGAACCGGTTCTGGGGGAGGTGGGACCAGTACAAACTGGACGGGCTACACTTGGGCAGGACCGGGACTGATGTCCTCGGGGGAACATTTGCTGGAGTGGTTGGGGAGTGTTTAAATGAAAATGGCAGGGGGATGGGAACCTATGCAAGGAGTCAGAGGAAGGGGAATCAAAGACAAGAACAAAAGACAGAAAGTGGAATGAGAAAAGTGATAGGCAGGGAAATCAAGGGCAAGAATCAAACAGGGCCTCAGTGAAAAATAGTGGGAATGGGACAAGTAATGTTAAAAAGATAAGCCTTAAGGCTTTGTACCTTAACGCAAGGAGCATTCTCAATAAAGCGGATGAATTAACCATGCAAATAGATGTAATAGATGATATAGTCGGGATTACGGAGACATGGCTGCAGGGTGACCAGGGATGGGAACTGAACATCCAGGGGTATTCAGTATTTAGGAAGGACAGACAAAAGGAAAAGGCGGTGGAGTTGCATTGCTGGTTAAAGAGGAAATTAACGCAATAGTGAGGAAAGATATTAGCTCTGACAATGTGGAATCTGTATGGGTAGAGCTGAGAAACACCAAGGGGCAAAAAACGTTAGTGGGGGTTGTATATAGACCCCCAAACTGTAGTGGTGATGTTGGGAATGGCATTAAACAGGAAATTAGAGACGCATGTAATAAAGGAACATCTGTTATTATGGGTGACTTTAATATGCATATAGATTGGGTAAATCAAATTAGTAACAATACCGTAGAGGAGGAATTCCTGGAGTGTATATGGGATGTTTTTCTGGACCAATACATTGAGGAACCAACGAGAGGACAGGCCATCCTTGACTGGGTATTGTGTAATGAGAAAGGAATAATTGGCAATCTAGTTGTGCGAGGCCCCTTGGGGATGAGCAACCATAATATGATAGAATTCTTCATCAAGATGGAGAGTGACGTAGTTGATTCTGAGACTTGGATCGTGAACCTTAATAAAGGAAACTACGATGGTATGAGGCGCGAGTTGGCTATGATGGATTGGGAAATGTTACTTAAAGAGATGACGGTGGATAAGCAATGGAAAACATTCAAAGAGCGCATGGGTGAACTGCAACAATTGTTTATTCCTATCTGGCGCAGAAGTAATACAGGAAAGGTGGCCAAACCATGACTTACAAGGGAAATTAGAAGTAGTATTAGATGTAAGGAAGTGGCATGCAAATTGGCCAGAAAAAAGACCTGAGGATTGGGAGTAGTTTGGAATTCAGCAAAGAAGGACCAAGGGATTGATTAAGAAGGGGAAAATAGAGTACGCTATTTAAATAGGGAGGCAAAGAGAAAACAGGGAATTATAGACCAGTCAGCCTGACGTCGGTAGTGGGGAAAATTCTAGAGTCCATTATAAATGATTTAATAGCTGAGCACTTGGAAAACAGTGGCAGAATCGGACAGAGTCAGCATGGATTTATGAAAGGGAAATCGTGCCTGACAAATGTACTGGAATTTTTCGAGGATGTAACTAGTAGAGTTGATGAGGAGCCAGTGGATGTGGTTTATTTGAACTTTCAGAAGGCTTTCGACAAAGTCCCACATAAGAGATTGGCATGTAAAATTAAAGCGCATGCGATTGGGGGTAGTGTATTGATAGAAAACTGGTTGGCAGACAGGAAACAAAGTAGGAATAAACGGGTCTTTTTCCGAATGGCAGGCAGTAACTAGTGGGGTACCGCAGGGATCGGTGCTGGGACTCCAGTTATTCACAATATATATTAATGATTTATGTGAGGGAATTAAATGTAATATCTCCAAATTTGCACATGACACAAATCTGGGTGGGAGGGTGAGCTGTGAGGAGGATGCAGAGATGCTTCAGTGTGATTTGGACAAGCTGAGTGAGTGGGCAAATGCATGGCAGATGCAGTATAATGTGGATAAATGTGAGGTTATTCATTTTGGTAGCAAAAACAGGAAGGCAGATTATTATCTGAATGGTTATAAATTGAGAGAGGGGAATGTACAACGAGACCTGGATGTCCTTGTACACCAGTCGCTGAAGGTCAGCATGCAGGTGCAGCAGGCGATAAAGAAGGCAAATGGTATGTTGACCTTCATAGCGAGAGGATTTGAGTACAGGAACAGGGATGTCTTGCTGTAATTGTACAGGGCCTTGGTGAGACCACACCTGGAATATTGTGTGCAGTTTTGGTCTCCTTATCTGAGGAAGGATGTACTTGATATAGAGGAAGTGCAGCGAAGGTTTACCCGACTGATTCCTGGGATGGTGGGACTGACATATGAGGAGAGATTGAGTCGATTAGGATTATATTCACTGGAGTTCAGAAGAATGAGGGGGGATCTCATAGAAACCTATAAAATTCTAACAGGAATAGACAGTAGATGCAGGAAGGATGTTCTCGATGGTGGGGGAGTCCAGAACCAGGGGTCACAGTCTGAGGATACAGGGTAGACCATTTAGGACTGAGATGAGGAGAAATTTCTTCACCCAGAGAGTGGAATTTGTTACCACAGAAAGTAGTTGAGACCAAAACTTTGTATGTTTTCAAGAAGGAGTTAGATATAGCTCTTGGGGCGAAAGGCATCAAAGGAAATGGGGAGAAAGCGGGAGCAGGCTATTGAGTTGGATGATCAGCCATGATCATAATGAATGGTGGAGCAGGGCCGAATGGTCTACTCCTGCTCCTTGTTTCCATGTTTCTATGAAATTATAAAGATATCACAACAGCACCTCAGCCTCAAAGCTGGCCAACTTTAATGTCTGTGAAGCTGTTCCCGCCTGTGACAGTAGTGTCACATTTTTCCTCGATTTAAAGGTCCTGCCTGAAATAGTTGGCACAGTCTTACCTGCAACTGCTGGTGCAGAACTGTCTCTAATTGGCAGTACTTTTACTCAGAGGCCATAGGACAGCTGGTGTAGGGGGAATGGAAAATGATTGCGGTTATAGTCTAAGGTTGTTTTTTCACATTAGTGGGAGTCTCACTTTGCACCAAATCATTTATAACTGACATTGCAATGATTGGTGTTGACACATGTGTGAAATGAACAGTATCCCATTCTCCTGGATCAACATTACTTGCCTTGAGCAACACCAGAAAAGTTATTGAAACAAGGTAAGTGTGAGGTATTATATTTTGGTAAGAAAAATAAGGCGGTATTACTTAAAAATAAGGAATCTTGGAATACAAATACATAAATCACTAAAAGTTGCAACATAAGTCAATAAGACCATAAGAAAGCAAACTGAGCACTCAGGAGGGATCAAATTGAAAAATGGAGAAGTTGCGCTAAACTAAATGTGAGCTATTACACTTGATACTGTGTGCAGTTCTGGTCATCATATTATAAAAAGGATATAGAGGCATGGGCAGGGGTGCAAAAAAAGAGATTTGCATGGATGTTACCAGGACTGAGATTGTAACTATCAGGAAAGCATGAACAGGCAGGGCGTTTTTTGTTCTCTTGAAAAGAGATGGCTTAGGGGTGACCTAATAGAGGTCTTGAACATAATAGAAGATTTTATGGAGGTCTTGAACATTATGGAAGGATTTAACAGAGTAGACAAAAAGAGACGGTGCTTTCACTTGTGGGGAAGAGCAAAACTAGATGCCATTAAATAAGATAGTCACCAAGAAATCAAGTAGGGAACTCTGAAGAAACATCTTTACCCAGAGAGTGGTGGGAATGTGGAACTCAGTACTGCAACGGGAGGTGAAAAGTATAGATGCATTTAAGGGAAAGCTAGATAAGCATATGAGGGAGAAGGGAATAGAAGGTTATGCTGATAGATGAGGAAGCATGGGAGAAGGCTCGAGTGGAGAATAAACACTGGCATGGTCTGGTTGGATCAAATGGCCCGTTTCTGTGCTGTATAATTATGTAATTCGTTGTATGATTGGCTTTTAAAAGTCCATTGAACTTTGCCATGGGTGACATCATTTTGTATTTTGCTAGTTTGTCAAACATGTCTACCGAGGAACTGATTGCAGAAGTCACCACAGAAATACTAACGCAAACTTCATCTGAGGAATTTCAGGCAGAGAGACAGAGGATTGAAGATGAAAAGCGCAGAATTGAACAGGCCAGGTAAGTAGTGACACTCTCCCTTTCTCTGTTACTTCCTCCAGCCCTAGATCGCTCCTAGATCTCTGCATCATTCCAATTCTGGCCTCTTGCACCTTCCTGATTTTCTTTGCTCCACCATTGAAGTACCACCAGCTGCCTAGGCCCTAAGCTCTGAAATTCTCTCCCTAAATCTCTCTGCTTTTTTTTACCTCTTTCTGCCTTAAAGACACTCCTTAAAACCTAGCTTTTTGACCAACGATTTACTCACCTGTCCTCTCCTAATACCCATTATGTGGCTTGGTGTCAAATTGTGTTTGATAAAACTTTGTGAAATGCTTTGGAACTTGCCACATTTTTAAAGGTGCAATACAAATGCAAGTTATTGTCTATAATTTGTGCTCGGATGCAAAAGGTGCAACAGGGCAAACCTGTTGACATCAGTTCCCGTAATCTGGATTTTCCAAGTGTTCAGTTTTGTTGTCTAGGACAGATAAATCCTGACACTTATAAATCATACAAGAGCGATCTCCAAATGTTTTTTGTATTGCAGACTGAAGCAGGAACGGGAGTTGTGGAAGAGCCGCTACAGTCAGGCCCTATGTGATGAGCTTACAGAGCAAGTTGTGGATCACTCTGTAAGAAAATGTGCCATTCATGAGTTAAGGTAATGGATAACACACCAGTCTTTTGAAGCCAAGGAAGGAAGGAATTGTGCCATTTGTGTATGGATCAGCTTTTGGACTGAGGCACAGGACTATAATTGAGGTTGGGGGCTCGTAGTGTTAGCTTGACTGGCAGAACCACACTGGTTTGTTGATGGGCAGGAAATACCATGAAGTGGGGAAAAATTTTAACACTGTGTGTCAGCACTGCGCATTTCAACAATGTCATTTGCCAAGACCTTTCAAATTCATTTCAAACAACTGTTGACCTGTGAGAGCTTTATGCCATTTGAACCGAGACTGAATGGGTGAAAGAGTCCCTTTATTGGCTCAGGTGCCACATGTGAAATGGATTTGGGCGGTTCTTTGGGGTTATTTTAGGATATATTGATGGAGGAGCTTGAGCCCTTGTTTTTGACCAACAGTTACAAGGTATTTTCTACCTGTGTGGATGAGAATCATCATGAGGATCATTTGCCAATCATGAGCCCAACATCCCAACACATTAAGATTTGTCTGAAGCCATTTGGCATCATCTACGTTTCTTACACTAGCATGATCTTTGAAGATCATGCCCTCAACGCCTGCATCTGGATCATTGATAAAAATAGGAAATAGCAATGGCCTCAACATTGATTCTTGTGACCAGTTTCCAAACGGATCCCAATCCGTCTATACTACTTTTTGTCATATCTTGCCTGCCAGTTCCGAATCTACTCTTTCCTCTCCAGCAAGGCTGTCCCAAGACATGTCCTGTAGTCTGAATCCAGCCTGTGAACATGTAATATGACTTTCTTCCTTCTCCATTATGTGCTCAGGTGATTCAGACTTGTCTATTTCAGGTTTTAAACTCCCAGGGCCTCAAAGACTGTAAATGGCTATTCAGTAATTGGTAGTTTTAGATCAGTTAAAGAGACAGTTTGAGTATGCTCCGATCAGCAACCTATCATCACAAGTCGCTAAGCCATCGATGTTTTCAAGAACACAGGGTGGCACTTTTCAAGTTTCAGAGGCTTTGTACCTGCAAAATTACGATCAATTCCTGGGAAAGGGCAGGATGTTGCTGATTATACAAGGATTGTCCTCCTAAATTCCATAAGTTAATGCAATCAAAGAGATACTTGTACTCAGCCCTTCACTTTGTTCCTTGTAGGCTTGCAGTGGAGGAGGATAGGCGAGCACGGATTAACCGCTGCTCCACAGAGTTCTGCAACTACCTCATCAAAGAAACGTTGGAAAGTGAGATCTTTCAGGCAGTGAAGGAGACGCTGCAGGAAGTTCATTGTTTCTGCAAATACTTAAAGAAGTAAGTGAAAGGAAAATGTCATACTTTTAGAATTGTTAACTGCAAGTGGGAAGAAAAAGGGAAAAAGAAAGACTTGCATTATAAAGAGCAAAAAAAATTAATGAATGTATTTTTCATTTATGTATCCTTAAATGACTTTTTAACTCTCAATTTCCAAATATTCTGCTAGATGGAGAGCTACTGCGGAGGCTCGGAAACGCCTGAGAAAACAAATGTGGACGTTCCCAGCAGCTCCAGGCAGGGCAGGCCCTGGCTGCAAACTGAGTCCTCAAGTGGTGAACCCAGATCTGCCCACAGATGACAACCTCAGCATCTCATGTATACGGTACTATACGGTTATATAGATATCATTTATATATATTTGCAAAACAAAAACCAACCCTTTGTTACAACTGGTCTATGTCAGTGTTTACACTCAACACAAACCTCCTCCCAACCCTCTTCATCTAACTCTATCAACATATCCTTTGCATCCTGCTTATCTCGGTTTTTCTTTAAATGCATCCATGCTATTTGCCTCAACTACTCCCTGTTGGAGGAAGTTCCACAATGTAACCACTCTCTTTGGTTAAAGACGTTTTTCCTGAATGATATATTGGATTTATTACTGGCTCTTACATTTAGCACCTTTAACAATGCACAGAAGTGCAAAATATACTTCAGCAATTTGTTTCAGATTCTTGGAAGCAATAATTTCAGCTCAAATTTTTTTAACTAACTGGTCTCCTCAAGTGAAACCCCTTGCCTTCCCTGGCTCCTCCCTCCTTGTCCACCTCCATTCCTCCCTCATCATCCCTGCTGTGCTTCTCTGCACCACCTTGCCCCCACCCCCGCCCTTCACTCAGCCTTGCCAGTGAGGCTCATTATGGCAGCAGCTGAAACAATACCCCAGATGACTTTTTTTTAAAAAAACAAATGGATGTAACTTACAACAAAGAAGACATCGAACAAAGACTTTGAGCAAATGACACAACAGTTGGAGCACTGTAACGAAAGTACGGTACTAACTTTCCAACCTGAGAGTATTAAACCTCCACTGTACCAGCATAAAATGCATACTCCACCAATTGATATATTGTCCCACTCTTCTAAATTGCGCTGTCCTCCGACTGAGCAATAATGCCATAAAGTTGTATTTATTTTGTAAGAAAGGTTATGCTGAGAATCATACTATGACCTTTGATTACCTCATCTGTCATTTTTTTCCGTTCTGGTTATTACTTACCCCTTCCTGCTTTGTTCCCATGGTGCATCCTTTTATTTTGCTCCTGATGAAGTCCCATTCAAAACACTAACCAAACTTTTTCTTTCAGATGCTAATTGATCTATTTAATTTTGTTAATTTCTCTTGTCCGTTTGAGTTCTCTCGTACCATCTATCCTTTACAACAGAGCCAACATTATTTCTTGCCATTTCCCACCCAGTCCCATGATCCATTAATGAATGTTTTTTTGGACTAAGGTAGTGTTAGTTACTTGATTACAGAAGTGGGTTTTACCCATACTTCCTTGTCAGAGTGACACCATTCTGTAATCACTAAGTTAAACATTAGTCTTGGTGCAGGAGCAGTCTGTGGCAAGATATCAAGGTCATATTTAGAGTTTTTGTTTGCAGCAAATAGTTGCAGGACATTTTTTGAAATTAAGATGTGGATTTTACTTTGACACACTAAGCAGCATCCTAGCCACTGGAGTACTATTCTCAGAGTACTTCAGTTGGAATTTTACACCTGACAGACACTTGCCCTCAGCTACTTTGGTTGGTGTATTTAATTTTTGAGTCTAGAGGACAGCATTGAGGTGCAACAGTTGGAGACAGAAATACTAACAATTGTTACTTTGACCTCCGAAACCATCTTCTAGATATGCTGAAGACTTCCTTTGTGTGGTGGTTTCTGTAATCTCTCCATGCCTGCTAATGAGCAGACTATAATGTTGGACCTGAAACAGTGCAACTTGGTATGTTGAGATGAGAAAATACATAAGGGCGTGTTACAGATGTTTGTTTCTTTCCATTGTGTTGCAGGTTGCTCCAGAAGAGGAAGGAGACAGCTCATCAAATAAGAGTTCAAAATTTCTACCAGCAGCTCCTTTGGTACAGGAATTTGTTTGCCAAATTTTGTGATAAATCTATTGTCAAGGGACATTTCTGACTGGCTTGAAAGGATATTGGAGAGGGAGGGGGAGGATCCGGTTGTTGGGGTCCACGTCGGAACAAATAACATATGTAAGACTAGGAAAGAGGACCTGTTTGGGGATTATCAGGAACTAGGAACTAAATTAAAGAACAGGTCCTCAAGGGTTATAATCTCCGGATTACTACCCAAGCCACGTGCAAATTGGCATAGGGACGCGAGAATAAGGGAAGTAAACATGTGGCTAAAGGAGTGGTGCGGGAAAGAGGGGTTTCATTTCGTGGGGCACTGGCATCAGTATTGGAACAGGAAGGATCTGTACCTTTGGGATGGTCTCCACCTGAACCGATCTGGGACCAATGTTCTAATGAAAAGGGTAAATAGGGTGGTCAACAGGACTTTAAACTAGAAAGTGGGGTTGGGTGGGGGGGGAGGGTAAAACTCCAAGAAGTATGACTAATGGGAAACAAAGCAGCAGGTTAGCGTGTGGGGGGGTGGATTCAACTTCATGGAAAATTATGAAAAAACTGAAAAGAAAGGAGAGCCCAGGAGAGGCTATTAAAGTCCCCAGAACACAAAATAGGACAGAGTGTTTGGAAAGGGTTAGGAATCTAACTTCAAGCACATCAGATAAAGGGACGACAATGAGAAAAGGGACGGGAAATACAGGACTGAAGGTGTTGTATCTGAATGCACACAGTATACGAAATAAGGTAAATGAGCTTGTGGCGCAGATTGAAATTGGCAGGTATGATGTGGTGGGCATCACAGAGACATGGCTGCAAGGGGATCAGGACTGGGAGTTAAATATCCAAGGATATACATCCTATCGAAAAGATAGGCAGGTTGGCAGAGGGGCGGGGTTGCTTTGTTAGTAAGAAATGAAATTAAATCGATAGCAAGAAATGACGTAGGGTCAGATGATGTAGAATCTGTGTGGGTAGAGTTGAGGAACTGCAAAGGTAAAAAAAAACATAATGGGAGTTATGTACAGGCCTCCGACCAGTAGTCAGGATGTGGGGCACAAGATACACCAGGAGATAGAAAAGATGTGTAAGAAAGGCAAGGTTGCAGTGATCATGGGGGATTTCAATATGCAGGTAGACTGGGAAAATCAGGTTGGTAGTGGATCCCAAGAAAAGGAATTTGTAGAATGTCTAAGTGATGGCTTTTTGGAGCAGCTTGTGTTGGAGCCCCCAAGGGAACAGGCAATTCTAGATTTAGTGATGTGTAATGAGGCAGATTTGATAAGGGAGCTTAAGGTGAAGGAACCCTTAGGAGGAAGTGACCATAATATGATAGAATTTACCATGCAATTTGAGAAGAAAAAGCTGGAATCAGATGTAACGGTATTACAGTTGAATAAAGGCAACTACAGAGGCATGAGGGAGGAGCTGGCCAGAATTGACTGGGAGTTGCGCCTAGCAGGAAAGACAGTGGAACAGCAATGGCAGGAGTTTCTGGGAGTAATTTGGGAGACACAGCAAAAATTCATCCCTAGGAAGAAGAAGCATACTAAAGGGAGGACGAGGCAACCATGGCTGACAAGGGAAATCAGGGACAGCATAAAAGCTAAAGAGAAAGCATACAATGCGGCGAAGAGCAGTGGGAAACCAGGGGATTGGGAAGCCAACAAAGACCAACATAGGACAACTAAAAAAGAAATAAGGAGGGAGAAGATTAAATATGAGGGTAAACTAGCCAGTAATATAAAAGAAGATTGCAAGAGTTTTTTTAGATATATAAAGGGTAAGAGAGAGGCAAAAGTGGACATTGGGCCGCTGGAAAATGACGCTGGAGAAGTAGTAGTGGGGAACAAAGAAATGGCGGAGGAACTGAATAGGTACTTTGCGTCACTCTTCATGGTGGAAGACACGAGTAACATCCCCAAAGTTCAAGAGAGTCGGGGGGCAGAGGTGAGTATGGTGGCCATTACCAAGGAGAAGGTGCTAGGAAAACTGAAAGGTCTGAAGGTGGATAAATCACCTGGGCCAGATGGATTACACCCCAGAGTTCTGAAGGAGATAGCTGAAGAGATAGTGGAGGCGTTAGTGGTAATCTTTCAGGAATCACTGGAGTCAGGGAGGGTTCCAAAGGACTGGAAAATCGCTAATGTAACCCCCTGTTTAAGAAGGGAGTGAGGCAAAAGACAGGAGATTACAGGCCGATTAGCCTGACCTCAGTCGTTGGTAAGATTTTAGAGTCCATTATTAAGGATGAGATTTCCGAATACTTAGAAGTGCATGGTAAAATAGGGCAAAGTCAGCATGGTTTCATCAAGGGGAGGTCATGCCTGACAAATCTGTTAGAATTCTTTGAGGAGTTAACGAGTAGGTTAGACAAAGGAGAGCCAATGGATGTTATCTACTTGGACTTCCAGAAGGCCTTTGACAAGGTGCCGCACAGGAGGCTGCTCAGTAAGATAAGAGCCCATGGTGTTAGAGGCAAGGTACTAGCATGGATAGAAGATAGGCTGTCTGGCAGGAGGCAGAGAGTGGGGATAAGGGGGTCCTTCTCAGGATGGCGGCCAGTGACTAGTGGAGTTCCGCAGGGGTCAGTGTTGGGACCACAACTTTTCACTTTATTCATTAATGATCTAGATGAAGGAACTGAGGGCATCCTGGCTAAGTTTGCAGATGATACAAAGATAGGTGGAGGGACAGGTAGTATTGAGGAGGCGGGGAGGCTGCAGAAGGATTTGGACAGGTTCTGAGAATGGGCAAAGAAGTGGCAGATGGAATACAACGTGGGGAAGTGTGAGGTCATGCACTTTGGTAGGAAGAATAGAGGCATAGACTATTTTCTAAATGGGGAGAGAATTCAGAAATCTGGAGTGCAAGGGGACTTAGGAATCCTAGTCCAGGATTCTGTTAAGGTTAACTTGCAGGTTGAGTCGGTAGTTAGGAAGGCAAATGCAATGTTAGCATTTATTTCGAGAGGACTAGAATATAAAAGCAGGGATGTGCTGCTGAGGCTTTATAAGGCTCTGGTCAGACCACATTTAGAATATTGTGAGCAATTTTGGGCCCCGTATCTCAGGAAGGATGTGCTGGCCCTGGAGAGGGTACAGAGGAGGTTCATGAGAACGATCCTAGGAATGAAAGGCTTAACATATGAGGAACGTTTGAGGACTCTGGGTCTATACTCGATGGAGTTTAGAAGGATGAGGGGGGATCTGATTGAAACTTACAGAATACTGAAAGGCCTGGATAGAGTGGACGTGGGGAAGATGTTTCCATTAGTAGGAGAGACTAGGACCTGAGGGCACAGCCTCAGAGTAAAGGGAAGACCTTTTAGAACAGAGATGAGGAGGAACTTCTTTAGCCAGAGAGTGGTGAATCTATGGAATTCATTGCCACAGAAGGCTGTGGAGGCCAGGTCATTGAATTTATTTAAGACCGAGATAGATAGGTTCTTGATTGATAAGGGGATCAAAGGTTACGGGGAGAAGGCGGGAGATTGGGTTTGAAAAACCTATCAGCCATGATTGAATGGCGGAGCAGACTCGATGGGCCGAATGGCCTAATTTCTGCTCCTATGTCTAATGGTCTTATTCAGTACAGACACCATTGATATTCTCACCTTTCAGAAAGGTTAGTTATCTCTCTGCTTACTTAACCGTTGACTTATAGACCCTACCACTTATCCTATCCCTGTTTATGCAGCATGCCTGCCTATATATTTGGCAAACCAAAATTGACTGACCGTTTGCCATTAGCATAGACATCAGTTATAAAGGTTCCACTTAAAAGGTATTAAGTAGACCAGATATTTCAAGTGGGTCAAACAGTTGTTCAGAGTCATCTTCCACACTCCCCTGTCCACTATCATTTCCCTGCAACACTTGTTGTTATGCATCTGAATCACCCTCTTATGAAGTGTTAATTTGTAAAACAAATTCCCAAAGGTGGCAGCAGTGATTCAGGAACATTAAAATTAACTGGGACTCTTTGTAGGTAACAACCGCTATAGTCTAACTGTTACTACTAATTAAGCTGATGATTATACAAAGGAACAGATATAAAATTTAGCCATTCACCCTGCTACAGCTGTAATGTATTTGAATCACACCATTATTAAATATTAATTTCTGAACGACGTTCACAATCACTGACAGCAATTCAGGATCTTTGAAATTGATCAGGATAGTTTTATGTTTAGGGTTGGGGAAAATTGTTGTTAATGCTACCATGTTACACCAGTCATGACGTAAAGTAGGCAAATTGCATAAAGAAGTCCATTGAGAGCAAAGGTGACCATAAATAGCTGAAGGAATTTTTTTATCTAGAGGTAGTCAATGGGTGGTACTGTTTGTTGTAGGTGATTTAATGGGTGCTAATATTTATGTGTATGATGCCTATGAAGCAAAATACTGCAGTTATTCTTAAATTTGGATTGTAATTTCACTTTTAGTGAAGCTGCCTGGACTCCTTTGGATTTGTTTGCGTTGGTGGTGGATAGCTTTCCAACTCGTCAGGAGAGAATCTTCTGGAAGGTTGTTCTGCTGTTGCCAAGTGATGAAGGATATGGACTTAGCGACACCAACAGGTTAAAATAAGCTGTGAATCTTTGTATTAAGTATTTTGTTAAATGTCTGCAATGTTGCTGACCCAAGATTGTTGTGAAGATAATGCAAGAGGCCTTGGAGTAGATCACACATTCAACTTGACAGCCAGGGATTCGTGCAGGCCACAGAAGTGCCAAAAATGAATATTTGTTTGTTGAGGATGTGACTCCTTCCTGAGTTCCTCTGTTTCTGAGAGCTAGGCACACCTACAGCAGAGTGGCGGTGGGGTGATAGTTGGTCACCTTCATTTGGCTTCTTATTCTTGCTATCAGCCAGCACATGGGAAGTCCATGCATTAGCTGGGGCTGGAAACTTAGCGTAGTGAGAGGAATCAAATGTTTTTAGATCAGTGCCACCACATCGATACTGATAGGCAACATTGTCTTGAAAGTAACTTTAAATAGGTGGAGGAGAATGTCAGTAAAATGCACCATCCAATGGAAATCTCCATGTGGTAATCTGGTTTAAAAAGATACTTTAAGGGTAGGTGTTCCTGGGCCTCTGTCCAGTTACACTGGATCATGATGCAGAGAATATTGGAAAACTGGACATGCTCCAACCTGCCCAAGTGACCAGGTGCAGACTGAGGGAGCCATTATGACGATGCTACTTAACTCAAAGATGAGCTGAAACAGCAGCCCCTGAAACATTTTAACCTCTGGTTGAAATGGGTAGGATTCAAGGATGGAAACCTTGTCTCTTTTTTTTAAACTCTAGCCTGGAGAGCAGAGTCCAGTTGAAGTGTTCTCACGGTAGCCTGCCTGAGATTAGCAAACTCAGCACAGACCTTGAATCATCTTGTCTGTATGATAGCTGTGTGTTGCTTCTACCAACTTTGACACTGGAGGTGTATTGCTGCTGCAAAATTGTGAAATTAATGTAATGAAAATAGTCTTGCAAATGAGCAACTTAGGGTGCTGTGGAGAACAACATTATTGACTGTAGGACCAGTTCCACTCACTGACACTTAAACTCACAATCTAATTTTAAATATTGCTGGTGACTGGGCCATATGCTGAGTAAGTTACCTGGTAACATCCTTCATGTTAACACAGCCAGGTGCACCAGCACTTCGCACACCAATGATTAAGATTAAAGTGCCGCTGAGATTGGAACTCAGCTGCAAAATTGTAGCAATCCTCAGAACATATGTCTATCATTGTGATTTTTAAAAAAATATTTGGACTAATGAGTTGCAAGAAAATCACAAACCTTTTAGCTTTTATCACTAAATTACCATGTCATTTTTAATTTTAAATTAACTAGAAAATAGGAATATCTTTTCTCAAATTATTTTCTCATCAAATACTTTTTTTAGAACTTTGATTGATTGGCTGAAAGCAAAATTTCAAGGAAGTGAAAGGGTGGATGATCCAGTGGGTGATGCTGACAACATCATTCAGACACACCTGTGCAAAGCAGTGAGCAGCAGTGAAGCAATTGATGCACTTGTGCACATCTGTGTGAAGGTAAGGGCCTTGCGCAAATATTTTTGTAAAGGCAAGTGGTGTATAAAGGTTACAGCTTTTTAAAAGTTGACTTGAAAAGTTTCAATAACATATAAATGTTCTTTCAGAAATTACATTTGTGTCTGGTTCACACCCATTAGTGATCTGTGGTCTTGTTAACCAGGTGACCAAAGGCCCTCTGAGTGACACAGATGTGGATACAATGGAACAGCGGAAAGAACTACTGGGAACAACTGCTCTGATCCTCTTGCTACCCGCTCGAGAAGAAGGCACAGACCAGGACGAGGAGGAAGTCTATTGGCTGTCTGCTATGCTTCAAGTCAGACAACTTTTACAAGCTAAACCTTTAAATCCTGCAGTGCCACTGGTCATCCTTGTTCCCAGAGAGGAAAAGTTATTGAATGAGGAAGAGGTGATAGAAGGTGAGATCCGAAGCCAACACTGTACAACCACTGTAGTAGAATAATAAAGGCTGGAAACTTGAAATGTTGATTTTAAATTGGAATTTTTGCCTCGGGATCATGTTTTCAACAACTGTAAGCATGAGAAATTCTCTGGCCAGTAGATTTAAAGCTCCATTTCAGCCAGCATATCTAGTTTACAGTCATTACTGCTATTACTGCCGCTTTTGTCAAATTCAAGCTAGAAATTTGTTTGTAAGATCCAGTTGATTTCTGTAAATGGCTGTGCTTTTCAGTAAAACCATGTCCTTTGCTGCCTCCTGTGCTTCGCCATTTTTGAGTTAGACATGCCGCATGCCTTCTAGTGCTAACCTACTTACTAGTTTTTCAGCTTCACAATGTACGATTACTTCTGGCTTCAATGTGCAGCATCCTGTAGTATCTGCCAGTAGCATTCAGGTTGTCTATCTTGTAGTATTGATCCATTTTTAAGGAGGCTAGAGGAAGTCATAATACTCCTTTTTAAGAAAGATGGCCTACAAGCACGTCGGAGAACAGGTGGATCTGAGGCAACAAGTAAGAAAGATGTAGGAGAGCGGAGTGGTGAGCAGTGATGAAGGTAAAAGAAAGGGTGAAGAAGGTGAAGAGGGACAGTGAGCTGTGACTGCAGTCACAATGTGGCTCAGTGCCAGCTGGTCAGGAGCTAGATCATGCAACAGTGGGAAAAATGAGCACAAAGCTATTTAAGAATCTTTGGTGGAGGTGATGGGGAAGCACGTTAAGATGAAGGGGATATTTGAAACGTTAGAAGAGTTTGAGGGTGGGTTGTTAGTGGTGAAAGGCGATGGTAACGTTTGAAAGGGTTTGCCTGACTGTCAGAAAGTTTGGGACAAAAAGTTGGCCAGGAGCTCGATTGAAATTGAGAAATTGGTTGAGAGAGGTTTTGATGTTGAAAAAGTCTTATGTTTGAGGAACAAAATAATACTGCATAGGCGATGTAAATTGTGTTGATGGGAGTTAGAAATAGTGATCGTGGAAAGGGAGAGCTTTGTTTATTTGTTTAACTCTGACCTTATCTGTAAGTCTGTTTAACTTAAGGTTCTGCTGCACAAGTGCTCAAAAGATCCTCAGTTTTATGCCTCATCCATTGCTTGGCACCGCCCACCAAAAATCCAGATACCAGCACCGATCAGAATACATTGTTCTGAATTTTATAAGTCTTTTTGGGTCTTGTATTACCGGAACTATATTCAGCTTTATTTTTCTGTCGCACTGGCGGGAGACACTTTAATGGAACTTTTATGCAATCCATATATAAGTTATTGATAGAAACATTTATTTTACACAAAGGTCTAAAGCTTGAAGCGTTAGTGGCTACTCACCTCGTGTCTGAATTTTTGATCGTCCTGATCCCAGGAAAAAGCAACTATCTTCAAGGATCAAACAAGGTAATGTTTCATTATTAAATTGATTAACAAATCAAAATTAGAGCAGATAAACTCCTGGTCCATAAGACCATAAGACATAGGAATAGAAATTAGGCCATTCGGCCCATCGAGTCTGCTCCGCCATTCAATCATGGCTGATAAGTTTCTCAACCCCAATCTCCCGCCTTCTCCCCGTAACCTTTGATCCCCTTACCAATCAAGAACCTATCTATCTCGGTCTTAAATACACTCAATGACCTGGCCTCCACAGCCTTCTGTGGCAATGAATTCCATAGATTCACCACTCTCTGGCCAAAGAAGTTTCTCCTCATCTCTGTTCTAAAAGGTCTTCCCTTTACTCTGAGGCTGTGCCCTTGGGTCCTAGTCTCTCCTACTAATGGAAACATCTTCCCCATGTCCACTCTATCCAGGTAGATTGTCCAGATAGATTGTGTCTGTGCATGTAAAAAGGCACAAGTAAACAAATAAAAAAATTAATTAGAAAAGGCAATAACAATATCACAGTATCTTTACAGTGCAGAAGGAGGTCATTCAGCCCATCGAGTCTACCCTGGCTCTCTGAAAGAGCATTCCACCTATTCCCACTCCCCTGCCTTATCCCTGCAACCTTACACATTCTCTCCTTTCAGGTAGCAATCCAATTCCCTTATGAATACCTTGATCAAACTTGCCTCCACCAAGTGGAGAAAATAAATGTCTAAATGGGCTAGAGGATCAGAAAGATCTGGGGATACAGATACACAAATCACAAAGTAGGCACACATGTGAATAAGGCCTTTTTAAAATAAAAAGTACAAGCACGAAGTTTCATTCCCAAAGGAAAAGCAGAGAAGCTATGTTAAACTTGTAGAGAACCTTGATTTACACCACAATTTTAGAATACTATTAATATTATTAAAAGATGCCCCGGAGAAGGTGCAAAAAGGATTTGCTGGAATGATACCAGAACAGAGAGCTTATACCAATCAGGAAAGATTGAACAGCCTTGAACTCTTTCTCTCCAGAATAGAAAATTGGGGGATGACCTTGAAAATTATGGAAGCGTTTGATAAGGTAGACACAAGAGAACATATTTCCAGTTGTAGGCAAGACCAGAACTAGGATCATAAATATAACTGGTCACTAATAAGTCCAAAAAGGAATTCAGTAGAAACTTATTTACTAAAGAGTGGGGAGAATATGGAACTGGCTGCCCCAAGGAGTGGTTGAAGTAAAGGGCATAGATGCAAGAGAAAGCTAGAGAAGTGCATGAGAGAGAAAAGAACACAAGGATATATTGATGGGGTTATATGAAGAGGGATGGGAGGAGGTTAGTGTGGAACGCAAACACTGGCATAGTCCTGTTGGCCTGCACTGCCTCTTTCTGGGCTGTAAATAGTTTGCAATACTTGCAATAGTTATCACTAACTATTTAATTCAAAGAGCCTGACTCAGAAAGTAGTGCTGCAGTATTGTCAAAAGTTTTCAAAATGTAAACTCCCAAGTCCAATTCATACAATGACATCCAAATTGCTCTTCTTTGAAATGAGTTTAACTTTTCCTGACATGGATGTTGGAGTGTGATTACACATCCTAGAAAACAAAATTCAGTATTTAACCTGTCCTTCCATATCTATAGTAGAGCAGTGCTTAGGTACTGGATTAACAACTGAGAGATTAAGTTCAGTAGACATGGTCACAGGATTTGGTCTGCATATGGGTCTGTAGAAAGGAAAAGAGGCGGGAAGAAGAAGAAAAAGGAAAGGGGAAAAAATTCCTCCCCAACCCCCCAAAAAATAAATAAAAATCAACAACAATCATAGGTCAGATATAGTTTCACCTGATATAATGCATACAACCTAATTAGGGTCAGTTATATGAAAGTAGAGAACTGTAGTTCCTCAAAGTAATCTAAGAAAGGTTGCCAAGCTGCATAAAATGCATCAGTGGAGCCTCTTATAGTGTACTTTATTTTCTCAAGTTTAAGATTCTGCTTAACATCACGTATCCAATTAGTAAAAGAAGGCGGGCAGACTGTTTCCAATTTAATAGAATAATGCGTCTGGCAAATAATGTTGAAAAGGCAAGTGCGTCAGTCTGAATTTTTCTAAGGGGGTGCCATTTGGTTCCACTCCAAAGAGTGCTATAATAGAAGAAAGTAAAATGTTGCTACTGAAAATATGTGATAGTGATCTAAAATTTTTTGTCCAAAATAAAGCCAATTTAGGATATGACCAGTACATTTGAATTAGAGGCTGAGGCAGTATGACATTTATTACAGGTTGGATCAAAATTTGGATAAATCAGACAGTTTCACCTTGGATAGATAGATAAATACGATGTAAGATTTTAAATTGTAGCAACCCATGTTAGAATATAAAAGTAAGGATATAATGTTGGTATTGTATAAAACACTGATGAGGCCACAACTGGAGTATTGTGTGCAGTTCTGGTCACCATATTACAGGAAGGACGTAATAACTCTCGAGAGAGTGCAGAGGAGTTGACAAGAATGTTGCCAGGGTTAGAAAAGTGTAGCTATGAGGAGAGATTGGATAGGTTGGGGTTATTTTCCTTAGAACAAAGAAGGTTGAGAGGTGGCTTGATTGAGGTGTACAAAATTATGAGGGGAATAGATAGAGTGGACAGGATAAAATTGTTTCCCTTGATGGAGAATTCTAGAACCAGGGGACATGGATTCAAGATAAGTGGCAGAAGGTGTAGGGGGGACATGAGGAAGAACTTTCCTACGCAGAGGGTAGTGGGTGTTTGGAATTCGCTGCCCAAGTTGGTGGTAGAGGCAGAAACTTTAAACTCTTTTAAGAAGTACCTGGATCGGCACCTAAAGTGTTGTAAGCTGCAGGGCTATGGGCCGGGTGCAGGAAGGTGGGATTAGAAAGGGTGTCCTCGAGCTGGCATGGACAAGATGGGCCGAATGGCCTCCTTCTGTGCTGCAACTTTTCTATGGTTCTATGTCTTGCACATACAGATGAGGAATATACATGAGAGAGAATAGACTTCCAGTTATCTTCTGATAAGTCTAAGTCAAAATATTGCTGCCAAAGAGTTTTTAAGGTAGAAAGCAAAGGGCAGTATCGTGAAAAAAATTAGAAAATACAATTTGGAAATGAACCCCCTAATGAAAGGATTTAATTCTAACATACTATCTATCAGTGATTTAGGGGCAATTAAGGAAACTGGGCGATTTTTTGTTTTTTGCGCGCAAAATCTCTGATTTGTAAATAGCGAAAGTAGTGTGTGTGAGGCAGATCATATTTCCGAGAGCGAGAGAGTCAAAAGAAGATAAAATATTATTCATGTATAAGTTAGCAACGGTTTTGACATCTCTCGCGTGCCAGACTTGAAAGGCAGAATCTCCTAATGAAGGTGGAAATAAATGGCTTGCATTAATAGGGCTGCATAAAGAGAGAGATTGCAGCCCAAAGTGTGTTCTGAACTGGGTCCAAATTGTTACAATAGGGTTTGAAGAAAAGTGACTGGCTGAGAAAGCAATGGAGAAGCACAACAGAGCAGGGAGAGATGTGGATTGATAGGATGCTGCCTCCAATTGCACCCATGCTAAACTAGCCAAGTCCGAATGAAGTCAAAAAGAAATATTAAGAATATTAGCAGACCAATAATAAAACTGAAAATTTGGCAGTGCCACATCACCTAAATGCTTGGGACTTTGTAGAAAAACTTGACGAATTCTGGGTGTTATCTTATTCCAAATAAGGGAAGAAATTGGTCCATTGCAACAAAAAACACTTGGGAATAAACAGTGGAATGCACTGAAATACATATAGAAATTTTGGCAAAATATTCATCTTTACAGAATTTACATGACCAACTAAAGAAAGGGGTAAGCTAGACCAATGTGCTAAATCCTGCTTCATATGTTCCAACAAAGGGTCAAAGTTGAACTTAAAAAGGTCTCCAAGTAACTAAAATTCCTAAATATTTAAAACTGTTTACTGAGACCTTGAAGGGGAGGGAAGAAAGAAGGTAACTCTTTGCAGTGGAGATAATAGGAAAAATTTCACTCTTGCAAATTAATTTTGAAACCTGAAATATGACCAAGTTGCTCAAGAATAGAGAAAATATGTGGGAGAGATGAGGCCGGATCAGAGATATAAAGAAGCAGGCCATCCGCGTATAGGGAGAGTTTCTGCCCGACTCCATTCCACATAACACCTTGTATATCTCCACAGGTCCGCAGTGAAATTGCAAGGGACCCAATAGCAATAGCGAAAAGTAGAGGGGAAGGGGACAGCCCTGCCTGGTACCTCGATGAAAGTGAAAGAATTTAGAGTGAATATTATTTGTACGTACTGAAGTAACCAGTGAGGAATACAGTAGTTTTATCCATTTTATAAAAATGGGTCCAAATCTAAATTTTCGATGAGTGAAGAAAAGGTAGCTCCATTCCACTCTATCAAAAGCCTTTTCTGCATCTGTACTTATAAGAACCTCAGGGAGAGGAGTAGTTGAATGTGTATAAATAATATTGAAAAGACACCTTAAATTAGAGAAGGATTGCTTGTCCTGTATAAAACCTGTCTGGTCAGGAGAGATAATAGATGGAAGGACAGGTTCAAGGCAGTGGGCTAAGGCTTTAGTTAGTACCTTGACATCTGCATTTAAAAGGGAAATAGGCCGGTATGAACTGCAATGCAGAGGATTCTTATCCCTCTTTAAGAGAATAAACAAAGGGTGCATTTTAGAGAGAAAGCATTCCGAAAACAGACAATAATAATATGATAATACATGTGGTAAAAGGTAAAAAATAAACACCCATAGGGCTTATATAAAATGTCAAGCGATTAGTGCAATTTGGACATTAGATACAGAGAGATTGGTGTAACCAACAAAACTTACTGTGTAACAGAACCATCACACATAGTTACCTAATTAAGCATCGAGTACCATTTTGTCCTGGGTGAAGTCATGATCTGACTTATTAAAAGAAGGTACGATTGTGTCCTTGAAAAAGGCTGAAGCTTCTTGCGGCGTGTTGAAAATCTTATTCACTCTGTTGAAAGTTACACGCAGGCGAGCAGGGTGGTGAAAGCAATATTTAAGTCCAGCTTCACAAATTTATATTCTCCATGATGCAAGGCTAGATGCACGCTGAGGTCAGCGTAGATGAATATCTTGCTTCCACAAAAGTATAGTTGACCCTTTTCTCTAGAGAGATGCATAATTTGCTCCTTCACTCTATAGTGATGCAGTCTTAGTATTTAAGGCCTTGGGGGCTCGCCATGCTGTGGCTGCGATGCTAAAGAGCGATGGGCTCGATCCACTACCGGCAGTGAATTGAAATTCTCCTTGCCAAAAATCTTGAAAAGAAATGCCTCAGTAAAAGTTGTAGGGTTTCCTTGTTCCGCACCTTCGGGAACCGAGAGAATCCTTAAGTTTTGTCTTCGGCAGTGATTCTTCAGGTCATCCACCTTCGTCAACAATTTAGTATTCTGGGCTTCCAGCTGGGTGCAGCACGTCTCCAGAGCCACAATTCTGTCACTCGAGTCAGTAGCTGATTGTTCAATGTCCCGTAACCTTTGGTTGAAGGAGGAGACAGAGCTTGTAGAGTAGCAACAGAAGCTTGTCGAGTAGAAACGGAGGAACACCGTTCCGAATGGAGTCCAGGAAATTCAGCGAGAATAGTGCTCTAAGTCAGCAAGTGTGCTGACAGAATTAGATTCAGCGTGGGAAACCACCATGTTGTTACCAGCTGTAGTATTGGACACTGCAGTCGATAAAGCACCACGCCTGGTTTCATTCTGATTATGTTTGCCTCTGGTTTAGACAGTTCAAATGTACATTGAGCATCAGAGCAAACCCCAAAACACTTGACAGTCAAAAAGCTGAACCTTTCAACCCAACATCAGCAATTTCCACAGGGATAAACCACAGAAATCAAGGGAGCTGTCTTCAGCCACCTCTTATTCTATTCCCACCACATGACCGCTCCCATCACATGACCTGACACTCCCTTGACTGCTCCCTACTCCTCCCCACCTTTTTCGCAACAAACAGACCACATGGAAAATAATGCTGTGGACCATGTTTCCAGTGCTTTGCAGTGTGTTATTTTTGTCAGACATCTTAGTGAGATTCCATTTCTTTTAGGTCTCTGAAGCTGTAAGGTGGCTGGCCTCACGTTGCCCATCACCGCCGGAGGTCTGCTGTCAGACTCTGATGCAGTTCATTGAGGATGGACTATGCCGAGAGTTCAGTGACCAGTTTTACAGTGATAAATCCGAAAGGCTATTGGCTGCATTACCTTCCCAGGACCCAAGCTCTATCATTGAGTATTACAATGATGTGCTGCGTTTCCTTGCAGAAGTGGTGTCTTCTGAGCAACTCTACAATCTTTCCTGGCCAGTGGCTGAGTTTTCTGGAACTGCTGCTCACGAAATACTGGCACACAAAGAGTGGAATTCTAATAACCATCTGGCCTGGCTAAAGAAAGCTGTGATGTCTTTTCAGTTACCGGTGATGGATCTACCTCCCTTGCATGGTATGAGCATAATTCTGAAAGACAATTTTACTCAGTGTTGGTGATCTCATCATTCATACGACTGCAATAATTGTTTTCTGTTCCTCATAGCTCCATGGGCTAAGGTCTGTGATATGATCTTCCATAACGTGTCGCAGGTGCCAGTGTCACAGCAAACTTGCCCACTGCTGCTCTCAAAGATTGAACATCTCCTGAATAGAGTTTACGGCAAATGGAGAGAGAGCTGTCCCTTGACGTTGGAAGTCACGATAGATGAGGGGCCTTTGGTTTCAGAAATACCTTGGGATGAAATTGTTGCCATTTGCATTGACCATCGATTGAGAGAGTGGAGACCCCCGAGCCTGCCCTGTGCTGCAGGTTAATTGTGTTTCTATTTTACATTTTCGTTCTAGAATGGACTGATTTTTGTAGAATTACAGTATGTTGTGGTGATGAGGGGATGACAAAGGAATGAGAACCTTATTTATCTTTGGTTTTATGATTCTGGAAACTGAATTTTGATGACATTGGCTGAAATCATGTCCTTTCGATGGAAAAACAGTTCAAGGTTTTGCACTTGCAGTTTATTATGAAAGATGGTAATTGGATAAAGAGAACCGAATGTGATTCAGAGAAAGAAATTGAGATTAAATAAGTGCTTTGAAATAACTGTGTATTGATAAAGGAATTGCAGTGCATGTTGTGTAAATAGATTTTCAAGAAGCATTTGTTGAGGTAACGTATCAGCTTCTTGATAAAGTCAAGAGGTACAGCACTAAAGGGAATGTGGCGGCATGAATAGGAAACAGATTGAAGGACAGAAAACAGAACTGTGACTAGTGGAATTTGCTCTGGACTGAAGGGTTATAAACAGTGGTACTCCCCAGGTTCAAAGTGGGAACCATTGCTGCTTTTTGCATATAGATGAGCTAGACCTGGATGTCAAGGGATATAGAGAATTGAATAAGGGGAAAAAAAGGAGGCTTATAGCAGATACAGAGGCTGAAAACAGTGGAAGCCCAAGGGTAGTATAGAAAGTGTAGGGGGGGTACTTAAAAAAAGTAATTAGGAGAGTGAAGAGGGGGCATGAAAAAGCACTGGCGGATAAAGATAAAGGAAAATCCCAAGGCGTTTTATAAATATATTAAGTGCAAGAGGATAACCGGGGAAAGAGTAGGGATCAAAGTGACAATCTGTGCCTGGAACCGGAGGACGTAGGTGAGGTTTTAAATGATTACTTTTCACGTGTGTTCACTATGGAGAAGGATGATGTAGGTGTAGAAATCAGGGACGGGACTGTGATATCCTTGAACAAATTAACATTGAAAGGGAGGAGGTATTAGCGGTTTTAGTGGGCTTAAAAGTGGATAAATCCCCAGGCCCAGGTGAGATGTATCCCAGGCTGCTATGTGAGGCAAGGGAGGAGGTTGCAGGGGCTCTGACACTAATTTTCAAATCCTCTCTGGCCACAGGAGAGGTGCCAGAGGACTGGAGGACAGCAAATGTGGTACCATTATTCAAGAAGGGTAGTAGGGATAAACCAGGTAATTAATGGCCAGTGAGTCTAACATCAGTGGTAGGGTAACTATTGAAAAAAAATTCTGAGGGACACGATTAATCTCCACTTGGAAAGGCAGGGATTAATCAGGGATAGTCAGCATGGCTTTGTCAGGGGGAGATTATGTAGAACAAATTTGATTGAATTTTTCGAGGAGGTGACTAGTTGTGTAGATGAGGGTAGTGCAGTTGATGTAGTCTACATGGACTTCAGTAAGGCTTTTGACAAGGTTTCACATGGGAGAATGGTCAAGAATGTAAGAGCCCATGGGATCCAGGGCAATTTGGCAAATTGGATCCAAAATCGGTTTAGTGGCAGGAGGCAGAGGGTAGTGGTCGAAGGTTGTTTTTGCGATTGGAAGCCTGTGATGAGTGGTGTATCCCGCAGGGATCTATTATAGTGTACATTAATGATTTAGACGTGAATGGAGGAGGTATGATCAGTAAGTTTGCAGATGACACGAAAATTAATGGTGTCGTAAATAGTGAGGAGGAAAGCCTTAGATTACAGGACGATATAGATGGGCTGGCAAGATGGGCAGAGCAGTGGCAAATGGAATTTAATCCTGAGAAGTGTGAGGTGATGCATTTTCGGAGGACTAACACAGCAAGGGAATTCACAATGATTGATGGAACCCGAGGAAGTACAGAGGATCAGAGGGACCTTGGTGTACATGTCCATAGATCCTTGAAGGAAGTAGCACAGGTAGATAAGGTGGTTAAGAAGGCATATGGGATATTTGCCTTTATTAGCCGAGGCATAGAATATAAGAGCAGGGAGGTTATGTTGGGGCTGTATAAAATGATAGTTAGACCACAGTTGGAGTATTGTGTGTGCAGTTCTGGTTGCCACATTACAGGAAGGATCTAATTGCACTGGAGAGGGTGCAGAGGAGATTCACCAGGATGTTGCCTGGGCTGGAGTGTTTCAGCTATGAAGAGACTGGATAGGCTAGGGTTGTTTTCCTTAGAGCAGAGAAGGCTGAGGGGGTACTTGATAGAGGTATACAAAATTATGAGGGGCATAGATTGGGTAGATAGGAAGAAACTTTCCCCATTAGCAGAGGTGTCAATAACCAGGGGGCATAGATTTAAGGTAAGGAACAGAAAGTTTAGTGGGGATATGAGGAAAAATCTTTTCACCCAGAGGCTGGTTGGAATCTGGAACACACTGCCTGAGGGGGTGGTAGAGGCAGGAACCCTCACAGTATTTAGATGAGCACTTGAAATGCTATAGCATACAGGGCTACGGGCGAAGTGCTGGAAAATGGGATTAGAATAGATAGGTGCTTGATGACCAGCACGGACAAGATGGGCCAAAGGGCCTGTTACTGTGCTGTATAACTCTTTGACTCTGGCTTGAATGTGGAAGCATAAAACTTGGAGCACAGTTAACTGTGAAGAGTACAGTAACAACTGCAGGACTACATGTGGGTTAGTAGTTAGGCAGATTTGTCTGATGAAATTTAATGTGTTGGATAATTCATTCCTTAACCACTTTAACAGATCCAGACAACTAAAGATGGTAATAAGGTTGATACTTTATTACTGACAAAACATTAATCTTGAACACTAACCAACCATACAGAATAGCACAAGCTCACCCTGCATCCGAAACTTACTGTGGAAAAATTTAATAAAAAATCATGAAGACGGCTTCTCCAAGCATGTTCACATCTCGGTTTCGTTCTTTTCCTTTTCTAAGTTAAACATGTCATTTGTCTTGCGTTATTTTGGCTCATAGTTCTCTTCCTGCTGAATGTAATCCTTATCTCATGTTTTATAACTACCCATTTGTTTCAAATAGTTTATCAAACAGACATGAAGGACCCCATTAGTACCTTTTTAGCAACAGATTGTTACTACTTATTTATTGCATCAACACCTACCCACCCCAAACTATCCTTTTAAGAACATAAGAGTATCATAAATAGGAGGAGAAATAGGCCATATGGCCTTTTAAGCCTGCATCTCCGTTCAATAAGATTATGGCTTAACTTTACATCAATTCCACTTTCTTGCCTTAGCCCCCATTTCCCTTGATTCTGTAAACAATCCTCTGATGTATGCACTTATGGCATCCCCTGCAGTGCTAAAAGCCTGTGTTTCCAAAACTTAATCAGTTTGCGAAAGGCTCAAGAGAACATGGTAGGGAAAATTTGTTTTTCAAGAAAATGATTTGAACAAATCATTTGCATATTATAGTTTGGCCTCTATTAAAGGTAAAGCAATGTAAAAGCATTGATATTCTTAAATAATATAGAGAAATGTAAAAAGATATCTTGTGGGAGGAAGAATAAGGAGAAAACGCAATGTAAAATTTTAAAAGGTGCAGAAGAGCAGAGACTTGGGAAATCAGATACATAATCTTTAAAAGTGGGAGGTTGAGTCTTTAAAAAATATATGGGATCATGGGTTTTGATACCAATGTCGTGTACAAAAGCAAAGAAGCAAAACCAAATCTGAGCAAGTGATTGGTTAGACTGTTGTTATTAACAGTGTCACCAATTTTTAAATTCCGTACTTCAGAAAGGATGTGATGGCCTTGGAGAGGATACAGAACAGATTCATACAGATGGTATCGTGAATGGTGGAGCTTTAGTTATGAATAGACATTGGAAAAATGGGGCCTCATCATTAAATGGACAAGGCAGGTCAGAGGCTAGGAATCCTGTGACGAGTAACTCACCTCCTGTCTCCCCAAAGCCTGTCCACCATCTACAAGGCACGTCAGGAGTATGATGCAATACTCCTCACTTGCCTGGATGAGTGCAGCTCCCTCAACACTCAAGAAGCTTGGCACCATCCAGAACAAAGCAGCCGCTTGATTGGCACCACATCCACAAACATTCACTCCCTCCACCAACGATGCACAGTAGCAGCAGTATGTACCATTTACAAGATGCACTGCAGGAATTCACCAAAATTCCTTCGCCAGCACCTTCCAACCCCACGATCACTACCATCTAGAAGGATAAGGGCAGTAGATAGATGGGAATACCACCAACTGGAAGTTCCCTTCCAACTCACTCACCGTCCTGACTTGGAAATATATCGGTGTTCCTTCACTGTCATTGGGTCAAAATCCTGGAACGACCTTCCTAACAGCACTGGGGGTGTACTTGGAACACATGGACTGCAGCGGTTTAAGAAGGCAGCTTGCCACCACCTTTTCAAGGGCAACTAGGGATGGGTAATAAATGTTGGGGCAGCCAGCGAAGCCCACAACCCGTGAATGAATTAAAAAAAAAAGGTTAAGAGAAGACCTGAAAGAGGTGCTCAAAATTGAGAGATTTTGACGAGATAAAAATAGGTAACTGGGCTTGAATTCATAATTAAATGACGATTGTTTGGATATTATATACCCTACCATAAACAGGTGGATGCAATGCCCATAACATTTTGAAAGATTAAATATTTTTAAAAGAGGAATTTCAAGATTATGGGGAAAGGACAAGAGGAAGTTAGACTTGGCCAACAGCTTTTTCAAAAAGTCTACGCCAGTGTCCTTCCTTTGTGCTATGAATCTCTATGGTCAGATGGCCACCAAAAAAGCTTAAACTATTTTCTTGAAGGCTATTTAAATGGCAGATATTTGAAAGCAAGCTGCTTTATTGGGGCAAATAATTAGGCGGTTACCAGTTTCAGCCTCAGATTGTGTAAAAGCCCCACCCTTATTTATTTTCCTGTTATTCTCAGAGGGATGTGAAACCATTGAACAGAACAATGACTCATGACTTCAGAGTGTAAATGACCTGGAATTGGCATTTCCTCACTGGTTCCCTTGCCCTCTGGAATTTAGATATGGCCCCTTGTGTAAGTTTTGTGATGGGAAAACGAAATAAAAATAGGAGGAATTTCTTCTTTTGGAGTTAAATGTACATGCCTTGGCCTGCTCCACATTAATACTTTTTGTTATCATTTTTCAGAAGCGGTAAGTGAAGATGGTCAGATCCTGGTCTATTATTTCCAGGATGATCTAAAAAAATACAAACGTCCTACATTGTGGGAACAGGCACGATCAAATACCCGAATGGAAATCCAAGAAGCCTCTCACAGGTAAAGGGACAGAACAGTTGAATAAAATCTATTTTCCTTCCTGAATGCTACTTATACGTGAACTGCAATGTTCAGATTGTAGTTCATGTGACATGATTTAAAAAAAAATTAGAACCATAGCTTTGCACATGTTGATAACATAAGTGATTTTTTTTTCCCTTTGTCTTTTTGAAATGGCATCACACCTATGCTATCCACCTGTGACCGTACCTCACTTCTTAGTGCTGTTCACTAGATGTTTTTCTGTTTATATGAACAAATAGAAAACTCTCAGTTTGCAGTGTGTATTCTATCCAGTGGTTGAACCTGTATGTGTATTATCAATTTATGAATACTCTACCTAGTCCATCTTTGAGAAAGTGATAGTTTTAATTAAGGGGTTGGGGTGGGGCATGCCAAGTAAAAATTATGGAGCCCCCTTGAGGCTTTGTGTCTGAATTTTAAGGGTTTTATTCATATGCATCATCTTCATTGAGAGCTGGATGAAGGCAGGTTAGGAATGGCGAACAGATTCCTTGAACTTGTAGAGCAGCTTGCCAGTTTCAGTGTCCGTTTGTGCCAGACCAGTGCAGAGCTCGGGCCCCTCCACAAGATGACAGCCTCACCGCAGCGCAAGAAGAGCTGACATGCATAAGGATATTTTCAGTGGAGGCTTTTTTTGAACTGCCCAGGCAACAACAGGAATCTGGAGAAAAATTACATTTATGTTGATTTAGTTACAGTTAAGCTCAGTGGTTTTTGATTTTCATGGAAAATTAAACAGAATTATTAATTGTGCTTCCCCAAATCGCTAGTTAAAGAAATCTCTGTCATCAGTGTCATAGAATTTGTCTTGTTCGGTAATTTTAAACCAATGGCTATGATTATAAGGAATAGTAACCCTTTTGTATATTTAAGGCAAGGTCACTTATTTCACAAACAATGTCCAAAAATCTAATTTAATAAAAATGGATCAGACATAGAGTCCACATAAACCAGGAATCTGGTCATGATACATTCCTGCTCAATAATGGATTGTAGCGTTTTAATAACTATGAGAACATAAGTTATTGAACTCCTCTGTGCGGTTAAAAGACATTATGTATTTAGTGAAGGCTACTAAACAGATGACATGTGGTCATGGAGGCTGCCCATAACAGGGACCCAGTAGCATTATTATTGTGCCCTGTAAGCAGTGCTTTGAGGATTGATGGCTCGAGGCAGTCAGTACTGTGGGAGGGACAAAGTGATCAAATAGAATTGCTTACATAACGGGTGGCTAAAAATTCTGATGTTTTGACATTTCCTAGCTGTTGTTGATGTGTCATCTGGTCTGATTGCCTGTGCAATATTTATCTCTTGGCCCATATTTGTTGTGGAGTTAGACTAAAGTAAGGGGATTGCACATTTGTATTGTGAGAACTGGTGGTCCAGATTCTGGGTGGTTTGGTAGACGGGGTGTAGGCATATTGGGCTTAATGGGCTATTGTTGTTCCCAAGAATTTATTTGTTCAAGGCACTCGCAAAGTGAAGTTTGTGCTTGGAACAATTACTCAGCATGACCCAAATACCAGTTAGAGCCCAGCTTTTGTCAAGGAACCAGAAATGAGCCAATGTGGATAATGACGGCCAAACAATGGACATTTCATAAATGGATCAGTCATTATATACTGTTCACGTGGCTCAAAATTTCAGTAACAAGCTTTACTAAATTGAATAATACAAAGTTACTGTTGTAATCCAGCAAATCTTCCCTTCAACTGAGGGGTGATGGCGGAGTAGTGTAATTTAAAAAAAAAATCATTCATGGGATGTTGGTGTCACTGGCTAGGCCAGCATTTATTGTGCTAATGTCACTGGACTGATGACCTGGAGGCTGAGACTAATTCTCTGGAGACATGGCTTAAAATCCCACCACTGCTGCTGGTGGAACTTAAATTCACTGAAGAAAATCTGGAATTGAAAACTTGTCTCTGTATCTACTGAAACTATCATCAATTGTTGTAAAAAACCATCTGGTTCATTAATGTCCTTTAGAGAAGGAAATCTGCCATCCTTACCTGATCTGGCCAACTATTGACTCCAGACCCACAGCAATGTGGTTGATCCTTTACTGCCCTCTGAAATAGCTGAGCAAGTCACTCAGTTCAAAGGCAATTCGGGATAGGCAACAAATGCTGGCATTGGCTGTGGCGCTCACAGCCCATGAAAGAATAAAGAACAAAATGCCCATAAATTTTATTTTCATCTCATGTTTTCCAGGTTGTCACAGAAGCAGGCATACTCTTCAGTTAAGCAGAGATCAGACTGTAAATCATATACTGTGAAAGTCAGTCCTGAAGAAACCCTTCCAGACAGGAGTGCTTCTGCTGTGGATATCACCCGTACTTTTACAGCAGCAGAACTTCTACCAGAACGACTGCTGTCAGAAATTGAAATGGAAAGAGAGGAGAATAGGAGGTACAATAATGCAGGAACGTGGAAAATAAAGAACATGCTTCCTGCAAATGATGTGGTTTATAAGGGTACAAAGCAACAGTGAGAAAGACCTTGGGGTGGAAATTAAGCAATAAACACTTTTGAATGGCAGTGTGAGCTCTTCCAGCATCTCATCCCCCATTTAGCAAAGGAGTGTGAAATGCATTGTTTGTTGTTGACTCAATAAAAGGAAACTCTGGGAGTTTAAACTTCGGATTTCCTCTAGCTACTGCGTACAGCGTTAAGGTTTGGTCTAGAAATATTAATATGAAAAGAATTCCATCTTTATCAATTTTTCAAATACTGTAAATTCTGCCAAACGGAAAGTTGTCAGGAAACATTTGTACATGTGCACTTGACTCCCACTGCAGCTGCCAGTGCACCTTCAACTGTTTGATACCTTTCTGGTCTGCAGAAGAGCTCAGAAAGTGGGGGCCCCAACTAGTTTATGCTACCACGTTGAGTTTACAGATGTTGTCAAGTTGCCACACACCTTGTAGTTGCATTTGCACCAGTAAATGCCTGTTCCCTTGCCAGACGCTTGCCAAGGAGAGATCCTAAGAAATAGGAGCAGAAGTAGGCCATTTGGCCCATTGAACGTGTACTGCCATTTGATAAAATCATGGCTGATTTGATTTGTGGCCTTCCTCCACTTTCCTGTCTGTCCCCCTCAACCCCCTTGTCTATCAAAAATATGTCTAACTCAATGACCCAGCCTCCACTGCTCTCTGTGGAAGAGACTTGCACTCCATCCCTTTCCCGCAGGTTACATTGCTCAGGCGCCCATAGGCTTGTCCCACCCCAACTGCAGACAGCAATAACGGACATCGTTAACATAACCATAATCTACTGCATTTAAATCATGACAGTGAACTGTTTCCATTTATGTTTTGTCTCTGTGCAAGGAGTTCCTATGCAGTCTGGTTAATCAGTTATTAGGACTCAATCCAAGAGTTATGGGCTCAAGTCCCACATGAGTTTTCTTATTTTTTCATCTAAAAGTGTTCTTAAACTAGACGTTACAATCAGTTCTCCTCTGGGTTCGTTGGAAGTTGGGAATCTCATTTGCCGAACTTTCCTGATTATATATCTTCATTTATTGAGTCATCAGAAGTGTGTTTTACAGTGGAAACAGTTGAAAATTATAGAATAAGTACAAGAACTTGCAGTTGTTTAAGGACTATAGAGACCTAAAAATAGGTAAATTGAAATTATAAGTATTGATGAAAAAGACACACAGGTTTTCCGTCTTGTGAATTGTCCTGATGAGTGCAAGAATACCAAATGTAAAGGGAACAACAATTTATACTTCATGAGAAATTTACCAAGGCTCCTTGGGCAGCACCTTCCAAACCCTCTACCATCTGGAAGGACAAGGGCAGTACACACATGGGATCACCACCACCTGGAAATTCCGCTCAAAGCCACTCACCATCCTGACTTGGAACTATATTGCCGCTCCTTCACTGTCGCTGGGTCAAAATCCTGGAACTCCCTCCCTTACAGCACTGTTGGTGTACCTACACCACGGACAACAGTGGTTCAAGAAAGCAGCTCATCTCCATCTTCTCAAGGGCAATTAGGGATGGGCAATAAATGCTGGCCTTGCCAGTGACACCCATATCCCATGAATGAATTTTTTTTTTAAAGTACTGATTGGTTGGCAAGTAGACTCTGGTTCATTCCTTGGTGCAATGTCTTGACCAGAGTCAACCTGCCTAGTTTGAATTTAAACAAAGCTTGTCAGTTAACTGTCAGTCTTCAGTTAACTGGTGCATTCTCCATGGCCTCAACCAATCAGTACTCTCTTCTCATGAAGTATAAATTGTTGTTCCCTTTACATTTGGTATTCATGTGAACTGTCTTGATGAGTGCAAGATGAAAAGCTTTGACAACGTCATTTTCAGCAATACTCAAGTTCTGTACTAACAAGCAACTATTTATTGTTAGTCTCTGTCAAGCCAACTTGCTCATTTTAATGCAAGCAGTTGACACAGACAGACTGCAACCGTGCGTGTGCAGGAAGTGCTCTCCTTAGTGTTGCGGCACAAATAAACATAGCCTTTCTCATACTACCAGATTGCGTGAGGTTAACTATAATTGCACCATTCAATTTGTAATGCATTTAGAGATAATTTCATGTGTTTGTGCCATTTCCAGGTGTGAGGAGCAACTGTATCGCTGGCTGGATGAGGGCCCTTTGGATTCAATTGCTCTCCCCCTTTACCTCCCACAGACCTTGGTCTCTGCTGATGAAGTTGTTGTCCCCATGCACCGAGTTTCTACTCCAACCACACCACAGGTCTACTAGTATTCCTATTATTGCTACTTTGTGTAGTTTGATGTGCAACAAGTTGTTCTTCCAACTTGATTGATTTGCTGTTTAATTCTGCTCCTGTTATATTTCTGAAATTGGAAACCTGAAGCCACCTAATCTGCTTTAAATTTTTCTCATCCTAGGAGGTTGCTAATAATGGGCACAGTAAGGACATCAGTATGAATAACTCTGATTGCCTGAACTATTCAACAATGACGCTATCGGACAAACTGAAAGAGTTTAAAAGGTTGATCCGAGCCAGTCAAGAAGAAGAAATGGTTTGTGAGCGTCACCTATCCATATTACTAGATATAACCGACACATGATGGAAACAGCACAACAGCCCATGTTTGGGGTATATTAAAACGCACTGCATGGTAGTTGGGTGGAGCTTCACTGCTCCTATTTGAATGTTTTTCTCCTTTCCATTGTTCCATCCTTTGAAATATGGATTCAGTATTTGTACAGTCATTAAGATTACACAATGTAATTTATAACAATACTCCAGACAATATTTGAAATCTGACTTTATTCAAGTCACTCCTTGCTGTTTCCCAAACATTTCTTTCTTTTGCTGCAGAAACTTTACTTTGCGCTTGTATCTCTTGCCAAAGTTATGCTCACAATTGCCATCTGGTGATGTGCTACCATCCAGAAAATGTTTTTCTTCCAGTAAAAGGTGTGGGTGGTAATTGTAAGATTTTGGCATGGTGCCCTGTGCCTTTTAAGGATAACTTGACTGAATGAGGAAACCTGTAGCTACGATTAAAAAGTTGTGCAGCTTAAGCAATAAGCATTAGGGAGATTTGGTCCACTGGTTTTTAAAAATATTGTGATTCTGTGACTTCTCAGAATTAAAATACAATCTTGGTGTGCTTCTCAGATCATTTATCCCATTTTAGAAAGGTGGGAGAGAAAAATTGAAGTTCAGATCACATGTTGGACTTTCTTGAACGAAGAATCCGAAAGAAACTGAAAAGTTTATCTGTCTGGTCCTTTGAATTGTGCAACTTCTGATATGAAACTACAATACAAGATGTTTTAAAAAAGCTATCAGAACATAATCAAGCTTCCCAAGAGGGATGTGTCAAGATATTGACTAATGACATATCTAGGCCCCTAATTAGATTTTTAAACTGCTTTCTCAGTGTTGGTAAGCTGTAGTACTGTAGCTGTTTCTGGATATTTGTTCTAGTACCTTTCCAGTTAAGGGTTAGGTACATCTAAGATTCAATTTGTGCATGAATGCTTTAATTAGCATGGGAATTCTGTTCTATAATGTTTTAAGCATTACTTTTTAAACTTTAAACAGAAGCTATATTTACGTTCATTTGAAATGACTGGCTGCCATTCAGTAACAGCAACTGAACAGGAGCACGTAATCACCCAATGTTATATTGGACAGGTTCATTAGTTGTATTAAATTGGATCCTCTGGCTGGCACTGTGTGTTTTGACAGTGTGGTTAAGTGTGATGTGCAGCTTCTCCTGAGATAACTGACTCGGAATAAATCCTTATTAAGTGAGGAACTGAGTTTTCTGCCTGTATTAAAAAAAAAATCATGAACATTATGCATTTGAGTTTTGGTCTCATTATTCTATATCAAAACTGCTGTGTGGATTTTATTGGATTCTATGGATGAATCTGTTCTTTTCAAGCATCCTGCATACATCACTGGATACCGACTGGTTTCTGAAGTTCATCTCTTGCAAGAGTTAAATTGTTTTACCAATTTTGCTTCAGAAATGAAGAAAAAATTCAGTTGCTTATTCTCTTGCTCCACTATGTGCAAAATGGCTGCAATCCCAAACTAGAACCACCACTTGTGTATTTTTTAATTCCATGTCTCTTTCTCATGTCATTCTGCTTTTCTCCATCTCTCACACTCCTCAATTTTGTTTAAACAGATTTGTCATTTATCCAGCTCTGAACTTTGCTCTGCTTCTGCAAGCTCCTAACCTTCAAACAGGCCCATTGACTTTGTTCCAGTAAATGTGAGTTTCAAATACACATGCATTGGCTGTGGAATTATGACACTTGACACCACATGCTAAACTTGTGTCAAACACTTGTTTTTAAACTAAATGCAACGATGCCACAGATTTCCCCATTAGCATCTGGCTAATATATTGAACAACACTGACCCCTTTTAACTTTGGTCACGTGGGCCATGAGATTTCTCAGACTGTCATCATCTATAGAACTCACAGGCCATTTAACTCATGATTTAAATAGTTCTGAAGAGTAGTCATATTGGATTCGAAACATTAACTGTTTCTCTCCACGGATGCTGCCAAATGTGTTGCGTTTCTAAACAGTGCTTACCCCAAAGTCTTCGCACTTTTCTCTTAAAATCAAATCTCTCTCATCTCAAGATTTGATGCCAATTGATTTGATGCCAGCTCTGACAACACTGAAGAAGCTGGACACTGTCTAGGACAAAGCAATCCACTTGATTGGCACCACATCCACAAACATTCACTCCCTTCACCACCGACGCACAGTAGCAGCAGTGTGTACCATCTACAAGATGCACTGCAGGAATTCACCAAGGCTCCTCAGACATCACCTTCCAAACCCACAACCACTACCATCTAGAAGGACAAGGGCAGCAGATAGATGGGAACACCATTGCCTGGAAGTTCCCCTCCAAGTCACATCCTGATTTGGAAATATAATGCCGTTCCTTCACTGTTGCTGGGTCAAAATCCTGGAACTCTTTTCCTAACAGCACCGAGAGTGTGTCTACACCACATGGACTGCAGTGGTTCAAGATGGCAGCTCACCACCACCTTCTCAAGGGCAACCTGATGGACAATAAATGCTGGCCCAGGCTGCGAAGCCCACATTCCGTGGATGAATTAAAAAAAAATTAATTTCTCCATCTGTCTTGTCTTCCCTTCCCTGGCCTCATCTGTGTTATATCTTGGGCTGTCTTACTTGTCTCATTCCCCTTTACATCAGTGACTGCCTGTGGGCTCAAATTCACATGTTCCTTGTTATTAAATATCTCCTTTAGCATCATTATTCTAAGAACAATATAACTAAAGTTCCTTGTCTTTAGTACAGTTTGGACTTTACAGAAAAGAAAATGAATAAAGCATATACAGGAAGATTACTTGTTTTATTCAAAAAATCTGAATAAGTAGACGTCTATTTATTCAAGAATTGGGTTTTGGCCTTAGCTTAGGAACAGCACTGTCAACTCTAACTCCGTTAGTGCTTCAGAGGCTTAAACCAGGCTGACAATTATTGGAGGTACCATCTTTAAGATGAGATGTTAAACTCAGCTTTACCCCTCAGGTGGATTTTAAAGATCCTTGGAACACAGGAGTTCTCCCCAATGACCAGGTCAATATTTATCCCTCAATTAACAAAACAATGACCACATTTTCTTTTAAATTATATTGCTGTTTGCAGGACCTAGTCATGTAGCACTGGGCCATCATACCTTCTACATTACAATCGTTACTGTTTCAATAGTAAATGACTGGAAGTGACATTAAGGTTGTGGAAGCTAAGTTAATTAGAATTCACATACATCAATAATAAGTTTCTAAAGTGGAATGTATACTTGCCAAATGAGAGTCAGGTACAGTTTAAACAAATGACTCAATGAGAAAAGGAAGCAAATGGCTTACATCACTGACTCCCTGCTGAACTAATGCACCAAAGCTGCAGTATATACTTGTTACAGGCTCCCTAACCTGCAAGCTCCATCTAGTAGGTGTATGGCAACATTATCACTCAAGTCCCACATCATCCTAACTCAGACAATCACCATTCTTTCATTGTCACTGGGTCAGTCCTGGAGGCACCTCCTTAACAGCACTGTGGGAGAACTTTCACATGGACAGCAAAGGTTCAATAAGAGTCAGCTCCACCTTCTCATGGTGAAGTATGAATGGACAATAAATGATAGAAATATAAAGCATAGGAAGTGATTTGGACCTTCATGCCTGTGTTAGTTCTCTGAAAAAGCTACTGATATTGATTAGTCCCACTGCCTATTTTTTTTTAATAGGCTGCAATATTTTCCTTTTTAAGTAGACACGCATTACCTTTTTTGAAATTTAACATTAAATCTGCTTTCACTACCCTTTCATACAGTCGATTCCAGATGATAAGTGACTGCATAAAATAAATTCTGCATCTTTACCCTGACTGTTAGTTATCCTAAATATGTGTCCTCTGTTGTGCCTACTGCCATTGTAAACAGCTTCTTCATATCAAGTCTATCAAAACCCCTCTAAGTTTTGAACATCTCAATTAAATATCCCCTTTAGCATCATTATTCTCAGAACAATATAACTGAAGTTCCTTGTCTTTAGTACATTTCTAGTCAATCTCTTATACATCCTTTCCAAGGCCTTGACCATATTTCCTAAAGCGTGATGCATAGAATTAGCTTCAGTTGTACAGGGCACTATTGAGACCACATTTGGAGTACTGTGTACAGTATTGGTTACCTTATTTAAGGAAGGATGTAAATGCATTGGAATCAGTTCAGAAAAGGCTTACCTTATGAGGAATGGTTGGACAGACTAGGCTTGTATCTGCAGAGGTTTAGAAGAGAAAGAGGTGACCTGATTGAAACATATAAGGTCCTGAGTGGTCTTGACAGGGTGGATGTGGAGAGGATGTTTCCTCAGCAGGAGAATCTAGAACTAGTGGTCACTGTTTAAAAATAAGGATGCTTTAAACAGAGAAAAGGAGAAATTTTTAAAGAGGTTCATCAGCCTTTGGAACTCTTCCTCAAAACGTGGTGGAAGCAGAGTCTTTGAATATTTTTAAGGCAGAGGTGGATAGATTCTTGGTAAGCAAGGGGTTGATAGGTTATAGGGGATAGGTGGGATGCAGATTTCAGGTTACTAACAGATCAACCAGATCTTATTAAATGGCGGAGCAGGCCCACTGAATGGCCTACTCCTTCTACTTGTTCATATGACATCATACTGCAGTTGGAGCCTAACCAATGATTTATGACTCCCACAGCTACCTCGACTACAGCTCCTCACACCCCGCTTCCTGTAAGGACTCCATCCCATTCTCTCAGTTCCTTCACCTCCGTCGCATCTATTCTGATGATGCCACTTTCAAAAACAGTTCCTCTGACATGTCTTCCTTCTTCCTTAACCAGGTTTTCCACCCACGGTGGTTGACAGGACCCTCAACCGAGTCTGGCCCATCTCCCGTGCATCCGCCCTCACACCTTCCTCTCCCTCCCAGAACCATGATTGGGTCCCCCTTGTCCTCACTTATCACTCCACCAGCCTCCGCGTTCAAAGGATCATCCTCCGCCATTTCCGCCAACTCCAGCATGATGCCACTACCAAACACATCTTCCCTTCACGCCCCCCAGCAGCTTTCCGCAGGGATCGTTCCCTCCGGGATACTCCGGTCCGCTCCTCCGTCACCCCCTACACCTCAACCCCCTCCCAAGGCACCTTCCCATGCAACCGCAGAAGGTGCAACACCTGCCCCTTTACTTCCCCCCTCCTCACCGTCCAAGGGCCCATACACTCCTTTCAAGTGAAGCAGCACTTCACTTGCACTTCCCTCAATTTAGTCTACTGCATTCGCTGCTCCCAATGCGGCTTCCTCTACATTGGAGAGGCCAAACGCAGACTGGATGACCGCTTTGCAGAATACCTTTGGTCTGTCCGCAAGCATGACCCAGACCTCCCTGTCGCTTGCCATTTCAACACACCTTGTCCACATGTCTGTCCTTGGCCTGCTGCAATGTTCCAGTGAAGCTCAACGCAAACTGGAGGAACAGCACCTCATCTTCCGACTAGGCACTTTGCAGCCTTCCAGACTGAATATTGAGTTCAACAATTTCAGATCATGAACTCTCTCCTCCATCCCCACCCCCTTTCCACTCCCCCTTTTTCCAATAATTTATAATTTTTTACACTATATTTTTTTCTTTTCTCTCCTATTTTTAAATTTATTTCGATCTATTGTTTCATCTCCACCTTTCAGCCCATTTAGATCCCTTCCCCCTACCCCACCCCACCCGCAGTAGGGCCATCTGCCACTAGCTTGCTTCCCTTAATGTCCCCATTAGCACATCCTTTAGATAATATCACCACCGTCAACACGCCTTTGTCCTTTTGTCTATGACATCTTTGGCAGTCCCTTCTTGGCCTCCACCTATCACTGGCCCTCTATCGAGCTCTCCTGTCCCACCCCCTTCTACCAGCTTATATTTCATCTCATTTCTATATGTCTTAGTTCTGATGAAGGGTCATACAGACTCGAAACGTCAACTGTATCCCTCTCTGCAGACCGAGACAAACATCAACTGCAGCTGGAGGATCATCAACTCGGTGAAAGACGCGCTTTGGTCTGCCCGAAACTTGTTGGTCTTCCAGTACAAAGAGTTGTCCCCGACCGAGTGTTGCGGACTGGCACAATTCAAAGTCCAGGACTACGTGCTGAGGGACGCACTAAAGCTTGGGGCAGCTGCCGCAAAGGCGCAATGGGGAAGGGTCGCTGTCTAAGACCTTTCTGCCACAGTGCACCGAGGGACTGGGAACTGTTTAAATCCCCTCGTGCTGTACAGCTCAAAATGAAAGGCTGTAAAGGATTGTAATATTGTTTGTACTGATGCACCTGGTGATACATTTTGTTAAAGTCGAACCGGATTGTACCCTTGTAATGGTGTTGTTGAAATGGTTTGGGATGTGGTTGAAGATATTTTATGAATAAAGTATATTTTTGCAAAAAAAAAGTATCCCTCTCTGCAGATGCTGTGAGACCTGCTGAGTTTTTCCAGGTATTTTTGTTTTTGTTCAATGATTTATAAAAGTTGATAATCTCCTTGCTTTTGCATACTGCTCCACTATCAATTAAGGTGAGAATCCGAATTGTGTTTTCTTTTAAACAGCTTTCTCAACTTCGACCTTTGCAGAATCTTGTGTCTCTATATTACCTCCCCTCATTCTTCTCACCAAAATGCATAACAAAAGGAAAGTATTCAAAGGAAATGCCCCTATGTTGTTTATTTTTTAATCCTGTGTTCCTCGTAGCAGCATCGAAAAGAATAGTCTCAACTCTGCAAGCGTTAGTAACCCTGTCGGTTATTTTGTGTACAAACCACCCTTCGGCTCTGCGCGGTTAGCGGCCCGCGCAGCCGATTTCCCGCCATCGGGCTGAGTTTATGGCGCGCCGTCTTTGCGGAAAGACATCGCTCCCGGTGGGGGTGGGGGAGAGAACACTGCTGGAGGTGAGCTTAGGGTCACACTCGAGTAAACAGCAGCCAACCTGTACACACACACACGCGCGCGATCATTGTTCCTGTGAACGATCCACGTTTACCTTGCTGTGATTTTATTGGCTCACTTGAATTTCCCGGTTTTATGCACGCCTCTATATGATTGGCTGAAATTGTTGGCCAATTGGCCTCGGTTGTGTGGTGACTGTTTGAAATTTGATTCGGCGAGAGTCGGGCACCGCGCGATTGGTTGAAGCGGATAACGGTTGCGGCGGTGAGGGAGGCGGGGAGAAGGCGGAGCCATGAAGCGCGCCAGGGATGAACGACTGGTGGAAAAGCAGAGAAGGCGGGGCCAAGCGCACTTAGGCGTTGACCGATTGGTGGAGGACCGGGATCAGGGCGGGGCCGGACGTGCGGGCGGGAAGATTGATTGGTGAAGTGGGCGGGGCCAGAAGAGCGGTGGCAGGCTCACGGCGCTGTCAGTTATGGCGGCCATGTTGAAAGTGGGGAGCGAGGTGCATTTGCAGAAGGGATGAGGGTGTATTAAGGTAGTTGTGGGGGTTGCGGTGTTGCAGTCCTTGCAGGGGGATTAGAGATACCCTGGGAAGAGGCAACATCCAATTTGTGTGTCGGAGAGAGGAAGTGGCCCAAACACCTAGACGAGGGGACCGCCACTCAAAATACCCTAAATCATGGAGGATGAAGAGAGACGCAAGAAGCTGGAGGTTGCAAGAGCCAAGGTAAAGAGTTGGGGCTAACTGTTAACCTCATAGTAAACCAAGTAAAAGTAAAATACTGCGGATGCTGGAGATCTGAAACTCGGTTTCTCTCCGCAGCTGCTGCCAGACCTGCTGAGTTTTTCCAGTACTTTCTGTTTTTATTATAGTAAATCAAGTGCAACGGTGGAAAGTTAGATAGGAAGTTCCAGTAGTGAGTGGAAGCAGTAGGTACAGCAGAATAAGGGAAGTGAGCGCCTGATTTCATTTTTAATGGTGGTCGTTGTGATTGAGTAGGAATCAGTGTTCAGCAGAGGGATGAAAACTTACTGTAAATGCACCAGACCCCCGGTATCTGGACACCTTAACATGGTTGTAACTGAAATATCACTATGTACAACATTATACAACAATACATGAATAATCTGGACTCCTGTGCAGACTGGCTGTAATTCCTGCATTAGTTTACAAAAGAGGAAACTGGCAATGAAGCTGCAATATTTTTACTCATTCTCGTTTGTCCCTCAAGGCTAAGATGACCATGTTCATCACCTAGGGTGTTTGGTAGGTTCCGATGGGTACGTAGGTGACTGCTCAGGCTGACCTGTACCCGCAAGGTTCTGCTGCAATTAGGACGGAATACTGCAGATGACTGAGTTTTGGACAAGTTGCTGGCTTGGGATTTCGTCTCTTTGGATTTTCTCTCTCCTCTGACGAGCACTTGCTTTCAAAGGAGGCTGCACTGTGTTTTATTTGTTTGCGCCAAAGCAAGGTTCTCCCAGGACTTGATGTTGTAGAAGTGAAGCCTTCTGAGTGTCCTCATAGCCTTTCCTTTTGGCCATCATGAGAGTGCACCCAGACTCAAACTCTCCATTGACGATTTGCTTTGGTAGGGGAGTGTCAGGCAATTGCTTTGGCAATTCTTGCATGTGTCTTGTCAATAAAGACAGCTTGAGTGAATGTGTTGCTGAGATAAGTGAACTGATCCAATGCTGACAGGTTCTGGCCATGGACTGAAATCTTGGGCTCATTGTTGAACCATTGTGATGAATTTCTCAGGGCAGCCAAATTTCTCCATTACCTTCCAAAGGCCCTCATGGCTGACTGTGTCAGAATTCTTGATCAGGTTAAGAAACTTGGTGTAGTGATCTGTTTTTGGCATTTCTCCTGGATTTGTTTAATTATAAACAGCATATCAGTGGTTCCTTGACCTTTTTTAAAACTACACTGACTCTCTGGCAGCAGATCTTGGTTGAAGTGTTGCACTGAGCAGATCAGAAGAATTCTGGCAGCAATTTTTGCCATGCTGGTGAGGACTGAGCGTCCTCGGATTGTCGAGTTCCTTTCCACTTGTACAGATGGGCGATGGAGGCATCTTTGTATTCTTTCAGGATGGTTCCTTGTTCGCACATAGACTGAACGAGCTCAATGAGTTTTCTTTCATTAGGCATTGACCTCCAACCTTGTAGACCTCAACTGGGATAGCATCAGCTTCCGGAGCTTTTCTGCTAGACAGGAGGTTGATGGCATTTGTCTATTTGACGCTGTTGGCTGGTCATCAGACGAGTTGATGTTTGATGGCAACCTGTGCCAGCCTGGTGATTGGTTCTTCATTGATGAATGAAGGCAGATTTGAGTATGTAGTTCAAGTGCTCTTCCCATCTTTCTAGAATTTTTCTGTGAGCAATGCTGACCTGCCGGCACCAAGGATTGGTGATTAACCAGTAGAATGGGGTCCCTAGACATATTTCAGAGCACCGTAGAATCTCTTCTGGCCTTTGTGGTTGTCATATACCTGAAGTTATCTGCTTTCTGATTCAGCCAAGTGTCTTGCATCTCTCAAAACTTGCGTTGGACAGTCCTGTGGATCTTTCAGTTGGCATTGTGTTTGGATAGTGATGCCTTGTCACTGAGGTAAAGCCCGCAGAGGCAATGTTTCTCTTCCAGTAGTTTCTGGATTACGTCATAGTTTTCATCAAACCAATCTTGATGCTTATGAGAGATCAGACTAAGGGTAGAGCAGTAGAGTACCCTATATCCCTGAAGGTTGTCCAGTCATCCTCAATGCCGCGAGTGTCCATTTTTGCTGTACACAGGCGACTCTTGAATTTCTCAGAGAGATTCCGTCATGACTATCTGTTTGAGCTTTGATAAATCTCGATGTTTAGCTTTGAAATGACAAGATGCTGGTCAGTCCACAGTAAATGCCACACATGACTTTCATTACACGCACATATCCTGCCCGTGTCTCTGCCTGGGGGTGATCTAATTGATTAGATGTCAATACATAGGATGGGAGTGGATCCAGGAAATCTTGTTGTGATTAGGGAGGTGGAAAACTGATGTGGTGATTAAGAGCACATGATCAGCACACATCTTCAGCAAGAGGAGACATTGCTGTTAAAACTGCCAATCCTGTTTTTTTCCAATGACCCCCTTCCCATGCCCGGTGATCTCTTGCATTGAAATAATCAAGAATGATTAGCTTGTCTGACTTTGGCACAGGAGTGGAGCTCATCATTGAACCCATCCTTGGATTCATCAGGGTTGGTCATGGTTGGGGTGTATACACTGATAAGAGTTGCTTGTCTGTTGCTGTTCCTGGGGAGTTAAGCACCATCAGACAATCGTTAACACTCTTGGGAAGGCAAATCAACTGACCTGAAGAGATGGTCGATGAAAGCAAAGCCTGTACCAGCTTCACACCATTTCTCTTTTCCACACCCAAACTAAAAGAATGTTAACCTGCACTGATTTCCTTGAGCTGACCCTCCCCAAGTAGATGTGTCTCACTGAGGGCAGTGATCTGGCAAGAGCATGTTGGGTTGTCTGTGAGGGTGCATATGTTCCATGTACAAGTGGTGACATTGACTTACGACCGCATTGATGGCATCCGTACCAGTTGTGGTGGTCAGGGAGGTGAAGCATAGGTTAAGGGCACCTTTTCTGGTCCATTCATCATTAGCATAGTGAGCAGTGCGGTCCTGAAAAGAGTTGCTCAGGGGGGCTGCTCAGTTCCACTACTTCCTTCCAGTGAAAAATGACCCAATGACCTGAGCTGCCTGTGTGTAGGTTCATGGCTACAGATTCCAGCGAATCTACACCTGCTGCAACATCGTTCGGCCATTGCCGAACAGGGTGATGGGTGATAGATGATGAACATGACCTGCGGATGAACTGGATTGTATTAAGGGAATGGTGCACATTGTCAGCCTCAATCCCTCATCCTGACCAGTAACAAGACGAGTCTAGATAGACGCAGTGGGTGATCTGTGTCTTGTTGAGTTTTACATGTACCACAACACTGTGCTCACTCACTTCAAAACCATTGGACCTTAGATTGGTTATCCACCCAGTCTGCTGGAATCCATCTTCACATGTCAGGGTGGACAAATCCTGAAGTCACCGAGGATAGGAGCTCTGACGGCTACCCTCACAAGGTTTACTGGCGTATGGCCACTGTTAAGTGCTAACAACTATTTGGAGTCACAGGTGAGAGCTGGGTGAAAGTGAGGACCAATACAGGATGAGCCACTCCAAAGAGTGTTGTGAGCCACCTGTGAGAAGTGTTACTCCTCCCTTATACTCCATTATTTCTACTAACAAACCAATGGATGAGTGAAATGGGATTGAAACTTTGAGGGAGTAATCAAAGAGAAATTGCTGAAAAAATTGCTGGAGAGAGAAATGTTTCAACTCGATGACCATTGGTAGTGGTACTGATCGTGTTTGGTAATTTTGAATGTCAGGATCTGCCTGACTGCAGTCGCCTGTTTGTTTCCCCTGTTACTATCCATTTTCAATGAGGGAATTCAGAAGGGGATTTGGTCACTCTCCAGAAAGTCTTGTGTTGGTTGGTGTTTAAATTGTACATTTTATAAAATATGATTTTCAGGTGGAAGTATTAAAGTATGATACTGTGAAAGCTTATGAGAAAGTGAAAACAACAAAAAAAAAACCATTTAGCTTTGGTCAACTGATGGAGGATGATATTTACTAAAAATATGCAGATTTTGAGATGAATTTGAATGTGATTTTGATAATGTCTTATTGCAGTGAAATAAACTCATTTGAAAATCATGTGTTCCACTTCAACTGCGTGGTTTGTAATTTACAGATGGTTGTAGCTCAATCATCTTTACTGTTGACAACAATACAGGCATAATGAAGTAATGTTTTGGCAATGTTGTCACATGAAATCCAAATATAACTTAAAAGTTTGTGATATGCTGTTTGTCTGCATCAAGCTTTATTTGGGAAGTAATGCTAAACTGTGATAGACCTGATCCATAATGAATGCATGTTCTAGATCTGCGCAGAAATCAAATAAATCCTATTGAATATCTGTTGTCGAACTGTTAATTCACTGGACTAGCTTTACTTGCATTTGAGACCATCTTTTGTTTTTAATGAACAGTATCTTTAAAAAAAAACTCCATGTAGGCAGAAAGTTTTGAGATGATAAAGAACTTGGTGTAGCCGTGAAGTTTAAAACAGCAATTTCTCTGTAAAGCTATTCCTTGATTAATAATCCATAGTAGTACTGTATGGTGTATTATTTATAACCATAGAAGAAATAGAATCACAGAAAAGTAACAGTGCAGAAAGAGGACATTCAACCCTTTGTGTTTGTGCTTGCCAAAAAAAAAAATAAGAAATTAGCTGCTCATTTTAACCCACCTTCCAGCACCTGGTCTGTAGCCTTGCAGGTTACAGCACTTCCAGTGCAGATCCAGTTGGCTTTTTAAATGAGTTGAGAATTTTGGCCTCAACCACCAGCTTAGGCAGTGAATCCCAGATGCCCACCACCCTCTGGGTGAAAACATTTTTCCTCCTGTCCCCTCTAATCCTTCTACCAATCACCTTAAATCTATGCCCCCTAGTAATTGGCTCTTCAACTAGGGGAAACAATGGGTCTTTCCTGTCTATCCTATCTAGGCCCCTCATAATTTTGTACACCTCAATTAGGTCACCCCTCAGCCTCCTCTGTTCTAAGGAAAACAACCCGAGTCAGTCTTTCTTCATAGCTGTAATTTTTAAACCCTGGCAACATTCTTGTCTGTACTCTCTCTAGAGCAATTATACCCTTCCTGTAATGTAGTGACCAGAACGATGCACAAAATTCCAGCTGTGGCCTAGCCAATATTTTATACAGTTCCATCATTACATCCATGCTTTTGTATTCAATACCTCGTCTAATAAAGGAAAGCATTCCATATGCTTTCTTGACCACCTTATCCACCTGTCGTGCCACCTTCAGGGACCTGTGGCCAAGCATCCAAGGTCTCTCACTGCCTCAACCCCTCTCAATATCCTCCCATTTATTGAGTATTCCCTTGCTTTGTTTGCCCCCCTCCCCTCCCCAAATGCATTATCTCACATACCTTTTCCAGATTGAATTCCATTTGCCACTTCCAGCCACTCAACCAAACCATTGATATCTTTCTGGAGACAATAGCTATCCTCTTCACTATCAACTACATGGCCATTTTTTGTGTCATCTGCAAACTTCCCAATCATGCCTCTCACATTGAAGACCAAATCATTAATATATACAACAAACAGCAAAGGTCCCAACACTGAGCCACTGGAAACTGCTTTCCATTTGCAAAAACATCCATCGACCATTACCCTTTGATTCCTGTCACTGAGCCAATTTTGGATCCAACCTGCCACATTTCCCAGTATCTCGTCGGCCTTTATTTTTCTGACCAGTCTGCCATATAGGACCTTCTCAAATGCCTTGCTAAAACCCATGTAGACAATATCCACTGCACTACCATCATCAACCCTTCTTGCTACTTCCTCAAAGAGTCCTAATTAAGTTAGTAAGACACGATCTTAACAAAGCCACGCTGACTATCCCTGATCAATCGTGCCTTTCTCAGTGACAGTTTATCCTGCCTCTCAGAATTGATTCCAATAATTTGCCCATCACTGAAGTCAGACTGACTGGTTCATAATTTTCTGGCCTCTCCCTCACACCCTTCTTAAATATTGGTGAAATGTTTGCAGACTTCCAATCCTCTACTACCTTGCCTGTATCTAGTGAGGATCAGAAAATGATTGTCAGAGCATCCACTATTTCCTTCCTGGTTTCCTGTAACAGCCTGGGATACAATCCATCTGGTCCTGGTGATTTATCTACCTTCACGGATGCCAGTCCCTTCAGTACTTCCTCTCTCACTATGCTTATTGTATGTAACATTTCATACTCCTCCTCCTTAACTAGAATATCTGCATCACCTCTCTCCTTTTAGTGAAGACAGAGACAAAGTATTCATTGAGAACCCTGTTCACATCTTCATCAACGCAGAAGTTACCATGTACATCTCTGATAGGCCCCACCTTTTCTTTAGTTATTCTCTTGCTCTTAATGTACTCTTAAAACATCTTAATATTTTCTTTACCTGTCAATATTTTTCCATATCCACTCTTTGCTTTCCAAATATCCTTTTTTACTTCACTCCTGTACTTTCTATACTCCTCCAGGCTTTCTACAATATTAAGCTTTTCTTGATTTTGATGCTCTTGTTTTTTTTAAGAAAAGTTGGTGTACACAAGTATTGTAATTGTATAATGTCAGGATTTTGTATCCTAGTGGATTGGGGTCTAGCCAAAGGTTGAATTGTAATAAGAGGGGTATTATCTTTAGAAGTCTTGCAAGTGTTTACTGGTACTGAAATGAATGATCATTTCCAATTCTGTCTCAATTCAATTTGTAAGATGGGTGCTATGAACATTATTGATTCGAATAGATCCTTTCTGCAATGCCAATTTCTCAGTAGCTAAAAAAAATGCTGTATCGTAAACAATTGTTGCATGTTAGTGTAATGCTCGAGGGGGGAGGGAAAAACTTTGCACCTGTTCCCCTCTTTTTGTTGTGCTTCGAATCCACGGAGCTCTTTGCTGTTTTATATTGCTGCTTAGTGTGGGGAGTGTAGCTCACCTGTCATCTCTCTATTCTTGAAGCAGATTCCATAGACTGCTAATGTTGGCAAATTTTGTAGAACCTTTGCTGCTGAGAAATCCAGCATATATGTTATTGACGATTGGGAATTTTGGAATGGGAAAAGCTTAAGTTCAGCTGTTACGTTGCATCTCCCCTTAGGCCAGCTGTATTCTATATGCTTCTTGTTGCCCCTGTAAGGAAGGCTGGTCCAAGCAGTAGCTGATGGGTTGAGTTGAGGGAATAGAAGAATGACTTAGAAGTTGGAGGTGGATGGTGACGATGCTTGTAATGGAAGGGATTTGGGGTTGGAATATTTGCTCAAGGCCAAATAAAACATTGAGGTTGTGAGCAGTTTGGTTCAGCCTGAGACAGTGGCTAAGGAGGGGGATGGAATCACTGAGTTGTGGTGGAAGCTTTTGTCCCACTGCTTAACTGGAAGAAATTGTAATCACCTAAAATTGGATGTTGGATAAGAGGTATGAAAACTGAAGCAGTGGTCAATCCGAGAGAAGTTGTGGAGAGGTGGAACTGGTTCATCAGCCTACTGCTGGATGATGCCTCCTAAAGACTTTGTCCAGGACTGTTGGCAAGGACTGAAACATGATTGAATAGATTCGTACATTTGAGTTGCTTGAGGGAAAATGGGCATGGATTTGAGAGATGGCATGTTCAAGAACTTTAAGATAAAACAAGTTGGAAATATGGCAGTGGTCTGCAAGGAAGAATTGTTGCCTGAGGAGGAGGGTTTGATTGGAGAAATTTTGAAAGGAAAGGAAGCTTGTCTAAAGAGAGGGAACTATTCAACATGTTAGTTGTCAGGGAACCAGGAAAGGATGTTTGATCAGCATTTTAATGTAAATGGGTTTAAAGGAACACGTGGTCGGTATTGAGGACAATATTATCTCGGAGAAAGCTTGAGTGGAGATGGGAGAGAAACTAGAGAAAAATAACAGGGTCAGAGGTGAGAAATTGCTTAAGTCCTGGAGGTTTGGCTTGGTGGGCAAGAGGGGGTGGAGAGGAGAAGCAGTCGAGGCAGTTGAATGGGTGGTCTATTTTAGTGTTAAAGAAGTCCAAGAGCTTGAGGTGCTTTTTGAGTGTGCAAGGAACAATGATGGGGATGCTAAGAAGATTGCCAGCAATGGAGACTAGAAGCAGAGGAATATCTTTCCTTTCCAGAATGATCCTGAAATTGTCACCATTTTACAAGAGGGAGGTCTCAGTGCTGCTTGAATTTGAAGCAGTGAATGTGTGTGGAGGGTGGAGAGGGGGTCCTTACCATTTGTGAGGGCTGAGGTGGGAGAAAGTAAAGGTTTTTACGGGGTGTCTAAGGAAGTGAGAGGGTGATTGAACGCCATTGTTGCTGTAGAAGGGATGGATGAAGAGTCAGTCAAAGTGGTTGGGATTTAGAAAAGTCAGTTGTGAATGACAGAGCAAGTGCAGCAGGTGGTGGATTTAGAAGGATGTAGAGAATGTGGGTGGTGAGGGATACCAGGACATGATTGGAAATTGGCCTGTCAACGATCGAGGCCATTGGAGATGGCTGTGGTTATGGGCTGATATGTTTATTAGGAAGCAGAGATTTAAGGAAGGCAGGGAAAGTAGAGGGGAAAATGAAGCTAAGATGGAGATTGAAACTACTGAGAATGAAGAGTCTGCAGGTGGAAAAGAAGGTAGATATCTCTCAAGCCTCACCAGAGAGTTTCTTAGAAGGTGGTAGACAGCAAGGATTGGACCAAATTCCAGTGCTCCTAAGGCAGAGAAGTTTCATGAGGACTAAGGGAAGATACCAAGGTGTGATTTGGTAAAGCTTGGGCTGGGAAAGGTGTAAGGTGTTGCCATTCATGAGTTAAGCTTCAGTCAAAGTCATGACAATGCATTCATCCACAGCAAGGTCATGGATGTGAAGGACCCTGTTCACAAGTGAAAGGATATTCTGCCAGGAGATATAAAAAGGGTGATTATTGTTGACCCTCTATCAGAATCCAAGGAGGCAGTGGTGGATAGGTGAACTGAATGAATGAGATTGAGGCTTGAGGTTTAAAGAATACAGGAATAGGTCCAACCTCTACCAGTTCTAAAGATATGGAGTTTTTGTCTGGTTACTAACTGTTAGGATGGGTGAAGAAGCGGTTTGTTTTTGTGTGGAGGAAGTTACCATGCAGTGTTTTTGTGTGGAAGAAGTTGCATGTAGTGTTGACATCTGATGGGAACTGGATGATTGTGAAGTAGGCTGAGCCAGAATGTGGGACTTGTGGGTCAGGATTGTAGGTGGAAGGAGTGAGAGGTGTGAGGCCTGATATTGGGGATAAAGGGTAGTATTTGAGGTGTGGGGAGCACTGTGGAGGTGGTGGGGTGGGTTAGGTTATCTTTTAAACTTGTCTCAAGTTGACTACAATCTGAATTTGTCCAGATGCTATCTGATTTGCTGAGTATTTCCAGCATTTTCTGTTTTTATTTCAGGGTATGTAACCCTAGTTTTCAATCTTTCCTGGTAATTTAGTCCTTGGAGTTCACGTATCATTATGGTAAATCTATGCTGCACTCCCACCGAGGTCAAAATCCTTCCTAAAGCCCATTTCTGCTCACTTTACTCTTGGGTGTGGTCTAACTAGGGCTTTGTATAACTGCAGCATGACCTCTATCCCCTTTTATTGTAGTCCTGCAACTATAAAAGCCGGCATTCCATTAGTCTTTTTTGATTATTTTCTATGACCCAGGTACTTTGACTACTTGTACTTGGACCCCCAAACCCCTCCTCCACTGTTTCTAACTTTTCACCATTTTGAAGTATTTTTAATATTCTTTCATGTGATGGGTGTTGCTGGTACAGCCAGCATTTGTTGCCCATCCTAATTACCCTTGAATTGAGGAAGATTTTTTTCCTTAAAGTACATTAGTTTTTACAACAATTGATGATACTTGTCACGATCACCATTACTGAGACTAGCTTTATGTTTCTGATTTATTAACTGAATTCAAATTCCACCAGCTTCCATGGTGAATTTTGATTGCATGTCCCCAGGGCATTAGCGTGGGCCTCTGGATTACTAGTCCATTGACATTACCACTATGCCAACATCTCTCCATTAACACGCTTGATCTACCCTTCCTTGGGTTCAAAGTTAATTACCTTTCACTTTCCAGCATTGCAATCTATTTGCCACATTATTGTCAATTCAGTTAATTATTCATATCTCTTTGTAATTTATGTTTCCATCTCCACTGCTGAAGATGCAACCTACCTTTGTATCATTGGCAAACTTGGATATGTAACTTTCTATTGCATCACCTAAGTCATTAATAAATACAGTTGAATAGTTGCGGTCCCAACATCGATACTTGGGTACCACTAGTTACATCCTATCAATTAAGGGTACCTACCCATTATCCCTACTCTGTCTCCTGTCACTCGGCCAATTTCTAAACATAAACTAAGAAATAGGAGCATTCAGCCCTTTGAGCCTACATCGCCATTCATTGAGATCATGGCTGACCTCTTACTTCAACACCATTTTCCTGCACTATCCCTGTATCCCTTCATGTTTTTAATAAGCAGAAATCCATTGATCTCAGTCTTGAACATAATCAACGATGGAGCCTCCGCAACCTTCCTGGGGCAAGGGAATTCCAAAGATTCATCACCCTCTGAAAATTCCTCCTTATCTCAGTTCTAAATGGCCTGCCCCTTATCCTGAGACTGTCCCCTGGTTTTAGATCTCCTCTTCCCCCACCCCAGCCAAGGGAAACATCCTTCCTGAATCTACCCTGTCAAGCCTGTAAGAATTTTGTATATTTCAATGAGACCACCTTCCATTCTTCTAAACTCCAGAGAATAAAGGCCCAGTTTATTTAATCTTTCCTCATAGAACAGTCTCCTTCCTAGGAATTAGTTTGGTGAACCTTCATTGCACTGCCTCAATGGCAAGTATATCTTAAGGAGACCAAAACTGTGCACAATGCTCCAGGTGCAGTCTCACCAAGGCTCTATATAATTGCAGTAAGACATCTTTACTCCTATACTCAAATCTTCTTTTAACAAAGGTCAGCATACCATTTGCCTACTGAATTGCCTGCTGTATCTGCATGTTAGCTTCCAGTGACCCATGAACAAGGACACCCAAGTCCCTTTGAAGTTCCAACACTTCCTAGCCTCTCACCATTTTAAGAATACTCCGTATTTCTGTTTCTCCTACCAAATGTGTAACCTCACATTTCTCCACATTGTATCCCAAATTTTTGCCCACTCGCTTAGCCTCTCCAAATCCCCTTATGTCCTCCTCACAACTCACACTTCCACCTAGTTTTGTATCATTTGCAAACTTGGAAATGTTACATTTAATCTCCACATCCAAGTCATTGAAATAGATTGTGAATAGCTGGGATCCAAGGACTGACCCTTGCAGTACCCCATTAGTCATAGCCTGCCAACCTGAAAATGACCCATTTATTCCTATTATTTTCTGTCTGTTAACCAGTTTTCAATCCATGATAGTATATTCTTCCCCTATCCCATGTACTCCAATTTTGTTTACTAGCCTCTTGTGGGGGACATTATCAAATGCTTTCTGAAAATCTAAATATACCATGTCCACCGGTTCCTCCTCGTCTATTCTGCTAGTTACATCTTCAAAAAACTCGGACAGGTTTGTCAAATGATTTCCCTTTCATAAATCCGTGTCACTCTGCCCATTCCTACCACTGTTTTCTAGGTGTCCAATTATCACATCCTTTTATTATAGTCTCTAGCATTTTCTCTACTACTGATGTCAGGCTAACAGGCCTGTAGTTCCCTGTTTTCTCTCTCCCTCCTTTCTTAAGTAGTGGGGTTATATTTGCCACCTTCCAATCTGCAGGAACCATTTCAGAGTCAATAGAATTTTGAAAGATGATTACCAATGCATCTGCTGTCTCTGCAGCCACCTCTTTCAACACTCTGGGATGCAGACCATCCGGTCCAAGGAATTTATCTACTTTAAGCCTCATTAATTTCTCTAGTACCTTTTTTAAACTAATATTAATATCTTGCAGTTTCTCATTTACACAATGTCCTTTGATTATCCATTATTTCTGTTAGGTTTTTAGTATTTTCCTCCAGAGAAACTAAACAAATGCAAAGTATTTGTTTAGTTTCTCTGCCATTTCCTTATTCCACTTTATAAATTTCCCTGACTCTGCTTGTAATGGATCCACATTTGTTTTTGCTACTCTCTTCCTTTTTACATACCTGTAGAGGCTTTTATAGTCCGTTTGAATGTTTCTCACTAGTTTACTCTCATATTCTCTCTTCCCTTTCTTAATCTTTTTCTTGGTCTTCCTTTGCAGAATTCTAAAATTCTCCCAATTCTCAGGCTTACCATTTTTTTGGCAACTTTTTTCACCTCTTCCTTTGATCTAATGCAATCCTTGATTTAGTTTGTTAGCCATGGTTGGAACACATTCCTTGGTGGGATTTTGCATTAAAGGAACGTTTTTTTTGTCATAAACTGTGTATTAGATAAACTGTGTATTAGTTCTTTAAATGTTAGCCATTGTCTGCCTACTGCCATACCAGGTCAATAATTTGCCTTCAGTTCCATGAGTTTCAACTTTAGCTACCAGCCCCTTCTGAGAGGCTTTATTGAAAGAGGAAGTCCATAACAACCACTGACATTCCACTGTCCACCACTTTAGTTACCTCTTCAAAAAATTCAATCAGGCTTGTCAGGCATGCCCCTGCCTTTTGCAAATTTGTGCTGGCTATCACTGGTCAGTTGGAAAGTTTCAAGCTGTTCAGTCAGGATGGAAGACTGATGCATACTCGAGGATTTTTCTATATGGCAAGGTAGCAGGACCCAGATGGACAGTTAGACACCCAAAGCTCCACTTCAAGGATACTTGCAAGCATGACATAAGACCCTTAACATCAGTTTTCACACCTGGGAGATGCTAGCTGGCGACAGAGAAAAATCGTGACATTGTGTGGGCTGGTATGTGCCACCTTGACAAATAGTGATTCGACAACAGGTGCCAACACCATCACCAACAACCTATGACAGCATCTGATAACGACTACATATGTGGAACTTGTGGCAGTTGCCTCCCACTGGCCTGTTGAGTTAACAGCAGAAGTGCACCATATGAAGCTACCCCATCCGCAACGGATTTGCTGCAGGTCCATCATCTTGCATAGATGGAAGGATGCCGATGAGGGCAGACTAATTGATCTATAGTTTGCTGGTTTTCCGTAACAGCTACAGCAGCTTTTATTTAGATACTAACTTTATAGTGGTAAAGCCTCTTGAGGTGCTTCACCAGAAAATTAGTCAATAAACCTTGACACTAAACCATATAGGAGGTTTTAATGGAAATGACCAAAGGCTTGCTCAGAGGTATGTTTTAAGAAATGTCTTAAAGCAGGAAAGAGAAGCGAAGAAGAGAATTCTAGAGCTTACAGCCTTGCTGGTTGAAAACACAGCCACAAAGTTTTGAGTGATCTCCAGTTTACAGATGATACGCTATCCAGGAGTGTTGGAATAGTTGAGTCTAGAGGTAACAAAGGAAGGAATGGGGGCTTAGGTAGCAGATGAAGTGAGTCAAAGGTGAAGCTGGGTGATGTTATGGAGGTGGAAATAGGTGGCTTGTCATCTTGCTAAAATAGTGGAGTGACAGATGCAGTTTCCAAATCCAGAGGAATGGTTCCTGAATAAAGGGAATTGAAGATTAGTGCATCTTCTGCCTGAAACTGAGATGGTTGATGAGAAGAAACCAGCTCCCAAGAAGGGAGCCAAGAAAGACTTAAAGAAACTGGCAGCAAAGGGCGGCAAGAAACGGCGAAGGTCGAGGAAAGAGAGTTACTACATCTACAAAGTGATGAAGCAGGTTCACCCCGACACTGGCATCTCCTCCAAGGCCATGAGCATCATTAACTAGTTTGTGAACGATATTTTCGAGTGCATCGCGGGTGAGGCTTTCCGCCTGGCTCATTACAACAAGCGCAGCACCATCAGTTCCCAGGAGATCCAGACCTCGGTGCGCCTGCTGTTGCCCGGGGAACTGGGCAAGCACACCGTGTTGGAAGGGACAAAGGCGGTGACCAAGTACACCAGCTCCAAGTAAAACTCGACAATGGACTGAAAAACACATGTAATGTTCTCACCTGCACTGTTAATTTCTATTCTAGGGTTTTATCTGGCCTTGGGGATTTGTCACTCTTCAGTACTGTTATTCGTTTCAGTACTGTTATTTGGCTTATGCTGATATTGGTGAGCTCCCGTACTAATTCAGTATTCACTTCTTTGGGATGCCTGGTATACTATCCTCTTCCTTTTCCTTCAGTTTAAACACTGGTACAAAGTAATTATTCAATGTCTGCCATTCCTGGTTTTTGTTTGGTGGCCATTCATTTATGAGAAACATATGGTCCATTCAAACTAAAAGAAGCCAAAATAAGCAACAAGGTCACAACAAAAAGAACCAATCTGAACTAATAAAAATGTCATTATCAGTGTTCATCAGGCATTGTATGTCCCATGGTGCCAAACAATTACAGAAGGCACCAAACTTAGCAGCCTCTCCAGTGCCATGGAAGAGAGGCATTTAGTCATAGCAACTCTGCCCATTCTGGACCTACAATTTGCTGTTTTAGCAAGGTCTAGTAGCACACGCATGAGAAAGTCCTCCTGACTTGTCCATCCTCTTCCTCTCGCGCTCACTGTCAGTCTCTCGCCTGGGTGGAATAATTGGGTCACTACAGGACCTGCATCTCAATATGGCGCAATCCTGCTGACAAAGTAGCATTATACAAACATACAAATTAAGAGCAGGAGGAGGCCACTCGGCCCCTCGAGCCTCCTCTGCCATTCAATAAGACCATGGCTGATCTGAATGTAACCTCAACCCCGCATTCCTGCCCCTGATAACCTTTCATCTGCTCGTTAATCAAGATTCTATCTAGCTCTGAGATCCCACTGTTTGAGCTGAAGCTGGATGCTGCAAACTTGATGAGATTAGGGAGCAGGCTGAACTGGCTTGTGGGTTTTGCCACCTAGAATATTTTCAGATGGATTATTACTTATTAGAAGCAAGGGTGCCAAAAACTGAGCCAATCTGACAGTATGATCGCTCACAACATAAGTTGTCTGCTTTCACCTTAGTTTATTATAGCTGAACTGGTTTTGCTGTGTTAAATTGAATCTTAGCTCTCCAGGGGACTCTGCGGGAAATATACCTGTGTATGATATTGGGGTGGTAGCGAGGAGAATGCAGTGAAAGGAAAACTGTTCTATTTCTGCTGTAACATTGAGCTGTGATTAAGACGAGTTCAGCTAACGTGAAAGTTTAGCTTTTGAGAAGGCTGCTTCGCAGGTTTACATTTTTGACTGTCTTTACACTGAAACTTCAGATTAAGTTTGCAGTCTTCAAATTGATGCAAACTTGTTTGAAATGCATTTCACCCATGTGGCAGTTAAAACAATTGTCTTCTGCCCATCTTTCCTGAAGTTGATCACTTCTTACTGGGTTGTAGTTCCACAGGCGCTGGTTGCCTTTTTAAACTGAGCCCAAATGGCCATGCACATGTGAACCTTGAATGTGACGATGTCATTCTGTTAGGTCATGTGGCTTTGCAACTGAGCTTAACCTTGTACACTCAACATCCGCATGGGCTTTCAGTGGGGGTCACTGGATACTCAGGATCTGATAATTGTTTTCCTCCCTAATCAGGGACCATTGTACCTTTTTAAAATCGTGCTGCAGATCTGCTTGCTATATACAGTTGCGGGATCAAGCCTGGTTCCTTTCTGGTCTTTGTACCTCAACACCAAATAAATTAAGTCATCGGGGATCTCTTGAATTCTATTTCTGATGCCGCATGGGATTAAGCAGTCACATTTTAAAAGTGAGCATTTTATAGGTTGAAGCAATTGGTATGATAATATGAAAGTTCAGAATTGGGAATGATTGTTTTTGAAACTTAAAATAGTCCTTTTTTTAACAAGCACAGAAGGTGTGTTGACATTGCTGAAAAGCTGCTTTTCCTGAAAACTGTTACTTAACTCTTGTTCTCAGCCATTGCATTATGCCATTCAGCCCCTTCACCCTGTTCTGCCATTCAGTTAGATCATGGCTAAGTCCCTCAGCTCATGTTTTTTTTCTCCTTTGAAACATATCCCTCATTACCCCAAACTAACAAAATTTTACTGACCTCAGTTTTAAATTTCAATTGTCCCAGCATCCACTGTTTTTTTGGGAACGTAAGAGTTCTGTATTCCCACTACTCTTTTTTTGTGTAAAAAGTGCTTTGTGATTTCACTCTTGAATGGCTGAGCACTAATTTTAAGCTTCCATTGTTCTAGATTCCCCCACTGTGGAAATAGTTTATTTCTATGAACCCTGATGAACCACTTTATCACTTTAAGCACTGATGCAAATTTCTTAGAAACATTTTTGACATCAAAAAGCTTTGCTAAACATTCAGTTACTCATATCAGTTGTACCAGTGTACTTGTTGGAAGTGTTGTTTCTGAATGCTCCCAGCACAACAGCTGCTTTGACTATCCTGAAAGTAATCCCTTGTTTCAAGGTGGATAAATCTGGACAGATGATTGCAGTGCTACGTTTTTCTGACTTCTGAGATTGGATGATTTCTTGGGCTATTCTTGATCTTTGACCATCTGTCCTGTTGGAAAGACAAAGAATTAGTGTGAACTGGAGGGTACGAAGTCTTCCAGAATTGGATTTTTTTTTTACTTCACTGTGCCAGTCTTCGCATTTTTGTTGGTGGTTAAGATTGATTAGTTCACTTGGCACAAGTTCATTATTTTAAACAGGGGGAAAAAAAATAATTTTGATTTGTGAATTAAGCACCTGGTAGTTGCACAAGTGTTGTAGAATTCAGACCAGTCATACAAGACAAAGCTGCCATTTGACCTATTGTGTTTGTGCTGGCTTTGAGAAAGAGCTATCCAATTAGTCCCACTCCTTTCCCTTTCCTCATAGAATAATTTCTCCTTTTTCAAGTATATAATAATCTGCTTTTGAAAGTTACTATTGAACCTGCTTCACTGCTGTTTTCAGGCATTGTGTTCCAGATCATTATAACTTGCTGCATTTAAAAAAAATCCTCCTCATATACTTGCTGGATATTTTTGACCATTGTCTTAATCTTAATCTGTGTCCTTTAGTCAGTGAAAACAGTTCTACTCTTCAACATAAATTTTGACCACCTTTATTGAATCTGCCCTTAACCTTCTGCTCTGCTCTCAAAGCAACCCCAGCTTCTCTACTCTTGACCTAATTGAAGTTCCTCATCCTTGGTACCATTCTGATAAATCACCCCTGCACCTTCTGAGGATCTTGATACCGTCAATGTGTGGTGCCCAAAGTTGGATGTCATATTCTGTGAGGCCTAACAACTGATTTAATAAAGATTTATCTTGTATTTTTACTCCACGCCTCTATTTATAAAGCCAAGAAGTCATTATTTTTAACAACTCTATCAACTTGTCCTATCATTTTTAAAGATTTGTATATGTGAATTCCTCTTAAAATTGTACCATTTTGTTTATATTACCTCTTTTTTTTCTTTTTCCAAAATTTATCACTTCACACTCCACTGCATTAAATTTCATCTCCTGTGTGTTTGCCCATTTCAGTCTGTCTCAATTCTCCTGAAGCCTATTCTCCTCACTGTCTACTACATTTCCAAATTTTGTGTCATCTTGACTTTTTATACCCCCTATTTATAAATCTAGGTTATTATATACATATGCATGCTCGGTCACTGTTTAATCTTTAAAATTTTTTTTTGATAAGTAGTCTTTCAGCCAGTTTTTCATTATTGCCAATACATCATCACCTAATGCTTGATTTCCTCAGTCCAGGAGAATTTCTGCGCTGTCTTTCTGTTCCTACATAACTTATATATGTTAGATTGTCACTCATTTATTATCCTCCTGATCTCTCTATGACTGCAGGTAACCATCTTTTGGGAATGTGGGAAATTGCTCAATCTGATCACTATGTAAATGCTAGTGGCTTCTTTTGCTTGACAGGCTGTATCTTATATCATGACAATGATTCAAAAAACCTGCACTTGCAAAAATACTTAGCATTGTTTTAATATCCATGCCTCGGAGTAATATTTCTGCCCCAATAAGTTTGAAACATAAATCCAAGTTGAGTGTATTCAGACAAGGTAGAAAGAAGACATTGTTCCTTCTGAACCCTTGCCTAATGAGTTCTGATCTCAAGTTGGTGATTGAGGTTGTGTTGTGTGGTGCTGAGGTGCATTATCAGGGGGCAATTAGAGGTGTCAGCTGTGGCTCAGTTCATAGCACCCTCACCTTTGAATCAGAGGGTTGTGGGTTCATGTCCCACTCCCGGAAACCAAGAACTGTGGTTGTACTCAAAAGAGTTGCAATCTGTGACTGTTGATAACTCGAAAGAGTATCAGGGGGCAACTTATTGTCTTGGATAAGGAAATGGCCAGGAGGTAGGAGACATAATGGGTATGTACTCCAATTGGTAGGATGTAGCTAGTGGTGTTCCCAGGGGTCTGTACTGTGGCTGCACTTTGTGCTATATTTATTTATAAATGATTTGAATGAAGGGGTGGAAAGCTGCATACAGTATTGAAGTTTGCAGATTACACTAAGTTATGTGGCATAGTAAATGGTTTAAATGGGAGCAGGAAGTTGCAAAGGGACACTTATAGATTAATTGGGCAAAATTATGGCAGATGGAGTTCAATGCAGGAAAGTGTGAGGTTATCTATTTTGCATCTAAGAAAGATAAATTGAATACTTTCTAAATGGTGTGAAGCTAGGATTTGCAGAGAGGAATTTCAGGGTCTGGGAATCACAGATTCTCTAGAATGACTTTGGGCTAAAGTGGTTAAAATTATGAGGTCAGGTTGCATAGACTTTTATTGCCTTGAATGCAAAAGATTGAGGAGTGACCTAGTTGAGGTGTTGCAAGATGATTGAAAGATTTGCTCGTGTGGACAGAGAAGATCTTTTCTCTGGTGTCTTGGGGTGGGTGTGGGGGCGGGGTAACTTCAGAAGGCAGCTCGTCACAGTTTAGTGGAAATATAGAACTCTCTTCTCCCTGAAGGCTGTTGAGACGTTAATTGAAAATTTCAAACTGAAATTCTTAGATTTTTGTTAAGCAAAGGTATTAAGAGTTGTGGATCCAAGGTAGGTCAATGAAGTTAAGACACCAGTCGACCAACATGGCATAACATGCTCAAAGGGCTGAATGACCTCCTGCAGTTCCTATGTCTTGTCTGCCCTCTCAGGTGCATATTAGAGATCCTATGTTATTTCAAGGAAGAACAGGAGGGTTCACTGCGGTGGATGTTTACCCTTCAGTTAACACCACAAATACAGATTAATTGGTCATTTAACAAATTGCAACTTGTAGGACCTTACTGTGTGCAAAAATTGGGGTTGCTGAGTTTCCAATGTTACAATTGACTATGTTTCAAAATTAGCAATTTGCAGCATCTTGAGGTTGAAATGACACTATATAGATTTTAACAATCTACGATATTATTTTCTGACAACAAAGCTTTGCTCTCAAATGAAGCCTTGTAAACAAAATTGGACCCATGACAGCTGTTAAGGCCCTTTTTTTCCTATCCCTGTTTCTCCCTGGAATGGAAAACCAGACACTTCAAAACACATTTCTCATGTTACAAACTACAGAAATGATCCCTGAAAGTTAGTGTTTCATTCCAGGGAAAATGGAAATCTTCAGTTTTGGTGGCCTAGAAATTTTTGTCCCTTTGGAAATGCTAATTATACGGTCTATGTGGGGAATTTCTGTGCTGTAAGTGTCGAGATTTGTCCAAGAACACCTGGAACAGTTTTACAAGCTGTTACTTTAAATGGATGGGATCGTCAGTGGCAGCCACAAGTGTGTGCTAAAATTAGTCGTCTCTAGATTGACAACTGGACACGAAGCTACTTCAGTGTTGATGTGAGATTTACTTGTATATTGATACCAATGTGCCACACATTTTTAAGTCAAGATGCTTGAATGTAGGATGCAGTTTATCTAGGTCAATCTTACCAGTTAGTCACACTGACGATATTAGTTACACAGCTCAGAGAATTGCGTTGATGAAGGAAAGAAGTGCATTTACATAACACCTTTCACAACCTTAGGATGTCCTGAAGCGCTTTGCAGCCAATTAAATGCTTTTGTAGTGTAATCAGTCTTGTAATGTAGGAAACCGGGTGGCTAATTTGTGCATAGCAAGTTTCCATAAACAGCAATATGCGAATGGCTATATAATCTGTTTTTGCTGATTTGAGGGATAAATATTGGCCTAGGGCATCATGGGCAACTCCCCTGCTTTCTTTGGAATAATGCAGTGGGATATTTCATGCTCACCTGAGAGGGAAGACTAACCTTGGTTTAATGTCACATCCAAAAGCTAGCAGCTCCAGCACTTCCTCGGAACCGCATTGGAGCGCCAGCTTAGATGTTTGTGCTCAAATCCTTTGAGTGGGCCTTGATCCCACAACCTCAAAGACAATAGTGCTACCAACTGAGTGTGGGTACCATGCTCTAAGTAGGACCTAGAAAGAGGTTCTGCTAAGGGAGTATAAGCAGCTAGGGGATAAATTTGAAAAGCACAACCGCAAAGGTAGTTACCTCTGAATTACCACCTGAACAACAACCAAATTGGCATTGGGTAAATAAGATCAGAGAGTTGAATGTGTGGCACAACGATTGTTGTGGGAGCAATGGGCATTGATTCATGGGTCAAAGGCACCTGTATTGGGGAAGGAGGGAGCTGTACCATTTGCATGGCCTTCACCTGCACTGCACTGAGACCAGTGTTCTGACGAATTGTTTAACTAGGGCTGTAGAGAGGGCTTAAAACTAAATAGTGTGGAGAGGGTTCACGTGAGGGGGGATTTGGAAAGTTAAGGGGAAAACATAAGGTAATGATAACCAGACAGGAAAAGACAGAGCAAACACACGAGTGCTTCAGCTAATAAGGGTAGAGTATGCAAAAATGGTTAAAAAGATAGAATTAAAGGCTTGTATCTGAATGCTCACAGCATTCATACCAAGATGGATGAATTGATAGCGCAATTAGAAATAGATTATTTGACAGGCATTTTTAAAAAAAATTCATTCACGGGATGTGGGCTTCGCTGGCTGGGCCAACATTTATTGCCCATCCCTAGTTGCCCTTGAGAAGGTGGTGGTGAACAGCCTTCTTGATCCACTGCAGTCCATGTGGTGTAGATATACCCACAGTGCTGTTGGGGAGGGAGTACTTGGATTTTGACCCAGCACCAGTGAAGGAATGGCGATATATTTCCAAGTCAGGATATTGAGTAGCTTGGAGGGGAACTTCCAGGTGGTGGTGTTCCCATCTATCTGCTGCCCTTGTCTTTCTAGGTGGTAATGGTCTTGGGTTTGGAAGGTGCTGTCGAAGAAGCCTTGGTGAATTCCTCCAGTGCAACTTGTAGATGGTGTACACTGCTGCTACTGTGTGCCAGTGGTGGAGGGAGTGAATGTTTGTGGATGTGGTGCCAATCAAGCAGGGTGTTTTGTCCTGGATGGTGTCAAACTTTGTTGTGGGAGCTGTACTCATCCAGGCAAGTGGGGAGTATTCCATCACCCTCCTGACTTGTGCCTTGTAGATGGTGGACAGGTTTTGGGGAGTCAGGAGGCGAATTACTTGTCACAGTGGTTGCACAGTCACCTAGGCTAAATCTGAATATTCGAGGGTTTTTGACATTTGGAAGGACAGGAAAAAAGGAAAAGGAGCAGGGGTAACTGTGTCAATAAAAGGTGAGATCAGTACAATAGTGAGAGATGATTTTGGGTCTGAAGATCAAGGTGTAGAATCCGTTTCAGTGGAGATAAAAATAGCAAAGGAAAGAAGTCACTGGTAGGTGTATTTATAAGCTCCCTAACAGTAAATATACTGTAGATGTATACATCAAAAAAGGGGACTTGCCTGAAATAATCGTGGGTGATTTTAATCTTATAGATTGGACAAATCAAATTGACAAAGGTAGCCTGGAGGATGAGCTCGTAAGAGTGTATTCAGGATATTTTATTTTGTACGAAACCATTATGTAACCTATCAGAGGCCAGGCTATTTTAGACCTGATAACATGTAATGAGACAATAATTAATTAATGACTTCAGAGTGAAGGATCCTCTCAGCAAGAGCGATCATAGCACAATTGATAACATTTTATATTCAGTTTGAGGTTGAGAAGTGTGGGTCCTAACTGTAAATAAAGGCAATTACGGAGCAATTACAATTATGAAGGCAGAGTTGGCAAAAGTGGAATGGGTAAATAGGTTAAAAGGTAAGATGGTAGTGAAGCAGTGGCAAACATTTAAGGAGATATTTCAGAGCTTTCAACAAAGATATATTCCATTGATAAAGAAATAATCTTTCAGAAGCATGCATCATCTGTAACTAATCAAGGAAGTTGAGGGTGGTATCAAATTGAAAGAAAAGGTGTATAGTGCTGCGAAGCTTGGTGGTAGGCCGGAAGATTGAGAGAGCTTCTGAAATCAGTAAAGGATGACTAAGAAAATAATAGAGGGAGAAATTGGAGAAAACTAGAAATATAAAAATATAAGAAATATAAAAATATATTTTTTATAGCCAGGAAAAACAACTCTGAGTAGCTAAAGTGAAATTTGGTTCCTTTATAGGGTGAGACTAGGGAATTAATAATGGGAAATGAAGAAATGGCAAATGCTTTGAACAAATATTTTGTATCTATCTTAAATGTAGAAGATGCAAAAAGCATCCCAAGAATAGTAGAAAATCAAGAGGCAAAAGGGAGGGAGGAACTTAAAATAATTGTGCTCACTAGAGGAAAAGTACGAGGAAAATGGGACTTAAGGCTGACAAATCCGGTGGATCTGATGGCCTGCATCCTAGGAAATGGCTGCAGAGGTGATTGATGCATTGGTTGTAAGCTTCCAAGATTCAGGAAAGGCCCCAGTGGATTGAAAAACTGCAAATGTAACGCCTCTGAAGAAAGGTCAAAGACAGAAAGCAGGAAAACTACAGGCCAGTTAATCTAACGTCTGTCATTGGGAAAATGCTGGAATTCATTATTAAGGAGGTAATTGCAGGGCATTTAGAAAATCATAATAAAACCATGACAACTCTGCTTGATTATATGAAACTGAAATCATGTTCAACAAGTTATTAGAGTTCTTTGAGGATGTAACAACCAGGGTGGATAAAGGGGAACTGAGAGATCTAGTGTATTTGAATTTCCAAAAAGGCATCCGATAAGGTGCCACCTAAAAGGTTACTACACAAGATAAGAGCTTATGGTGTTGAGGCTGATATACTACCATAGATAAAGGACAGGCGACCTAACAAAAATCAGAGGTTTGGGATAAATGGGTCATTTTCAGACTGGCAAACTGTTACTAGTGGAATGCCACAGGAATCAGTGCTGAGGCCTCAACTACTTATGACCTATATTAGTGATATGGATGAAGGGACTGAATATATTGCAGCCAGATTTGCTGATAATACGATGGTAGTTAGGGAAATGAGCTGTGAGGAGATTACAAAGAGTCTGCAATGGGATTCAGATAGGTTAAGTAAGTGGGCAAAAATTTGGCAGGTGGAGTATAATGTGGGAAAATATGAACTTGCCCACTTTGCAAGAAGAATGGATGAGCAGAATATTATTTAAATTGAGAGAGACTGCTGAATGTTGTGGTACAGAGGGACCTGGGTTTCCCGGTACATGAATCGCAAAAAGTCAGCATGCAAGTACGGTAGCTAATTAGGAAGGCAAATGGAATGTTGGCCTTTATTGCAAGGGGGGGTGAAGTATTAAGTAGGGAGGTCTCCCTCCAACTGTACAGGGCATTGGTGAGACTGCACCTAGAGTTTTGAGAGCTTTGGTCATCTTACTTGAGGGACATATTTGCATTGGAAGCTGTTCAGAGAACAGGCTGATGGGATGAAGGGTTTGAGGAACGGTTGAGCAGGTTGGGCCTTTACGCATTGACGTTTGGGAGAATAAGAATTGATCTTATTGAAACATATAAGATTCTGAGGCTGTGTGATGGGCTAGATGCTGAGAGGATGTCCCCTCTTGTAGGGGAATATGGAACCGGGGATACAGTTTCAAACTATGAGGTTTCCCATTTAAGACGAAGGTGAGGAGGAAATTCTTGAGAGCCTTGAAAGTCATGAGACCTTGGAATTCTCTTCAGAGAGCAGTGGAAGCTGGGTCATTGAATATATTCAAGGCTGAGTTAGACAAGGGAGTAAAGAGCTTGTAGGGGTGGGGAAAGCAAGAAAGTTGAGTTACTGACACGATCAGATCAGCCATGATCTTATTGAATAGCAGAGCAGGTTCAGGGCTGAATGACCTATTCCTGCTCCTATTTCTTAGTGTCAACTATGGCTAAGAACATAACTGTTGAGTGCTTGCCACAGTTCACATTGATGAGAATTGTACACGTTTTCCCCCCACCTCCCTGGAAGCACAGAATTGTTATGGTGCAGAAGGAGGCCATTTGGCTAACTTCTTCCCTTAACCCTGCACGTTCTTCCTTTTCAGATAAAGAGTCTAATTTCCTTTTGAATGCATCAATTGAACCTGCCTCCACCCAACACTCAGGCAGTGCGTTCCAAATCCTAACCACTCACTGCGTTTTTTTAAAAAAGTTTCTCCTCATCACTTTTTTGCTTCTTTTACAAATTACTTTAAATCTGCCCTCTTGTTCTCGATCCTTTTACAAGTGGGAACAGTTTCTCCCTATTTACTCTATGACTCGTGATTTTGAACACCTCTAGCAAATCTCAGCTCAGCTTTCTTTTCTCTAAGGTAAACAGTCGTACCTCCTCCAGCTTATCTTCATAACTGAAGTTCCTCATCCCTGGAACCATTCTTGTGAATCTTTTCTGTACCATCTCTAATGCCATCACATCCTTCCTAAAGTATGGGGCCTAGAACTGGACCCAGTACTCCAGCTGAAGCTAAACGAGTGACTTATCCAAATTCAACATAACTTCCTTGCTCTTGTACTCTCTGCCCCTATTAATAAAGCCCAGGATACTATATGCTTTATTAACTGCTTTCTCAACCTGCCCTGGCACCTTCAATGATTTATGCACATACACACACCCTGGTCCCTCTGCTTCTCCACCCCCGAGTTGTACCCTTTGTTTTATATGGTCGCTCCATGTTCTTCCAACCAGAATGAATTGCCTCCCATTTCTCTGCATTGAACGTCATCTGCCACCTGTTTGTCCATTCCATCAATTTGCCTATGTCTCTTTGAAATTTTACACTGGCCTCCTCATAGCTCACAGTGCTTCCAGGTTTTTTTTTATAATCTGCAAGCTTTGAAATTGTGCCCTTTACTCCAAGGCCTGGGTCATTAATATATCAGGAAAAGCAAGGGTCCCAATACTGACCCCTGGGCAACTTCACTGCAAACTTTCCTCCAACAGGCAAAACATCCATTAACCATTACCCCCTGTTTCCTGTTGCTCAGCCAATTGGGTATCCATGTTGCCACTGTCCCTTTTATTCCATGAGCTATACTTTGCTCACAAGTCTGTTGTCTGGCACTATATCCAACGTCTTTTGGAAGTCCATGTACACCACATCAATAGTATTGCCCTTATCAATTCTGTTAACCCCTCAAAACTCCAACAAGTTAGCCAAGCATGATTTTCCCTTAAGAAATTCCATGTTGGCTTTCCTTAATCACCCCACATTTGTCCATGTGACTATTAATTTTGTCTTGAATTATTGTTTTTAGTGATTCTATGACTTATTGAAATTCTAATTGTTTAGTGTTTAATTGTGGTTGAAAGAAAACTTATTAAAATACTCAAAGTAGAAGAAATAAATATTCCAAAATTGAATGCCACTGTACAGCTTTTCTGGAGTTTATTTTTGATTGACATTCTGCACAATTGAATATAAACTTCCAGAAAGGAGTCCCCTAAAGGCCTGTTCATTGCACTGTTTTAGAGGAAAAAATATATAAATATACACACGTGCATACGGACATACATGTTGATCTTGCAATGTTTTAAGGTACTTACGCAGAGAAAAAAGAATTTGGTGAATGTTCCTCACATCCTTTTTATCTTCTAACTTTTATCTGAAATACAATCTTCGTTTTGTTCTGCCTGGTTCTCTGCCCCCTCTTTTGTTACACCTTTTATTCATTATTTCTGAAAGATTCCTCTTCCCCATATCTCTTCTTCCTTTCACCGCCCCCCCGCCCCCCAATCTTTCTTTCTCAGATGCTTTCGTGTAATGTCAGCATTGCATTTCCTGAAAAGTTGGCGGTAGCAGATAAACTCAAAGGGAATTAGATATGCTTGAAAAGCAAAATATTTGCAGCGTTAATGGAGAAAATGCAGGAGTGAAACTAATATCAAGTGAGATCATGCTGTGGCAAAAATGGCTGTGGTATTTTCCATCACAAATGAATGCACTTCATAGTATGCAAATGGTTTCAATGCTTGTAACACATAATAAACCACAATCTGAATGCAATTAATATAAATACAAGGCTTTCATTTCTCAATTTTTTTGTTTGATTGGGGGAGAGGTTTTGTCCAGCCTTTTTACATGGGGCGTGGGGGCACATTTGTCATAAGCAGCCTTTTCATTTTGCTTAATCGTATTCTATTTCTTTCATTATCCAAGGAGCATTGGCTTTTTCCCCTTGTGGGAATGTATCTTGATATGTTCTTGAATCATCTCCTCATTCTAAAGGCAGCCCCTTGTTCATTTAGATTTGGACCTGATCCAGGTAAATGAGAATCACTCTCATCCTACTGAAATTGGCTCTTTTCCAGTTAGTGTTTTTCCTCCAGATTGCTTCTTTCCCATAGCCAACCTAATTGCTATGATACAATGACCACTGTTCCTGAAATGCTCCCCTGCTGGCAATTAATCCACTTGACCCACCTCATTCCCCAGTATCAGATCCTCCTACCTTGGGCCAGAAATACGATCAAGAAAATTCTCCTGAACGCACTTGAGCGAGTCTTTCCCTCTCTCTGCCCTTTACACTATCATTATCCCAGTATATTATTATGATAATTTGAGTTCCCCCACTGTCACTGGACTAATTTTTCACCTCTCTGTAATTTCCCTGCAAATTTGTCCCTCTATATTTTTCCCATTTGTGGGTGGTTCAAAGATAGTGGCATTGGTCTTGCCAATACTTATATGTGGACGTTATTGCTTGTCACTGCTGCTACTTAACCTTCAGCCAATGACAAATCCAAGGCAGTGGAGGGATCAAGATAGGTGGTGAGGTAGAGCTGGGTGACATCAGGGTACGTGTGAGATCTGATGTGTTTTCAGGCAGTGATGAAAAATGGGAGGGGTTCAGGATGGATCCTATCTCACTTGTGTCTGTGCTATAATTAATACGTTTTTAAAAAAAAGGAAGCAATTGTGTTAAAATAAACATTTTCAGTTTCTCAATTCACATACTGTTGTTTAAAGCAAAAGTGCCATTTCGAGTTGAATTCAATTTCTCCTGGGTAATGACCAATTAAAATTCATGACAATATGGGAAATTCACAGCTGTCCTATCTTGTCTTCCCTAGAAAGCTATGATCAATTTGAGGGGACAGAATGGGAACATGTCTTTGAATGCATTTCCCTCCCTTCCTTTCTCCTGAAAGTGCTGGTACACGGTGATACAATTTCACAGGTGCTGGCAGCCCGTTGATTCAAATGGCCAGTCTTCACAGGTGAACCTGGAGATTGAGTATCGGCAAGTTCATTGAACTACGGGTGGCATTGCGGTGAGCACTAACGTGTGCCCACAAATATGAGCTTTACAGCGAGCCTTATGCAGCATGATCAGGAACCTTTTGGATATTTTTTTCTTGTTTTTCTTCTCTCTACCAGTCTCTTGCTCTCTCACCAACCTCGTCCTTGCCAAAAAGAGCTGTGGAGGCACTGGGGCCAATTGTATCTTCTGTGCTGTACCAGCTAAGATTGGATAATTGAGCTGAGCCCAAGAATTGAATATAGCTTCTTGGCCTGCTTGGCCCAGTAGTAAAATGCATTTACCCAGAGTACTGAAGGTTTTTCTGCATTGTATCTTTCCATCATTCGTTAGAACCTGTTGGTTGTTATAATTTTATTGTAAATAATTGTTAGATGAGACGTAACTGTCAGATATAAATGCATCATTTCCTCCTAGGCATTGAGCAAATTCTGTTCAGTTTGTTATTAATCAAACTGCATTTCTGCTTTATTCACTAAGCTGCGATCATTGTCAGAAGAGACGAGATTTTATTAAATTACTGTTTCCACTGTCTAATTTTTGAGGTGTTCACTCCTGTGGAAAGGCCAGGAAAGATAGTGCCCTCTTAATTGTCACATTTCTGAGGTGACCTTCAATGATTAAATCATCTCTAGTGGATTGTTCTGGGGTTTCTTTTCTTATCCCCATCTACCTCCAGTTTCTTATGTATCCATTGGTGAGATTATATATTGTAGCTTCACAGTGTCTGAATGTAAGGATTTGTGTGCCAAAGCTGTAATCTGTTGTAAGCTGCTTAAAAAGCAGAGGAGGAATACAGCTACACAGCCAACAAATGCAGGGCTGCTCTTGTGCAAAATAAATTTTCTTCACTTGTCTTCTGGTGTAAAAATGATAAACTAAGGCTTGTGAGCAGGAGGCATAGTGATGCATATTAACTTGACTCTAGCATCTCCATCTGTAATATTCTTAGTCAAGTCTGTTACACAGATTTCTGTACAGGGTCAGAGAAAAGAAAATTATTAGCGGCAAATAGCACAGCTTTTTGAAACAGAATTGAAATTTGACCCACCTAGTGAGAACATAGTTGCCTGTGGCGTCCTGCCCTGGGTCTTGCATCTTTATGTGTGGTCGTCGTACAGTATCCTCTGAGCATGCTGGTGCTGTGGTCTTGTTATCTATTCCTCACGTACCTCTCTCTTTACCTCTCCTTCACTTTTCTCCGCAGCTTGCTCATTACCGACAACAAAAAGCAAAAGGTGACTGCTCGGATTCGACGAAAAAGAAGAAGAAGAGGAAGAGCCAGGCTATCCACCAGGATGACCTTCCTTCGGAAGAGCACTCATTAGCTGAACAGGATGGGGCTATCGTGGGACAGGAGGTAAATCACACACGTTGCATTTAAAGATGCAAAGGAGTGAGCCAACCTCAAAATAAATTTGATAAATTGGGAGAGGTTGGCTACATAATTTTACAAAAAATATTAACACTACCTCAAAGCTACATTATACAGAAATCATACAACTGTGTAAAATTATAGCATAATGCATGGTAGGGTAGATGACATTAATACACCTATGAATGCAGATCTAGTACAATAAACTGCTTCAGTTTTCAAAACCACCATAACTTAAGATGTTCAGTACAAATTGGTGAGCTGAAGAGGTTTCCATAGCAGTCTCAGTAAAAGTTGCAAATTAAATGTTCCTTATGTCCTGCCATGTGGCAGAGCAACAATTCTACAGCAAACATTTTTCACTATTTCTTTCACCACCACCTCCACTCAACCATGTAAAATGAATTTTCATTATTTGCGTGTATTGAAAAAGTTTTGCTTTATTTGAAGTTTGCTGTCTCATTGGTTCTGTTTGACTGGTTGTCATTATCTGAGACCCTCCAGAATAAGGATGTGCCTCAGTATTTGACTAAGCAACATTTGGGAAAGAGAACCTTTTAAATTGATGTGGCCCTTGGAGAACTGCATAACAAGAATCCCTGCCATTCTGTTGGGGATATTTTTATGTACCTGACAAAGTAATTTAGAATGCAATAGAGTACAAATTGGATTTGTCACTCCACAGACATAAAGATGTAACGAGCCAAATTCATTATGTAGTTGTTTAGCCCTGAGGAAGTGAAACATAAATCATCTTGGTTCCTGTCATTCACCTTCTAAGGTGAATGGGCTTGCTGTGAAAGAACCCAATTGGCACCGAGCAGGAAGAAAACATTTGTGCTAATAACTTGTTGTTTTCAGCTATGTTGTTACAGAATCTAACCTGGTGTAAAACCTAAGTCTTCAAAAAGTTAATCTTAATCGGATTTCTACGTAAACCCTGAACTCCTCTAACTCTCAAAGTTGATTGATAGAAAGCAAGGTGACCCATAAACCACTTCTTCAGGGTTAACAGCTGAGGGAATGAACTTAGCAAGTATATTGTAGGGACAGCAGTAGGACCCTTGAATTTGTTCTGCCATTCAATCAAATAATTGCTGACCTGCACTTCAATCCCATTTATCTTGCTTTGAATGATTCCCCCCTTTTTAGATTGTGTTGTTTGATACCATTACTGAATAAAAATATTTTCTTTATTCATTCATGGGATGTGGGCTTCACTGGCTGGGCCAGCATTTATTGCGCATCCCTAATTGCCCTTGAGAAGGTGGTGGTGAGCTGCCTCCTTGAACAACTGCAGTCCATAAGTTGCAGGCACACCTACCATGCTGTCAGGGAGCTCCATGCTTTTGGCCCAGTGACCGTGGAAGAATGGTGATATAGTTCAAAGTCAGAATGATGTGTGGCTTGGAGGGGAATTTGCAGGTTCCCATGCATCTGCTGGCCCTCTTCTAGGTGATAAAGGTCATGGGTATGGAAGATGCTGTCAAAAGAGCCTTGGTGAGTTGCTGCAGTGCATCTTGTAGATGATACACACTGCAACCACTATGTGACAGTGGTGAAGGTGGTCATCCAGGCTCTATCACACTCGTGACTTGAGCCTTGTAGATGGTGGACATTCTTTGGGAAGTCAGGAGGTGAGTTACACTCTGCATAATTCCCAGCTTCTGACTGGCTCTTGTAGCCACAGTATTTATATGACTCATCCAGTTCAGTTTCTGGTAACCCCCAGGATTCAGTGACGGTAATGCCATTGAATGTCAAGGGGAGATGGTGAGATTTTCTTTTGTTGGAGATGGTCATTGCCCAGCACTTGTGTGGCGCGAATATTACTTGCCACTTCAGCCTAAGTCTGAATATTGTCCAGGCCTTGCTACATTTGGACATGGACTGCTTCAGTATCTGAGGAGTCATGAATGGTGCTGAACATTATGTAATCATTCAGCAGTCATCCCCACTTCTGACCTTGTGATTGGAAGGAAGGTCGTTGAAGTAGTTGAAGATGTTTGGGCCTAGGATACTACCCTGAGGAACTCCTGCAGTGTTGACCTGGGACTGAAATGAATGATCATCCTTTATGCTGGGTATGTCCCCAACCAGTGAAGTGTTTTCCCTCGGATTTCCATTGACTTCAGTTTTGCTAGGGTTCCTTGATGCCACACTTGGTCAAATACTGCCTTGATGTCAAGGGCAGTGACTCTCACCTCGCTTCTTGGGTCCAGCTCTTTTGTCCATGTTTGGACCAAAGCTACTTGGCAGAAAGCAAACTGAGCGTCAGTGAGCAGGTTGTTGCTGTGCAAGTGCTGCTTGATAGCACTGTCGATGACACCTTCCATTGCTTTGCTGATGATCGTGAGTAGACATGCTGGAGCGGTAATTGGTCGGGTTTGATTTGTCCAGCTTTTTGTGGATAGGACATAGCTGGGCAATTTTTCATGTCATCAGGTGGACTGGAACAGCTTGGCTAGGGGTGCAGCAAGTTTGGAGCACAAGTCTTCAGTACTATTGCTGGAATGTTGTCAGAGCCCATAGCCTTTGCAGTATCCAGTGCCCTCAGCAGTTTCTTGATTTCACATGGAGTGAATTGAATTGGTTGAAGACTGGCATCTATAATGCTGGGGACCGCAGGAGGAGGCTGAGATGGATCATCCACCTGGCACTTCTGGTTGAAGATGGTTACAAATGCTTCAGCCTTTTTTGCACTGATATGCTGGGCTCCCGCATCATTGAGGATGGGGTATTTGTGGAGGCTCCTTATACTGTTAGTTGTTTAATTGGCAACCAACATTCACAACTGAATATGGCAGGAGTGCGTTGATTAGATGCATATGAACACAATTAGGAGCAGCAGTAGGCCACTCAGCCCCTCAAGCCAGCTCCATTATTCAATAAGGTCATGATTGATCTGATTGTAACTCCACATTCCCATGTACCCACAGTAACTTTTAACCCCCTTGCTTGTCAAGAATCTATCTAGCTCAGCACTCTGTTTCCATGCCTTTTGAGGAAGAGAGATCCAAAGATTGTCTTAAATAAGCAACATTTTTTTTAAGACAGTGACCCCTAGTTCTAGATTCTCCCAGAAGAGGAAACATCCTTTCCACATCCACCCTGTCAAGACCCCTCAGGATCTTATATATTTCAATCAAGTTGCCTCTTACTCTTCTAAACTCTAGCGGATACAAGCCTAGATGCCTTACCTTTCCTCATAAGACAACCCTCACATTCCAGATATTAGTCAAGTAAATCTTCTGTGAACTGGTTCCTATGCATTTACATCTTTCCTTAAATAAGGAGACCAATAGTGTACATATTACTCCAGATGTGGTCTCACCAATACCCTGTATAACTGAAGCATAAGCTTCCTACTCGCAATAAATGATAACATTCCATTAGCTTTCCTAATTGCTTGCTGTACCTGCATGCGAATCTTGTGCGATTCATGCACTTGGACACCCGGATCCCTCTGAATCTTTGAGCTCTGCAATCTCTCACCACTTAGGTAATATACTTTTATAATTCTTCCAGCCAAAATAGACAATTTCATGTTTTCCCACATTTTACTCTATTTGCCAGATCTTTGCCCACTCACTTAACCTATCTATGTCCTCTTCAGAACTTAGTTTCCTGCCAAGCTTTGTGTCATCAGCAAACTTAGCAACCATGCCTTTGATCCCTTCATCCAAGTCTTTTACGTGAATTGTCAACGGTTGAGGCCCCAGCACTGATCCCTGTGGCACACCACTCGTTACATCTTGCCAACCAGAAAATGACCCATTTATGCCTACCCTCTGTCTAGGTAACAGGAAACGATCTTATTTCCATGCCTACACCATGAGCTTTTATTTTCTGCAATAACCTTTTGATGTGGCACCTTCTAGAAATCTAAGTACAGTACATCCATCCGTTCCCCTTTATCCATAGCACATGTTACTTCTTCAAAGAACTCCAATAAATTGGCTAAACATGTTTCCCCTCTTTCAAATTTGATCTGATCTGATCGGTTGTTTGTGGGATCACTTAGCTCTGTCTGTTGCATGCTGCTTCCACTGTTTGACGTGCAAATAGTCCCTTGTAGCTCCATCAGGCTGACACCTCATTTTTAGGTATGCCAGGTGCTGCTCCTGGCATGCTCTCCTGTATTTTTCATTAAATCTGGGTTGATGGTAATGGTCAAGTGGGGGAGATGGGGGAGACGGTGGTGTAGTGGTATTGTTGCTGGACTGGTAATCCAGAGACCCAGGGTAATGCTTAGGATAATCCCATGGCAGATGGTCGAATTTGGATTCAGTAAAAATCTGGAATTAAAAGTCTAATGATGACCATGAAACCATTGTTGGTTGCCGTAAAAACCCATCTGGTTCTCTAATGTGCCATCCTGGTCAAGGAAACCTCCTGATTACCAGGTACCATCCTCCCTCGGCTGATGAATCAGTGCTCCTCCATGTTGAACACCACTTGGAGGAAGCATTGAGGATGGCAAGGGCGCAGAATGTACTCTGGGTGGGGGACTTCAATGTCCATCACCGAGAGTGGCTTGGTAGCACCACAGACCGAGCACTCCGAGTCCTAAAAGATATGGCTGCTAGACTGGACCTGCAGCAGATGGTGAGGGAACCAACAAGAGGGAAAAACATACTTGGCCTCATCCTCAACAACCTGCCTGCTGCAGATGCATCTGTCCATGATGGCATCGGTAAGAGTGACCACCGCACAATCCTTGTGGAGACGAGGTCCCACCTTCACATTGAGGATCCCTCCATTGTGTTGTGTGGCACTACCGCTGTGCTAAATGGGATAGATTTCGAACAGATCTAGCATGCATGAGGCACTGTGGGCCATCAGTAGCAGCAAAATTGTACTTGACCACAATCTGTAACCTCATGGCCGGCATATCCCCCGCACTCTACGTTACCACGAAGCCGGGGATTAACCCTGGTTCAATGAAGAGTGCAGGAGGGCATGCCAGGAGCAGCAGCAGACATACCTAAATATAAGCTGTCAATATGGTGAAGCTATAACACAGGACTACGTGCATGCCAAATGGCATAACCAGCAAGTGATAGACAGAGCTAAGCGATTCCATGACCAAATGATCAGATCTAAGCTCTGCAGTCCTGCCACATCCAGTCGTGAATGGTGGTAGACAATTAAACAACTCGTTGGAGGAGGTGACTCCACAAATATTGAGGACCAATGATGGAGGAGCCCAGCACATTAGTGCGAAAGATAAGGCTGAAGCATTTGCAAGAAACCAGCGAGAAGTGCCGAGTGGATGATCCATTTCGGCCTCCTCCCGAGTTTCCAGCATCACAGTTGCCAGTCTTCAGCTAATTCGATTTACTCCACGTGATATCAAGAAATGGCTGAAGGTGCTGAACACTGCAAAGGCTATGGGTCCTGACAATATTCCAGCAATAGTACTGAAGACTTGTGCTCCAGAACTTGCCGTACCCATCACCAAGCTGTTCCGGTACAGCTACAACACTGGCATCTACCTGGCAAAATGGAAACTTACTCAGTTATGTCGTGTACACAAAAAGGTCAAATCCAATCCGGCCAATTACCGCTCCATCAGTCTACTTTCGATCACCAATAAAGTGATGTAAGGGGTCATCAACAGTGCTATCAAGTGGCACCTGCTTAGCAATAACCTGCTTACTGGTGCTCAGTTTAGCTTCTGCCAGGGTCACTCAGCTTCTGATCTCATTACAGCCTTTGTTCAAGCATGGACAAAAGAGCTGAACTCCAGAGATGAGGTGAGAGTGACTGCCCTTGACATCAAGGCAGCATTTGACTGAGTATGGCATCAAGGAACCTTAGCAAAATGAGTCGGTGGGAATCACTGGGAAAGCTCTCTACTGGTTGGTGTCATACCTAACACAAAAGGTGGCTGTGGTTGTTGGAGGTCAATCATCTCGGTTCCAGGACATCACTGCAGGAGTTCCTCAGGGTGGTGCCCTAGGCCCAACCTTTTCAGCTGCTTCATCAATGACCTTCCTTCCATCATAAGGTCAGAAGTGGGGGTGTTCGCTGATGATTACACAATGTTCAGCACCATTTGCGACTCCTCAGATACTGAAGCAGTCTGTGTCCAAATGCAGCAAGACCTGGGCAATATCCAGGCTTGGGCTGACAAGTGGCAAGTTACATTCATGCCACACAAGTGCCATGCAATGACCATCTCCAACAAGAGAGAATCTAACTCTTAATGTTCAAGGGCATTACCTTTGCTGAACCCCCCACTGTCAACATCCTGGGGGGTTACCATTGACCAGAAACTGAACTGGACTCGCCATATAAATACTGTGGCTATAAGAGCAGGTCAGGGGCTAGGAATCTTGTGGCAAGTTACTCGCCTTCTGTCTCCCCAAAGCCTGTTAACCATCTACAAGGCACAAGTCAGGAGTGTGATGGAATTCTCTCCACTTGCTTGGATGAGTGCAGCTTCAACAACACTCCAGAAGCTTGACACCATCCAGGACAAAGCAGCCCACCTGATTGGAACCATGTACACAAACATTCATTTTCTCCACCACCGTGGCAGCAGTGTGTACCATCTTCAAGTTGCACAGCAAAAACTGAGTAAGGCTTCTTAGACAGCACCTCCCAAACCCATGACCACTACCAGCTAGAAGGGCAAGGACAGCAGATAGATGGGAACACCACCACCTGGAAGTTCTCCTCCAAGCCACTCACCCTCCTGACTTGGTAATATATTGCTGCCCCTTCACTGTTGCTGGGTCAAAATCTTGGAACTCCCTTCCTAATTGGCCAGTGGATGTACCTACACAATGGATTGGAAAGGTTCAAGAAGGCAGCTCACCACCACCCTCATGAGGGCAATTAGGGATGGGGAATAAATGCTGGCCTACCCAGTGACACCCACATCCCATAAATGAATACAGAAAAAGGCCAGGCTATGAGGTTACAGATTGTGGTTGAATACAGTTCTGCTACTGATAGCCCACAATGCCTCAGGGTTGCACAGACTTGAGTTGCTTGATCTGTTGAAATCTATCCCACTTAGCACGGTGGTTGTGCCACACAGCACGATGGAAGGTATCCTCAATGTGAAGGCCAGGCCTCGTCTCTGTGAGGACTGTGTCGTTCTCGCCCCTGCCAATAGTGTTATGGGGAGATGCATCTTCCACAGTTAGACTGGTGAGGATGAGGTCAAGTAGTTTCTTCCCCACCACCTGCTGCAGACCCAGTCTAGCAGCTATGCCCTTTAGGTCTTGGTCAGCTCAGTCAGTAGTGGTGATACTGAGCCACTCTTGATAATTACTGTTGAGGTCCCACCCCCCATTCTCTGCCCTTGCTACCTTCAGTGCTTATTCCAAGTGGTATTCAATTTGGAGGAATACTGATTCATCAGCTGAGTGGGGGTGAGGGGTTGTACGTGGTAATCAACAGGAGGTTTCCTTGCCCATGTTTGACGTGATGCCATGAGACTTCATGGTGTCCGGAGTCGATGTTGAGGACTCTCAAGGTAACTCCCTGCCAACTGTTTATCACTGTGCTGGCACTTCTGGTGGGTGTGTCCTGCTGGTGGGATAGGACATACCCAGGAATGGAGATTGTGGTGTCTGGGACACTGTCTATATAAGGTGTGATTTTGTATGACTATACCAGGATGCTGCTTGACTGTTCTGTGGGACAGCTCTCCCAATTTTGGCAGAAGCCTCCATCTGTTAGCAAGAAGGACGTTGCAGGTTTGACAGGGGTGGATTTGCCCATAACAAAAACAGAATTACCTGGAAAAACTCAGCAGGTCTGGCAGCATCGGCGGAGAAGAAATCAGTTAACGTTTCGAGCCTTCATGGCCCTTCGGCAGAACTGGAGCATAGTTAGAAGAAGGGAGAAATATAAATGTCCATATTGTTTCTGATGCCTAGGTCAATGCCGAGTGGCCTGTCCAGTTTCATTCCTTTTAGACGCTGGAATTTGTTATGATTGAGTGGCTTGCTTGGTCACTTTAAGGGGCAGTGAAGAGTCAACCACATTACTGTGGATCTAGAGTCACATGTAGGCCAGACCAAGTAAGGGCGACAGATTTCCTTCCCTAAAGGGCGCTAGTAAACCAGATGGGTTTTTATGATAATCGACAAATGGTTTGGTTTTGTGGTCACCCTTTTTAATTCCAGATTTATTAATTGAAATTAAACCCCACCAGCTGCTGTGGTGAGATTTGAATCTATTTCCCCAGAACGTTAGCCTGGGCTCTGGATTACTCGGCCAGTGACATTACACTACCGCCTCCCCTTGGTTTTTATATCTTGAAAGGTCCAATTCGTCCAGCTTCTGAACTCTTTTGGATTAGTGTTCCTCAGTTTCCCAGTGCCTTTGTGTGGAACTACTTTGTGATTTTATTCCTGAATGGCCTAGCTCTAATTTTAAGATTTTATCTTCTTGTTTTTGACTCCCCAGCAGAGGAAATAATTTCTTATCTACCTGATTGAATCTCTGTTCTTTTAAACAACTTGATTAGGCCATCCCATGATCTTCTAAATTGGAGTGATCGTGAACCAAGTTGATGTGACCTGTTGTCATGATTTAACCCTTTCAGTCCTGGCATAATTTTGGTGAATCTATGCTTTACCCTCACTTAGCCGAATATGTACTTTGTGAGGTTCAGTGCTCAAAACTGAATGCAGTACTCCATGTGGAATGTGACCAAGGTTCTATGTAACTAAGCATCACTCCTTCTGTATTCTGAATTCCATTCCCTTTGAGATATAGAACCATAGATAAGTTACAGCACAAAAGGAGGCCATTTGGCCCATCTTGTACATGCCAGCCTGAGGACACCCTTTCTAATCCCATCTTCCTGCACCCGGCCCATAGCCTTGCAGCTTACAGCACTTAAGGTGCAGATCCAGGTACTTTTTTAAAAGAGTTTAAAGTTTCTGCCTCTACCACCAACTTGGGCAGCGAATTCCAGACACCCACTACCCTCTGTGTAAAAAAAGTTCTTCCTCATGTCCCTACTACACCTTCTGCCACTTACCTAGAATCTATGTCCCCTGGTTCTAGAATTCTCCATCAAGGGAAACAATTTTATCTTGTCCACTCTATCTATTCCCCTCATAATTTTATACACCTCAATCAAATCATCTCTCAGCCTTCTTTGTTCTAAGGAAAATAACCCCAACCTATCCAATCTCTCCTCGTAGCTACTCTTTTCTAACCCTTGCAACATTCTTGTAAACCTCCTCTGCACTCTCTCTCCAGAGCTATTACGTCCTTCCTGTAATGTGGTGACCAGAACTGCACACACTACTCCAGTTGTGGCCTCACCAGTGTTTTATGCAATTCCAACATTATATCCTTACTTTTATATTCTATACCTCTGCCAATGAAGGAGAGCATTCCATATGCATTCTTTACAACCTTGTCTACTTGAACTGCTGCCTTCAAGGACCTGTGTACTTGTACGCCAAGATCTCTCACTTCATCTACCCCTCTAAGTATATTCCCATTTATTGTGTAATCCCTGTAACTGTTTGACCTCCCTAAATGTATGACTTCACACTTCTCTATGTTAAAATCCATCTGCCACTTTACCGTCCACTCCACCAACCCATCTATATCGTTATGGAGATTATGGCTATCCTCTACACTATCCACTACTCGGCCAATCTTTGTGTCACCTGCAAATTTCCCAATCGTACCCCCCACGTTCACGTCCAAATCGTTAATATATAACACAAACAGCAAGGGTCCCAACATCGAGCCCTGTGGAACGCCACTTGAGACAAAGCTGCAGTCGCAAAGGAATCCACCGACCATCACTCTTTGTTTCCTGTTACAAAGCCAACCTTTTATCCAGTTTGCCACATTACCCTGAATCCCATGGGCTTTTACTTTCCTGACCAATTTGCCACGTAGGACCTTGTCAAATGCCTTGCTAAAATCCAAGTACATAACATCCACTGCACTACCTTCATCAATCCTTCTTGTCACTTCCTCAAAGAATTCAATCAAATTTGTGAGGCAAGACCTTCCTTTAACAAATCCATGCTGACCATCCCTGACTAGTCCATGCCTTTCCACATGACAGTTAATCCTATCTCTCAGGATTGATTCTACTAATTTGCTCACCACTGATGTAAGACTAACTGGCCTATAATTGTTTGGCATTTCCTTTGATCCCTCTTTAAACAATGGAACTACGTTTGCATTTCTCCAGTCCTCTGGTACCTCCCCTGTATCTAATGAAGATTGGAAAATCATCCTCAGAGCATCTGCTATCTCCTCCCTGACTTCCTTCAGCAGCCTCGGAAACAATCCATCTGGCCCTGGTGACTTATCAACTTTCAAGGATTTCAACCCTTCGAGTACTTCCTCTCTCTTTATGACTATCCTGTCCAATATCTCGCAGTGTTCCTCCTGGACTACTATATCTACATCCTCCCTTTCCTTTATAAACACGGAGACAAAATATTCATTCAAAACCCTTCCCACAGCCTCTGCATCTACATGCAAGTTTCCATCTGCATCTCTGATAGGTCCCATTTTTTCCTTAACTAACCTTTTAGCATTAATGTATTGGTAAAACATCTTTGGGTAACATATAGGCCAACATTCATTCTCCTTTTTTATTGTGCACTCGCTTTGCAATTTGAGGACATTCTTTTCCAAAATTCCAAATTGCTCTCCAGTTAAGAAGCATTCCAGTTTGTCATTCTTGGATGCAAAGTTTTTGATATCTCACTTTCCTGCCTTGAACTCCCATTGGCCACATTTTTGTCCACTCAGTTAATCTGTCTGTGATCTTTGTAAGTTCTAGCTTCTGTCTACAATATTTACTGTGCCACCTAACTTGATGTCATCTGAAAACTTCATCTGCTGGGATTGTTCCAGAACCTAGGGAATTTTGGAAAACCCTAGCCAGCGCACCTACTATCTCTGCAGTTATCTCTTTTAGAATCCTAGGGTGTATGCCATCAGGTCCTGGGGATTTGTTGGATTTTAGTTCCTTAAGATTCTCCAGTACTTTTTCTCTGATATTAATTACCTTAATTTCTTCACCCTTGTTACCCCCTAGGTTACCGTCTATTTCTGGTGTGTAATTTGTGTCTTCTACTGTTAAGGCAATGTCTCCGCTATTTCCTCATTGGTCTCTGCTTCTAGGGGACCAATGTCTACTTTAGCTACTATAAAAGCTCTTACAATCTGTTTTTATATTCCAGGCTAGTTCACGCAGTCTATTTTTTTCCTTTTTATCAACCTTTTAGTGACCCTTTGCTGGTTTCTAAAACACCCCCAATCCTCAGACATGCTATTCTTTGGAGCATTATAAGCCACTTCTTTGAATCTAATACTATCCTTAACTTCCTTCGTAAGCTATGGATGAATCTTTACATTGAGTTTTTGTTTCTCAGTCGAATGTATTTTTGAATTTTTTTTAAATGTTTCCTACTGTTTGTTTATCGCCATACCTTTTTAGTCTGTTTAGCCAATCAACTGTAGCCAGCTCCCCTCTCATACCTATGTAATTGGCTTTGTTTAAATTTAAGATCCTCATTTGTGATTGGAGTATGTCATTTTCGAACTTAATGTGGAATTTAATTGCATTCTGGTCATTATTTCCCGATGGATCTTTTACCATGACATTACTAATTAACCCTGCCTCATAGCATAATATGAGATATAAAATAGCTTTGTCCCTAGTTGGTTCCACAACTTATTGCTCCAGGAAGTTGTCATGAAAGCATTCTGCAAACTCATCTTCCAGGGCACCTTTGTCAATTTGATTGGTCCAGTCCAAATGACAGGATTGCAGACAGAAAGAACTTGTATGTACATTGCGCCTGTTTCAGCTAAACAAAATAAGTATCAACCATTCGCTGACTCATTGCTCAGTGCAATGCCTTCAGGGTCAATCTGCCTGGTTTAAATTAAAAAAAAAATGCTTGGCAGTTAACTGTCAGTCACCATCAGTGATGCATTCTCCATGGCAACACTACTTGCCAACCAATCAGCGCACTCATCGCATACAGAATAAACTGATGTTTCCCCGTTATATTGGTATTCTTGCAAGTGCCCTGATGAATGCAAGATGAAAAGCTCAGATGTCTTTTTTTTCAGCCACTTCTTGTTTCATACTCTGTCCCCAGTTTAATTACTGTTGGTGGAGGTGGAGCGGGGGTGGGGGGTGCTATAAACTACTCCCACCAGCATTTTCTGACCTTTTGCTATTCCAAACCTGTACTGATTATACTTCTGATTTTCTGAGCCAAATACTTCCTCACTAATGTCCTTATGTCATCCTTTATTATCAGGGCTACTCCTCCTTTTCCATTCTGCCTGTCTTTTCAAAATATATATCCTGGATTAGTTATTTCCCAACCTTGGAACATTATAACCATGTCTCTGTGTTGGCGATTAGATCTAAACCATATATCTCTTTTTGTTCCCTTTAGTTCATCTGTCCTTTTGTGGATGCTTTTCCCATGCAGATAAAATGACTTCAGTTTTACTTTATTGTTTTACTACTATTCCCAACATGTACCTTACTTTCTGATGCACTATTACTGTTAAAATCTCTGTCCCTTCCTGTCCCACTCAGCTTATCTCGACTCACGTCAACTTTTATGTTTGGATTTCTAAATCTCCTTTGCCCTTAACTGACTTTCTAGCTTGTTAGTTTAAAGCCATTTTTCCTTACTGTGACCGTGTTTGCTGGTACACTCTCATACGCTGTCTCTTCCTTCGTACTCTGGTTACCATTACCAGTATTGCCTTGTTCGCTCTCCTTAACTTTTCAAATCTTCCCTTGTGAACACCCCACCCCAAATCACCATTTAGTTTAAAGCCCTCTCTAGAGCCCCAGTTATATGTCTCGCCAGGACACTGGTCCCAGCAGGTGAAGACCTTCCCAACAGCTGAGTTCCCACTTTGCCCAGTACTGGGATCAGTGCCCAATGAAATTAAACCCATTTCTCCCACATCAATCTTTGAGCCGTGCATTCAACTCTCTGATCTTATTGACCATTTACCATATACCAATTTGCTTGTGACTTGGGTAGCAGTCTGGAGATTATTATTACTTTTGTGGATCTGCATTCCAATTTAGCCCCTAGCTGCTCATACACCCTCACCTCTTTCTTAGTTCTCCCTGTGTTGTTGGTACCCATTTGCCTGACAATAGCTGAATCCTTCCCCCCTGCCACTCCAAGTTGCTCTCCAGCCTTTAGGAGATGTTTTGAACCCTGGCACCAGGCAAGCAACGCAAGCCTTCAGAACTCTCACACTGCAGAAGAGAACTGTATCTGTCCCACTCCCCGCCGTCCCAGTAACTATACTGTCTCCTACAACTATTGCAATCCCTTTAACTACCACCCGCCCCCTCCAGTTTTTTTCTTCTTCGTCATGGGATGTGGGTGTTGCTGGCTAGGCCAGCATTTATTACCTATCTCCAATTGCCTTTCAGAAGGTGGTGGTGAGCTGCCTTCTTGAAACGCTGTGGTCCATGTGGTGTAGCTACACCGCACAGTTGTTAGGGAGGGAATTGCAGGACTTTGACCCCCGACAGTGAAGGAACGCCAATATATTTCCAAGTCAGGATGGTGAGTGGCTTGGAGGGGAACTTCCAGGTGGTGGTGTTCCCAAGTATCTGCTGCCCTTGTCTTTCTAGATGGTGGAGGTCGTGGGTTTGGAAGGTGCTGTCGAAGGAGGCTTGGTGAGTTCCTGCAGTGCATCTTGTACACATTGCTAACACTGTGCATTGGTGGTGGAGGGAGTGAGTGTTTGTGGATGTGGTGCCAATCAAGCGGGCTGCTTTGTCCTGGATGGTGTCAAGCTCCGAGTGTTGTTGAAGCTGCACTCATCCAGGAAAGTGGGGAGCATTCCATCACGCTCCTGATTTGTGCCTTGCAGATGGTGGACAGGCTTTGGGGAGTCGGGAGGTAAGTTACTTGCCGCAGGATTCCTAGCCTCTGACCTGCTTTTGTAGCCACAGTGTTTATATGGCTAGTCCAGTTCGGTTTCTGGTCAGTGGTAACCCCCAGGACGTTGATAGTGGGGGAATTCCGTGATGGTAATGCTATTGAATGTCAAGGGGCGACAGTTGGATTTTCTTTTATTGGAGATGGTCATTGCCAGGCACTTGTATGCCGCGAATATTACTTGCCACTTGTCACCCAAGCCTGGATATTGTCCAGGTCTTGCTGCATTTCGACATGGACTGCTTCAGTATCCGATGAGTCACGAATGGTGCTGAACAATCTGCAAACTTCCCCACTTCTGACCTTACAGTGGAAGGATGGTTTGGCCTACGACACTACCCTGAGCAACTCCTGCAGTGATGTCCTGGAACTGTGATGATTGACCTCCAGCAACTACAAGCATCTTCCTTTGTGCGAGATATGACTCAGCATAGAGTTTTCCCCCGATTCCCATTGACCCCAGTTTTGCTAAGGCTCCTTGAAGCCAGGCTCGGCCAAATGCTGTCTTGATGTCAAGGGCAGTCACTCTCGCCTCACCTTTGGAGTTCAGCTTTTTTGCCCATGTTTGGACCAAGGCTGTAATGAGGTCAGGAGTTGACTGACCCTGACAGAACCCAAACTGAGCATCATTTATTGCTAAGCAATTGCTGCTTGGTAGCACTGTTGATGACCCCTTCCATCACTTTACTGGTGATTGAGAGTAGACTAATGGGACGGTAATTTGCCGGGGTTGGATTTGTCCTGCTTTTTGTATACAGGACATACCTGATGCTGCTCCTGGCATGCCCTGTTGCACCCTTCATTGAACCAGGGTTGATCCCCTGGCTTGATGGTAATGGTAGAGTGGGAGGATATGTCAATCCATGAGATTACAGATTGTGGTTGAGTGCAATTCTGCTGCTGCTGATGGCCCACAGTGCCTCATGGTTGCCCAGTTTTGAGTTGCTAGATCTGTTCGAAACCTACCCCAATTAGCATGGTGGTAGTGTCACGCAACATGATGGAGGGATCCTCAATGTGAAAACGGGACTTTGTCTCCACAAGGATCGTGTGGTATTCGCTCCTACCGATACCGTCATTGACAGATGCATCTGCGGCAGGCAGGTTGGTGAGGATCAGGTCAAGTATGTTTTTCTGTCTTGTTGACTCCTTACCACCTGCCGCAGATCCAGTCTAGCAGCTATGTCATTTAGGATTCAGCCAGCTCAGTCAGTAGTGGTGTTACCGAGCCACTCTTGGTGATGGACATTGAAGTCCCCCACCCAGTGTACGTTCTGCGTCCCTGCCACACTCAGTGCTTCCTCCAAGCAGTGTTCAAATGGAGGCGTACTGATTCATCAGCTGAGGGCAGGTGGGGTGGCACGTGGTAATCAGCAGGAGCTTTCCTTAACCATGTTTGATCTGATGCCATGAGACTTCATGGAGCCTGGAGTCGATGTTGAGGGCAACTCCCTCCCTACTGTATACCACTGTGCCGCCACCTCTGTTGGGTCTGTCCTGCTGGTGGAACATGCGTACCCAGGGATGGTGATGATGGTGTCTGGGACATTGGCTGTAAGGTATGATTCTGTGAATGTGACTCACTAGAATGTGAGTCAGCTCTCCTAATTTTGGCACTAGCCCCTGGTGTTAGTTAGGAGGATTTTGCAGGGTTGTTTGGGCTGAGTTTGCCCTTGGCGTTTCTGGTGCCTCGGTCGATGCCAGGTGGTCTGTCTGGTTCCATTCCTTTTAGTCTTCTTAGTGTTTTGATACAACTGAGTGGCTTGCTAGTCCATTTAAGAGGGCACTTAAGAGTTTGGATCCACATGCATGTGGATCTGGAGTCACATGTAGGCCAGACCAGGTCAGGACGGCAGATTTTCTTTCCTAAACTGAATTAGTGAACCAAATGAGTTTTTACGACAATGGTTTGAGGTGCCATCTTTCAGATGAGAAATTAAACCGAGTCCCTGTGCTTTCTCAGGGAGGAAAAAGATCAGCCAGATATTTCCATCTCTTTTTGTGCTTCTTTAAACCATTTAATTCTTTTTGCCTGTACCCCAGTTTGTTTTATTTCCAGACACATCCTTGTTCATCTTTCATGTTTTTCCATTTAGATGAAGGTCAGTGAGCCTGGAGCCTAAAATTACCCATCCCCTCCATTTGATGTGAACTGACCTGCTTGAGTGTTTCCAGCATTTGCCACTTCGCTTCATGAATTTGCTTTTTCTTGTTTTCCTTTTACAATTTTGAAAGCTGCTTTTTTTCCTGGGGTTATTCCTTTTTTTCAAAAATATTGTGAAGACTGATTTGCGATCCTGAGATCTTAGTGCAAACTCCATTTTGTCTAACAAATGAAGAGATGACTTATTACAAATTGTTTATTGTGATTTTCCTGCATGTTATCTTTTAAGTAATTAAGTCACCTTTGCTTTCCTCAGGTTGATGGTGAACTGTCAAACACAAGTACAGTGGAGGACCTCACAGTTGAGGTGAGCTGTTGATCCAAATGCCAAACTTTTCTGCCTGATGCGCAGCAATTTTTATTTTGTTTGCTTTATTCAAAAATTAGTTCTACAATTAAAGTCTTTGACACTCAGTCTTATATTCTTCCTGCAGTACTGCTTTGTACTTGCCTCTTCAAGCCACATACTGCAAATAGTAATTAGTTTTGTGAAGCACTTAGATGTTTCAACATAACGACATGTAGTATTTTGCTGCAAACATTTCTGGATATCTAGATTGCATTCTGTACACTTATGTGCCCACAAAGAAATTTTAAATTCAAAAGTGAGACCTGATTTTGTGTGATAGTAACCACATACCAAAGTTATCCAGGAGCCTGATAAAGGTATTAGATTCATGTGCCGGAGCTTTTTCTCGTACACTTTCCTGGGAATCCCCATATCTTTGCAAGATTGCTTTCTGTATGTTTTGTTTAATGTCCCACTCCATTTCTTCTCCATGCTCGAATTTTCTATCCAGTCTCTGAAGTTTAGACTAATTAGCAGCCTTCCTATACCTTTATCAAGTAATCATTCTTTATGCATGAGTCAAAATGTTGTCATGCTATTACAATGGAGGGATGAAAAAGGCCAATTTGAGGCAAAACTAACTTGACATCCACTAATGCATAACTTTCAAAATGATAAAAACAAAAAGCTAAAAGCTACTGCGGATGCTGGAAATCCAAAACAAAAACAGAATTACCTGGAAAAATGTATTAATTTTGCTTCCAATCTCCACCCCTCCATCATTTTGACTTGGTCCATCTCTGACACTTCTCTTCCCTTCCTTGACCTCTCTGTCTCAATTTCTGATGATAGACTGTCCACCAATATCCATTACAAGCCTACCGACTCCCACAGCTACCTCGACTACAGCTCCTCACACCCCGCTTCTTGTAAAGACTCCATCCCATTCTCTCAGTTCCTTCGCCTCCGTCGCATCTGTTCTGATGACGCTACCTTCAAAAACAGCTCCTCTGACATGTCCTCCTTCTTCCTTAACCGAGGTTTTCCATCCACGGTCGTTGACAGGGCCCTCAACCGTGTCCGGCCCATATCCCGCGCATCCTCCCTCACGCCTTCTCCTCCTTCCCAGAAACATGATAGGGTCCCCCTTGTCCTCACTTATCACCCCACCAGTCTCCGCATTCAAAGGATCATCCTCCGCCATTTCCGCCAACTCCAGCATGATGCCACCACCAAACACATCTTCCCTTCACCCCCCCGGACGGCATTCCGTAGGGATCGTTCCCTCCGGGACACCCTGGTCCACTGCTCCATCACCCCCTACTCCTCAACCCCCACTTATGGCACCTCCCCATGCCCACGCAGAAGATGCAACACCTGCCCCTTCACTTCCTCTCTCCTCACCGTCCAAGGGCCCTTTCAAGTGAAGCAGCATTTCACTTGCATTTCCCCTAACTTAGTCTACTGCATTTGTTGCTCCCAATACGGTCTCCTCTACATTGGAGAGACCAAACGCAAACTGGGCGACCGTTTTGCGGAACACCTGCGGTCTGTCCGCAAAAAAGACCCAAACCTCCCTGTCGCTTGCCATTTTAACACTCCACCCTGTTCTCTTGCCCACATGTCTGTCCTTGGCTTGCTGCATTGTTCCAGTGAAGCCCAACGCAAACTGGAGGAACAGCACCTCATCTTCCGACTAGGCACTTTACAGCCTTCCGGGCTGAATATTGAATTCAACAACTTTAGATCTTAAACTCCCCCTCCCCCCTATCCCCACCCCGTTTCTCCCCCCTCCCCCCTCTTTTTTTTCAATAATTTATATAGATTCTTCTTTCCCCACCTATTTCCATTATTTTTAAATCTAAAACTAAAACCTTGTTAGTCTGTCCACCCCACCCCCACTAGAGCTGTACTTTGAGTATCCTGTCTTCCATTCTTAATTAGCACTTTTCTTAGACAAATATCACCACCTTCAACACCTCTTTGACCCTTTTGTCTGTGACATCTTTTGATTATCTGCTCCTATCACTGCTTATCTCCACAATCACCACACCCTCAACGTCTTTCTTTCCCGCCCCCCCCACCCCCACCTTAAACCAGTTTATATTTCTCCCTTCTCCTAACTATGCTTCAGTTCTGCCGAAGGGCCATGAAGGCTCGAAACGTTGACTGATTTCTTCTCCGCCGATGCTGCCAGACCTGCTGAGTTTTTCCAGGTAATTCTGTTTTTGTTTCAAAATGATAGTTGGCACCCGGGCTGAATGCTCTTCCTACTTGATACAGATTGTTTGTAATTTAAGGAATCATCTGAGCTGCATGATCGAGATAATTTTATAATTACGCCCTCCGAATTGGTTATTTTCTTTGCCTATATGGGTTTGTTTTCATAGGATTGGTTGCCGATACATTTTAGAAGCAATGCAATGCTGGCTGTTTATTTGTATCTGACCCTCCTTTTCATTTTCCCAATTGTATACCTAATTACATTATTTAAAATCAATAAAAGCAAAATGAAAGACCTTCACATCAGATGATCTCTTCCAGGAGGAAGAAGTGAATAACAGTACAGAGTATGCCCAAACAGAGCAACAGGTCTGCCGATTAAGAATAATCGAGCTTGAAGAGCAGTTGCAAGGCAAAGAAATGGCTTTGGAGCATCTTGTCACTAAGGTGGAAGATCTTCGGGACCAACTGACTACCTGCCAGGAGAGTGAGCAAATACAACAGGTATGGATGAAAAATACTCTCAACAGTTAGAGCAATTCAAACATTGGATTAAATAATTTTTATGCTTTTTTAAATTCTGTGCTGCAACTGAAATGAACTTTAATTCTACAATACAGTCACCACTTGCCATGCAGCTTAGAGCCTCATCGCCTACTTTGGCATATCCTGGCAGTAGGATTGGGCATTGATCACACAGCTCCTTTTGCAGATTTTTGCAGAAAAATTGAGCTCTTAAAGAAAATCCTGGGTTCAAAAATAAATTCTTGCATCTCTCAGGAAACCCTTCTGACAAACTTTCTCATTTTAAAAAAATATTAATTTCTCCGATATTTTGCAGATGTTGAAACATGGTGGTTCATGGTCCTGTGAACTGCCCTCTGCTACCTTGCTGAAGTAGACCTTTCTTCTGTGAACCTAGACTTTTATGGGCTATTTGGCTGTGGAGCCATTGCACCTAATTCTGTCTTTGCCTGACATTTGTATGTACACATTTTCTACTGGAAAGTGATCAAGAGCGGGAATCAGTTCAAGGGTGTTGAAGGCAGTGATGGAGCCCCAACACACCGAGTCCAGCTTGTTCCCTGCAGGTCTGTCTGGTTTTTTATTATGCCAGGTGATATAGCTGAGCTTTGAGGAATCTCTTTCCTTATCTCATAACTATTAATTTAAGCAAAATGACCATAATGGAGAAATTAATGGCACTAAAGAGGGACCAATTCCCTGGACCAGTTGGATTTCGTCCTGGAGGTTTCAAGTAAGTAGGTTGAGGACATTGCATTATCATCCCCTCTCGATTTGGGAGCCATTTTTTTAGTTTGGAAAATTGTACCATAGACCAGGTAGTTCATGGAGGCCTGCCTCCTTAGCTTGCCCCACGCTTGTGGAGTGGTGCCCCTCAAGTTAAAGAATCAGTTGTTTCTCTCAAATGGAGAGAGAGATGCCTATGGTCCTTTGTGGGCAATGGCTAATTATATCATCTGACATCTGTTGGTAAATTGCTAGAATCTGTAATTACTGATAGGGTGACTGAACACCTTTGAGAATTTTCAGATTATCAGAGAATCTTCACGAAAAATAGGTCATGCCTTAGGAATTTTATTTTTTGAAAAGGTAGCTAAAATAGTGGTGAGGGAATGTCCATGCATGTTATTTATTTGGACTTCCAGAAGTCCTTCATAAGACACTGTTAACTAAAATTGAAACTCATGGACTTGCAGGCAAATTGTTGAACTGGTTAGGAAATTGGCTGAGTGGCAAGAAACAGAGTAGGGATAATGGGCAAGTACAATAATCACAGAATTACACAGTGCAGAAGAGGCCCTTCGGCCCATCGTGTCTGCACCGACACGTGAAAAACACTAATAATGTAACAAGTGTGACCCACAAAGATTTGTGTTAGGGTCTCAACTGTTCACTGTTTATTACAGACTTAGGATAGAAAGCCGCATATTGAAATTTGTCAATGACACCGAGATAGACAGTATTGTAAGCAGTGTAAAATTACAGACACGGTGATAGATGAAATGAATGAACAGGACTGGTGGCAAAAGATTTCAATGTAGGCAAATGTGAGGTCACCCAATTAGTGTAGAACAAGTAAATACTCAAAGGCTAGAGACAGTGGAGGTTCAAAGAGACTTCGGCGTCCAGTATGTAGAAGTGCCATGAACAGGTGCAGGAAATAATCAAAAGGGTGAATGGAATGCTGGGCTTTATATCTTGAGGACCAGAATACAAAGGGACAGAAACCAGCTATACAAAGCCCTGGTTAGACCACACCTGAAGGAAGGATAAATTGGCCTTAGAGTAAGTGCAGTGTAGATTTTATAGAATGATACCTGGACATCAGGTGTTAAATTACGAGGATATAGTAAACAAAACAAGGTTGCATTCCCTAGAATTTAGAAGATAAGGGTGACTTGATCAAAATTTTCAAGTATTAAGGGGAACAGATAGGGAGAAACTCTTTCCTCTGGTTGGTGAGTCGAGGACTAAGGAGGCATAATCTTACAAAAATATAGAGCCAGACTTTCAGAGTAATATCAGAGTGAAACCTCTACACATAAAGGGTTGGTAGAAGTTTGGAACTCTGTTCCGCAAATGGCATTAATTGGTGATGGATCAATTGTTAAATTTAAAACAGAAATGGATGGCTTTTTGCTAACCAAAGGTGTTTAAGGGATATGGAACAAATCCATACCTGGGGTTAGGTTGTGGAGCATAAATGTTCTTGTTGGATGGGGGAACAGCCTCGAGGAGCTAAATGGCCTATTCCTGTTCTGTCGTAGTCTTGTGCTCAGTTAGCATTGTGGAGTGTTATATTTTTAATTTTTCTGGCTACTCTGTAAGTTTGACTTCTTAAAGAAAAGATTTTTATTTTTTTGAGGCTGACTTGGTTTAATCATGAGGTCTTCAAGAATATAGTACGTTTTAATCTAATTTTCCCATGGTATCTCAATTTTAATGCAAAATAACTTGTACTGATTCATTGTTTCAACTGTCACATACAGATGAATAGTTAGCTTCCAGATTGGGGGAGGGGTGAGAAAAGAATCTTGAAGAGATGCACGAATTTTTTTTCTCATGCTGAAACCATGATTTTCTCTTTCTTGCTCATTATGTATAGTATTTTGCAGTGGATTTCTAAAGTATTTTCTTTCTCCTCCACTCTTTGGCCACACCATGTTTCAAATTGGTCATGTTAATCCCAAAATATTATTTTCTGAAATAAATCTAGCTAATTTTTACAATGTAGCATGCTTGGGAGGGAAAGGTGACTTTGGTCCTGTGGGGCTGGTCATTAGCTTGGAGGCAGTGAGAGGCTGATTTGAGATGGGGTAGAACAGGTTTCCCTTAGGTCCTGCTGAATTTAATGGCAGGACCTGGTTAACATTTTTTTGTTTGTTTCCTGGCTGCAGCATGTCTGATTGTCAGGTGGGTAGGCCTTCGGCACTGGGCTGTAGACTGGGAGAGGATCAGAGAAGATCAAGGAGGATCACTGGTGGACGAAATTGGAGACTTGGGGAGTGGGGATCTGAAGGGCCAGTGAGGTGTCTGTGTGCAGCCGGTGTGTGAGGCAGTTGAATTCAGTAGGTAAATGGAAAGGCATTTGGCTCCAGGGTCCAGCAGTCTCTGCCTCACTTTATCCGCAGCCCAGGATACCAGGCCTGCCCAGGTTAAATTTTTAATAGTGACTAATTTTGAAGCCTGTAGTCGTGTTGTAATATTTAAGTGACCAATGTGCCTATTATAAGTAGGTTGGTAACCTACCTCTGTTAAACTGGAAGTGGGCAATTTTCAAAATTTGTTTTTAACACGACACCTGATTTAAATCCATCCATTTTGGGGGTGCTTTAATCCCCCCCCACCCTAGTTCCCACCACTGAAGTTTTCCTCCGGTCACTTGTGTGTTTTAATTGTTAGAGATTGGTTGCTATTAATGGCAGCTGTGTTAACATTGCCTCATCCAACTATCAGGATGAATGAAAGCAAATTAAATGGACTTCAGTTTTTGTTCATTCTTGCACTTGCTCTTCCTATGTGCTGTGTTAGAGATAATATACAATAAGTCACTTCTGTTTCCACAAAGATTTACTGTTGTTTGCATACTTTTCTGCTGTTGAAATTTGGGATGCAGCTAAATTGCTCATTCACCCTAATCCCCCACATTGCCCCAAACCAATAAGATAGCAAATCTTCCTGAGCTGTTGTACAGCAAGTGGCAATAGCCTTCCAGTATATTGTTGGGGAGGGCATGTTTCACTTCTGTTCTGGGAGCCTGCAAGTATACCAGGTGGATTAGCATCGATGCTATAATCCTCATGTACTTGAAGTTTTTTTCCAAATACGGCTGAATATTGGACCAGTGATTCAAGAAGTGCTGTACACACTAAATGTCATTAATTGTTACATCACTTTCATTATCTTTAAGAAACGCTTTCATTTATAAAGTGCCTTTCTCAACCCCTCAATGCCCCTTTACAGCCCCTTCTAGAAGTTTAGCCACTGTTGCAATGTTGAAAGTGCAGCGGCCAATTTGTACACAGCAAGGTTCAACAGAATCACAGAATCAAACAGTGCAGAAGAGGCCCATCGACACGTGAGAAACACCTGACCTACCTACCTAATCCCATTTACCAGCACTTGGCCCATAGCCTTGAATGTTATGACGTGCCAAGTGCTCATCCAGGTACTTTTTAAAGGATGTGAGCCAACCCGCCTACACCACCCTCCCAGGCAGTGCATTCCAGATCGTCACCACCCTCTGGGTAAAAAAGTTTTTCCTCACATCCCCCCTAAACCTCCTGCCCCTCACCTTGAACTTATGTCCCCTTGTGACTGACCCTTCAACTAAGGGGAACAGCTGCTCCCTATCCACCCTGTCCATGCCCCTCATAATCTTGTACACCTCGATCAGGTTGCCCCTCAGTCTTCTCTGCTCCAACGAAAACAACCCAAGTCTATCCAACCTCTCTTTGTAACTTAAATGTTTCATCCCAGGCAACATCCTGCTGAATCTCCTCTAGTGCAATCACATCCTTCCTATAGTGTGGCGACCAGAACTACACAGTACTCCAGCTGTGACCTCACCAAGGTTCTATACAACTCCAACATGACCTCCCTACTTTTTTAATCTATTCCTCAATTGATAAAGGCAAGTGCCCCATATGCCTTTTTCACCACCCCACTAACATGCCCCTCCGCCTTCAGAGATCTATGGACACACACGCCAAGGTCCCTTTGTTCCTCAGAACTTCCTAGTGCCATGCTGTTCATTGAATACTTCCTTGTCAAATTACTCCTTCCAAAGTGTATCACCTCAGACTTTTCAGGGTTAAATTCCATTTGACCACCCCGTCTATATCTTCCTGTAGCCCAAGACACTCAACCTCATTGTTAACCACCCGGCCAATCTTTGTGTCATCCGCAAACTTACTAATCCTACCCCCCAAATAGTCATCTATGTTGTTTATATAAATGACAAATAATAGGGGATCCAGCACAGATCCCTGTGGTATGCCACTGGACACTGGCTCCAAATCACTAAAGTAATGTGATGATGACTAGGTAATCAATTTTAGTGTTGTTGATTGAGGAATATTGTCTAGGATAACAGTAGAACTTTCCTGCTGCTGAATTGTCACAGGATCTTTTATGCCCATCTGAGAGGACAGGTTAACATCTCAACTGGAAAAGGACACCCCAATAGTGCAGCAATCCCTCTTTATGATACTGAAATGCCAATCTAAATGATACTCTCTACACTCTGGAGTTAGGGCCAAAGTGTGAAAATCTGCCCAAAAATCAAACTCTGTGGTGTCAAAATTATTTTTGAAGAATCTTTTATTCCTTTTTGAGTGACTTGCAACTGGCTTTTAGAATTTATATTGAATTGGAGAAGTGCTAGGCTTTGTAGCAAATTATATATGTAGAAATATGCAAGAGGAAATGTGTGTTTCAAAGTTCTGCCCAAGTCTTCAAACAAAGTTTCAGTGGTATGCAGAATTTTTAGTTATTGTTTGTCTATGGCAAGATTGAGCCTGGCTGGAATCACAGAGTACAGAAGGAAGGTGATTTAGCTATCTTGCTTTTTAGAAAGAGTTATCCAATTAGCCCTGTTCCCAATGTTCCCCATTGCCGTACAAATTTTTCACTTTCCATTTTGAAAATTACTATTGATCATGCTTCCACCACCCTTTCAGGCACTGCATTTCAGATCATCATAATTCACCATGTTTATATCAAAAAAATTCTCCGTTTTATTCTTGAATACGTATTATCTGGTCACCGCCTCTCCTACCAGTGGGAAAATGTTTCTCTTTACTCTTAGCACAGTGCTTCAAAATTTTGAACACCTTGGCCCCTTAATCTTCTCTTCTGTCAGGAGAACAATCCCACTTTATAAACATAGAAACGTAGAAAATAGGAGCAGGAGTAGGTCATTTGGCCCTTTGAGTCTGCTCCGCCATTGAATATGATCATGGCTATCCTCTAACTCAACGCTGTACTTCTGCATTCTCCCCATATCCCTTGGTGCCTTTAGAGCCCAGAAATCTATCTATTTCCTCCTTAAATACATTCAGTGACTTGGCCTCCATAGCCTTCTCTGGTAGAGAATTCCATAGGTTCACTACCTTTGAGTGAAGAAGTTTCTCCTCATCTCAGTCCTAAATGGTCTATCTCGTATCCTGAGGCTGTGACCTCTTGTTCTAGACACTTCCTCACCCCCCACCCCCCAAACCAGAGGAAATATCCTCTGCATCCAATCTCTATCCCTGTCAGAATTTTATACGTTTAATGAGATCTCTTCCTATTCTTCTAAACTCCAGTGAATACAGGCCTAGTCAGCCCAATCTCTCCTCATACGAAAATCCTGCCATCCCAGGAATTGGTTTGAACCTTCGCGGCACTCCCTCTATGGCAAGCATATCCTTCCTTGGGTAAGGAGACCAAAACTGCACACACTACTCCAGGGGCAGAATTTTCCCCCTGTTAGGGGGGGAAGCTCAGGAGTGGGCTCGCCTCTGATTGGCACCCTCGTTTGGGGGTGCGCCGCCATTTTACATGGGCGGGCCAATTAAGGCCCGCCCAGCGTGACATCCGCCAGGAAGCGCTATGCGCTCCCTGTGTGGGCAGGGGGGGTGGCATTCCCTAAGCCGAGAGTGCGCTCTTTCGCGCATGCGTGTGAAAGAGTGCACTCATCCCCCTGATGCTAAGTGATCCCTCAGGGAGATTGGCGCCAAATTTAAAATGTTAAATGTAGAAAAATAAAATTTCTCTGACATGTCCCCTCATGTGACACTGTCACATGAGTTGGGACATGTCCATCACTTTTAATTAAACTTTTATTAAGTTTTTAAAAACCTGCATGAAACTTCATCCCGCCCATGGATGAGGTTTCATGTTTTTTCTGCTGACCTGAAAATGGAGATGATGCGGGGTGACGTCGGGAGTTACGCCTTTTATGCTTTGGCGAGTGGGACACACCCCCCGCTGACCTCCAATATCCTGCCCTAGGTGTGGTCTCATCAAAGCCCTGTACAGCTCCAGAAAGACATCCTTGCTCCTGTACTCAAGCCCTCTCGCAGTGAAGGCCAGCATGGCATTTGCCTTCTCAACTGCTTACTGCACCTACATGCTTCCTTTCAGTGACTGGTGTACAAGGACACCCAGGTCCCTTTGTACATCAACATTTCCCAATTTATCACTATTTAAATAATACTCTATCGTTCTGTTTTTCCTACCAAAGTAGATAACTTACCACTTATCCACGTTATACTGCATCTGCCACGTATTTGTCCGCTCACTCAATCTTTCTAAATCGCCATGAAGTCTCTTAACACCCTCCTCATCGCTCACATTCCCACCAAGTTTCGTATCATTAGCAAACTTGGAAATATTAACATTTAGTTCCCTCAACCAAATCATTGATATATATTGTGAATAGTTGGGGCCCAAGCATTGACCCCTGTGGTACCCCACTAGTCACCATCTGCCACTCTGAAAAAGACCGATTTATTCCTACTCTTTGTTTCTTGTCTGATAACCAATTCTCAATCCATGACAATATATTACCCCAATCCCATGTGCTTTAATTTCACACACAAACCTCTTATGTGGGATTTAATCAAAAGCCTTCTGAAAATCCAAATGCACCACATCCACTGGTCCTCCCTTATCTATTCTGCTGCTTGCATCCTCAAAAAACTCCAGTAGGTTTGTCAAACATGTCTCCCCTTTCATAAATCCATGTTGACTTTGTCTAATTCCGTTGATATTTTGTTATGAGTGCCCTGTTGCCACATCCTTTTATAGTAGACTCTAGCATTTTCCCTACTATTGATGTTAGGCTAACTGCTCTGTAATTCGCTGTTTTCTCTATCCCTTTTTTAAACAGTGGGGTTACATTTGCCACTCTCCAATCTGCTGAGACTATTCCAGAATCTACAGAATTTTGGAAGATGACAACCAATGCATCCACTATTTTCACCTCCCTGTTAGTACCCTGGGATATAGATGATCAGGCCCTGGAGAATGATCGGCTTTCAGACCCATTCATTTCTCTAGCACCATTGTTTTAGTAATACTAATTTCCTTCAATTCCTCCTTCTCACTAGACCCTTGGTTCCCTAGTATTTCTGGGAAGTTATTTGTGTCTTCCTCTATGAAGACAGAACTAAAGTAGTTGTTTAATTGCTTTGCCATTTCCTTGTCCTCTATTATAAATGATCTTGTTTCAAACTGTAAGGCACCTACATTTGTTTTAACTAACCTTTTTCTTTATACGTACAGTCTGCTTTTATAAATACAAGCTTCTATGTTCCTTGCAAATTTACTCTCATACTCTATTTTTTTCCTCTTAATCAATCTCTTGGGCCTCCTTTGCTGAATTCTAAACTGCTCCCAATCCTCAGGCTCGCTACTTTTTCTAGCAACTTTATATGACTCCTCTTTGGATCTAATACTATCCTTAGTTTCTTTTGTTAGCCATGGTTGGGCTGCTTTTCCTGTTTGTTTTTTTGCACCAGAAGGGAATGTATAACTGCTGCAATGCATACATTCATTCCTTAAATATTAGTCATTGCCTATCCACCGTCATGCCTTTTAATGAAGTTCCCCAATTTATCTTAGACAACTCGTGCCTAATACCTTTGTTATTTCGTTTAAGATTTAGGACCCTAGCTTCAGATCAGACTACTTCACTTTCCAATCTAAGAAAGAATTCTATCATGTTAAGGTCACTGTTCCCTAATGGACCCTGCACGACAAGATTATTGCACAATACCAAATCTAGGATAGCCTTGGTCGGTTCCTCGACATACTGGTTTAAAAAACCATCTTGCATACACTCCAGGGAATTCATCTGCCACAGCATTATTGCTAATTTAGTTTGCCCCGTCTATATGTACATTAAAGTCATCCATGATTACTGTAGCACCCTTGTTACATGCATCTCTAATTTCCTGTTTAATGCCTTCCCCTACCTTATCAGGACTGTTTGGAGGCCTATAGCCAACTCCCACTAATGCTTTCTGCCCCTTGTTGCTTCTTAGCTCCACCCAGACTGATTGTACATCTAGATTTTCGGAGCCAATATTCTCTCTCACTATCGCACTGATTTCATCCTAACTGACAACGCCACGCCACCTCCTTTTCCTTTTTGCCTGTCCTTCCGAAATATCGAATACCCTTGGATATTCAGTTCCCAGCCTTGGTTACCCTGCAACCATGTCTCCGTAATCGCAATCATATCGCACCCGTTTACACCTATTTGAGCTGTTAATTCATCTATCTTATTGCGAATGCTCCATGCATTCAGAAACAGTGCCTTTAGACTTGTTGGCTTAACATTTTTATACATAGTTTTTTATACTATGGCCCTATTTGCTACTGGCCTTTGTTTCCTCTGTCTTCCACTTTAGCTTTCTACTTATCTGTCTTTTATTCCTAACTTTGTTTCCCTCTCTTGTGTCTGTTCCCATCCCCCTGCCAATCCCTCCCCGACAGTACAAGCAAATACCCCTGTGAGGATATTGGTCCCTGACAACTTGTACAGGTCCCATCTTTCCCAGAACCAGTCTGAATGCCTGAGGAATCTAAATCCCTCCCTCCTTCACCATTCCTCCAGCCACGCATTCATCTGGTCTAGTATCCTATTCCTGATCTTGCTAGCATGTGGCACTGGGAGTAACTCTGAGGGGGAGGCGATGGCGTAGTGGTATTGTCGCTGGATGAGTAATCCAGAGACCCAGGGTAATGCTCTGGGGAATCCCGCCACGGCAGATGGTGGTATTTGAATTCACTGAAAATCTGGAATTAAAAGTCTAATGACCATGAAACCATTGTTGATTGTTGTAAAAACCCATCTGGTTCATTTATCCCCCTTAGGGAATGAAGTCTTTACCTGGTCTGGCCTACATGTGACCCCAGACCCACAGCAATGTGGTTGACTCTTAAATGTCCTCTGAAGTGGCCTAGCAAGCCACTCAGTTGTGTCAGACTGCTACAAAGTCTCAAAAAACTAATGAAACCGGATGGATCACCCAGCATTGACCTAGGTACCAGAAACGATAATGGCAAACTCGGCCTTGTCGACCCTGTAAAGACTAACATCTGGGGGCTAGTGCCAAAATTGGGAGAGCTGACCCACAGAATAGTCAAGCAACAACCTGTCATAGTCATACTCATGTAATCATACATTACAGACAATGTCCCAGATACCATCATCACTATCCCTAGGTATCTCCTGTCCCACCGGCAGGACAGACCCAGCAGAGGTGGCGGCACAGTGGTATACAGTCGGGAGGGAGTTGCCCTGGGATTCCTCAACACTAACTCTGGACCCCATGAAGTCTCATGGCATCAGGTCAAACATGGGCAAGGAAACCTCCTGCTGATTACTACGTACAGCTGTCCCTGATGAATCATTGCTCCTCCATGTTGAACATCACTTGGAGGAAGCACTGAGGGTGGCAAGGGTGCTGATTGTACTCTGAGTGGGTGATTTCAATGCCCTGCACCAAGAGTGGTTCGGTAGCAGTACTACTGCACGAGGTGGCCAAGTCCTGAAGGACATCGCTGCTAGATTGGGTCTGCGGCAGGTGGTGAGGGAACCAACAAGAGGGGAAAACATACTTGACCTCACCAACCTGCCTGCCACAGATGCATCTGTCTATGACAGCATCGGTAGGAGTGACCACTGCACAGCTGTTGTGGAGACAAAGTCCTGCCTTCACATTGAGGATACCCTTCAACGTGTTGTGTGGAGCTCCCACCGTGTTAAATGGGATAGATTTCAAACAGCTCTAGCAGCTCAAGACTAGGCACCCATGAGACTCTGTGGGTCATCAGCAGCAGCAGAATTGTACTTGAACGCAGTCAGTAACCTCAAGACCTGACATATGCCCCACTCTACCATTTCCATCAAGTCAGGGGATCAACCCTGGTTTAATGAAGAGTGCAGGAGGGCATGCCAGGAGCAGCAGCAGGCATACCTAAAAATGAGGTTTCAACCTGGTGAAGCGATAACATAGGAACAGGAGAAGGCCAATCAACCTGTTGAGCCTGCTCCACTATTCAATACGATCATGCTGTTGAACACTTGAATACCTTTTACCCATGCTATCCCTGTAAACCTTTGTGTTTGTTGATCAGAAACCTATCAATCTCTACCTTGAACATACTCAGTGACTGAGCTTCCACGGCCCTCTGGGGTAGAGAATTCCAAAGATTCACAACCCTCTGAGTAAAGAAATTTCACCTCATGTTGGTCCGAAGTGGCTTCCCCCTGGCTCTAGACTCCCCAACCAGGGGAAACATCTTACATGCATCTACCTTGTCTATTCCTTTAAGTATTTTGTAGGTTCAATGAGATCACCACTCATTCTTCAAAATTCTAGAGAATACAGGCCTAGTTTGCTCAATCTCTCTTCATAAAACAGTCCTGCCATCCCCGGAACAAGTCTGGTGAACCTTCATTGCACTCCCTCTATGGTAATAATAACCTTTGAGGTAAGGGGACCAAAACTGCACATAGTACTCCAGGTGCGGTCTAACCAAGCTTCTATACAATTGAAGCAAGTCTTCACTACTCCTGTGCTCAAATCCCTTGCGATAAAGTCTAACAATTCCATTAGCCTTCCTAATTGCTTGCTTCACCTGCATGTTTGGTTTCCTACAAGGACACCCAGGTCCCTTTGTTCAACTACACTTGCTAATCTCTTACCATTTAGGAAATACTCTGCACATCTGTTCCTTCTACTAAAGTGGAGAACCTTACATTTTCCCACATTATATTCCATCTATCATGTTCTTGCCCACTCATTAAGCCTGTCCAAATCCTCCTGTAACCGCTTTACATCTTCCTCACAATACACATTCCCGCCTAGCTTTGTATCATCTGCAAACTTGGAAATAACACTGGGCTATTGGATGCTAAACAGTATAAGCAGCAAGTGATAGACAGAGCTAAGCGATCCCACAACCAACAGATCAGATCTAAGCTCTGCAGTCCTGCTGCATCCAGTCATGAATGGTGATGTACAATTAAACAACTCGCTGTAGGAGGAAGTTCCACAAGTATCCCCATCCTCATTTATGGGGGAGCCCAGCATATCAGTGCAAAAGATGAGGCTGAATCATTTGCTATAATCGTCAGCCAGAAGTGCTGAGTGGATGGTTTGTCTCAGCCTCCCCCGGAGGTCCTCAGCATCACAGATGCCAGTCTTTAGCCAGTTCAATTCACTCCATGGGATATCAAGAAACAGCTGAAGGCACTGGATAATGCAAAGGCTATGGGCCCTGACAATATTCCGGCAATAGTACTGAAGACTTGTGTTCCAGAACATGCCGCGCCCCTAGCCAAGCTGTTCCAATCCAGCTACAACACTGGCATCTGCCCAGCAATGTGGTAAATTGCCCAGGTATATCCTGTGCACAAAAAGAAAGACAAATCCTATTCTGCCCCATCAGTCTACACTCGATCATCAGTAAAGTAATTGAAGTGGTCAACAGTGCTTTCGAGCGGCACTTGCTTAGCAATAATCTGCTCGCTGACACCCAGCTTGGGTTCCACCAGGGCCACTTGGCTCCCTTGCCTCGTTCCAGCCTTGGTTCAAATATGAACAAAAGAGCTGAACTCCCGAGATCAGGTGAGAGTGACTGCCCTTGTCATTGAGACTGCATTTGGCCGAGTGTGGCATCAAGGAAACTTAGCAAAACTGGAATCATTGGGAATCAGGGGGAAAACTCTCTGCTGGTTGGAGTCATACCTAGTATAAAGGAAGATGGTTGTGGTTGTTGGAGGTCGATCATTTCAGCTCCAGGATATCACTGCAGGAGTTCCTCAGGGCAGTGTCTTTGGCCTAACCATCTTCAGCTGCTTCATCAATGACCTTCCTCCAATCAAAAGGCCAGAAGTGGGGATATTCACTGATGATTGCACAATGTTCAGCACCATTCGCGCACTCCTCAGATACTGAAGCTGACCAAATGCAGCAAGACCTGGAAAATACCTGGGCTTGGGCTGACAAGTGGCAAGTAACATATGCGCCACACAAGTGCCAGGCAATGACCATCTCCAACAAGAGAAAATTTAACCATTTCCCCATGACCTTTAATAACATTACCATCACTGAATTCCTCACTGTCAACTCCTTGGCAATTGCCATTGACCATAAACTTAAGTGGACAAGCCATATAAATGCTGTGGCTACAAAAGCAGGTCAGAGGCTAGGAATCCTGGGACGAGTAACTCACCTCCTGACTCCCCAAAGTCTGTCCACCATCTACAAGGCCCAAATCAGGAGTGTGATGGAATACTCCTCACTTGCCTGGATGAGTGCAGCTCCCACAACGCTCAAGAATCTTGACACCGTCCAGGACAAAGCAGCCTGCTTGATAGGCACCACATCTACAAATATTAACTCCCTCCACCACTGATGCATGGTGACAGCAGTGCATACCATTTAGAAGATGCACTGCAGGAATTCACCAAGGCTCCCTCGACAGCACCTTCCAAACCCATGACTGCTATCACCTAGAAGGACAAGGGCAGCAGATAGATAGGAACAACACCACCCGGAAATTCTGCTCCGCGTCACTCACCATCCTGACTTGGAAATATATTGCCATTCCTTCACTGTTGCTGGGTCAAAATACTAGAATCCTCTTCCTGTGGGTGTACCTACGCCACATGGACTCCAGTGGTTCAAGAAGGCAGCTCACCACCATCTTCTCGAGGGCAACTAGGGATGGGCAATAAATGCTGGCCTGGCCAGCAAAGCCCACATCCCATGAATGAATAGAAAAAAAATGAGACACTGTTCCTGTATTGTGCACCATCTTATGGTGGAGGGAAGGTCATTGGTGAAGTAGGTGAAGATAGTTGAGTCCAGCACATCTACTTGTAGCCAGAGTATCACTTCAGTGCCTTCTCTTTCTGCGGCCACATCATGGCTCTGGTGTCCCCCAAGGATCTGTCCTTGAACCCTTCATTCTCATCTACTTGCTCCCTTGGGAACAGCATCCGAAAGCAGAGTGTTAGCTTTTGCATGTACGCTTACAACATCCAGCTCTACCTCACTACTGCCTCTCTCAACTCCTCCAGTGTTGCTAAATTATCAGATTACTTATCTGACCTCCAGTACTGGATGAACAGATATTTCCTCCATTTAATTATTGGCAATGCTGAAGCCATTGTTTTCGATCCCCACTCAAAACTCTGTTTCGTAGCAATAACTCCATTCCTCCTGTGTTTGCAGCCTTGGTGTCTTATGTCTCTGAGCTTCTGACCTTGTATCTGTGCTTATTTCTTCATAACATCACCTGGCTTTGCCCTGTCTCAGCTTGTCTGTTGTTGAAAATGTATTCTTGCCACCTCCAAACTTGACTATTCCAATGCACTGCTGGCTGGTTTCCCATGTTTTCTCTTTCGTAAACTTAAGGTCATCCAAAACACTGCTATCTGGGTCCTTACTTGTACCAGTTTATGTTTCTCTGGCACCCTTGTGCTGGTTGGCCTATGTTGGTTCCCGGTCAAGTAACACCTTGATTTTTCTTTTTTTATATTCTCACCCTTTTCAAATCTCTCCACTGCCTTCCACCTTCTCTCTCTCTCTCTCTCTCTCTCGCTCTCTCTCTTCTTCTCCCCCGCCCCCTGCCCCAATCTCCTCCAGCTCCCAGTTCTCAGATATCTGCACCTATCTAATTCTCACCTGATGAGCTTCCTCAATTTCAATCATCCCATCATGGGTGGTTGTGCCTTCAGCTGCCAAGAACCTATACCTCTCTGCCTCTGCCTGTAACTCCCTTTTAAGATGGTCCTTAAAAATCTATCTTTTTGACCAAGCTTTGGCCATCTACCCTAATATCACTTCTGTGGCTCGGTGTCTGATTATGCTTTATAATGCTTTTGTGAAGTCCCTTGGGATATTTTATGTTGAAGGCACAGTATGAATATAAGTTGTTTGAAGGGTGACTAATAACTTAAGAGTTAGGTGTTGAGAGTTTCAAAGGAGAGAGACACAGAGGTTGAGGCTGGGAACTCCAGAACGTTTGGCCGTAGATAGCTGAAGACACAATTTTCAGTGATGAAGCATGGGAAGTCGCAAGCAGGCAGAGCTGATGGGATGCCAAGGGCTTGGAAAGTAGTAGAGCTGGAGGAGGTTACAGAGATGGGGCTGGTGGTGGGCTGCGGTGGGGGGGATGCGGTGGGGGCAGTCTTGTGCAAGGATTAAAGCACTCTCTGGCGGTCATTATTTGTCATCCTCAAATTAAAATCTAACTGAGTAAAATCAATATAATTCTAATAAACTTGAAATAAATGTTCTCATTTTGCTCTGGTCTCATCAGGAGTTAGAGATGGCCGTACAGAAGAGGAATGATATAATTAGCCAGCTGACTGATAACCTACAGCAGGTTATTCGGAACAGAGATGAGGTCCAACAGGAAGCTCTGGAGTTAACTGATCAGATTCAGTCTTTACAGCATCAATTGCAACAGGTACTTAGAGATGTGCTACTTAATCCAGACACCTTTTGCTTTCAGTGAATATATTAAGTTGACTGCCACTTGACATTGCTACTCATGCAGAATTTTTTTGTTATCATTTATTAAGGAGCAGGGCAGTGTTCTGCTTTGGATGTCCGAGATGAGCATCAAACATTTCTTGATTGATTCTTGCATTATCTAAATGCAATGCAAAATTCCTTTAGTTCTGCAGCTTTAGAAGAACAGTTTTACTTTTTGTTGTGAATATTTTACTTGTCTATACCTGTAATTCTTGTGTTCTGAGATTTAGGATTAGTTTTGTCTGCTAAATTTCAGTGTAGTTGGCCATGATATATATTCATCTCGTGAAGCGATCAAATTAACATTTCTCTTGCAGAAAACTTGCATGGTACTCACAGTAATGTAACAATCTGAAAGGATTTTTAAAAATTAAGCCTTGACGCTACATTGTTTATTCAATGTGATTTATTTGGCGTGGTATTGTTTTTGTACTGCCGTTAGTAAGATATTTCCCTGAGTAATGAAAACCTCCATCAGATGGTGCTCACGGGCTACTGGATAATCTTGAGGTTTTTTTTAAAAGAAGAGCAGAGAGGTGGATTCATCAAGAGTAGGTTTAATTAAATAAATTATTATAACACAAGTGTCAGCTCAGTTCAGTGAAAGCAGTACTGTTTCTCAGAAGATTTCTTCTTTCAGAAGAATTAAGCGCATAATCTAGACTGAGCTCAGTTTGATACTGAGATGCAGTCTTCCATTACATAGAAACCAGGAACAGGAGTAGGCCATTCGGCCCTTCGAGCCTGCTCCGCCATTCATTATGATCATGGCTGATCATCCAACTCAATAGCCTGCTCCCGCTTTCTCCCCATACCCTTTGATCCCTTTTGCCCCAAGAGCTATATCTAACTCCTTGAAAACATACAATGTTTTGGTCTCAACTGCTTTCTGTGATCACGAATTCCACAGGCTGACCGCTCTCTGGGTGAAGAAATTTCTCCTCATCTCAGTCCTAAATGGTCTACCCCATATCCTCAGATTGTGATCCCTGGTTCTGGACTCCCCCACCATCGAGAACATCCTTCCTGCATCTACCCTGTCTAGTCCTGTTAGAATTTTATAGATTTCTATGAGATCCCCCCCCATATTCTTCTGAACTCCAGCAAATATAATCCTAATCGACACAATCTCTCCTCATATGTCAGTCCCACCATCTCAGGAATCAGTCGGGTAAACCTTCGCTGCACTCCCTCTATAGCAAGTACATCGTTCCTCAGATAAGGAGACCAAAACGACACACAATATTCCAGATGTGGTCTCATCTAGGCCCTGTACAATTGCAGCAAGACATCCCTGTTCCTGTACTCGAATCCTCTGGCTATGAAGGCAAACATACCATTTGCCTTCTTTACCGCTTGCATGCTTACCTTCAGCGACTGGTGTACAAGGACACCCAGGTCTCGTTAAACTGCTTGCCTGCTCCCTTAACGCCATTCAAAGAAGACTAGATTTGTCTTAAATCAGTATTCAACCCTCAAACACCACCACAACAGATTAATTAGCCATTTGCCTCAATATTGGATCCTTCTGTGTGCACACTGCTTCCATAAGCAGAGTAATTGCACTTTAGTCATTCATCGGAGGTAATGCATTGGTAGTAAAATGCTTTGGGATGTCACAATGCCATGAAAGGTGTTATTTAATTGCAAATCTTTTCATTCCATAGGAAAATAAGAATTCAAAGCTAAAAATTTTGTTTGTTACCTTTAAGTACAATATTTATTGTCCTTGTTTATATGAAACAAATTGAAGAATTTTGTTCCCAAATGTTTTTCTATTGTTACACAAAAGTGCAAATTGAGAAAGTTATCAACCTTGACTAAAGTTGGATATGAATGTTTGATTTGTTGGCCATTTAACATTTTTCTCCCTTATGATATGAAGTATATTGCAGAACTAAAAAGTTTTACATTTTGAAATTTATGCATGGTCAAATTCATTGCATTGGTGCAGTGCATTGGTATACGTGTTTCTGAACCTGATTGGCAGTGTGAATTTTGACCCAAGATTCTCAATGAATTACTGTTCTACATTGTCCAATATAATGGATGGTTGTTGCTGAATGTGAGAGCGCTTTTTTTTTGTTTATTCTGCTCTCTCTTTTACATGGTTTTGTAGTCTGAAGCATGCAAGGATAAAATAAGTGTACCATTCACCCATGTTTACGCGCGAGTGGTGCTAGTCTCTGTGTTGACCAGTTCTTAGCCTGCAAAGCTGCTTGAGTGGCTGTGACACTGTTAGTAATGTGCATGCGCAAAGCACTAATGTGAAAGGTGCAATGAAAGAAACTCAGTAGATTGGAGCAAGAAATTGCAAAAGGTCATAGACCAGGCAGGAAATTCTATGGTGGATGGAATTCAACGTGAGACATGAGGTGTCATCCACTCAGATCTGAGACCAATAATGTGAATATATCCCATATATATAACACTTTTCATACAGTAAAATGCCCCAAGGTGCTCCACAGGAGTGATTATCAGACAAAATTTGACAGAATCATTCTAGGACAGGTGTACAGAAATTTGGTTAAAGAGGTAGGTTTTAACTGATGTCTTAAGTAGGATAGAAGTTTAGAAAGGAAATTCCAGAGCTTGGGGTCCAGACAGCTAAAGGGACAACTGACAATGGAGGGATAGTGGAAACCTAGCTCTTTAATTAAGTTTCTGGTCACCTGTCCTAGTATTTATCGGTGTCAAATTTTGTCTGATAATCACTCCTGTGAAGCACCTTGGGAAATTTTACTGTATGAAAAGTGCTATATAAATGCACATCGTTGATCACAGATCTAAAGAGGTCTGAATTGAAGAAGCACTGAGTTCTTGCAAATTTGTAGAAATGGAGGAGGGTACATAGACAATTAATGAATTTGGGCACAAGGATGATCATTTTACATTGTTACATTGCTGGATCAGGAGCTAATGGAGCCTAACAAAGACAGGGATGATGTGTGAACAGGACTTGGTGCAGCGGAGCTTTGGGTGAACTGAAATTTATGGAATGTGGAAGATGGAGACTGGCCAGAGAGCATTGGAATAGTTTGGAAGAGACAAATGCATGGATGAGGGCTGAAGCAGAGCAGAGATGGCTAGCTATTTCAGGGTGGCAGTAGGCTGCCTTGCTGATGGAGTGAATATGTTATTGGAGGCAAAGCTCAGGGTCAGATAGGATGCTGAGGTTGTGAGTAGTCTATTTCAGCTTCACAGTGACCAGGGAGAGCAAAAGATTAGGTTTTGTTCATATTTAATTCAAGCAAATTTCTGATCATCCAATACTGATAAGCTGCATGACAAATCTGATGCCGTGGAGAAATAGAGAGGTGGTTATCAAATAAATCTAGGTGGTATTATCGTACATGTAAAACATGATGTCATGTTTTTGGATGTCACTGAGCTAGATGAGAAATTGGAAGGGGTCAAGTACAGATCCTTGGGGGACCTCAGAGGCAAATTGGAATATTTTAGAACATAGGAACATAATAGGAGTTGATGTAGCCATTTGGTCCTTCGACAACTGAGCATCCAGAGCTCCTTGGGTTACAGAATTACAAAGATTTGCAACCCTTTCAGTGAAGAGCTCTGTTGTCTCATCTGAGACCTAAATGACAGATCACTTACTCTGACACTGTTCTGGATTCCCCATCTAGGTTTCCACTATCCCTCCATTGTCAGTTGTCCCTTTAGCTGTCTGGACCCCATGCTCTGGAATTTCCTTCCTAAACCTCTATCGTACATTTTCTCAGCATCCACCCTGTCAAATTCCTTCAGAATTTTATTTGTTTGAATTAGATCACCTCTGATTCTTTCCTGAATTCCAAGGGGTATAGGCCTAGTCTCCTCATAGGACAATTCTCTCATCCCAAAAACCAGCCGAATGAACTTCACTGCATTTCCTCCAAGTCAAGTAATGTTCTTTCTTTGGTAAGATCAAAACTGCGCACAGTACTTCAGGTCTGGCCTAGCCAATGATCTGTATAATTATAGTAAAAGTACTTATACTCTAATTCTTCTGTAACAAAAGTGAACATTTGCTTTCCTAATTGCTTGCTATACCTGCATGTTAGCTTTCTGTGATTGTTGCACAAGGATACCCAGGTCCCTTTTGATGCATGCATTTCCAGTCTCTCAGCATTCAAAAATATTCTAATTTTTTGTTAATTTTTCTGACCAAAGTGGATGTCTTCAAACTTGACCGCATTGTATTCCATTTGATATGTTCTTGCCCACTCACCCATCAGGTCTGTGTTCTCTGCAGCCTCTTTGCAACATCCTTACTGTTTGCTTTCCCACTTAACTTTGTACTGCCTACAAATTTGGATGTGTTACACTCTGTCCCTTATCTAAGTCATTAATATGGATTGTAAATAGCCGATGGTACAAGTACTGATCCTTGTGTTACCCTGCTAGTCACAGCTTACCAATCCAAAAATGTCCTGTTTATTCCTACTGTTCATACATTTGATGATTAGTCATCGTCCATGAGGGATCATAGGTCAGTCTCTCTCTGTTTGAGAGAGACAAGCGGTTAGATAGCTTGAGGGGCACCACTTTGCACTCAGCATGGGGCAAGGCAAGGTGGCAGAGCTCCATGAACAGCTGGTACATTAACCAATCCTCAATCCATGTATATTAGCTATTATCCCATGAGTCCTAATTTTATATAATAGCCTCTTGTGTGATACCTTATTAAATCCTTTTTTAATAATCCAAATGCATTCATTGGTTCCCCGATCTACCTTGCTACTTATAATCTCAGAAACTCAAACATTTGTCAAACCTTATTTCCCTCTCTTAATTCTATGGTGACTCTGATTAGTCATGTTATGATTTTCTAAATGCCCTGCCACCATGCCCCTAATAACAACAGGTTCTAGATTTTGCTTCCTACTGATAAACTAACTGACATATAGTTCCCCATTTTCTCTCTTCCTCCTTTCTAAAATAGTGAGGTTATGTATTCTACCTTCCAACTCGTGGGAATCTTCCAGAGTCCAAGGAAATCTGGAAGATCAAAACCAATGCATTCACTATCTCTGCAGCTGTCTCTTTTAAAACACTAGGATGCAGGCCGTCAAGTTGTCATTTAGTCCCGTTTAATTTTTGCAATATTATTTCTTTACTTGCACTGATTTCTTTTAAGTTTCTCATTCTCACCAGAGCCTTGGTTTCCCATTGTCTCTGTTTTCGTAGTAGAAGACACACAATATTTGCTTAATGTGTCTGCCATTTCCTTATTGTCTACTATAATTTCACTTGTCTCTTGTCTCTAATGGGCCAATTTTACTTTCACTAATCTCTTTTTTTTTGTGACTATACTGCCATACCTGGTTTTAATGTTTCCCAATCTACCTTAGTCAACTTGCCCTTCAGATCACTTGTTCTTAATAGTGGGAGTCGAAGTGGGAGCGGAGAAGCACATCACTGAAAGCTAGTACAAGTGTACAAAATAGTGGTTGGCAAAGGCTAATGGAATGTTGGACTTTATCTCCAAGCAAGTTAGAATACTCCAGTTGGGATCTGATGAAGGCCCTGTACAACTCGGCTATCACTTCTTCATTTTTGTAATGTATTCAGTTTTGAGCACCACAACTCAGGAAAGATACTAAGATAAAAACAAAAGTTCAACAACTTTAGACCATGAACTCTCTCCCATCCTCACCCCTTTTTTTCAATATTCATTTTTATTTTTTAATTTTTATTTTTTATCCACTTATTTTTATTTATTTTCATTTTTATTCATTGTTTTATCCCCACCTTTTATCCTATTTTCGATCTTTTTCCCCACCACAGTCCCCTTCCCCCCCACCCCACCCCCACAAGGGCCACCTGTCACTTGTTCATGTTGTTCTTTTTAGAGTGCTTACCCTTGTCCTGCTATTATCACATTCTGTTTTCTTAGCTTAATGCCACCATCAGCACCTCCTTTAGCCAGTACCACTACCATTAACACCCCTTAGTTCATGACATCTTTGTCAATTTCTCCTTTGCCCCCTCCTATCGCTGGCAGTCTATCCAGCTTCACCTGCTCCACCCCTCTTAAACAGTATAAATGTCATCACATTTTTACTTCTCTTTAGCTCTGAAGAAGAGTCATATGAACTCGAAACGTTAACTCTGTTTTTGTCTCCACAGATGCTGTTAGACCTGCTGAGTTTTTCCAACATATTCTGTTTTTGTTTCAGGAAAGACACTATTTGCCTTGTAGGGGTATAATGTAAATTCACCAAAACAAATCTAGTGCTTAAAATTTTGAGGGCAGGTTACATAAACTTGTGTCCCTTGAGCTTTGAAGGGCAAGGAGGGATGTAATCGAGATTTTTATCCATAATGGGAATTGATGAGATAGATGCAGTTAAACTATTTTCTCTCGTGTGTGAATAAGGGAGCACAATCATAAAATTTAAAGGTAGGCTATTTAGAAGTGAAATCAGGAAGTACGTTTTCACAAGAACAGTGGGATCTGTAACAAAAACAATGGAATCTGTAACACTCTTCCAAAAGGCTGGGTTAATTTGGATTTTCAAGGCTGAGACTGATGGAGTTTTGTTAGGTTAGGGTACCTATGGTTATTACAGCCACACTCTTACATAAAAGATCCTGAAGAATGGCTACACACTGATTTGGTCTATTTATGGTTTAGGATCAGCCCAAGATCAACAAAACATGACATGGGATGAACAGGCATTTGTGTGCTGAAATTTTAATGCTCCATGTTATCGCTGGTTACAGATGCACTGAATTTGAACTGCTGTATTAAGTATCTGATAAATGGAGTTCCAGAAATTGGGAGCAATTGTGAAGATACAACTAAAAGCTGAGATTGCTCTCCCTGAGCTTAGCGTACCTAGTATTTTCGGTGTTACCAATTAGATTACGTATCAGAATCCAGTAGCGTTAGCATACAGGAAATCAAATATGTTTGACTTTTGGACTGGTTCCCCCTCAATATTTGCAGGAAGAGAAAATATTAATTGGATGAGGCTTCTCAGGCAGTGAGATACAGTTGAAGCAGCTGCTCATGTGAGAGCATTGTTAAACTCAATTCAGGTTACCACCTGGCTACTATGTAAGTATGGGAATGAAATAGCTAATAAATTTGCTGAGAAGAATTTCTGCCAAAGAAATGTATTCATGATGAATTTTTAAATGTAATATTTTGCAGGCAAGTGAGATCCTGAAAAACAAAAGCCCTGGATTTATAGAACTCCTTCAGGCCCAGCAACAAATCTCTTTGTTCCAGCAGAACCTGAAAGACCAGAGTGAACACATGGAGACACTTGAACAACGAGCACATGATCTAGAAGCCCAACTGGAATATTCCGAGCAAGTGAGCAAATGGCTGAGCTTGTTGCAGTGATTAATTCTCTGAATATCCAGTGTTTCCATTTTTCTCTGTCTCCAAGCTTTGCCTTATTTACACAGTTTAGATACTGTGTCCTGTCCAGGAAATGCATTATGCATTTATCCATTATGCCTGCTTTTCTGATACTAAGATATCCTGGGTTTAAGAAATACAACTAAAATATTGAGGTCCGCTTCTAGAAATGGAGTAGTCTAGAAACAAACTTGGATAGGTGAGGTGAGAGTGACTGCCCTTGACACCAAGGCAGCATTTGACTGTGTGTGGCATTAAGGAACCCTAGCAAAATTGGAGTCAATGGAGTCAAGGGGAAAGTTCTCTGCTGCTTGGAGTCATACCTAGCACAAAGGAAGGTGGCTGTGGTCGTTGGAGGTCAATCACCTCAGTTCCAGGACATCACTGCAGGAGTTCCTCAGGGTAGTGTCCTAGGCCCAACCATCTGCTTCATCAATGACCTTCCTTCCATCATAAGGACAGGAATGGGGATGTTCGCCATTCGCAACTCCTCAGATACTGAAGCAGTCCATGTCCAAATGCAGCAAAACCTGGATAATATTCAGGCTTGGGCTGACAAGTGGCAAGTAACATTCGCCCCACACAAGTGCCAGGCAATGACCACCTCGAACAAGAGAGAATCTAACCCTCACCCCGTGACATTTAATGGCATTGCCATCGCTCAATCCCCACTATCAACATCCTGGGGGTTACCATTGACCAAAAACTGAACTGGGCTAGCCATATAAATACTGTGGCTGCAAGAGCAGGTCAGAGGCTCGGAATCCTGTGGCGAGTAACTCACCTCCTGACTTCCCAAAGCCTGTCCACCATCTACAAGGCACAAGTCAGGAGTGTGTTGGAATACTCTCCACTTGCCTGGATGAGTACAGCTCCAACAACACTCAAGAAGCTCGACACCATCCAGGACAAAGCGGCACGCTTGATCGCACCCCATCCACAAACATTCACTCCCTCCACCACCGATGAACAGTGGCAGCAGTGTGTACCATCTACAAGATGCACTGCGGAAACTCACCAAGGCTTCTTAGGCAGCACCTTCCAAACCAACAATTGCTACCATGTAGAAGGACGAGGACAGCAGACACATGCGAACACCAGCTGGAAGTTCCCCTCCAAGCCCCACACCGTTCTCACTTGGAAATACTTCGCCATTCCTTCACCGTTGCTGGGTCAAAATCCTGGAAACTCCCTTTGTAACAGCAGTGTGGGTGTTCCTACAGCACATGAACTGCAGCAGTTCAAGAGGACAGCTCACCACCACCTTCTAAATGGCAATTAGGGATGGGCAATAAATGCTGGCCTAGCCTGCGTCACTGATATCCTGTAAATGGATAAAAAAAACATGGCTGATCTGTTTGCATTTCGAATTCCACATTCTCATCTACCCCCGATAACCTCTTGCCTCTGCCTTAAAAATATTCAGTGACCCCGCCTCCACTGTCTCCTGAGGCAGAGAGTTCCAAAGTTGCACCACCCTCTGAGTGGAAAAAATTCTCCTCATTTCTGTCCTGAGGGCAACCCCTAATTTTAAAACAGTGCCCCCTAGCCCTGGACTTGCCCACAAGAGGAAACATCCTTTCCATGTCCACCTTGACCTACAAGGAAGTCCAGGGTTATGGAGGGCAGGCAGGAAAGTGGTGTTAAGGCCACAGTCAGATCTGTCATGATCTTGTTGAAGAGAAGGCTTGGTGGGTTGAGTAGATTAACTCTGCTCCTATTTCTTATAATCTTATGATCTCAAGACTGCTCAGCCACTCAATACGATCATGACCAATCATCGTCCTCAAATCTACTGTGTCCATTCCCCATATCTCCTGATTCCAGGGGAAACCTAAAATCTATCTATCTTTGTGTTAAATATATTCAGCAGTGAAGCATCTGCAATCATTTGGAGTGGAGAATTCCAAAGATTCAGGATCCTCTGAGTGAAGAAATTTCTTCTATTTCAGTCCTAAATTATCAGTCCCTTGTGAAGCCTTTGGCCCCCGTGTCCCAGTTATCCCCAGCCAAGGGATACAACCTCTCAGTATCTACCCTATGAAGCCCCTTCAGAATAATGTATGTTTCAATGAGATCATCTCTCATTCTTTTAAATTCCAGAGTGTATAGGCCCCATTCACTCAGCTTCTCATCACTGGAGAACCTTCATCCCAATTTTGTGAACTATCGCTGTGCTGCCTCCAATGCAAATATATCCTTCCTTAAATTATGGAGACCAAAACTGAACAATATTTTAGGTGTGACCTCACCAAAGCTCTGTACAATTATAACAAGACTTCCTTCTCCTTGTTTTCCACTTCCCTTGCAATAAAGGGATGCATGTCATTTGCGTTCCTAATCGTTTGCATACTTTCTTTGTGTTCCTGTATGAACACACCTCTGTACGTCAACATTTAGACATTTCAACATTTAGACATTTCATATCTTTAAAAAATATTCTGATTTTCCTTTATTATCAAAGGTAGCTCTACTTCATCTGCCATCTTGTTGCCCACTTAGTCAACCTGGCTATATCTCTTTGCAGCCTCTTTCTGTCCACCTAATAGCTTACATTCCACCTAGCTTTGTATCATCAGCAAACTTAGATAGGTTACCCTCTGTCATTAGTATAATTTGCAAGCCCTAGCACTGCTTCTTGTGGCACTCCACAATCACAAGAAAATGCCCCATTTATTCCTACTCTCTCCTTCAACCTTCTGTCATTAGTATAATTTGCAAGCCCTAGCACTGCTTCCTGTGGCACTCCACTAGTCACAAGAAAATGCCCCATTTTATCCCTACTCTCTCCTTCATGCCTGTTAAACAATGTTCTATCCATGCTAACATATTACACACGACTCTGAGCCTTTATCTTGTACATTAATATTTTCTGTGGCGCCTTATCGAATGCCTTTTGGAAATACAGCTGTACTACATCTATTTGTTCCCGTTTAACTACACTGCTAGTTACATCCTCAAAAAACTCTAATAAATTTGTCAAATGTGATTTTCATTTTGTAAAACCATGCTGAGTCTGCCTGACGATGCTATGATTTTCTAAATGCATTGTTAAGACTTCCTAATAAGAGATTCCAGCATTTTCTGCGATGCCAAGAGTTTGATTTAGCAGGGCAGTAAACACAAAATAGGCATATTATGTTTTTATTTTTTTCCACATGGTTCTACAAGAATTTTTCTTTTTCTTTTAAGAATGCAAAAGACAAAGACAGCTGTCTTACTCAGATAGTTGAACAACAGAAAATTACAGAAAATACCATGCTACAATTAAATCAGTGGATAGAAGAAAAAGATGAAGCCATTAAAGAATTAGAAGAAAAATTGCACCATAAAAACACGACCATATCACAGCTGCAGCAAGCACTCTCATTTAGGAACCAAGAAATTGCTGAATTAAATGGTAACATTGAATGTACCGTTGAACAAAGGGAGCAGCAGTCCTTGGAGGAAACTGGAGAACAAAAGGATGGTGCTGAAAACATACAGGAACAATTTGGCTGGAAGGATACTCCATTGTATGTAGAGCAGCTGAGGGTTGATATAGGGACAATGCACAATCAGGAACCTGCCCAAGTAATGCTGGCTGAACAAACAAAGCAAGAAATTGATTTAAATGTTGAGGTTGATTTTTTACCAGGTCAGGTTCAAAACGATTCTGGTCCTTATGAACAAGTGCAAATTTTAAATGCAGTGATAATTGAACTCAAAAAGAAGCTGCAAGAATCCAGTCTTGAGCAAGAGAAACTTCACCAAAAAGTAGAAAAGCTGAAGGTGTCTCAGCAGGAACAGGAGAAATATAGACATTTGGTTCAGGATCTGGAAGAACAGACTAAGCTGTGTAAATCTGAAAAAGAACATTTAAATGATGAAATTCAGGAGCTCAATGCTTTTTTGGCCCAAGAGAAGGAAGTCAGTAAGGAAATGAGACTCCGGCATGAGCATGAAGTCACAAACTACAGTATCAAATTGGAGATGATGGAGAGGGAGAAGGATGAAGTGCTGAGCCGACTGGCTGAATCTCAGGAAGTAGAGCTTGAACAACTTAAAACCAAAATGCTGTTCGGTCATGAAGCAGAATTGTCCAAACTTAGGGAAGACCTTGAAATGCAACACAATCTACAAACTGAAGCACTTCGAAGGGAATTGGAATGTCTGACAAAAAACTTGCACGGTGAAGTACACCAAAATGATGTCAATGAGGACTTGGAAGCAGTGGACGAAGAAACAGTGATTTTGACCAAGCAGTGTGCAGAGCTAACAAAACAGCTGCAACAAAAAGAGTTAGAGTTGGAAAAGTTGCATGTGGAAGCGAAGAATTCAGCCAGCCAAACACAGGAAGCTGTCCAGAAATGGAAAGCTGTCACAGAGGAGCTATCATGCCTACGTTTAGAGTTGGAAAAAGAAAGTGCTGAACGTTGTGAAGAGCAAATAAAGGAGCCGCTTCTTGAGAGCAAAGGAAATGCTCTGGTGACTCAACCTGGACAGATAAGCATGGCTTCCACTCTGGCTATTGCAAAGGAAAAAGTGAGAAAAGACAAAGAAATTGACATAGATATGTTAAAGGGGATGGTACAAGATCTGAAAGAGGAGAAGCATTTGTTGCTGGCACAGCTGCGTGAACAGGAACAGCTAGTCAAAGGGGTTCAAGAACAAAAGCTAGCTGCGGATTCAGTCACCAGTGAAGTTCAAGCCTTGTTTGGCCGCCAGCTCGCTGCATTACAGAGCCAACGGGATCAGCTGCAGGATCAACTTGAGGCCCAAAAAGCTAAAAGCCAAACAATGTCGGAAGTCCTAGGGCAGAAAACCATGCAGGAATTGTCCCTGCACAAAGAGCTTGAAGAACTTAAGTCAGTGTTGAGAGAAAATGAGGAATGTGTGAATCGACTAAGTGAAGAGAAAATCAAGCTTGAAAATAAAGTATTGTCAATTGCACAGGATCTTTCTGAGATTGAAGAAGTACTTTGTCGAATCAAAGCTGAAAATAATTGCTTGAGGAAAGACAATACTGATTTGATACATCGACTCCAAGATCTGGATTGTACAATGCAATCTGAGATTCTAGACCTAGGCAGTGAGTTGAACGAAAAGGTTACTGAACTGCAGAAGCTAGAGGCAGAAATGGAAGAACAAAAGGTTCAATACCTTCAGGAACATTCTGCTCTGAAGCTGGAGATCAACAACCGAACAAAGGCTCAACAGGAACTAGAACAAAGTCACAATGAAAAGGTTCAAGCTCTCCTGCAGCAACAGGAAGAGAGGCTTAGCTATGCTGTGCAACAAGCTCGAGTAGAAGTGACCAGCCATTATGAGGAAGAACTGAGCAAAGTGGAAGAGTTGTACCAGTCTGATATGATGAATTTGAAAATGCAACATCAGAAGGAGGTATTTGTGGTTTTTGCTGTAACATATAACAAATATTTGATGGCCTAAAATGAACTTTGATTCTTCCCCATTAGTTTGATCTTTATATCTAATGAGCAAGAATGGTGCATAACATAGACAGTAGGAGGGTATAGTGTAAATTGCACCTGGACTTATAGCTCTTCTCCTCGAGCTTGCTAGCTCATTATGCAATATAGACAATGCATTTAATTCTGTGCTCCCATGCTACAGGAAAATATTGTTGGATGTTGGGACTATAGTAATCCTAATAATTTTTATCTTTAGCTGCTCCAAGTTTCTTCAGTGTGACCCTGATGTTGCTTGAATTTTGTTAAGTTTGTGACGTGTAAACCAGGGAGTGCTACATCAACCACCGTTATTTGTTTCTCTCGAGCATTTTAGACTTTTGCCTGAATTTGGAGTCTGAGGTCAATTTTGACCATTTCTGGGAATTCCATTTCTGGTTTATGCAGCTAAATCCCAAAAGCTCTCTGCTTCTCAGAACCTCTGATCCAAGGATCAGCTTCTGGACTAGGACCAAGTTTTAAATTAGCATCCCAGCACTTTCCTCCATTTCACCAGCACACTGCTAGATGCAATTTAAGATGTGTCTTTGTCTGGGTGCCATACCAATACTAACTAGCGTCAAGTTCATGCTGCTGGATTTCCTTAGGTACTGGTTCCAACCTCAGGAAGCGTGCTGAAAAACCACTATGTCTACTGATGTTTCACCTATTCAGGATCTTATTTTGGTCCAGTGTGCTCTGTTGTACAAATCAGCACAGGTATCATCAAACGCATCGATCTGGCAGCATAGAGGTAATGTTGCTGACCTGGTTATCCGCAGGCTGAACTAATGATCTGGAGACATAAGTTAAAATCTCATCATGGCAGCTGGGAAATTAATTTAATTAAATTAATCTGGAATAAAATAGCTAGTAACTGTAAAGATCATGAAATTACCAGATTGTTGTAAAAATCCATCTGTTTCATACATGCCCTTTTCTGAAAAGTAAATTTGCCAACCTAACCCTGTCTGACCTTTGTGACTCCAGACCCACATCGATGTGGTTGACCTTTAACTGCCCTCTGAAATGGCCTAGTAATCATTCGTCAGGTTTTTTGGTTATTTTGGTTCTCTTCACCTACCACAGCCCCAGTCTGGCGACTGTGTCCTTCAGGATGCAGCCAGATTGATCAGCAGAGCTATCGAGCCATCCTTGATAATGGACATTATTCCTGCCAAGAATGTATCCTGCACCAGTGCTTCTTCCAAGCATCAATATAGAGGAGTTCTGATTCATTAGTTGAATGAGGATGATAGATGGTAATCAGAAGGAGGCTCCTTACCCATGTTTGGCCTGATGCTCTGAGATTTCATAGTGCCCTAAGTCAATTTTAAGGGCTCCCAGAGACACCCCTTCCTAACTATACTACTATCCTGCCAACTCTGGTAGGCTAGTCCATACTTAGAAATGGTAATGGAGGGGCCTGGGATTTTGGCCAGAAGCTATGATTCTTAGAGTATGACAGTCAGGTTATTGCTTGATTCATCTGTGGGACAGCTGTCCCAATTTGGGCACAAGTCCCCAGATGTGAGTAAGTAGGACTTTGTAGGATTATCTGGGCCTTTTTTAAAATTCATTCATGAAACGTGGAATTCGCTGGCTAGGTCAGCATTTATTGCCCATCCCTAATTGCCTTTGAAAAGGTGGTGGTGAGCTGCCTCCTTGAACCGCTGCAATCATGTGCTGGTAGGGAGGGAATTCCCAGATTTTGACCCAGTGACAGTGAAGAAATGACAATATGTTTCCAAATCCAGATTGTCATGAAGCTCTTAATGTATATAATATTATTGAAAAATATTTTTCTTTTAAAATAGAGGTTTAGCCTGTGGATGTGTCTTAATTGGATTAAAGCCAGCTACTCTGGGTGCTTTGATGTGTACTAATTTTGAGATGTTAGGTAGAGTGCATTTGCATTTTTTTGAATACAGCGTTCCAGAAGGGGAGTGAAATCTGGCACCTAGCTAGCAGAGACCAAGCAATGTTTATATTACCAATAAAATTGGTACTATGAAAGGAGTTTTATTATTAGAAGAGGTGGAGTTCAAAGGGGCTGGTGATACAATGAGAATTTACATTCATTGAACTGTGTTGGGTATAACAGACAGCAGTTTTGTGTGTGCAGGGCAGAGGCAATGTAAGATCAAAGCAGCTGTTAGTCTACCACTGTGTCTCCACAGGAACCAAAGTGAAAGGAACCTCATTTTGAATTAGTAAGGTGAAAATGGTTTGCCTGGTATCTGCTGAAAGTCTGTGGGTTGCTGTTGCCTTAGTGGAGCTTAGTTTGGGAATTAGTTAAAAGTTATGAGTGGTAATTTGTAGCCATGTGTATATAGTTAACTTGTGTAAATTAATAAATGTTTCATGTATTTTGATATAAAACCTCTCAAGAAATGGTGGTCTGATTCCTGAATTTAGAGCTGCATCTCAAACATACAAAAAATAAAAATAAAAGTTATGACATTTGTTTAAAGTTGCCCTCTGAGATTTTTTAAATAACTCAGCTTTACCAACTGCTGTCTCATAACAGGATGTTGAGTGGCTTAGAGGGGCACTTCCAGGTGGTGGTGTTCTCGTGTACTGACCTTGTCCTTCTAGATGGTAGTGGTTGTGGGTTTGAAAGGTGCTGTCTAAGGAGCCTTGCTGAGTTCTTGCAGTCTGGTGTGACTTTGTTGTGCCCAGTGCCTAGGAGGGTGCGAGGTAATCGGTCTGGTTTCGTTATTGGACTCTTGCATATCGGTATAATACAAATGGCTCGTTACGCTATTTCAGAGGCAGGTAAGAGTCAACCACATTACTGGAGACACATGTACACACATCTTTTTTTATTATTCATTCATGGAATGTGAGTATTGCTGGCCAGGCCAACATTTATGGCTCATCCTTAATTGCCCTTGAGAAGTTGGTGGTGAGCTGCCTTCTTGAACTGCTGCAGTCAGTGTGTAGGTACACCCACAGTGCTGCTGGGGAGGGAGTTCCAGGATTTTGACCCAGTGACAGTGAAGGAACAGTGATATATGTGGCTTGGAGGGGAACTCCAGGTGGTGGTGTTCCCATTTGCTTGCTGCCCTTGACCTTCTAGATAGCAGTGGCTGTGGGTTTGGAAGGTACTGTCTAAGGAGGTTTGATGAGTTCCTCTAGTGCATCTTGTAGATGGTACACACTGCTGCTACTGTATGCCGGTGGTGGAGGGATTGAATCTTTGTGGATGGAGTGCCAGTCAAGTGGGTTGCTTTGTCCTGGATGGTGTTGAGCTTCTTGAGTTTTGTGGGAACTGCACGTCCAGGCAAATGGATAGAATTACATACACCTCTGACTTTGTGCTTTGAAGATGGTGGACAGGCTTTGGGGAGTCAGGAGGTGAGTTACTTGCATCAGGATTTCTAGCCTCTAACATGTAGATAAGAATGGCAGATTTCCCCTTCTAAGGATATCAGAGCACCAGGTGGGTGCATTACGGTAGTTTCATGGTCACCATTAATGATACTAGCATTTTATCCAGATTTATTTAATTAACATTTCAGAATCTTTACAGTGCAGAAGGACGCCATTCGGCACATCGAGTCTGCACTGGCTCTCTGCAAGAGCATTCTGCCTCATCCTACTCCCCTGCCTTATTCCTTGCACGCTCTTTCTTTTCAGATAGCAATTCAGTTCCCTTTTGAATACCTCGACTGAATCTGCCTCCATCACCCTCTCGGGAAGTTCATTCCAGACTCCAACCACCCTCTGGGTGGAAAAAAAATTTCCCTGCATCACTTTTACTGCTTTTGCCAATTATTTTATATCTGTGCCCTCAAGTCCTTGATGCTTTCTTGAGTGGGACGGTTTCTCATTATCCACCCTGTCCATACACCTCAGGATCTTGAATACCTCTATCAAGTTTCCTCTCAGCCGCCTTCTCTCCAAGGAAAACAGTTTCAACCTCTCCAAACTATCCTCAGCTACAGTTCTTTATCCTTGGAATCATTCTTGTGAATCTCCCCTGTGCACTCTCCAATGCGTTCAAATCCTTCCTCAAGTATGGCACCCAGAACAGGATGCAGTTCTCCAGATGAGGCCTAACCAGTGTCTTATACAAGTTCAATACGACTTCTTTACTCTTGTATTCAATGCCCCTGTTAATAAAGCCTGAGATACTATATGCTGTTTTAACTGCTCTCTCAACATGTCCTGTCATCTTCAATGAATTATGTACTTGTACACCAAGCTCCCTCTGTTCCTGCACCTCCTTTAGAGCTTTCCCTTTATATTATCTCTCCATATTCTTCCTGCCAAAATGAATCACCTCACACTCCTCTGCATTGAACATCATCTGCCACTTGCCTGCCCAATCCACCAACAGGTCAATGTCTTTTTGAAGTTCAAGACCATCTTCATCACAGTTGACATTTCCATTCTTTGTATCATCTGCAAATTTTGAAATCATGTCCTGAACACCACAGTCTAGGTCGTTAATTTATCAGGAAGAACAAGGGTCCTGACAAAGTGCCTACTTTCCCTTTTATTTCATGAGTCAGAATTTTGCTCAAGTCTGTTGTGTGGCACTGTATCAAATGTTTTTTGAAAATCCATCTACACCACATCAACAGCGTTTCCCTTGTCAACCTTCTCTGTTAACGCCTCAAAAACTCCAACAAGTTAGTTAAACATGATTTTCCCTTGATGAATCTATGCTGGCTTTCCTTAATTATCCTGCACGTCTAAGTGACTATTGATTTTGTCCAGAACTACGGTGTCCAGAAGCTTCCCTACCACTGAGGTCAAACTGACTGGTCTGTAGTTGCCAGCTTTATCCTTGCATCCCTTTTTTGAACAAGGGTGTAACACTTGCAATTCTCCAGTCCTCTGACACTACCCCTGTCTACGGAATTTAGTTGGCAAATCAAGATGTAACTTGTAAGATGGATATGGTGGGGTTAGTGGATGTAGTGTATTTGGATTTTCAAAGAGCATTTAATAAAGTGCCACACAAGAAGTTATTAGACAAAATTAGGACCGAGAGTGGGGATAATCTAGTAGCATGGATAAAGGATTGGTTAATGGACAGAGAAGAGAGTAGGAAAAAATGGGATATTTTCAGGTTGGCATGCTGTAATCATCAGTGACACCATCACCATTGAGCAACTCGACTGGGCATCCTTGAGGCACTGTGGGCCATCAGCAGCAGCAGCAGAATTGTACTCAAACAAAATCTGTAACCTCGTGGCCCAGCATATCCCCCACTCTACCATTGCCATCAAGCCAGGGGATCAACCCTGGTTCAATAGAAGAGTGCAGGAGCAGCACCAGGCATAGCTAAAAATGAGTGTGAACCTGATGAAGATATGACACAGGACTAGTTGCATGCCAGACAGCATGAGCAGCAACTGATAGATAGAGCTAAGCGGTCCTACAACCAACGGATCAGATCTAAGCTCTGCAGTCCTGCCACATCCAGTTGTGAATGGTGGTGGACAATTAAACAACTCACTGGAGGAGGAGACTCCACAAATATCCCCATCCTCAATGATGGAGGAGCCCAAGCACATTAGTGCCAAAGATAAAGCTGAAGCATTTGCTACAATCTTTATCCAGAAGTGCCGAGTGGATGATCCATCTCTGCCTCCTCTGAAGGCCCCAGCATCACAGGTGCCAGTCTTCAGCCAATTCAGTTCACTCCACGTGATATCCAGAAATGGCTGAGGGAACTGGATACTGCAAAGGCTATAGGCTCTGGCAATCTTCCGGCAGTATTACTGAAGACTTCTGCTCCAGAGCTTGCCGCATCCCTAGCCAAGTTGTTCCAGTACAGCTACAACACTGGCATCTACCCAGCAATGTGGAAAATTGCCCAGGTATGTCCTGTACACAAAAAGCAAGTCAAATCCAATGCTGCCAATTACCACCCTATCAGTCTACTCTCGATCATCAGTAAAGCGATGGAAGGGGTCATCAACGGTGCTATCAAGCGGCACTTTCTTAGCATTAACCTGCACACTGACGCCCAGTTTGGGTCCTGCCAGGGCCACTCATTCCAGCCTTGCTTCAAACATGGACAAAAGAGCTGAACTCCTGAGGTGAGGCGAGAGTGACTGCCCTTGAGATCAAGGCTGCATTTGACCGAGTGTGCCATCAAGGAGCCCTAGCAAAATTGGAGTCGATGGGAATTAGGGGGAAAATTCTCTGCTGGTTGGAGTCATACGCAGGGAGATGGCTGTGGTTGTTGGAGGTCAGTCATTTCATTACCAGGACATACTGCAGGAGTTCCTCAGGATAGTGTCCTTGGCCCAATCAAGGACCTTGACCTTCCTTCCATCATAAGGTCAGAAGTGGGGATGTTTGCTGATGATTGCACCATGTTCACAATTCATGACTCCTCAGATACTGAAGCAGTCCATGTCCAAATGCAGCAAGACCTGGATAATATCCAGGCTTGGGCTGACAAGTGGCAAGTAATATTCGCGCCATACAAGTGCCAGGCAATGACCATCTCCAACAAGAGAGAATCCAACCATTGTCTATGTTCAATGGCATTACCATCACTGAATTCTCCACTATCAACATCCTGGGGGGGGGTTACCATTGACCAGAAACTGAACTGAACTAGCCATATAAATACTGTGGCCATAAGAGCAGGTCAGAGGCTAGGAGTCCTGTGATGAGTAACTCACCTCCTGACTCCCCAAAGCCTGTCCACCATCTACAAGGCCCAAGTCAGGAGTGTGATGGAATACTCCCCACTTGGCTGGATCAGTGCAGCCTCATAACACTCAAGAAGCTTGACACCGTCCAGGACAAAGCAGCCCGCTTGATTGGCACCGCATCCACAAACTGTCACTCCCTCCATCACCGGTGCACAGTAGTGTGTACCATCTACAAGATGCACTGCAGGAATTCACCAAAGCTCCTTCGACAGCACCTTCCAAACCCACAACTATCTAAAAGGACAATGGCAGCATATAGATGGGAACACCACCACCTGGAGGTTTCCCTCCAAGTCACTCCTCATCCTGACTTGGAAGTACATCGCAGTTCCTTCACTGTCGCTGGGTCACTGCTTGCTTGTCCCTACAACCACCCCCCCCGCAACTTCCCTCCCCCCACCTTAAACCAGCTTATATTTCACCCCTCTCCTAACTTTACTCAGTTCTGCTGAAGGGTCATGAGGACTCGAAACGTCAACTCTTTTCTTCTCCGCCAATGCTGCCAGACCTGCTGAGTTTTTCCAGGTAATTCTGTTTTTGTTTCCTGAGATGGTCTTTGGCCAATTGAATTTGAAAGGCTAGGATCATGAAAACCTACTTTTTACATTTTCCTGAAAATTGATCTGCTTCAAGGAAAGTGCCTTTGTTTTGTTCCAGACTAAGGGCCCAGAGCCACGTCTCTTGACTGGGTGTTTTTCTCACGAAAACAGGCCTTTTATGCATTTCCTATTCCCTGTCATTTACTGATTCCTTTAATGGACGTGTCAAATATAACTTTCTTCCTCATGTAGCTATTACAGATGATATTGAATTCTAAATTGTAATACAGAAATTTATCTTTTGAAGATTTTGTAAACAAAAATATTTTGTAATTGTAATAATTGTAAAATGTTGGTTGACTAATCCGAAGTGTTTTTCTTTAGACACATGCCTGATTATTGCACTGTGACCTTGTGTTCTTTTCAGTTGGATGAGTTGAATGCAGAAATGAAGAAGACATTTGACATGCAACAGAAACAGGAGGATGAACGGAGAAAACAAATTGGATTCATTAAACGGGCAAGTATTCTTGAATAGTGCTGTTAATACATCATAGTCTCAGGCATGAAAAGGATATCCGATTTAATTTCTCTTATTTTGTAATCTTGTATATGTTTTGTTTGATATAGGTTCTGAACCACATTATGGTCAAAAATGGAAGCTGAGAATCTATATTTGAGCAGAGCTTTCTTATAATCTAGCACCATTCTCACCTTGAATGTTACCATTCAATTATCATTTTTGAAAAGACTTAGCTTCAGCATTGGACACTAAGAATTAAGCTGAAGTTTTAAAAGAACTCAGCTGGGAGTGAGTTTCCTTGATAATCATTTGGTGTGAATGTCAGTCTATCAAAACAAAATGGGATCGACTGTGGGGTAGAAATACGCAGTTCTAATTCGAACCAACACAAGGTGTTCTTAGAGGGGACTTGCACATTACTGCATCATTGAAAACTCATAAGGTGGAAAACAGATTGTTAGATCACTTCTGTGGAAAAATGGAAACTAAAAAATAACCAAAAGAACAATAAGGACGTGCAGCTACTTTATGCTCCAGTTAAATTTGAAAAATCTGACTGTCCAATAGGAAAGATAGACTTGTGTATTTGAAATCTATATAAAATACATATCCAGCCAATAAGGCAGTTAATAACTGAAACAGTTTGAATACAATTTCATTGTGTAATTCAGAAAAATTCTTTATTGTTAATGCAGTCCACTACTTTGAATGAAGTCTAAAGAGATGCAATGGGATACTTTCTCAGTTAAGGGAAATCTTACTCTATTGTGTTGCTGCTTGAAACCATTAAATGTCCTGTGCACTCTGTACTGTAAACAACAGTAGCTCAAGAATGAGGGCAAATAAAGGAAATTATGTATAAGGGAAAACATTTATCCTCTAGCAGCAGAGAGGATTTGGAGACTCTGGTCATTGGGGATAATAGTTCAATTTCTCAGTTGACTTTAAAGAAACTGTAAAAATGCAGTCTCTTTCTGAAACGTGGCAGCTCTCAAGTCCCACTGAAGTAGTTGAAATCCATTTTTTTGTATCCAAAGGAAGTTGCACAATAATATTCATTCTGTTCTGCAACTGAGATCTACCAATTTGGTGCAGAGACAGAAATAAACAAGAACTTGCATTTTTAGCCTCGGCATATTCCAAGACTTTCACAGCCAATTAATTACTTTTGAAACATGATCACTTTTGTTTTATAGGCAGATACGGTTGGCAATTTATGCAGACCAATGTTCAATGAATAGCAATGAGGTGAATGACCCGGTTAACCTGTTCTGGTGGTGGTAGATAAATGTTGATCAGGACACTGGAAAAGCTCTATTGCAACTGGAATCTTCCTTTTTGTGGCAGAATATCGCATTTGAAAAGCTTTTGGAGCTTTATTTATTATTAAGAAAATTTGTTAATCTCACTGACAGGTTCATGAAAGGGAGCATGATAGAGAGATGAGTACGCTGATTACTAAACATAAAGAGGAAGTGGAGCAACAGCGGGCAGAATTGACCCAGGAGCAGCAGGATCTTTTTAATGATGCCCAGACAGAAATGGAGTCGGCACATGAAGCAGAGATATACCAAATTCGGCTTCAAATGCAGGTTAGTTATTGCTGGTGAAAGATGCTGACTACTGACCTTGTATATTTTTTATCCTGTTCCCAAGCATATGTGCCAGTTCCCTGAGAAGGTGGGAGCGATGGAGCTTCTCCTTGAGCTGCTGTAGTTTTTATGCTCATGGTGCTGCAAGGTATTCCATGTTTTTGACCCAAATTGAATGAAAGAATAGTGGTATGGGTCTAAGTTAATGTGAATCCATGATCTTGTTACCCTTGTTCTTCCTAGACTGTAGAGGTTACAGGGCTGAGAGGCGCAAAATGATTTGACATTTAAAATTGGATCTTTTGATTTTTTTTCCAGAAGGTTTCGGCATAAACCATGGCTTTATAAAGGAAACAGTCATTTATTACATTCTAGAAAATAATCAATGTTAGAATCAAATAACATCTTGGGCTCAAACCTGGTTTAGATCTGATTAAACAACAAAAAAAGCACCTTCTGAAATTGCAAAATGTGTAACATTTTGGAAATTAAATGTCTCTTTTAGACTAAACCTGTAACAACATTTTTTAATTTTGGTTGGCTCAGGCTCGTTTAAGAGGCTCTGAATATCTTGATGGACCTAGTTGTAGTGTAGCATGGTTTTCTCTTGTAGTCTGTACAGCTGTTTCAGAAGCAATCTACAATTCTGCATTCAAACTCGAAGTTGTGAAATAGAGAGCAGTCATGAAGCTTGGTGTAGTGGCACCATTGCTGCAGTGACATCTCAACTCTGCTTAGTTTAGAAGTCTTTTACTTTGAATCACATCTCTGGGGCAGTGGCTTGTCGATGGTAGGTTCTTTTAAATACAGCTCGCAATTTGACTGACACTTCAGTTATTTTCTCTGTCTCCACAAAAGTAATGGCGTTCGATCAACAGGTGTTTAAACAATCTCGAGCAGATCCTAAGCCGAGCAACGGTGATCTGTTCTTTTCTTGGGGTCCATTATGCAGCTTACATTAACAATCCTTTTAACAGAAATGAGGTGAGAATGACTGCCCTGGCATCAAGGTAGGCTTTAACTGAGTGGGGAGTATTGCAGAGCCCTAACACAACGCCAACAATGACTTGTATTTTTATATACCATTTTTAAAATATCCCAAGGCACTTCATAAGAAGATCACCAAATAAAATATGACAGCGAGCCAAATAAGGATATATTAGAGCAGCTGAGTAAAAGCTGATCAAAGAAGTACTTTTTAAGGAGCGTCTTAAAGGGGGACAAGCAGTAGAGAGGTGAAAATGTTTAGTCAGGGCATTCCAGAGCTTATGCCTTGGTAGCTGAAGGAATGGCCACCAATAATGAAGTAATACATAAGAAAGTAGAATTGGAGAAGCACAGGTTTCTTGAGGAGGCTGGAGGAGTTTACAGAGATGGGGAGGAATGAGCCCATGGAGGGATTTGAAAATTGAATTTTAAATTTTAAAGGCAAGGTATTGCTTAACTGGCAGCCATTGTCGGTTAGCGAGCATAGGGATAGTGGTCAGCAAGACTTGGTGCGAGTTAGGATCTATGTAGCAGAGTTTTGGTTGACCTTGTGTTTAAAGAGGAAAATGATCAGGAGTGCGTTGGAATCGCCATATCTGGGGGTAACAAAGGCATGGACTTGGGTTCAGCAGCAGATGAGCTGAGGCAAGGAGTGGAGTTGGGCAATGTTAATGAGGTGGAAACTGGCGTTCTTAGTGATGGAGTGTCTATGTGGACAGAAGCTTATCTCGAGGTTAAACACAACACTGAGTTTGTGAACAGTCTGGTTTGGCCATGACAATTACCAGGGAAGAAGATTAAGTTTGTGGAGGGGACAGAAAATAGTGGCTTCAGTTTTGCCAATATTTAGTTGGAGAAAATTTCTGATTATGCAGTACTGGATGGCGGACAAGCAATAAGACAACTTAGAAACAGTGCAGGTTTGAAAGAGGTATTTTATTCATTCACAGGATGTGGCCTTCACTGGCTGGGCCAGCATTTATTGCCCATCACTAGTTGCCCTTGAGAAAGTGAGCTGCCTTCTTGAACCACTGCAGTCCATATGGTGTAGGTACACACACACTGCTGTTGGGAAGGGAGTTCCAGGATTTTGACCTCAAGCATGAACTCTGTTTACACTCTATAGATGCTACCAGGTGTGCAAGTATTTCCAGAATTTTATATTTCAGATTTTCCTCCAACATAAGGTAAAAATGGAAATGTTTGCTAATGATCGCAGTATTCAGTTCCATTGGCAACTGCTCAGATAATGAGGCAGTCCGTGCCCGTATACAGAAAGATCTGGATAGTGTTCAGGCTTGGACTGAAAAGTGGCAAATGCTACATGCATTGCTTTTAAACATTCACTCCCAGTGCAATGTGGCTGCAGTCTCTATACTCTACAATATATGATACACCATATATCAAGGCTTCTTTGGCAGCATTCCCAAGCCATGACCTTTACCATCTAGAAGGACAAAGATAGCAAGTACATGGGTACACATCACTGTTTCTTAATAGAATCATTGAACGGCTCCTGCACAGAAGGAGGCCATTCAGCCTGCTGTGCCCATGCAGGCTCTTTGCAAAGAGGAACTTGGCTAGTCCCACTCCCCCTTCCTTTACCCTGTGGCCCTGAATAATTTTTCTCTTCAGGTAATTATCCAATTCCCTTTATGATAGCCACAGCTGAATTTTCCCTCACCACACTCAGGCAGTGCATTCCTGATCCTAACCACTTGTTGCACAAAAAAGTTTTTTCTAATGTTGCCTCTGGTTATTTTGCCAGCCACCTTAAATTGGTGCCCCTAGTACTTGATACTTCCACCTGTCATACTCCTGATAGCCAGTTGGTGAAGGAAGAAACCATTGCCAGCCTTTACTTGGAATAGATTTATTCAGAGTGAAAGATTACAGGTATATATCTCCTGACTTCACTCAACCCCCATGTCAGTAAGTGTCTCTTCATACATCTCCTGAGGAACCTGAACCTGTAACCAATTAAGTGTCCCATTTGAAAGTAGTGCCTCGTTATACTCTTCTGAGAAAATCAAATTAACGAATAAGCTTAAAAAAAATCCCTTAAAGAAGAGGTACTGTAACAACAAATGAAAACTTTAACAGAAACTTATTAAATTAAAATATCATCACCAGTGCTGATAGTGCATTCCAGCCCCTGCGGTGCCCACCGATTGTAGAAGGCCTCAAAGTGTACCAGTGGACACTAAGTGAGCAGTCTCTTTTGAGTATACCAAATAAACAAATAAGCTAATAATTAAATTAATTAACAGCTAAAGGGACTGCATAACAAAAACCAAAACTTTAAAGGAAATTTATTGAATAATTAAATCGAAATGTCACTCCTGGGGCAGATGGTGTACCCCAGCCTCTGCGGTATCTACTGGTCGCAGAAGACCTCACCATGTGCTCGTTCTCCAGGAACACCCGGGTGTGAATGTAGCTGCGGAAGAGAGGCAGGGTGACCTCTTCAACCACCCATTGCCTGGAACTGTTAATGGCACTGTCCCTTTATACAGTTTTTCGGAACAGGTATACTGGCCAATACGGGATTCGAACCATGACCGTGGCATTATTAGCACCATACTCTAACCATTTGAGCTTAAACAACTGCAGTACTGTCTTTATTTGTGCTCCAGTAACCGTCCTATCAATGCTCTCCACCTGTATGTACTTAACCTTAATTGATACAATTAACACCACCAAACTCTTTCGAGTTATCAACAGTCACAGATTGCAACTCTTTCGAGTACAATCACAGTTCTTGGTTTTCCGGGAGTGGGACACGAACCCACAACCCTCTGATTCAAAGGCGAGGGTGCTATGAACTGAGCCACAGCTGACACCTCCAAAAATTCTTTCGAGTTATCAACAGTCACAGATTGCAACTCTTTCGAGTACAATCACAGTTCTTGGTTTCCGGGAGTGGGACATGAACCCACAACCTTCTGATTCAAAGGCGAGGGTGCTATGGACTGAGCCACAGCTGAGGGAACAGCCTCTCTCTACCTACTCGAATCAGATCTCTCATGACTTTGAACACCTCCATCATACAAACATACGAATAAGGAACAGGTGTAAGCCATTCGGCCCTGCGAGCCTGTTCAGCCATTCAATAAGATCATGGCTGACCTGAATGTAATTTCAACCCCACATTCCTGCCTACCCTGATAACCTTTCACCCCCCTTGTTAATCAAGAATCTAGCTTTGCTTTAAAAATATTCAAAGACTCTGCTCCCACTGCCTTTTTAGGAAGAGAGTTCCAAAGACACTCAACCCTCAGAGAAAAAATTTCTCTGCATCTCTGCCTTAAGTGAGCGACCCTTATTTTTAAACAGTGACCCCTAGTTCAACATTCTCCCACAAGAGGAAACATCCTCTCCACATCCACCCTGTCAAGACCCCTCAGGATCTTAAAGGTTTCAATCAAGACGCCTCTTACTCTTCTAAATTCCACTGGATGCAAGCCTAACCTGTCCAGCCTTTCCTCATAAGACAACCTGCCCATTCCAAGTATTAGTCTAGTAAACCTTCTCTGAACTGCTTCCAACGCTTTTACATTTTTCTTTAAATAAAGACACCAGTACTGTCCACAGTATTCCAGATGACTCACCAGTGCCCTGTATAACTGAAGGATTACCTCCCTACTTTTGTAATCCGTTCCCCTCACAATAAATGATAACATTCTATTAGCTTTCCTAATGACCTGCTGTACTTGCATACTAACCTTTTATGATTCATGCACTAGGACACCTAGATCCCTCTGAATCTCGGAGCTCTGCAACCTCTCACCATTTGGATAATTACCCTTTCTATTCTTCCTGCCAAAATGATCGATTTCGCATTTGCCCACATTATGCTTCATTTGCTAGATCTTTCCCCATTCACTTAACCTATCTATGTCACTTTGTAGCCTCCTTATGTCCTCTTCACAACTTACTTTCCTACCTTTCTTTGTGTCGTCAGCACGTTCCTTCAGTCCCTTCATCCACGTCATATAAATTGTAAAATGTTGAGGCCCAGCACTATTGCTTCTCTTCCTGCTTCCTACCAAAATGTATCCCATCACACTTCCCTGGAATAAATTTCATCTACCACTTGTCTGCTCATTCCACTGACTGTTTACCTTCACTTGAAGTCTATCACAATCCTCCTCATGGTTCACTTCCAAATTTGTGTCACTTGCAAATTTCAAAATTGTGCCCTGCACACCCAAGTCTAATGCATTAGTATAGATCAATAAATATAATGGCCCTAATAACCAACCCCATGTAATACCTTCCAAGAATCCTTAGATTCTGGAAAAATCCCAGAGGATTGGAAAACTGCCCATGTAACACCCTTATGCAAAAAGGGAGGGAGACAAAAAACACGTAACTATAGGCCAGTTAGCATAACATCTGTCATTGGGAAAATGTTGGAGTCTGATATAAAGGATGTAATAGCAGAACGTTTAGAAATGCATAATATAACAAAGCAGAGTTAGCATGGCTTCATGAAGGAGAAATCATTCCTGAGAAATCAGGAGAAGTTTTATTAGAATTCTTTTGAGGAGGTAACAAGCAGGATCGATAAAGGGGAACCAGTAGATTTGATATATTTGGATTTCCTAAAGGTGGTTCGATAAGGTACTGCACATAAGGCTACTTAATAAGATAAGAGCCCATGGTGTTGGGGGTAGTATATTAGCATGGGTAGAGCATTGGCTAACTAATAGAAGACAAAGTTGGGATAAGGGAGGCATTTTCCAGATGGTGACCTGTAACTAATGGATCACATGGGGTCACACAGGGATCAGTGCTGTGCCACAATTATTTACAATATATATTAATGACTCGGATGAGGGAAGTGAATGTGCTATCACCAAGTTTGCAGATGACACAAAAATAGGCAAGCGGTGAGGATGACGCAAAGAGTCTGCAGAGGGATATAGACAGGTTAAGTGAGTGGGCAAAAATTTGGCAGATGGAATATAATGTGGGAAAATGTGAGGTTATGCATTTTGGCAGGTAGAATAGAGGAGCTGAATATTATTTAAATGGAAAAAGACTGCAGAAAGCTGCTGCAGATGGATTTGGGGGTCCTTGTGCATGAACCACAAAGCTAACATACAAGTTCAGCAGGTAATAGGGAAGGCAAATGGAATGTTGGCCTTTGTTTCAAAGGGAGTGGAGTATTAAAAATAGGGAAGCCTTGTTAAAACTATACAAGGCACGAGTTAGAGCACACCTAGAATACAGTGAACAATTTTGGTCCCCTTATCTAAGGAAAGATATACTGGCATTGGAGGCAGCCCGGAGAAGGTTCACTAGGTTGATCCCGGGTATGTCAGGCGTTTCTTATGAGGAGAGTTTGAGTAGGTTGAGCCTGTACTCATTGGAGTTTAGAAGAATGAGAAGTGACCTTATTGAAACATGTAAGATTCTTAGGGGGCCTGACAGGTAGATGCTGAGAGGTTGTTTCCCCTTGTGGGAGAGTCTAGGACCAGAGGGCATAATCTCAGAGTAAGGGGTCACCTGTTTAAGACAGAGATGAGGAGGAATCTCTTCTCTGAGGGTAGCCAATCTATGGAATTCTTCACCGCAGAGGGCTGTGGAGGCTGGGTCGTTAAGTATATTCAAGGCTGAGATAGACATTTTTAATCCGTAAGGGAATCGAGGGTTATGGGGAAAAGGCAGGCAAGTGGAGTTGAGGGGTATCAGATCAGCCATGATCTCATTGAACAGCGGAGCAGGCTCGCTGGGCCAAATGGTCTACTTCTCCTACGTCTTATGGTCTCATGATCTTATGGTCCTCCAGTCCGAAAAACAGCTGTTCACCAGTACTCTGTTTTCTGTCACTCGGTCAACTTTATATCCATGCTGCCACTGTCCCTTTCTTCCACGGGCTTTAACTTTGCTGAAAAGTCTGTTGTATGGCACCTTATCATACGATACATACCATTCAACCACATTCCCCTCATCAAACTTCTCTGTTGCCTCTTCAGAATATCTCAGTCATTTGCCCTTAACAAATCTGTGCTGGCTTTCCTTAATTATTCCACACTGGTTGAAGCGACTATTAATTTTATCCCTCATTATCATATCTAAAAGCTTTCCCACCATGGGTCAAACTGACCAGCCTATAGTTGCAGGGTTTATCCTTGCAATTTTCTTTTAACAAGGGTGTAACATTTGCAATTCTCCAGTTCTCTGGCACTACCCCCATATCTTGGGAGGAATGTGACCAGCACCTCTGCAATTTCCACTCTTACTTCCCTCAATATCCTTGAATGCAATGTACGAGTTCTGGTAACTTATCAACCTTATTAAAGCCAGCTTTTCTTATAACTCCAATCATCAAATTACCTCCTCTTTCACTACGACTTGGGCAACACCTTCCTTGTTGAAGACGGGTGCCAAGTACTCGGTTAGTACCTTTGCCTCCATGTGTAAATCCCCTTTTTGGTGCCTGAGTTTTTATTTTTCATAGGTTGTGAGCGTCGTTGGCAATGCTAGGATTTGTTGTCCATCCTTAATTGCCCTTGAGAAGGTGGTGGTAAGCCGCTTTCCTGAATCACTGCTGTCCAGGTGGTCTATGTACACCCACAGTGGAGTTCCAGGTATGTGACCAAGCGACAGTGAAAGAACGGCAGTATTATTCCAAGTCAGTATGTGTGTGGCTTGTAGGGGAACATGCAGGTGGTGATGAGTTTGTTGCCCTGGTCCTTCTAGGTGGTAGAGGTTGTGTGTTTGGTAGGTGCTGTCATAATAAGCTCAACAAGTTGCTACAGTGCATCTTGTTTATGGTACATACTTCTGCCACTGTGTCCCAGTGGTGGAAGGAGTGAATGTTTCAAGTGGTGGAAGGGGTGCTGACCAGGCTGTTTTGTCCTGAATAGTGTCAAGCTTCTTGAGTGTTGTTGGAGTTGCACTTATCCAGCCAAGTGAAGAGTACTTCTTCACACTCCAGACTGTGCCTTGTAGATGGTGGACAGGCTTTGGGAAATCAGGGGTGAAATAATCGCTGCAGAATTCCCAGCCCCTGCTCCTGTAACCACAGTATTGAAATGGCTGGTCCAGTTCAGTTTCTGGTCAGTGGTTATTCCCAGGATATTAATAGTTTGGGATTCATTGATGGTAATGCTGTTGAATGTCAAGGAGATATGGTTAGATTCTCTCTTGTTGAAGATGGTCATTGCCTGTTACTTGTGTGGCATGAATGTTACCTGTCATTTACCAACACAAGCCTGAATATTGTCCAGGTCTTGCTGCATATGGACATGGATTGCTTTGTTATCTGAGGAGTTACAAATGGTACTGAACACTGTGCAGAGAATATCCACGCTTCGCATCTCATGATGTAGGAAAGGTTATTGATGAAGCAACTGATGGCATCTACTCGGCAATGTGGGAAATTGCCCAGGTATGTCCTGTGCACAAAAAGCAGGAAAATCCAACCTGGCCTATTACTGCCCCATCAGTCTATTCTAGATCACCAGCAAAGTGATGGAAGGTGTCGACACTGCTATAAAGTGGCACTTGCTGAGCAATAACCTGCTCACTGATGCTCAGTTTGGCTTCTGTCAAGGCCATTCGTTTCCTGACTTCATTACAGCCTTAGTGCAAACATGGATACAAGAGCTGAACTCCAGCGGGGAGGTGAGAGTGAATGCCCTTGGCATCAAGGCAGCATTTGACTAAGTGTGGCATCAAGGAGCCCAAGCAAAACTGGAGTCGATGGGAATCGGGGTGGGAGAAATCTTCACTGATTGAAGTCATTCCAAGCACAATGGAAGATGGTCTTGGTTGTTGGAAGTCAATCATCTCAGTCTCAGGACATCATTGCAGAAGTTCCTCAGGGTAGTATCCTAGGCCCAACCATCTTCAGCTGCTGCTTCAACCTTGACCTTCCCTCCATCATAAGATCAGAAGTCAGGATGTTTGCTGACGATTGCACAATGTTCACCATTTGCAACTCCTCAGATACCGAAGAGGTCAGTGTCCATATGCAGCAAGGCCCGGGCAACATTCAGACTTGGTGGCAAGTAACATTTGTTCCAAACAAGTGCTAGACAATGACCATCTCCAACAGAGAATCTAGCCATCTCCCCATGACGTTCAATGGCATTACCATCGCTGAATTCCCCCACTATCAACATCCTGGGGGGGGGTTACCATTGATCAGAAACTGAACTGGGCCAACTATATAAATACTGTGGCTACAAGAACAGGTCAGAGGCTAGGAATCATATGGCAAGTAACTCACTCCCCAAAGCCTGTCCACCATCTGCAAGGCACAAACCAGGAATGTGATGGAATATTCTCTATTTCCCTGGATGAGTGCAGCTCCAACAACACTCGAAGCTTGACACCATCCAGGACAGGGCAGCCCACATGATTGGCACCCCATCCACCACCTTCAGCATTCACTCCCTCCATCACCTATACACAGTGGCAGCAGTGTGTACCTTCTACAAGATGCACTGTAGCAACTCACCAAGGCTCCTTCCGCTGCACCTTCCAAACCTGTGACCACTACCACCCAGAAGGACAAGGACAGTAGATGCATGGGAACATCACCTACAAGTTCCCCTCCAAGCCACACACCCTCCTGACTTGGAACTATATCGACATTCCTTTATTGTTGCAGGGTCTAAGTCCTGGAACTCCCTCCTTAACAGCGCTGTGTGTAGCTGTGTGGCCTGCAGTGGTTCAAGAAGGTGGCTCACCACCACCTTCTTGAGGGAAATTAGTGATGGGTAATAAATGCTGGCTTAGCTGGTGGTACCCATGTCCTATGAAAGAATAACTTTTTTTTTTAAAAAGCTGAAAATGTATGGGCCAGAACACCACAGTGAGGATGACTAGGCCTGAGATGATTGGCCTCCACCAACCAACACCATTTTCCTTTGTGCTAGGTATGATTCCAACTAGTGGAGAGTTTTCCCCCTAATTGCCATTGACTTCAGTTTTGCTCGGGCTTCTTGATGTCGTACTTGGTCAAATGCTGCCTTGATGTCATGAGCAGTCACTCACCTCAGCTTTTGAGTTCAGCACTTTTGTTCCTTAATATCAGAGATGATCAATTTAAAAAATGGTTTTGCACTTTAAGTATAATATTCTTTAAAATTTGTAACCTACGACACTCAATTTCTAGTTTGATAGTGGAGTGACTTCACAAACGCAAATCTCCACAGGCCTTCCATTTATGGAAAACAAATGTATCTAATTCAAGCTAATATTCTTGCAAGAATGTTCCTGATGTACGACTGAATTAACCTGGCTGGTTCATATGTTGTCTCTTTTCTAAGATGAGCGGTTCTTTTCCTGCAGAAGGAACACAATCTGGAGTTGGAATCCCTGCGCCTGAGCCTGAACAACATGCACAGGGCTCAACTTGAGCTTATGCAGTCTAACCTGCAGCGTGAGAAAGAGGAGTCCCTTGCTGAGCTGCAAGAGGTGCTGAATGATAAACGACGCCAGGAGGTGGCAGTGCTGCAGAACCGACAGCACTTTGATTTGGAGTGCATTAGGGAACAAAACCAGCAGCAGATGGAGCAATCTCTGGAGAAGCACCAGCAGGAAATGGGTAGAGTATCTTGTAGGGTGAGGTGGGCTTGGATTATGATCTGGATTTGCAAATTATGTACCACAGTAAATATTTCCATGAAAATGCTGCATTTGTTTGAAAAATAACAATTAGTACATACCATGTGGTAAGAGGAAAGTTTGTCCTAATTGTATAATAATTCTAATTGTTTAATTCTGCATATATTTTCTTAACTCACCAAAATGAATGAAGCAACAAGCTTGTTCCTTATCCGACTGTAACCAGTTGTTATATCCCTGGTTTTGGGAGTAAATATTTGCTATATTTGTTACGTCATGTTTCAAATTGAATTCCTGTCAAATGAGAAAAGGTTATCTACTCACCAGACTAATTAACTGACATCAGGACCCGGATGAGCCGAAATGTTCACCAATTGAACATCGAGAAGACTAAAACCATTGTCTCTGGTCCCTAGCCACTGTCTCTAGTTGAACCATACTGTGCAGCCTTGGGGTTCCATTTGACCCTGAACTGAACTTGTGACCTCTGTCTCCATTGCAACGTTTGCTAATGTCCACCGCTTATAATATTACCCATTTCCATCCCTGCCATAACTCATCTACTGCTGAAACTCTTATCCATGCTTTTAATGTCACCAAACTCCACAATTTCATTGTTCTCCTGGTTGACCTCTAGCACATCTATAAACTTCAGCTCATCCAAATCTGCTTATGTCTTAGCTCATACTAAGTTCCATTCATTGATCATCTCTGTGCTTCCTGACTGGCATAGCTTCTTGGCCCACCAATATCTTGATTTTAAGTGGCATGTTCAAATCCCTCCATGGCCTTGACAACCCCTCCCTCAGCAGCAAAGCCCTACTTGTGCATCCCTCATTTCCTTGGCTCCACCATGGTTGACCATACCTTCAACTATCTAGGCCCTAAAGTCTGGAATTCCTCCAGACCCTCAAGACCTTCAACTATCTAGGCCCTAAAGTCTGGAATTCCTCCAGACCCTCAAGACTTTTAGTCACCCATCCTAATATCTCCTTCCTTGGTTCTTTAGTAATTTTTGTTTGATTACACTCCTGCAATGCTCCTTGAGACATTTTACTACATTAAAGATGCTATGTAAATACAAGTTCAAATGATTTAATGAAGGCTTTAAAGGAAAGGTGCAGTTCCTTTCACCTTGGTGATGGATTATCAGTGTTGGGCACTGATCAGTGAACACATGAGTAATGAAAAACATAGAAAACTTCATACCAGGAAAAGTGATTTTTATCAAACAAATATATTTATTTTTGGTTGATGCCAAAGTTTTTCCCCAATCCCTGATCCTCCTTTCCAGAAGCTCAGCTAAGTGTCTCTTGAATCTAATTGCACAGTCTGATTGCTGGCAGTTTGGGTGAGTAAGGGAGTGTTAATCTCTTTGTAAAAATCTATTTTTTTGTTTGTATTTAAGATTTAACTGAAATTTACTGTCTAAATTCTAAATTTCCCAGCCTTAAGTAAGGTTTTCAGGGCTCCACTGCAAGAGCACCTAAAATTAGCAAATTAAGGAAAGCAGCTTAAACCAGTTTTTCTGCAACTGGTGTCAGTTAACTCCTTAGTCTCAGAAGGATATAAATAGGCATTTCAGTGCGACATAGCATAGAATGCGACTTCCAACAGAGTGCTGGGAGATGGGTGATTAGGGAGGTAGGTGAGGAGGGGAAAGAAGGTGCTCCTTTGCTTTTGCCTTTTCTAACTTCCAATCTTTAGGAATTGGTTCTTGCTCTACAACAGGGGTAGCAGCTAACTGTTTGGTGAGTATCTGGTAAGTGGTTAAGGTGTATTCCATTCCCAAGGTTTAAAAAGAATACAAATTGGCAGTAAGAGTAATAAAATATGTATAAAAATAATTAATTGAATTAAATAATTTAATTAGATAATAAAGACATGTAAGGATGGCAGGACAGGTGATGTAAAGGCTGCAGCATGTGGGAGCATCTGGATGCCAGTGTGATCCAGGGCAAACATGCTTGCAGTAAGTGTTCGTGGCTCGAGGAGCTTTGGCTCAAATTCACCAAGCTGGAGGCTAAGCTGCAGACACTGCAACGCATCAGGGAGGGGGAAAGTTACCTGGATGCTTTGTACCAGGAGCCAGTCACACCCTGAAGGACAGGGTCTTCTGATTTGGTCAGGGACAGGAGGGTGTGACTGCGAGTGAGGCAGGTAAGGGGACCCAAAGGGCAGGAGTGCAGGAGCCTCAGCCTATGATTTGTCCTACAGGTTTGAGGTTCTTGCAGCTTGTTTGGATGAGAGTGGGGGCTGGAGGAACGATTAGCTAACTGACCATGGCACCGTGGTACAGGAAGCCATTCAAGTGAGGGGGAGCAAAAAGGAATGTAGTGGCAGTAGGGGACAGTATAGTCTGTTCTCTGTTCTCCGCAACAAAGAGCGAGGATCCAGACAGCTGTGTTGCCTGCCCAGTTCCAGAGTTCAGGACATCTGCTCAGGACTGGAGAGGAATTTGCAGTGGGAGGGGAGAAGGATCCTATTGTTGTGGTCCATGTAGGTACCAATGACATAGGTAGAACTAGGAAAGAGGTTCTGCATAGAGAATATGAGGGGCAAGCACCAAATTAAGAAGTAGAACCTCAAAGGTAATAACTTCTGGATTATTACCTGAGCCATGTGCAAATTGGCATAGGGCCAATAAGATTGGAGAAATGAATGCATGGCTCAAAGACTGGTGTGGGATAATTGGGTTCTGGTTCGTTGGTCATTGGCACCAGTACTAGGGAAGGTGGGACCTGTACTGTTGGGACGGTCTACACCTGAACCGTGCTGGGGCTGGTGTTCTAGCTAGCTTCCCTTCTAACTAGGGAAGTAGAGAATGTTTTAAACTGAATAGTGGGGGCAAGGGAACAAATTTTGGAAGATGTGGTAAACCAAATAGTAGAGACAAGGCAAGAGAGGAAGGTATTAATATAGGAAATGATAAACAGCACGTGACAAGAAGGGACAGAGAGTACAAAACTGAGTAAAACAATAGTGAAGGCTAGAGGTTACAAAAATAAGAAAAGGACAAAACTAAAGGCTTTGTTTCTGACTGCATGTAGCATTCGAAACAAAACAGATGAACTGATATTGCAAATAGAAATAAATATGTACGATCTGATAGCCGTTACAGAGACATGGCTGTAGGGTGACAGATTGGGACCTAAATGTTGAAGGGTGTGTGACATTTAAGAAGGACAGGAAGCTAGGAAAAGGTGGCGGGGTGGCTCTGTTAATTATTGATGGTATTAGCACATTAGAGAAGGATGACCTAAGTTCAGGAAGCCAGGATGTAGAAGCAGTGTGGGTTGAGATGAGAAATGATAAAAGCAAGAAGTTGCTTGTGCATGTGATATACAGGCCCCCTAATTGTAACTACACAACAGGGCAGAGTATAAAGGAAGGCATAATGGGAGCTTGTCAGAAAGGTATAGTGATAATCATGGGATATTTTTAATCTATATATAGACTGGAAAAATCAGATGGGCAAAGGCAGCCGAGATGAAGAGTTCATTGAATGTTTTCAGGATAGTTTGTTAGAACAGCACCTTCTGGAGCCAACCAGAGACCAGGCTATACTCGACTTGGTATTGTGCAACAAGATAGGATAAATTGATAACTTCATAGTGAAGGCAGAGACCATAATATGACTGAGTTCTACAGTCAGTTTGAGGGAGAGAAGAGTGGGCCCAACGCTAGTATTTTAAACTTAAATAAGGTCAATTATGAGGGCATGAGTGAATTAAAGTGTACTGGCAAATGAGGTGAAGGGATAGGTCAACGGAGAGACAATGGCAGACATTTCAAGGGATATTTCAGAACACAGAGAAAGGATACGTTCCAGTGAGAAAGAAAAATCCTAAGGGGAGGACCCACCATCAGCGATCAACTAAAAAAGCTAGACAGTATCAAACTTAAAGAAAAAAGCATATAATTGCGCAAAGACGGACAGTAGGTCAGAAGATTGGACAGAATATAGAGAACAGCAAAGAATGATAAAAAAGATTCGTAAGGAGGGAAAAGAATATGAGAGGAAGCTAGCTAGAAATATAAAGATGGATAGCAAGCGTTTCTATAGATACTTAAATAAGAAGAGTTAACAAAGTGTGTCGATACTATAGAAAGTGTTACAAGTATAAACAGGGATGTTTTGATATTTTAGACTCCCAATTCAGCTGTGCACTGTCTAATACTGGAACCCAAATTGCCCTTTTAAATTGTTTGAATTCGACAGATTTATCACCAGGCAAAGACTCAGAAACCACATCAGTATATTGTATTAAAATTTCTTGATTATAAGCAAGTTTTAGAAACTTATCAACTAACTAACAGTGGCAGGAAATAGGTGAAGTATACTTATCAATGAAACTCTACCAACTCCATGCTTTCAAATGGGTGATCAATCCAAGAGAAGTGGGCAACAACTTGAAATCCTCATGCCGACAGAGAAACAATCACTGCCTTTGAGAAACACGGCACCTTATTGGGATTTCTACTGACAGGGAATCCATTGCTGAACCATTCCCAGTATCAACTACTCATCTGCCCTGAAGTCTCATCTGCCCTGAAGTTTGTTGGAAACGACCTGATTATTAATTACTTATCCTTCAATTGTAACTTCATTGAAGTAAACTATTTGGTCAATCATCTGTTGCTAGTCAGTGGCTGCTTTGTAATCTTGTTTCGGTTTAGTTTGTTACAAAAGGTTAACATCATTGTTAGCACAAAATGGTGTTTAACCTTGTCAGCTTCTTACAATGAATATAACTTAAATTAGCCTGAAAATGGTTGGGGTACACTAAAATCTAATACCCAGACTTACTAAAGTGAGTTTGGGAATTTAATAATGGAAAGTAAAGCAGATGAATTGAACGTATTTTGAATTGGTCTTCACTATAGAGGATACAAATAACATCCCAGAAATAGCTGTAAGTCAGGAATTGGGAGGGAGGAACTGGGGAGAATTACAACCACCAGGGAAGTGGTATTTAGCAAATTGTTGGAGCTGTGGGCTGACAAGTCCTTGGGTCTGGATGGACTTCATCCTAGGGTCTTAAAAGAAGTGGCTAGTGAGATAGTTGATGCGTCAGCTTAAGTTTTCCAAAATTCCCTGGATTCGGGGAAGGTGCCACTGGGTTGGAAAATAGCAAATGTAACTCCTTTACTCAAAAAGGGAGAGAGATGGAAAGCAAGAAACTACAGGCTAGTTAGCCTAACATCTGTCATAGAGAAAATGTTGGAAGCTGTTATTTAAGATGTTATGGCAGGGCACTTGGAAAAAGTCAAGGTAATTAGGTAGAGTTGACATGGTTTTTGAGAGGGATATCATGTTTAATCAACTTATTGGAGTTATTTGTAGGAGTCACATGTGCTGTGGATAAAGGAGAACCGGTGGATGTACTGTAATTAGATTTGCAGAAGGCATTTGATAATGTGCCAGGTCAAACTTTATTGTGGAAAATAAAAGCCCATGCTATAGGGAGTAACATATTGGCATAGATAGAAGATTGGCTAGCTAACAGGAAGCAGAGAGTAGCTATAAATGGGTCTTTTTCTGGTTGTTGGGATGCAACAAGTGGTGTGCCATAGGGATCAGTGCTGGGGCCTCAACTTTTTACAATTTATAGAAATGACTTGGATGATGGGACCAAGATAGGTAGGAAAGTAAGAGGGCATAAGGAGGCTACAAGGGAACGTAGATAGGTTAAATGAGTGGGCAAAGTTCTGGCAAACGAAGTATAATGTGGACTAAGTGAAATTGTCCATTTTGACAGGAAGAATAAAGAAGAAGCATATTATCTAAATGGTAAGAGATTGCAGAGCTCTGAGATATGTAGGGACCTGGGTGCCCTAGTATATGAATCACAAAAGGGTAGAATGCAGGTACAACAAGTAATTTGGAAAGCTAATAGAATGTTATTGTTTGTGGCGAGGGGAATTGAATATAATAGTAGGGAGGTTATGCTTCAGTGGTACATGACACTGGCGAGACTATATCTGAGTACTGTATACAGTATTGGTCTCCTTATTTAAGGAAGGATGTATTTGCATTAGACTCAGTTCAGAGAACGTTTATTAAGCTCAGACCAGGAATGGGCAGGTTGTCTCATGAGGAAAGATTGGACAGGCTCGGAGTTTAGAAGAGTAAGAGACGACTTGATTGAAACATATAAGATCCTGAGGGGTCTTGACAGTGTGGATGTGGAGAGGATGTTTCCTCTTGTAGGGGTCACTGTTTAAAAATAAGGGTTTGCCCATTTAAGACAGAGACGAGGATAAATCTTTTCTGAGGGTCGTGAGTCTTTGGAACTCCTTTCTTTAAAAGGCACTGGAAGCAGAGGTAGATGGATTCTTGATGAACAAGAGGGTTAAAGGTTATCAGGGTGAGGCAGGAGGTTCCAATCAGATCAGCCATGCAGCACTGTAATTTCTTGAGAACTACACCCACGCAGACCTTATAAATTAGCAGATGCTCTCTCCTAAGAGCTAACCAGTGTCTGCAGAGGCTGGAGATCTTGTCAATAAGCAGTCAATAGGAAGTGCAAAGAAAATTAATTGAATGGTTGAGGGGCCGAGTGACCTACTCCTGCTCCTAATCCTAATACCTATGTTCATATGTATGTTCATATGTTTGCTTAATTGACCTTCCTCGCAACTTATTACATGTATGTAACACTTTGGAAAATAGTTCTGCTAAATGTACTAATTTTAAAATCAACTCTCCTAGATTTTGAACCCTTTAAGTTGAAATAGGTTTTGCCCATCCTGTTGGTAAGTTTGAAAACAACTTCTTTGTAGGAGTTTGACCTATCTTGGTCAGTCCTACTGAACTCATGTATCAAACTCTATTTCAAATGGATGGCATTGTACATGATCTCCTCATAATGTGTTGTGTATAACTCCAGGGACCATGTTTTACACCATTTGAATTTCCTCAGCTGAATTTTCTTTGCACTTCATATTGACTGCTCGTTGACGAAATTTCCAGCCTCTGCAGACACTGGTTAGTCCTTCGGAGAGAGCATCTGTTAATTTATCAGGTCTGTATGGGTGTTTGTGTTTCTCATGAAATTACAGCGCAGCAGTTGGGTGGTGATCCTCCAGAGAAATATCAGGCTAGGATCTTATTTGCAGGATAAACGTGTAAGGTATAAAGCAGCGCTCTCTATGTTTGGTAATTAAATGAGTTTTGAGAGTCCTAGCTCGAGTTGAGAGTGCATCATGGAGTGAACTGATAACTGAATGAGAATAAGGACTTCGAAAGTGGGAATATGGTGAGAGTTGGGGGTTCAGTAGTTATTAGTAGATGAGCTGTAGTTAAGTGCTATAGAATGTGCTTTTCAGTGAACTGAAATATTTGGTTTTAACTGGAATTTGCTGTGTAGATTCACCCGGATGCTTTCTGTAATGAAGAAATGTAGGTATGCAAAAAGTCTGGAAAAGCTGGACCGTTGAGTTAGCAAATACAATAATGGGACGATGTGATGGAGATTGAAAGGTTGTAACTGGGTTGGTGGAAGCAGGCTGTTGCCAGTGATTTGAGAGATCAAGAATGAGCTGTCATAAATACAAGATTAAAGATGAGAGATTTGGAACAGCGGGCAGGAAAAAGTTCTTCATATGGAGACTTATGTTGATTTTGATCAGTGGTTGAGGCAGCAATTATGTCATAGAAACTAGGAGCAGGAGTAGGCCCTTCGAACCTGCTCTGCCATTCATTATGATCATGGCTGATCATCCAACTCAATAGCCTGCTCCCGCTTTCTCCCCATATCCTTTGATCCCTTTCACCCCAAGAGCTATATCTAACTCCTTCTTGAAAACATAGTGTTTTGGTCTCAACTGCTTTCTGTGGTAACGAATTCCACGGGCTCACTGCTCTCTGGGTGAAGAAATTTCTCCTCATCTTAGTCCTAAATGGTCTACCCCATATCCTCTGTGACCCCTGGTTCTGGACTCCCCCCACCATTGGGAACATCCTTCCTGCACCTACCCTGTCTAGACCTGTTAGAATTTTATAGGTTTCTTTGAGATCCCCCCTCATTCTTCTGAACCCCAGCGAATATAATCCTAATCGACTCAATCTCTCCTCATATGTCAGTCCCACCATCCCAGGAATCAGTCGGGTAAACCTTTGCTGCACTCCCTCTATAGCAAGTACACGCTTCCTCAGATAAGAAGACTAAAACTGCACACAATATTCCAGGTATGGTCTCACCAAGGCCCTGTACAATTGCAGCAAGACATCCCTGTTCCTGTACTTGAATCCTCTGGCTATTAAGGCCAACATACCATTTGCCTTCTTTACCGCCTGCTGCACCTGCATGCTTACTTTCAGCAACTGGTGTACAAGGACACCCAGGTCTCACTGCACATTCCCCTCTCTCAATTTATAGCCATTCAGATAATAACCTGCCTTCCTGTTTTTGCTACCAAAGTGGATAACCTCACATTTATCCACATTATACTGCATCTGCCATGCATTTGCCCACTCACTCAGCTTGTCCAAATCACACTGAAGCATCTCTGCATCCTCCTCACAGCTCACCCTCCCACCCAGCTTTGTGTCATGTGCAAATTTGGAGATATTACATTTAGTTCCCTCATCTAAATGATTAATGTATATTGTGAATAACTGGGGTCCCAGCACAGATCCCTGCGGTACCCCACTATTGGTATTATCTTGAATGTCAACATTCAAGATAAGATTGGATAGGTGGATTGAGAAAAAGGGACATAAGAACAAGACAAGTAAGTGTGATTGGGACTGTTTGCTCACATGGAGCAAAAATGTTAATGTGGGCTGAGTGATTTCTTCCCATGTGACTTCTATATGTGTCTATGTGGAAATATAAACCACCATCAACATACAAGAGGACTAAGCAACATGCTGGAATTTTAAATTGAGCACTGAGAATGTACCATTGGTCATATTGATCCATACAGTATTTCATGTGTATCAAAACAAACTAAATGCTTCCTCTGTTGGGTTAGTATGCCTGCCTCAATTTGCACCAAAGGCTTTGAGCTCTATGCAGAATGCAATAGTCCATTTGTGGTTGCTAATACTCTGTTGTTTTCATAAAATCCATGTTACTTAAATGTGATGGATGCCACACCTTCCAAATTTGTTGAAATGCTCCAGTTAGGAATTGCTGCTCACCTTTTGTTCTGGGTAATGTGGAAAGTGTAGTAAACTCAAGAAAACCAGTTCAAGGCCAATGCATTTCAAAGTGCAGTGAAATCACATTACACTGTGTTATTTTTAAGTCATATAAGAAATTGCTGTGTGCTTTGAACAAAATTGCAACAATTCTCCATTTAGATTCTAGACCTTTTATCCTGCAGTTTCCTCCAGCGATTAGATTCCATAATTTTGAAGGTGGTCAGGGTTTGATGTTGGCAAAACATGGCTGGGAAGTAAAAGAAAAGGAAGGACTTGCATCTGTATGGCATATTTCACAGCCTCAGGACATCCCAAAGCACTTCAAGTGTAAAGTACTTTTGAAGTGAATTCACTGTTGTAATTGTGAAACACTGCAACCACATCAAGATCCCACAAACTGCAATGCGATAAATGTGCAAGTAACCCATTTTAGTGATGTTGGTTGAGGATTATACATTGGCCAGAACACAGTCAAGAACACTTGACACTGCTCCTTACCAAATAATCCTCGGATCTTTTCTGTTCACCTGAGCAGCCTGACAGGCCCTCTGCTCAACATCTCATCTGAAGAGGCGGCACCTCCACATGTGCAGTTCTTCAGTACTGGGCTGAAATGTCAGCTTGGTTTAAGTCTCTGGAGTGAGACTTCAACTGACAGCCTTCTGACTCATGGGTAAGAGTGTCACCCCTAAGCCACAGCTGATGCATTAAACCATGTTATAGAATTGAAGGGAGAAAAGGAAGCCATAGCAGGTCAATTGACATTCCATGATCATTCTTTTGTTTCCAGAGGATTTAAGGAAGGCATTGGAAGAAGATGCTGCTCTTTTGAAGGCTACAGTGGTAGCAGAGGAAGCAAAGAAACTGCAAGTATGAAAATCACGTTTATTTAAATTTTAGGAAAGTTTTGTTCTTTGGCAGTCAAGTAACATCTGTGTCAACAGTACAGTGAAGCAAAAATCATTAGATTGTCACCTGAAGCTTGATCAGAATTGGATCATTTCAATTGGGAATTGATATATTAAAAAAGACTCAATGATATATGAAAAAGGTTCCATCCACTTTGTTCCAGCCATTCTCATTATTGCATTAGATAATAACAGTGGCGTTCCAGTCTACTCATGGGAACTGTGGGCCCAGTCATCTGTTCTTCTATGCATGCTAAACTTGCAACTAGAATCCTAGAGTAATACAGCGCTGAAGGAGGCCTTGCTTCTTTCTTAAAAGCAAAAACCGCGGATGCTGGAAATCCAAAACAAAAACAAAAATACCTGGAAAAACTCAGCAGGTCTGGCAGCATCTGCAGAGAGGACCACAATTAACATTTCGAGTCGGAATGACCCTTCAACAGAACTAAGTAAAAATAGAAGAGAGGTGAAATATAAGCTGGTTTACGTGGGGGGGGTGGGACAAGTAGAGCTGGATCACTGGCCCTCTATCCAGCTCTACTTGTCCCACCCCCCCCTTAAACCAGCTTATATTTCACCTCTCTTCTATTTTTACTTAGGTCTGTTGAAGGGTCATTTGGACTCAAAACGTTAACTGTGTTCCTCTCCGCAGATGCTGCCAGACCTGCTGAATTTTTCCAGGTATTTTTATTTTTGTCTTGTTTCTTTCTTTATCCCTTCATGTTGCATTCAAATAGTTTTTAAGTTGCCATTCACACCTCATTTGGACACAACCTTTGTTTTTTTACTATGTCCATTACCACTCTCATTACCTGTTGCATCATGGAATCTTTTGTTATTTAATCTTACGAAACTGGGCAATGGAGTTTCTGTAGCTGTAGTTATTGTCTAAGGACTGCAGCTGCTCTTATCTCCGTAACATCACTCAACAGAGCTTAACTGCTTAACTTTCATCCATGCCTTTCTTTGTTGCCTCCAGGCTTGATTATTCCAATGCTGTTACAGCAAGCCTCCCATGTAGGATCTTCCATCCTACATAACCTTAGTTACAAATCTCTGCTGCCTGTACCTTAGTTTGCACCAAGCCACCTATCACCTCCATACTTACTTGACCTACACTGGCTCCTGATCTGCCAACACCTCAATTTTAAAATGCTCATCCTTGTTTTCAAACTTCTTGCCTCTCCCTATCTCTGTACCTTCCTCTAGCCCTGTAATCTTCCTGGCCTGTAGTGATTTGAATCACTCCACCATTGGTAGCTTTGCTTTCAGCTACCCAGGCCCCAATTCCAGAATTCCCACACTAAACCTTTCTCTTCTCTATTTCTCTCTTTTTATTACTTTAAGATGCTCTTTAAAACCTATTCCCTTGACCAAACTTTTGCTCATCTGTCCTGCTTTCTCCTCCTATGACTTGGTGTCAAAAATGTTTCTATTGATATTGCTCTTGTAGCAAAATGTTCCAAGGTTCTTAATGTTAAATGCACTATACAAAATTCAAGCTGTTATCAAGGCGTAATGGTGAACATCAGCATCAACTTGTTTTATTCTAACAGAACATGCAAAAGGAATGGGAGGAAGAGTGCAGGCAGCGCATTGAGAAGCAGGAACAGGCAATGTCTGCACAGCATCAGACCGAGCTGGAAGAATGGGGCAGGAAGATGGAGAAGCTACAGAATGAACTTGAAGCAATCCATAATGAAATAGAAGAACGACAAGCGTTTGAGAAAAGTAAGAGCAAATCGTGCTGTTAAGTTAGATGGGAAAAGATGGGAGGAAGCTCAAGTGGGCCATAAATGCTTGTATGGACCGTTTGGGCGGAATAACCTATTTCTATGCTGTGTATTCTATGTGCAAGTCCAGGTCATTATAAGCAGTGGTTCCAGTACTGACTCGTTAAGGAATCACAGAATTAAAGTACAGCACAGTAGCAAGCTGTTGGTCTGATGAGTCTGTGCCAGCTCTTTCAAAGAAACTGCAATTAGAGCCAAAACCTCCTACTTTTCCTATATCCCTGCAACTCTTTCTTCAACTATTTATTGAATTCTCTTTGGACGACGACTACTGAATCTATATCTGCCACCCTAGCAGGAAGTGCATTCCAAATCCTAAACGGTTTTCTGTTTATGTCACCTCTTGCAGTTTTTGTGACAAAAATTCTGCCCTCTGGTTCTTGACTATTAACAATTTAAATAGAATAAACAAAGACCTCCACCAAATCTCCTCTTAATTTTTTTTGCTCCAAGGAGAACAACTCCAGCCTCTCCTTTTAACTATAATCCCTCATTCCTGGAATCCTAGTAAATCCCTCTGCACCTTCTCCAAAGCCTTCACATGCTTCTGAAGCATCCAAGCTCCAGCTGGAGCCAAATTCTTATTTTATATAAGTGCAGAATTATTTCCTGGCTGTGTACTCCATGCCTCAAATTATATAGACCAGGGTCCCAAATGCTTTGTTAATGTGTTCTGCCAACTTCAAAGATCCCTAAGATCCGCTGTTCTTGTATCCCCTTTAAAATTGTAGATTGAGTTTCAATCGCCCCTCCCCATTCTCCCTACCACAGTGTATCTGGACTGAATTGCATTTGCCTTGGTTCCACATGCCTCATGAAGTTTTTACTGTCTTTTTCACTGTTTACTATACTTCCAAGTTTTGTGTCACTGGCAGACTTCGGAATTGTGCCCAGTACCCCAAAGTTGAAGTTATTAATGTATGTCAAAAACAGCAGTGGTCCAAGCATTGAACCTTGGGGAACCGTTCCCTTCCTCCAGTTGGAAAAACAATCTTTCACAACAACTCTGATTTTTTTATCTCTTCACCAATTTTGCGTCCGTGCTGCTACTGCCCGTTTTTATCGCAAGTGCATCAAGTTTGCTAACAAGCATGATATGTGTAACTTTATCAAACATCTTTTGGAAGTCCATATAAAAACTGCCACTCACAACTCTGATTTTTTTTATCCCTTTGCCAATTTTGCATCCATGCTGCTATTGCCCATTTTTATCACAAGGGCTTCAAGTTTGCTAATGAGCATAATATGTGTTACTTTACCAAACACCTTTTGGAAGTCCATTTATCCAAATTCAAGCGCACTGACCTTAATTACCCTCTGGTACCTACTCAAAACAACTCTGTCAAGTTAGTCAAGCATAATTTGCCCTTAACAAGTCTATGCTTGTCCAACTGGATGTTAATTTTTCCTGGATTGGTGTTTCTAAATGCTTTCCCACCAGTAATGTTAAACTGGCAGTCCTGTAATTGTCAGGTATATCCTCTCCCGTTTTTGAACAAGAATGTAATATTTGCAACTCTCTAGTCCTTTGGCACTAATCTGTATCCAAGGTGAATTGGAAGATTTTGACCACTACCTTCCACGATTTCTATCCTTACTTCCTTCAATAAGCCAGGACGAATCCCATCTGGAGCAGGTGACTTATGTGCCTTAAGTAACCTTTCTATCACCTCTTTATTTTTATTGCATCAGTATTCCGGCAACCTCCGTGTTTACCATAGTTTTGACAAAGTCCTCTTCCTTGGTAAATACTGATGCAAAGTATGCAATTAGTATTTCAGCCATACACTCTGCTTCCAAAATAGATTTCTATTTTCATCCCTTTTATGTTGTTCTCCCCATAGAAGACCTTTGGCAGCTACCTAAAAGGGAATACGATGTGTTCCCTTACTGCCTTTGTCCCTCCTATTTCCTTTTTCACTGCTCTACTTTCTATTTTCAATCTAATTCCCTTGTATTTATCAAGCTGGCATTTCTCATTGCTCCCCTTTTTCTGCTTCATCCTGCTCTCAGGCTGTGGCATTTGTTGCATTCCCTTTCTTCCTTGTAGGAATATACCACCACTTCAAAGGTTGCACACTACTCTTATAATTCTTCAGGTCAGTCGTTGACTCCAATTTACCAGACCAGATTTCTCCTCAATTAGCCCTCCTTCAGCTAAGTATTTTTATTCTAGATATCTCTTTGTCCTTCTCCATAACTAATCTAAATTGTACAATAGTATGATCACTATTTCTGGGGTGCTCCCTGACTCAGACATTCTCCACTTGACCCACAGCATTCCCCAGGACTAGACCCAGCAATGCTTGCTTCCTCGTTGGGTAGGAAGCATACTGATAAAGAAAATTCTCCAACGCACTTCAGAAATTCCTTCCCTTCTCTGCCCTTAACACAATAATTGTTACATTGAACATTAAAATCTCCTATTATCTCTACCCTATAGTTTCAGTAATTTTTTGACAAATCTGCTCCATCTCTTTCCCATATTTTGGTGGTCTACAAAATACACCAAGTGGCGTAACAGCTCCTTCATTGTTTCTCAGCTCCAATCAAATAGATTCTGTCTTTGATCCCCCTCCTTCTGGCACTGAACTTCCCTGCTATTTTATTTTTAAAAATTATGCAGAACCTATATAAAAATCAAGTTGTGTTGAATCCAGTTTTAGTAATGTCACTTGAGGAAGGATGCATAGACCCTTGAAAGTGTGCAGAGGAAATTTACAGAATTGTTCCAGGATGAGGGAATTGAGCTGCAAGGTGAGGTTGGAGAAGCTAGGTTGTTCTCCAAAGGAGATTGAGGGGAAATTTGACAAGTTTTTTTTTTTATCCTTTCATGTGATGTGGGTGTTGCTGGCAAGGCCAGCATTTGTTGCCCTTCCCTAATTTCTCTTGAGTGGCTTGCTAGGCCATTCCAGTGGGCAGTTAAGAGTCAACCACATCGCTGTGGGTCTGGATTCACATGTAAGCCAGACCAGGCAAGGGCGACAGATTTTTTTCCCTAAAGGGCATTAGTGAACCAGATGGATTTTTAGAGCAATTGGTGATAGTTTCGAGTCTAGGTTTATATTCCAGATTTATTAAATTCCACCAGCTACTGTAGTGGAATTTGACCCATGTTCCCAGAACATTAACCTGGGCCTCTGTATTACTAGTGCAGTGATATTACCACTGCATCACCATCTCCCCATAAAGTATACAAGTTTGTGACAGATTTGGATAAAGTAGACTAGGAAAAACTGTTCCCATCAGCTGATGTTACAAGGACTAGGGGACACAGATATAAGGTTTTGGGCAAGAGATGCTAGGGAATGTGAGGAAGAACTTTTTTTTTATGTAGCAAGTGGTAATCACCTGGAACTTTCTATGAAAGTGGTAGAAGCAGAGATGATCAATGATTTCAGAAGGAAATTGGGTAGGCACTTAATGGAGGAAAAGTGGGGGAATGTGACTCGAGTGGATTGCCCTACAGAGAGCTGGCATGGTTCGGCCTCCTTCTGTGCTGTCATAACTCTGACTTTCAAATGTTCCAATGCAATAAATTATAGCCGATTGACAAATGATATAACCAAGCTATCCGACTAGGCACTTTACAGCCTTCTGGACTGAATATTGAGTTCAACAATTTTAGATCATGAACTCTCTTCTCCATCCCCACCCCCTTTCCGATCCCCTTTTTTCCAATAATTTATATAGATTTTTCTTTTCCCACCTATTTCCATTATTTTTAAATGTATTTCCATTCATTGTTTTATCTCTACCTTTTAGCCTATTTCGAACCTTTCCCCCCACCCCACCCCCACTAGGGCTATCTATACCTTGCTCGTCCTGCTTTCTACCCTTAATGTCACTTATTAGCACATTCCTTAGATAATATCACCACCTTCAACACCTCTTTGTCCTTTTGTCTATGACATCTTTTGGCTATCTCCACCTATCACTGGCCCTTTATCCAGCTCTACTTGGCCCACCCCCCCCTTAAACCAGTTTATATTTCACCTCCTTTCTATTTTTACTTAGTTCTGATGAAGAGTCAATAGGACTCGAAACGTTAACTGTGTTCCTCTCCGCAGATGCTGTCAGACCTGCTGAGTTTTTCCAGGTATTTTTATTTTTGTTTTGGATTTCCAGCATCCGCAGTTTTTTTGCTTTTTACTTTAACCAAGATATTTGGTGCTCTTGATTGCCATTAGCACCTGTTGGTGGGTGGATGTGATGGAAATCTTGAATCAAAGGATTAGCTATATGTCCAGAGGTATATATATATATATATATATATAGGCATGTTTGAGTCTGTAGGTCTCTGAGACATTTTTGAAAGAAGGCAATCTAACCATTGGCATCTGTTCGAGTGGAAAAGCTTAAAGCTTTTCTTGTCAGATTGTTAAAGGTGTTTCAAAGCTCCCAACTCAGAAATTGGGGTAGATTTTTTTTGGATGACATTGTGATTTCTTGTGGAATGAGTGTGTAACATTGTTATACATCAGGAAAAGAAATCAATGATTCTGTCTGCTTGAAAATAGCTTACGTGTTTGCCATTAAAATGCAAAAAGATAATTTTCACATCCTATTTTCTGGGTGTTGGGATGAGTAATTGACCACCTTTGAGCAACCAGTTTTTTCAAGCTTCTGTAGAAAATATGTAGAATTAATTCAAGTCAAAGATTTTTAGGCTGTATTGATCGATTAATTTTAAACAGAACCAATCTGTGGCTAACAGAGAAGTCTAAGTTTTGTTCCTCCTAAACTCCAAATATTCAGTGCCCTGATTTCTTCTTTCTTTCTCCCTTCTTCCATCCTTTTGTTGAGCTCAGGTACATTGTCATCTCCTCTTAACTAGAGCCTCCAAAACTCTGAACTCCTTTCTTCCCCTTAGCCTCCTTTCCTAAATCTGTCTACAGTGAGCAGTCTTTTACAACAGGAGCTCGGTATTAATTAACTACATCTGTTTGATTTTGCCTTTTCTTGTCTTTGTTCCTATTCTGCTTGATAGGCTTTGGCCATTTTTAACTTATTTCCTCAATAAAAGTATGGACAAAAGTAGTGGAATACTTTATCAAGCACTGTTTCTTTTTAAGCCCACTTCAGAGTGCAGAATTTTCATCTGTGGAATGCAATTGGAATGCAAATTCTTTCCTGCTGTTTGCTTCTTGCAACTACTAGCTTGTATATTGTTTGCTTTGAATAAAAGTCCAAAAGACTTGTTACAGTGAGCAGGCTGAGTAGGTTAACTAATTTTTGTTCTTCCATGTGACCTTGCAGCTTAGAAATTTGTTTTTTTTTTCTCCATGTTTTCTATTTCATCTAATGTAATAGTAGTTTCTTTGTTAATTTTGTACTCGTTTAAGTAATGATGGTTCCTAAGAATAGAACATCTTCCATTTTTGGTAACTAGCATTGTCATCAAACATTGTTAAAAAGTGCAGTAAGATAGTGAGTAAATCTCATTACAATCGGCTTCAAGCCTGGTGGATCCTTCACTCTACCAGTGTGACTTAGTTTTTCACTCCAAATGCTTGTGTAGCTGTAAAAGTGTGAAGAAAATAGTGGAGTGAAATTTCCTCGATCATGCTCTGTTATAGATGAGCGCCACAACTTGGAGAGCCTCCATCAGTCCAATTTGACAAAACTTCAGGAACAGATTCAAGTAGAATTTCAACAGAAGCAGGAGCTGATGAAGGAACTTGATAAAAAAGAGAAGGACCATCGTGCAGTGGTGAGTAGAATTTGTTAATGTCCAGTTTGGGAATGATCTGGTTCAGCCTGACACAGTGGACAAGGAGGAAAATGGAGTTGCTGACTAGGGAGCAGGATTTATGATAATGACTGCAGATAGTGGATCAAGAATGTAAGAACATAAGAACTAGGAGCAGGAGTAGTCAATTCAGTCCCTCGAGCCTGCCCCACCATTCAATATGATCATGGCTGATCTCATTTCGGCCTCAACTCAATTTCCCGCCCTCTCCCCATAACCTTTCAACCCGTTACTAATTAAAAATCTGTCTATCTCCTCCTTAAATTTATTCAGCACTCTGAGGTAATGAATTCCACAGATTCACGACCCTTTGAGAAAAGTAATTCCTCCTCATCTCTGATTTAAATCTACCACCCCTTAGCCTAAAACTATGGCCTCACGTTCTAGAATGCCCCAGAAGGGGAAACATCCACACCACGTCTACTTTGTCTATCCCCTTTAGCATCTTATATACCTCAATTAGATCTCCTCTCATCCTTCTAAACTCCAGCAAGTATAGGCCTAAACTGCTCAGTCTCCTCATAAGACAAGCCCTGCACCTCTGGTATCAATCTAGTGAACCACCTCTGAACTGCCTCCAATACACTACATTCTTCCTCAAGTAAGGGGACCAAAACTGTGCACAGTACTCCAGGTGCGGTCTCACCAATGCCTTGTACAGTTGCAACAACACTTCCCTATTTTTATACTTTATTCCTTTAGCAATAAATGCCAAAATTCCATTTGCCTTCCTTATTAGTTTCTGTACCTGCATACTAGCTTTCAGTGATTCATGCACGAAGACACCCAGATCCCTCTGCACTGAAGTATTCTGAAGTTTCTCTCCATTTAAATAATAAGTCGCCTTTTTATTCTTTTGACAAAAATGGATAACCTCACACTTATCCATGTTAAACTCCCATCTGCCAAATTTTGGCCCATTCACCTAACCTGTCCATATCCATTTGTAAATTTCTTATTTCTTCATTGCGACTTACTTTCTCACCTATTTTGGTGTCATCTGCAAATTTAGCTATAGTACCTTCTATCCCTGAATCCAAGTCATTAATATAGATTATAAATAGTTGGGGCCCAAGGACCGAACCCTGTGGCATCCCACTAGTTACAGCTTGCCATCCAGAAAAAGACCTATTTATCCCGACTCTCTGCTTTCTGTTGGTTAGCCAATCCTCCATCCAAGCTAATATATTACCCCTAACTCCGTGTGATCTTATCTTGCGTATTAATCTTTTTGGGTGGCACCATATCAAAGGCCTTCTGGAAGTCCAGATACACTACATCTACAGGATCCCCATTATCCACTTTGCATGTCAAAGAAATCAGTCAAATACAATTTACTCTTCTTAAAACCATGCTGACTTTGATGGATTGCATTTTGACTTTCCAAATGCCCCATTACTACTTCCTTAATAATGGATTCCAACAATTTCACAGAATCACACAGTGCAGAAGAGGCCCTTCGGCCCTTCGAGTCTGCACCGACACATGAGAAACACCTGACCTACCTACCTAACCCCATTTACCAGCACTTGGCCCATAGCCTTGAATGTTATGACGTGCCAAGTGCTCATCCAGGTACTTTTTAAAGGATGTGAGGCAACCCGCCTCCACCACCCTCCAGGCAGTGCATTCCAGACCGTCACCACCCCCGGGTAAAAATGTTTTTCCTCACATCCCCCCCCATACCTCCTGCCCCTCACCTTGAACTTATGTCCCCTTGTGACTGACCCTTCAACTAAGGGGAACAGCTGCTCCCTATCCACCCTGTCCATGCCCCTCATAATCTTGTACACCTCGATCAGGTCGCCCCTCAGTCTTCTGTGCTCCAACAAAAACAACCTAAGTCTATCTAACCTCTCTTCATAACTTAAATGTTTCATCCCAGGCTACATCCTGGTGAATCTCCTCTGCACCCCCTCCAGTGCAATCACGTCCTTCCTATAATGTGGCGACCAGAACTGCACACAGTACTCCAGCTGTGGCCTCACCAAGGTTCTATACAACTCCAACATGACCTCCCTACTTTTGTAATCTATGCCCAGATTGATAAAGGCAAGTGTCCCATATGCCTTTTAAACCACCCCACTAACATGCCCCTCCGCCTTCAGAGATCTTTGGACACACATGCCAAGGTCCCTTTGTTCCTCAGAACTTCTTCCTTTCATTGAATGCTTCCTTGTCCTTTCTGACTGACTGGATAAGTAGAAATACATTCAGGTGAGGGCATTCCCCCCTCCCCAGTTAAAGTTTGTAAGCTTAATATAGCATGTTGCTTTTGTTATTTTCTTGCCTTGCATGCCATGCAAGCCAAAAGTCTCCCCCCGCACCCCTCAAACCACCCGACCCCACAAGTGGCTATTGGCCCTGTAACCATGAGATTGGACCTGGAGCGTATTGGGGACAATCATGATTCTAGTGCCATCCGGACAGCATTGAAGGGTGGAGGTCGTACAACTAGATATAGTGGAGGAGTCGGTCCTTTTTTTTATTTTCAACCTGTTTCTTCCTCCCCAGCATTAGCCCTCATAGCTAAATAATGCCAACTTGCTTACCTGCATTTGCTCTGGAGCTATTATATTTGTCCCCAAGGTCATCTTATGAGCCCTTTCAGCTCTAATTTGCACTGTTGCAGTGAGCAAACGAAGGGCTTTTGTGGTTTCTGCGCAGTCAGGTAGTTGAGGCAGCCCAGATGTCATGGATGGGTCTGCATCTACCCAGAAGGTTGACTTTTATTTTGCCAATGCCTCCAGTGTCAATATAGCAGTGATTACATTGTCAAGGCCCAGTAACAATCATCTTGTTGACTAGCAATGATACTGTATAGCAAGTACATTGTTAATACAACTGCATTGTTACGACAGATGATGGGCTTTGGTTCAGCTACAAGTGGGTACAACTGTAACACTCCAGTGTGGAAGGGGCTGGGAGAGTCTGCTACACTGCAAAGCTGTCTTGAGAATAAACCAGCTTGAGGTAAAAGACTACCTTTGGACTCATTCTTCCATGATAAGCACTTATTGTGATTAGCATCCAGAAGCTGTTTTACTCTCAACATTAAATAAAAACATGGCCACCAGAGTTTCTGGAAACTGGCATCCCTCTATTTCTGGGACTTTTCCAGTCATTAGTGAAACTCCAGTGGCCAGGAATCACAAATTCAAAATAACTGTTCACTTGCCATTGTGTGAAACTCTAGTGCTGTGGAATCCATCCTGCATTGTATAAGGGGCAGATTCCACAGCTTTGGAACTGTTCTTTCTCGAACTGGGGCTGTAATAAGAGGCGATAAGAGTATAATTCAATCTCTGTTCATTCATACTGTGCCACGTTTTTATTTGACAGATGGAGAAATTGCAGGCGAGCTATGATGAATTCAAATTGCGTTCTGAGCAAGAAGTTGTACACCTGTGGTCTCAGCTTGAGAGTTCGAGGACCAGTCGTGAAGAGCTTAGTGGTAAACCTTTTGTGTTTTTGTTTCAATGAGAGTACTGAGACAAACATTTCATTTTAAAAATACAACAGTATAATAGCACACATTCAGTCAGATGCAATGGAAGATGCATGTTTGACAAGACACAGAAAATGGATTAATGCTGTGTATTCTTTAAAGAAGTTATCTATTTGCAAATTGTGAAGTTGCTCATCACGTACTATACGATACTAAACTAGACTTGATGGTATTGTCCTTAACCAGAGAGGTCACAATCATTAAGAATCTTTAAAAGCTGGGGGATTTTGCAACTTTTAATTCACTTTGAATGCCTCTGAGTTCAATAATCATTGCATTCTTCACATACTAGTAAAGTGCATACATAACCATATGTTTGATTATGGGGAAAGGGGAGGGAAAGTAGTCACATGAAGATCAAAAAGGAACTAACTTTAAGGCATTAGTCAAGCTGCAATGTCACCATGTCAGGTTGTCTTGGTTTTATGAGCTTCCTGCTCTTGCACTGTATGTAATGCAGCTTCATTATAGTGAGTCGTCTTGGGATTGACAGAAAACATTGCCATCTTAAGGTGTTGGTTATTGTAGCGTTTGTTGATTTTGGGACAGAGCTGATAAAGAGAGTCCAGTTTCACAGATGATGTAACTTTTTCTTCGTCAGTAGTTCTGTATCAGAAAAAAGGAGTTAAATTATGAAGATAGGTTGCATAAACTTGGCTTGTATTCCTTTGAATTTTAAAAGATTCATGGGTGATCTAATTCAAGTGTTTATAATTAAAGAATCTGACAGGTTATTGGTAATAATTAGGCAAAGGTTTTTTTATTCATTTAAGGGATTTGGGCTTCGCTGGCTAGGCCAGCATTTATTGCCCATCCCTAAATGCCCTTGAGAAGATGGTGGTGAGCTGCCTTCTTGAACCACTGCAGTCCATGTGGTACACCCACAGTGCTGTTCAGGAGGGAGTTCCCGGATTTTGACCCAGCGACAGTGAAAGAACGGTGGCAATATATTTCCAAATCAGGATGGTGAGTGACTTGGAGGGGAACTTGCAGATGGTGATGTTCCCATGTATCTGCTGCCCTTGACCTTCTAGTTGGTAATGGCCATGGGTTTGGAAGGTGCTGTCTAAGGAGCCTTGGTGAGTTTCTGCAGTGCATCTAGCAGATGGTACACACCGCTGCCACTGTTCACGCTGCAGCTGTTCGTCGGCGGCGGCGGTGGAGGGTGTGAATGTTTGTGGATGTGGTGCCAATCAAGTGGGCTGCTTTGTCCTGGATGGTGTTGAGCTTCTTGAGTGTTGTTGGAGCTGCACTCATCCAGGCAAGTGGGGAGTATTCCAGCGCACTCCTGACTTGTGTCTTGATGGTGGACAGGCCTTGGGGAGTTGGGAGGTGAGTTACCCCCTGCAGGATTCATAGCCTCTGACCTGCTTTTGTAGCCACAGTATTTATATGGCTAGTCCACTTCAGTTTCTGATCAATGGTAACCCCTCCACTCCCAGGTTGTTAGTAGTGGGGTATTCAATGATGCTAATGCCATTGAATGTCATGGGACGATGGTTAGATTTTCTCTTGTTGCCTGGCACAGTGTTACTTGCCAATTGTCAGCCCAAGCCTGGATGTTGTCCAGGTCTTGCTGCATTTGGACGTGGCCTGCTTCAGTATCTGAGAAGTCTTGAATGGTGCTGAACATTATGCAATCACCAACGAACATCCCCACTTCTGACCTTATGATGGAGGGAAGGTCATTGATGAAGCAGCTGAAGATGTTAAGCCTAGGACACTACCCTGAGGAACTCCTGCAGTGATATCTTGGAGCTGAGATGACTGACCTCCAACAACCACAACCATCTTCCTTTGTGCTAGGTATGACTAAAGCCAGTGGAGAGTTTTCCCCCTGATTCCCATTGACTCCAGTTTTGCTCCTTGATGCCACACTCCGCCAAATGTGGCCTTGATGTCAAGGGCAGTCACTCTTGCCTCACCTCGGGAGTTCAGCTCTTTGTCCGTGTTTGAACCAAGGCATTAATGAAGTCAGGAGCTGAGTAGCCCTGGCGGAACCCAAACTGGTCATCAGTGAGCAGGTTATTGTTAAGCAAGTTCCACTTGATAGCACCTTTGATGACCCCTTCCATCACTTTACTGATGATGGAGAGTAGACTGATGGGGTGGTAATTGGCTGGGTTGGATTTGTCCAGCTTTCTGTGTAGAGCTGGTCCACATTGCCGGTTAGATGCCAATGTTGTAGCTGTACTGGAACAGCTTGGCTAGGGCAAGTTTTTGAGCACAAATCTTCAGTCCTATTCAAATATTGTCAGGGCCCATAGCCTTTTCAGTATCCAGTGTCCTCAGCCATTTCTTGATAGCCCATGGAATGAATTGAATTGGCTGAAGGCTGGCATCTGGATTGCTGCGGACCTCTGGAGGAGGTTGTAGCAAGTGCTTCAGCCTTACCTTTTGCACTGATGTGCTGGGCTCCCCCATCATTGAGGATGTGAAGCCTTCCTCTCCTGTTAGTTGTTTAATTGTCCACCACCATTCATGACTGGATGTGGCAGGACTGCAGAGCCTCGACCGGATCCGTTGGTTGTGGAATTGCTTAATTCTGTCTATCACTTACTGCTTATGCTGTTTGGCATGCAAGTAGCCCTGTGTTGTAGCTTCACCAGGTTGACACCTCATTTTTAGGTATGCCTGTTGCGCTGTTCATTGAACCAGGGTTGATTCCCAGGCTTGGTGATTATGGTAGAGTGGGGGATATGCTGGGCCATGAGCTTACAGGTTGCGGCTGAGTACAGTTCTGCTGGTAATGGTGGCCCACAGCATGGATGCCCAGTCTTGAGTTGCTAGATCTGTTGGAAATCTATCCCAATTTGCATGATGGCAGTGCCACACAACACGATGGAGGCTATCCTCACTGTGAAGATGGAACTTGGTATCCACAAGGACTGTGCGGTGGTCATTGATACTGTCATGGACAAATGCATCTGCGACAGGCAGGTTGGTGAAGATGAGGTCAAGTATTGTGGTTCCCTCGCCACCTGTTGCAGACGTGGCCAGGCAGTTATGTCCTTTAGGACTCGACCAGCTCGGTCAGTAGTGGTGCTACCGAGCCACTCTTGGTAATGGGCATTGAAGTAGTACATTCTGTGCCCTTGCCAACCCCCGCGCTTCCTCCAAGTGATGTTCAACATGGAGGAGTTCTGATTCAGGGGACATGGTACATGGTAATCAGCAGGAAGTTTCCTTGCCCATATTTGACCTGATCGCATGAGACTTCATGGGATCTGGAGTCGATGTTGAGAACTCCTAGAGCAACTCTTTCCTGACTATATACCATTGTGCTGCCACCTCTGCTGGGTTTGTCTTGTCAGTGGGATGCTACTAATCTGAAACTATACAACTGATGTATCTCAAATGGAAACACAGCTAAATGTGCCTTGGGCCTTCTGGTGAGGCCCATCTAGACTCCAGCATTGACCAATTTATGAAGAACCTGATAGTTTTATGACACTGCATCTTCATATACCACACTCACCTATTCACACATTGGAAAACAAGCTAATCAGAGAGGGTCATCTATTTTCCCTAATTATTGCCACATAAATCTTTGGTAGTTCAATTTTTCTTGGCATGTCTGTGTTTTATTGGAGATTCCATTGTGGAATTGGATGGGTGTTATTCCTTCCTTACAAACCCTTTTTCTCTTCCCCTCATGGCTGACTTGTATTTGTTCTAGGCATCAGTTTTAGCCTTCTCACTGTGTCATGTCCTCCTGTTAGCCATTTCATCTGGACATGCAGCTTTCTGGTGATAGATCTTGCAAACTTTGCCCTCCTTTTGGCTTTATATCCTTTCTGCCTGTCCTGTTCTATCATTTATATTTGAAGGAAGTTTCTATTCCTGCTGCCATGATGTAAGAGAACAATTTGGTTCTCAATCTGTTGATCTCAGTCAGAATGCAATGTGGGTGCTACAATTTACCAGTGTCCTGCTGGTAGAGAGTAAGGAATCAGTCGGAGTTCCTGTTGCTGTTAAGTGGATATCTGGATGGAATTAAACGTAGTTGTTTGACTGTCCATCTGAAACTTACTGCTTTGGTTTATTATAGAAGAATGACTCTGGGGTAGAACTGGAGAGCAAGTGATTTCTGCAGTATCAAATCCAACAGAGCAACCAAACCATGTTGGGGAGCATTTGAAGAAAGGTGGCACTTGTGAATCCTGACCTTACTGTGCGGCCAAAGAGGCAGCTTGACAATAATAAATACCAGGAATTTTGATTGGCTATATTTTGAAGCTGAATGCAAATTTTGTGCTTTTTATTTTTATGAGCAAAGTTGTAATGTAACTAGTACTACTCACAACAAATTTGCTGTTGCTGTTCAGGAAAAGCTGAGTAGCCATAGCCGAATGGTGAGGCTTGTCTTTTGGGTTCCATTTTCATTCTAATCACACACAACTGGAATAAGTCAATTGGGAGTCCTTTTGGGGCAGTGTATTTATACTGATACAGTTCTAGTGTTTATCAGAAATGATAAGCGATTATATATTTGTATAATTCCCTTGTAGAATTCAGGGAACATTTGCTGGCTCGTACGTCTCGAGTTGAAGATGTAGAAGGTCTAAAACAGGAACTTGCTGAACAGCGGGAGCAATTACAGAAGCAACATCTTTGTGAGCTGGAACAACTAAAGAGTTACTTTGAAGACAAACTGAAAGGCGTGCAAGAGAAAAACAGTGAGGAAGTTGCCCAACTTGAACAGCGTCTCCAGGAAGACATGAGACTGCCTCTTGGCCTTGAATCTGAGCTCAGTTTGAACCAGACTGTAGAACCAAGGTAAAAGTTCTAGAATTTTACTTAGGCCATGCTGTTTCCAATATGATGTTACATTTAAGATTTTGCTTAATTTGTATCAGTGGGAATAACCTGTTTGCAGTGGAGAGCCCTGTAAATGCACAATAGGGAAACCTTCCTTCTTATTAATAATTTTCTGTGTTGTTCACCTTGGGATCAGAAAACTGCTGTAGCAGGAGCACAGACAGCAGTCTGAGCTAAACTCTGGCCAAAACTCTTTTCAGAGGTTAAGCCATGAGGAAGTGATAGTGGGCTACATTTACTTGTTGTTTCCAACAGGAATTCCGTAACTTTAAGTTGAATTTTTGTTTTACAAATTATTTGATTGTTTTTATATTTAATCATGTGTTTACCTGTATATGGTCAGCTAGCTGAAATGATTTCCAAAAAAATAATTTGTGATCTTATTGCCTCTTTGGTTGCATTTATTTGTTTGGAGGGTAAATGCTGACATAGGCTGGGCTAAATGGCCTGGTTCTGTATATTTCCTTGATAAAGTATTTGATTAATTTCTCTAGTTTGCCTTCTCCTAATTAGTTATTTTATTGTGAGGCTGTTTAATGGCTGGTAGCTGAGTTATCATTTGCACCTCCCTGGTACTTGTCAGTTCATAGAAACTAGGAGCAGGAGTAGGCCATTCAGCCCTTGGAGATTGCTTTGCCATTCAATATGATCATGACTGATGCTTTATCTCAGTGGCATATTTCCACTTTCTCTCCATACCCCCTGATGCCCCTAATATCTAAATGTTTATCAATTTCTTTCTTGAATACACTCAGTGACCCGGCCTCCATAGCCTACTGTGGTAAGGAATTCCACAGGTTGACCACCCTCTCAGTGAAGAAATTTTTTCTCATCTCAGTCCTAAATGGCCTGTCCCATATCCTGAGACTGTAGCCTCTGGTTCTAGACTCCCCAACCAGGGGAAGCATCCTCCCTGTATCTAGTCTGTCTAGCCATGTTACAATTTTATATGTTTCAATCAGATCCCCTCTCATTCTTCTAAACTCTAGTGAATACAGGCCCAGTCGAAACAATTTCTCCTCATATGACAGTCCTGCCATCCCCGGTATCAGCCTAGTGAACCTTCACTGCATCCCTCTATGGCAACTATATCCTTTCTTAGGGAGACCAAAACTGCATGCAATACTCCAGGTGTGGTTTCTCCAAGGCCATGTATAACTGCAGTCATTGTTCTGAACTCAAATCCTCTTGTAATGAAGGCCAACATACAATTTGCCTTCCTAATTGCTTGCTGTGCCTGCCTGTTTACTTTCATTGACTGGTGTACAAGGGCATCCAGATCCCTTTGTACATCCACGTTTCCCAATATATCATCATTTAAATAATACTCTGCCTTTCTGTTTTTCACACCGAAGCATATAACTTCCAATTTATCCACGTTATACTGCATCTACTGTTTGCCCACACACACGACTTGTCAAAATCACCCTGAGGCAGCCTTGCATCCTCCTCACGACCCCGCCCAGTTTTGTGGAAGTATTGCATTTGGGTTCCTCATCCAAGTCATTTATATTTATCATGAATAGCTGGGGCCCAAGCTCTGATCCCTGCGGTACGCCACTAGTCACCGCTTGCCGTCCGGGAAAAAAACCTCATTTATTCCCACTCTCTGTTTCAGGTTTGCCAACCAATTCTCAATCCATGTCAGTATATTACCCCCAATCCCATGTGCTTTAATTTTGCCCACTTGCCTCTTATGTGGGACCTTATCAAAAGCCTTCTTGAAATCCAAATACACCATATCCACTGGTTCTCCCTTATCTATTCTACTAGTTACATCCTCAAAACAAAACTCCAGTAGATTAGTTAAGCATGATTTCCCTTTCATAAACCCATGCTGACTTTGTGTAATCCCGTTAACGCTTTCCAAGCGTTCTGTTACCATATCTTTTATAACAGACTCTAGCATTTTCCCCAGTACTGATGTTAGGCTAACTAGTTTGTAATTCTCTGTTTTTTCTCTCCCTCCTTTTTTAAATAATGGGGTTACATTTGCCACCCTCCAATCTGTAGGAACTGCTCTAAAGTCTATAGGATTTTGGAAGATGACCACCAATGCATCCAATATTTCCAGGGCTGTTTCCTTTCATATTCTGGGATGTAGATTATCAGGCCCTGGGGATTTTTCAGCCTTTAATCCTGTTAATTTCTCTAGCACCATTCTTTTTTTTTACTAATACTGATTTTCTTCAATTCCTCCCTCTCACTTGACCTTTGGTTCCCTAACATTTCTGGGAAATTATTTGAGTCCTCTTTTGTGAAGACAGAACTAAAATACGCGTTCAGTTCTTCTGCCATTTCTTTGTTCCCCATTATAATTACCCCCGTTTCTGACTGTAAGGGACCTACATTTGTCTTTGCTAATCTTTTCCTCTTCACATATGTATAGAAGCTTTTACAGTCAGTTTTTATGTTCCCTGCAAGTTTACTCTCATACTCTATTTTCCCCTTCTTGATCAATCTTTTTGCCCACTTTTGCTGAATTCTAAACTCTTCCTAATACTCAGGCTTGCTGCTTTTTCTGGCAATTTTATATGTTCGTGTCTTATGTCCCTGCATGCCACTCATTTATTGATAGGATTACTACCCGTAGGGGACCTGGGATTGGGTTATCTGGCAGTTTTTAGAAGGGGTTGTTAGGACCTGGAAAATATCGGAGGAAGGAATTATGGCTTGATGTTCACATGAGCTGGACTCTTGGACACTGGATTAGGGTTTGTGAAGTAGTGGAGAAAGGAACCTGAAGCTTGGTAGCCTTTGGGAGCCTACTCTGGGAAAGCAGGTTACTGGGGAGCAACTTGGGCTTGGCAGTATTCATTGGAGCTACTGTATCACAGCAGTGTATTGTCAAGTCTTGGGCATGGAATTTTCTTCATCTAGTACCAGGTGCTTCAGATTTTGATGCATCAACCCAAGCAAAGAAGGACAGAGAACAGTTCTTAAGGTATCATTGGGACACTCAGAAAAGAGACAAAGTGGCAGGCCAATAGTCTTGTGCAGCTAAGTGGAGGGATGGTGTAGGCTTGGTAGCAAATAGAAGATATAGAAGGGACTCCTAGCCTGCAGTGACTGACTGCCAGTCATTGCTTGACGGGCAGGGAACTTAAGCAGTAATAACACAGGTTAGATTTCTGCTTTCATCTGCATGGTAGTATTTCTGTGTGACAGAACTGGAAAACTGCTCTGTTTAATTACAAAACATTGTCACCTTTTCATTTTAAGTTGCAGCAAGACCAGAGCTCTGCTGGTGTCAAAGTTTCATTTGTCTTTTTAGCTCAGGGGTTTGCCTGGAATTCTAACATAATGTTTTCTACTATGTGTGCGGGTAATGAGTGAAAACATATAGTATGGAAGCGCAGCAGCTTTGGGGCTTAGGAACTAAATTATTTTGCCTGACCCTTTAAGGCAAGTTTCAAAGGATTTTATTTTTCAGACAATTATTATGCAGAATTGTTTTGAGCTATTGACAAATTGAAAATGGGTCAAATGAGTTATCCGGTATGCAAATAGATAGGGTTGAGGACAACAGTTCATTTTGTATTTGCCTTGAAGATGTTCTTGATTTAAAATTGTGACCATCTGCCTGTTGGGGAAAGATGTGGGATTTCTTTAAAGAAACTTACTCAGAGGAAAGAATAGTTTTCTTTGTGTTCCTTATGAGAAGCTGCCTGCTTAAGGTATACTGCATCATTCCACCTTAGTTCTTGAATTTTCCAGGAGCAAACTGGCATAGGGTAAATAAGATTAGAGAGGTGAATGCATGGCTGAAAGACTGGTGTGGGAGAAATAGGTTTTGATTCAGGGGGTAGTCGCACTAGCACTGGGGAAAGTGAGAGCAGCACTGTTGGAATGGTCTTCACCTGCATTGCGCTGGGACCAGCATCCTGGAAAGTCGTATAACTGGGGTGGTAGACAAGGCTTTAAACTAAATAGTGGGGTAAGAGATCATTTGAGAGGAGATGTGATAAATCAAAGAGAAACAATGAGATAATAGAGCAAGGTAGCAATTTAGGAAATAACCAGAGTGTGGCAGGAAGGAATAGAATGCACAAACTTAAGAGCGCAGCAGCAAATAAGGGTGGAGATTGCAAAAATGGTAAAAAGACACTGTTAAAGACTCTGTATCCAAATGCTGACAGCATTCGTAACAAAATGGATGAATTGTTAGCACGTTTAGAAATAAATATGTATGACCTGATGGCCATTGCAGTGACATGGCTGCAAAGTGACCAAGGCTGTGACCTGAATATTGAAGGATATTTGACATTTCGGAAAGACAGGAAGCTAGGAAAAGGTAGTGGGGTAGTTCTGTTAATTAAGGATGACGTTAGTACAGTAGTGAGAGATGACCTTAGTTCGAAAGAGCAAGATGTAGAATCCGTTTGGGTAGATATAAGGAATAAAAGGGTTAGAGGTAATTTGCAGGAGTGGTTTATAGGACCCTGAACAGTAGTTACACAGTGGGACAGCGTATACAGGAAGAAATAAATGTGACGTGCAAGAAGGACTGCAATAATCGTGGGTTAGAACAGTACATTCTCGTGCCAACCAGGGAGCAAGCTATTCTGGACTTAGCATTGAGCAATGAGACAGGTGTAATCAATAACATCATAATAAAGGAGCATCTAGGCGACAGCGATTGTAACATGATAAAATTTCACATTCACTTTGAAGGTGAAAAGTATGGCTCTAAGTCTAGTGTTTTAAACCTAAATAAAGGTAATTATAAGGGTATGGAGGCAGAGTTGGCTAAAATGAACTGGGAAACTACTTTCAAAAGTAATACAGTAGAGATGCAGTAGCAGACTTTTAAGGAGATATTTAATAACTCAATAAAGATTTATCCAGTGAGAAAGAAAGATTCTTTGAGAAGGATGCGTCATCTCCGGCTAGATAAGGAAGTTAAGGATAGTATCAAATTGAAAGAAACTGTACAATTCTGCCAAAAATAGTGACAAGTCAGAAGATTTAGACAGATTTTAAGAACAAGTAAAGAATGGCTAAAAGTGCTCATTTGGAGAGCCGGTGTAGACACGATGGGCCAATGGCCTCTTTCTGTGCTGTTAAAATTCTGTGATTCTGTGAAAAAATAATGAGGGAAAATGAGAGGAAGCTAGCTAGAAATGTAAAAATAGATGGAAAGAGCTTCTACAAATATTTAAAAAGGAAAAGAGTAACTGAAGTGAATGCTGACCCTCGAGAGAGAAGTCTGGGGAATTAATAATGGAAAACAAGGACAGTGGATGTGTTGAAGGTATGTGTGTCTGTCTTCACTGTAGAACGCTTAGAAAACTTCCCAAAGACACTTGAAAATCAAGAGGTGAAAAGGAGGGTGGAACTTAAAACAATTAGCATCACCAGGTTAAAAAGCACTGGGAAAACTATTAGACCTAAAGGCTGACAAGTCCCCAGGACCAGATAGCATGTATCCTCCGGTCTTAAAAGAAGTGGCGGTGCACTGCGTCTCCTGCCAATGCAGGACGGACGCCAATATCTGTCTGCACGTGCACAGAAAATAAACTACATCATTTGCAGAAGAGACAGTGCTGGTTGCATCTTATTCTGACCTTGAAGCCGTTCACCCAGTTTCTGAGCTCTGTGGCGAGAGGGCAATTGAGGCGCAGTTTCCCTGCAGTTTCTGGGAATCAGGATGGGGAGGGGAGGCTCCTGATCCACCCGGTAATGGCCGCAATTCCAGATTACGACCTCCGTATCTTGCATTTGCAGCTGCCTCTCCCTGGCAACAGCCCCCAAGTTAAGGGGAAGAGGCTCTGGTGCAGGAGATTCAGAAACTGTGGGGAATCTGTGCCCCAACTGCCCGCCTACCGTGGGGCTCAGAAATTGGGTGAACAGCTTCAGGATCCATATAAGATTCAACTGGAAGAAGCCACGTAGCTGCAAATGCAGGGTATGGAGGTTGTAATCCAGAATTGTGGCCATCACCAGGTGGATCAGAAGCCTCCCCTCCCCTTCCCGATTCCCGGAAACTGCGGGGAAACTGCGCCTCAATTGCCCACCCTTCACCCCCCACCCTCCCACATCCCTATCCCCGACTTACTTGCCTGTGACCCGCTGACGTGGAGAAGATGAGGCTTTTTAAAATCTGTCTTTAACTGTTTAATAAGCACTTCTGCTCATGGCAGTTGCCTATCCGTTGCTTGCAGTGACATCACGGAGTAAAACAGTATAACTGCACATGCATGGTGTTGGTAGAAAATACAGCCGTGGCAGCACAGATAGTAGAGGCATTGGTTGTAACCTTCCAAAATTATGGACCTGTTAGCCTAACATCTGTCATAGGGAAATTGCGAGAATTGGGAAATAGAGCAGGATAGTTAGAAAATCACAGTGGGTTCAGGCAGAGGCTGCATGGTTTTATGAAAGCGGGATCATGTTTAACTAATTTATTAGAGTTCTTTTGAGGAAATAACAGGCAAGGAGGATAAAGGGGAATTGGTAGATGTGGTGTACCTGGATTTCCAAAAGGCGTTCGATAAGGTGCCCCATGAAAGGTGAGCACACAAAATAGGAACTCATAGTGCAAGGGGTAACATATTAGCATAGATAAAGGACTGGTTAGCTAACAGGAAGCAGAGAGTATGGATAAATGAATGTTTTTTAGGTTGACAAGCAATAACTAGAGGAGTGCCACAAGGATCAGTGCTGGGGCCTCAACTAATTACAATCTATATCAATGACTGGGATGAAGGGACTGAATTTATGGTGATGTCAGCAAATTTAGCAACCAAGAAAGGTAGGAAAGTGAGCTAACAAAAAGTCTACAAAGAGATTTAGATAGGTTAAGTGAGTGGGCAAAAATTTGGCAGATGGAGTACAATGTGGGAAAATGCAAACACTATGGCGGGAAGGATAGAAAAGCAGCATATTATTTAAACAGAGATTGCATAACTCGGTGGTAAAAGGGATCTGGGTGTCCTGGTACATGAATCAGGAAAAGTTAGTATGCAGATACAACAAGTGATTAGGAAGGCAAATGGAATGTTGGTGTTTATTGCAAGGGGAATGGAATATAAAAGTAGGGAAGTTTACTGCAGTTTTACAGGGCCTTGGTGAGACCACATCTGGAGTACAGTGTACAGTTTTGCTCTCCTTATTTGAAAAAAAAATAATTACATTACGAACAGTTCGGAGAAGGTTCACTTTACTCATTTTATGAAGAAAGGTTGAACAGGTTAGGCCTATACCCATTCGTGTTTAGAAGAATGAGAGGTGATCTTATTGAAACATATAAGATCCTGAAGGGATTTGATCAGGTGGACATCGGAGAACATCCTTGTTCTTGTGGGGGAGACTAGAACGAGGGGACAGAGTTTAAAAATAAGAGGTCCCCCATTTAAAACACAGATGAGTAGTAATTTTTTTTTCTGAGCATCATTAGTCGGTCAAATTTTCTTCTCCAGAAAGCAGCTGAGGCTGGGTCACTGAGTTTATTAAAGGTTGGGTTAGCCAGATTTTTGTACACTTTAATGGCTGTAAGTTGTATACTAACATAATTTTTTCTATACTTTCAGTGTTTATTTTTTTTCCCTAGCCTTATCATTATACGCTTACTGATATTTGCCAGTTATCTCTCAAACTTCCCAATTAATTTGGATCTCTTGACTCAACACACATTTTGTATAGCGCTTTTAACCTATAACTCTTAAGTGTACACACACTTCCTCTATGTTTCAAACTTGCTTTCTGTAATGATGACATTTTGCATAAGAACATAAGAAATGGGAGCAGGAATAGGCCATTTGGTCTCTTGAGCCTGCTTCGTGATGCAATAAGATCATGGCTGATCTGATTATGGCCTTAACTTCACTTTCCAGCCTGCTCTCCATAACCCTTGACTCCCTTGTTGATCAAAATCTAACTATGCCTTGAATATATTCATTAACCCTGCTCTGTTCTCTGTGGAAAAGAATTCCAAAAACTAATGACCTCAGAAGAAATTTCTCTTCTTCTCCTTCTTAAATGGGAGATCCCTTATTTTGAACCTGTGCCCCCTAGTTCTAGATTTCCCCATAAGGGAAGCATTCACCCTGTCAAGTCCCCTCAGAATCTTGTATGTTTCAGTAAAATCACCTCGTGCTTTGAAACTCCAGTGAGTATAGGCCCAACCTGCATAACCTTTCCCCATAAGACAGCCTCTTCATCCCAGGAATCAGTCTAGTGAACCTTCTATGAACTGCTATTGCAAGTATATCCTTAAGTAAGGAGACCAAATTAACCTGGTTCAGGTGGAGCCCATTCCATTGCTATAGACCCTTCCTGTCCCAATACTGGTGCAAGTGCCCCAGGTAATGAAACCCCTCTTCCCACATCACTCCTTCAGCCATGGTTTCACCTCCCTAATCTGTTTATTGGAAAGGATAAATAGATCGGTCACGGTACTTTAAACTAGTAATCAATGAAAGGTTATCGACCTGAAACAATAACTCTGTTCCTGTCTGCACAGATGGCTGCTGACCTCTGAGTATTTCCAGCATTTTCTGTTTTTATTTCAGATTTCCAGCATCTGCAGTATTTTTATTTTGTAATCAGGTTAAGTTGAGATTTGATAAGAGGTGTTCAAAATCATGAAGGGTTTGATAGAGTAAATGGGGAAAAATGTTTCCACTGGCAGAGGGGCGGGTGGCCAGAGGAGATGGATGTAATGATTAGCAAAAGGACCAGAGGTGACACTAGAAAACTTTTATTTATGCAGAAAGTTGTGATCTTGAGTGTACTGCCTGAAAGGGTGGTGGAAGCAGATTCAGTACTGTCGTAACATTGAAAAGAAAAGTGGATATGTACTTTAAGGGAAAAAAGAATACAGTGCTAGGGGCAGTGGGATTAACTGGATACATCTGCCACTGGCATGTTGGACCAAACAATCTCCTTCTGTATTGTATCATCATGAGTAAACTGGCCTGTAAGACTCCATACTGTGAAGCTTAAGAGGGTTCATGGTGTGATTTGTGTGAACGTCACATTGCTGTATTTGTTGCTTTGTTGCTGGGCTTTGAAGGAAACATGAAATATGAGTAACCCATGTGACACATTGAACCTCCACCTCCATTCAATAAGATCATGGCTTCTACATCAACTGTACTTTCTTACTCTATCCCCATATCGCATAATTCCTTTAGAGCCCAAAGGTCTATTTATCTCACTGCTGAATATACTCATCATCTTAGCATCTAAAGCTCTCTGGTATAGGATATTCCAAGGATTCACAATCCTCAGTGAAAAAATTTCTTTGCATCTGCATAAATGGCTAACCCCTTAGCCGGAGACTCTCACCCTAGTTCTAGACGTTTGAACCAGGGGAAACAGCATTCTAGCATCTGCTCTGTCGAGCCTAAGTATTTTCTATACCAGTGTGATACCCTCCCATTCTTTTAAACTCCAGAGAGCATAGATCCACTTTACTCAATCTCTCCTCATTAGATAGCCCTCCCAACCCAGGCGAACCTTCAGTGCACCCCCTCTGAGGCAAATATATCCTTCCTTTGGTAAGGAGACCGAAACTCTGCACGGTACTTCAGGCATGGTCTCTCCAAAGGCTATATAATTGCATGACTTCCTGAAAGTTTAGTAACTTTTATTATTGATGCAAGAAGATTTGTTCTATTGCTTAATAGAATGTATCCATGATGTGCTTTTTAAGACTTGTTATTTTTATTCTTACCAGTTTGTCTTTGCTATCATTTTCTGATCTCACTGAGAAGAATTACTTCCAGCACCGGATTCAGATTGTAGAAGAGTTGGCTCAAAAGCTGGAACAATACAAGGTAACTTGCAAAAGTTCCATAAGGAAGCATGATGTGTTTTTTCCAAGCAATTGTAAGAAGGCTCCCTGTTTACTGCACTGAGTAGCTGAACCATATAGTAAGATTTGCTGCTTGATTTGCTCTTAGCTGCTGTAAGCTTGTGTGATGGGAGGAGTGCCCTGGCCCTTGTTCCAGGCTTCCTTTGAGGAAATGTCTGAATTGCTCAGATTCATTGTATGGTGAATCATGGGTCCATGCCTGTTTTCCACCATTATATAGCACATTAGAGTGGTGCTTCATTGCATTGTGGCAGCACTCCTAGGTGTGTGAGGAACATAGGAGTAGGAGCAGGCCAATTGGCCCCTTGAGCCTGCCCTGCCATTTAACTGGATCATGGCTGATCTTGTACCTCAACGCCATCTTCCGGCACTATCTCCGTATCCCTTGATGTCATTGGTATCTAGAAATCTGTCTGCCTCCGCTTTGAATATACTCAATGACTGTGCCCCCTCAGCCCTATGGGGTAGAGAATTCAAAACATTCACCACCCTCTGACTGAAGAAAATTCCTCCTCATCTCGGTCCTAAATGGCCTACCTCTCATTCTGGTACAGTGTTCCCTGGTTTTTGATCCCCCCAACCAGGAGAAACATCCTTCTTGCACCTATCTTGTCGGGACCTGTAAGAATTGTGCACAGAATCTTTACAGTGCAGCAGGAGCCCATTTGGCCCATCGAGTCTGCACTGGCTCTCTGAAAGAGCATTCCATCTTATCTCACTTCCCCGTAACCTTGCACATTCTCTCTTTTCAGGTAGCAATCTAATTCCCTTTTGAATACCTCAATCGAACCTACCTCCTCTGCCCTCTCAGGATGTTTGTTCCAGACTTCAACCACACCCTTGGTGAAAAATTTTTCCTCAAATCACATTTACTCCTTTTGCCAATTATTTAGAATCTGTGCCCTCTATTTCTTGATGCTGTCTTGAGTGGGAACAGTTTATTACTATTTACCTTGTCCATACCCCTCAGGATCGTGAATACTTCTATCAAGTCTCCTCTCACCCTTCTTTTCTCCAAAGAAAACAGTCCCAACCCCTCCAATCCAACCTCATAGCTTCAGTTCCTCATCCCGGGAATCATTCTTATGAATCTCCTCTGTACTCTCCAATGCCTTTACATCCTTCTCAAGTGTGGTGCCCAGAACTGGACACAGTACTCCGATGAGGCCCGACTGGTGTCTTATACAAGTTCAGCATGACCTCCTTACTCTTGTATTCAATGCCCCTATTAATAAAGCCTAAGATTCTATACGCTTTATTAACTGTTCTTTTAACACGCCCTGCCATCTTCAATGACACATGTACATATATACTGAGGTCCCTCTGTTCCTGCATGTCCTTTAGAGTCTCTCCCAAAAGTCTGTCTCTCCATAGTCTACCTGCCAAAATGGATCACCTCACACTTCTCTGTATTCAACTTCACCTGTCACTTGTCTGCCCAATCCACCAACATGTCTAAGTCCTTTTGAAGTTCAACACTATCCTCATCACAGTTGACAACATTTCCAATCTTCATATCATCCGCAAATTTTGAAATCATGCCCTGCACACCACAGTCTAGATCATTATATATCAGGAAGGGCAAGGGTCTCAACACTGGCCCCTGGGGAACTCCACTACAAACCTCCCTCCAATTAGAAAAACAACCATTTATCACTACTCTGTTTCCTGTCACTCAGCCAATTTCTTACCAAGTGCCTACTGTCCCTTTTATTTCATGAGCTAGAATTTTGCTCACAAGTCTGTTGTGTGGCACTAACAAAAGCCTTTTGAAAATCCATAAACACAACATCAACAGTGTTTCTCTTATCAACTTTCTCTGGCTACCTCCTCGGAAATCTCGAGCAAGTCAGTTAAACATTATTTTTCCTTAATGAATCCATGCTGGCTTTCCTTAATTATCCTGCACTTGTCTAAGTGACAACTGATTTTATACTAAGCTTTAGTTTTCAGAAGTTTCCCTACCACTGAGGTCAAACTGACTGGCCTATAGTTGCCAGCTTTACCCTTGCATGACTTTTAGAATAAGAGTGTGACATTCGCAATTCTCCAGCACCCCAGCACCTCCACTGTGTCTAAGGAAGATTGCAAGATTGTCACTCGTGCCTCTGCAATTTCCACACTCACTTCCCTCAGTACACTTGGATGCACCTCATCTGGTCTTGGTACCTTATCTATTTTAAGTAAAGATAGCCTTTCGAACACCACCTCCTTCTCAATTGTAAATTCTTCTAGTGTACCAGTTACCTCCTCTCTCACCTCGGCCTGGGTAGCAACTTCTTCCTTTGTAAAGACGGATGCCAACTACTCGTTCAATACCTCCGCTATTTCTCCAGCCTCCACATGCATGTTCCCCTTTTTGTCCCTAATCGGTCCTGGTCCTTCTTTTACCATCCTTTTATTATTCACGTGCTTATAGGGGATGCTGGGATTCCCTTTTATATTCGCTGCCAGCCTCTTTTCATGCTCTCTCCTTGCTTTTCTTATTAGTTTCTTCACTTCCCCTCTGGTCCTTCTGTATTCAGCCTGATTCTGCACTGTATCTTCTACCTGACATCCTTCGTACGTGCACTACTTCCTTTTTATCTTCACCCCATCTCTCTTGTCATCCAGGGTGCTATGGAATTTTCTGTTCTATCTTTCCTCTTCAAGGGAATAAACCTTGACATTGAAAAACCTTTTCTTTGAAGGTGACACATGTTCAGCCACCATCGTTTCTGCCAGCATTTAATTCCAACTTATTTGACTCGGATGATTTCTCATCCGTTTGAAGTTGGCTTTCCCCCAATTAATTATTCCTACTTTTAATTGTGCCCTGTCTTTTTCCGTGACCAGAGGTTTAGACCTTTTGACACAATGGTCACTGTCCCCTAGAGGCCCTCCCACTAATATTTGATCCACTTGGGCCAACTCATTCCCCAGAACCAGGTCCAAAAGAACAATTCGATGAGATCACCTCTCATTCTTCTAAACTCTTGAGAATGCAGACCCATTTTCCTTAATCTCTCCTCATAGGACAATCCCACCATCCCAGGGATTAGTCTGGTGAACCTTGCACTTCTTTTATGGCCAGTATTTCCTTCCTTTGGTGTTTTTGATCTTGACTCTGCCTCATTCAAGTTTCCCTGGTAATTACATGCTGATGACCTGTGATGAGATCACATTGTTTTCATTGCTCAGTGATAAATATGTTATGAAGATTTCCATTGCACAGTTCTATTACACACATTTGAGATGAAAAACTGCACCAATGGTTGAGTTGTTAGCTTCCCTCAAGTTAACTTTTATTCCCCACTGCAGTGTCCCCCCTCTCCTTTGAAATTGGTGGTTAATGCTATGACATTTTCACAAAAATCTGCAGCCTCTGCCATCTCAAAGTGGCTATTCTTTAAGTCTAAGACTTGACAATGAATCTTAATGGGCTGTGTTGATGCAAGGCAGTTATAGATGAGTGAACTTTTCCACATGCAAAGCAGTTCATGTTTCAGGTCAATGACCTTGTGTCAGAACTGGAAAAAGTTAAAGATGTTTTAAGAAAGTGCTGAGAAAAGCAACAGCCAAAGGAAGGTAAAGAGCAAAAAGGTTTATGATAGGTCGAAGATGGGAGGGATTAAATGACAAGGATGATGGTACAAGCCGAAAGGAGATGGTAATGATTTGAAAAGAAATAAAAGATGGGTCTAGCAGAGGTGTAAATGGGAAATGCAATGTTTTTTGCACCACAGCTGTTATCGATAATTGACCTGAAATGTGAACTCTGTTTCTCTCTCCACTAATGTGGCCTGACCTGCTGAGTATTTCCAGCTTTTAGTGTTTTTATTTCAGGTTTTCAGCATCTGCGGTATATTGCTTTTGTATTGAGGCTAAATGAATGATAGCCTTTACAACTAGAGGGCTAGATCATAAGGGGGAAGAAATTGTGCTCCAGCTATACAAAGCCCTGGTTAGACCACATCTAAAGTACTGTGTACGTTCCTGTGCACTTAACCTTCAGAAATATTGACCTTCGGAGTGTAGTCCAGATTCACCAGAATGTTAACACTGTGCCCAGGGTTAGTAAATAAGGAAAGATTACATTATATAGGCTTGTGTTTAATAGAATATAGGAGCTTTTGGAGTGAATTGTTGAAAGGAGTTGATAGGGTAGCTAGAAAGAAACTTTGATGGAAAAGTCTAGGAGAAGGCAACAAATCTTAAATTCAGAGTCAGATCACTTAGGAAATTAGGAAACACATCTTCATGCAAAGGGTGGTGGAAGTGTGTAACTCTCCCACAAAAAAACATGCTAGTTCAATTAATAATTTTATTTCTGAGGCCAAAAGATTTTTGCTAACAAAGGATATAGAAGGATATGGAGCTAAGGCAGTTGGATGGAGCTAAGATCACCAGATGTTGTAGATCAATTGAAAACTGTGATAGATAAATTTTTGTTAGCGGTGTCAAGAGTTGCAATGTGTAGATGGAGTTAAAATACAGATCAACCTTGATCTCATTGAATGGCAGATCAAGTTTGAGGGGCTGAATGGCCTACTCCTATTCCTTTGTTCTCAATTTGGTGCCAATGCCAGATCACAGATTCAAGAATTTTTTTTGACAAAACAGCTGTAGAATTTTAAGTCTTTGCCTCCAGAGACAAACCTGGTTTTTTAAAAAAAAAGTAGTTTTTAGAATGAAGACAAAGGTACCTGCAGCTGGTTCACATGTCATATATTAACAGATTGTGATTGTTTTTCTGTTTTGCTTTCAGGAAGAAATAAAAATGCTTCAGCTGCAGCTAGAGAAAAAATATGAACAGGAGATGGCCACCTCTTTGCTGCACAAAGAAGAGATGCAGAAGTTTGAAAGAGAACTGTCACAGAGATTTTTGGCAGAGAGTGACGAGCAGAAGGCAAAACACAGCCTAGAACTAGACCAGTTAAAATATCGACTCTCTGAGGAGCATCTCAAAGGTATAATCTTCAAAAACCGTAGCTTCTTCATGTACATGGAATCTAACCTATTATGCAACATCCAATCAAAGCCATATAACTTATGATTTTAAGGCAATATGCACCATACACTGGGCTTTCACTTTTCGTTTAATAGAATTTGAACTGGCCTAATGTGAGGTTGGTACCAGTGCTTTGAGAATTAGTTTTGGAGTATGCCTGATTAACATGTGCAAGCTGTCAGTTGACTGCTGCCCACAAGGGAGCCATATAATGGATGCCATATAATGCCAAAAAACTTCCCTGCCTGGCTATACCACTTGGCTCACTCAAACCATCACAGTGGTGGTGCAGTCTTTATCTCTAAATCACCCCGTGGCCCATCTCTCTATTCATTGCAACTTCTGTCTTTTGATCATCTCACCTTGTTCCGTCCTTCTGTGCCTCTCATTTAAAATTCTTGTTCTGTACCACCCACTAAAATATCACTCCAAATTTCTCACTCTGTGCTTTCCTCCCCCAATCTCTGCACTGAATGACTTCCCATTTATTTCATATGTGGTTTCAACCTCCATCTCAATTCTCTTCTCTCTTCTGAGTTTATTTCCCGCAACCCCCCCTGCCCTGCCCCGCCCCCCCATTCCTGCCTAAGCACTCCCTCCATATCAACCCTGCTCCCCATATTTATGGCTACTCCCTTGATCTTGTCATCTCGCAGGGCCTCACCAGTCTTTTCATTATTATTACTGATAAGACAATCTCAATCATTTCCTTGTACACCTCTTTACCTATATACCCCTCCCAATCCCACTTCTTCTGTGTCCCCTGCAAAAAGCTTTACCTCAAGTCACTTACCACTGAACTTTCAAATTGCAAATATTTATCCAACAATTCATCATGACTTTTTCTGCATCTACTGATTTGCTAAATTACAAACTCTACACTACCTTTAATGCCCTTGTCCCCATTCAAACTATTACTGTCTCTCACCCTAATTGTTTCCCTGGTATACCCTTCATTTCCACTCCTTTAAGTCTAAGGGATGAATGACTTTCGCAAACAATTGGCTCAACCATCCATTGTCAGATTGACTGGACCACATAAAGCATTATTGGGCTATTCTCGTTATCGCTAAAACTGATAATTGTTCAAAGATCATCCAAGAGTGCAAAGATAATTCCGACCTTTTCTTCACCACAATTGTCTTAAACACCCTCCTTGTCTCCTCTACCCTCAATTCCAGCAATAAGTGTGAGGAGCTCATGGACTTTCACCATCTGCTCTGCTTCATTGCCACTTTTCTCCCTTTCCTTAGCCCTTCAGGATAAAGTTCACCAATGTTTCTGCTCCCCTAGCCCTGAACTCACATCCTTCTCGAGATTCTATCCCATCTTCTCCAATGCCATCTTTGAGCTCTTCTTGTCCATGAGACCCAGCTCCTGCTCCCTTGATCCTATTCCAACCAAACTGTTGATCACTCCCATGTCCCTCCTTAAACCCAATATTAGTTACTGATTAATTTTCCTTGTACTGTTTCCCACCCCATCCTCCTCCTTCCCACATTTCAGCAATTTTACTGTCATCACCCGTCACAAAAGAAACCTGCTCTGTACCTGCAAGCTGCTGTTTGTTTCCAGACTACCTTTCCGCTAAGGTCCTTGGAAGTGTTGTTACTTCCTAAACTTGTGATCTGTGCCCAACTTTCCCACAAACCCATGTTTGAATTCCTGCAATCAGGTTTCAACCCTGCCACAGTACTGGAACGGCCCTTGTCAAGACCACGAATGACGTTGTATGACTTGACCATGATAAGCTATTCCTTTTCATCCTTCTCTGACCTGTCTGCCACCTTCAACACAGTTAACCAAATCATGCTCCTCCAATGCCGTTCCTCTGTCATGCAGCTAGTTGGAATTGCCAATTTGGTTCCATTCTTAGCTAGCCAATTGTTGGCAACTGCCTGCAATGGCTTCTCTTCCCACTCTCACACTGTACCTCTGGAGCCCCCTAATAATCTATCCTTGAAACCCTTCTATTCCTCAAATTCTACCCATTGGTAATAACTGAAAACGCAGTATCAGGTAACTTTCTGTGCTTCATGTACAAGGACACCCAGGTCCCTCTGAATACCAACATTTCCCAATGCCTAATCATTTAAAAAAAAAATTCAGATTTTCTATTTTTCCTCCCAAAGTCGATAACTTCACACTTCTCCACATTGTATTCCATCCACCATGTTGTTGCCTGCTCATCCAACCTGTCCGTATCCCTTTTGCAGCCTCCGTCTAACTTTCCACGTAACCTTGTATTGTCAGCAACTTTAATATATTACACTCTTGTTCCCTCATCTAAGCCATTAATATTATTTGTAAATAGCTGAGGCCCAAGCATTGATCATTGTGGCACTCCACTAGTTATAGTCTGCCAGCTCAATGAATGACCTATTTATTCCTACTTTTTTTTCTGTCCATTAACCAAACCTATTCCATGCCAATGTATTACCCCCAATCCTACAAACCTTAACTTTGTGGAGTAACGGTTTCTGTGGTACCTTATTGCATGCTTTTTGAAAATCCAAATGCATTAAACCAACTGGCTATCTCTTGTCTACCTCCTCGTAAAAACCAACAAAGGACGACCAAAAAAAAATTGAGGGAGAAAATAAACTTTGAGGGTAAACTAGCAAGTAGTGTAAAAACGGACAGTAAGAGCTTCCTTAAATATATAGAAAGGAAGAGAGAGGCTAAAGTGAACATAGGCCCCTTAGATAATGAGGCTGGGGAAATAATTACGGAGAACCAGGAAATGGCAAAGGAGTTGAAGGCTGAAGCAAAGTATTTATTCATGGTAGAAGATATTAATAGCGTTCCAAAAATACTAAATAATCAAGGGCCAAAAGTGGGGAGGAAATAAATACAATAATAATCACTAGAGAAAAAGTACTAGGGAAACTAATGGGGCTAAAGGCCGTTAAGTCCTCTGGACCTGGTGTGTTGCATCCTAGGATATTAAAGGAAGTAGCTACGGAGATGCACTGGTAGTAATCTTCCAAGAATCCTTAGATTCTGGAAAAGTGCCAGAGGATTGGAGAACGGCCAATGTTAACACCCTTATTCAAAAAGGGAGGGAGACAAAAAGTAGGTAACTGTAGGCCAGTTAGCTTAACATATGTCATTGGGAAAATGTTGGAGCCTATTATAAAGGATGTAATAGCAGAGCATTTAGAAATACATAATCTAATCAAGCAGAGTCAGCATGGCTTAATGAAGGGGAAATCATGCCTAACAAATTTATTAGAATTCTTTTGAGGTAACAAGCAGGATAAATAAAGGGGAACCAGTAGATGTAATATATTTGGATTTCCAAAAGGCGTTCGATAAGGCTACTTAATATGATATGTGTTCATGGTGTTAGGGGTAGTATATTAGCATGGACAGAGGATTGGCTAACTAATCGAAGACAGAGAGCTGGGATAAAGGGAGCATTTTCAGGATGGCAACCTGTAACCCATGGAGTGCCACAGGGATTGGTGCTGGGGCCTCAATTATTTACAATATATATCAATGACTAAGATGAGGGAAGTAAATGTACTACTGCCATGTTTGCAGATGACACAAAAATAAGTGGGAAGGCAAGTGGTGAGGATGACACACAGTCTACAGAGGGATATAGATAGGTTAAGCGAGTGGGCAAAAATTTAGCAGATGGAATATAATGTGGGAAAATGAGAGGTTATGCATTTTGGCAGGAAGAATAGAGGAGCTGAATATTATTTAAATGGCGAAAGACTGCAGAAGGCTGCAGCACAGGGGGTTTGGGAGTCCTTGTGCATGAATCCCAAAAAGCTAGCATACAAGTTCAACAGGGAACAGGGAAGGCAAATGGAATGTTGGCCTTTATTTCAAAGGGAATGGAGTGTAAAAATAGGGAAGTCTTGCTAAAACTATGCAAGGCACTAGTTAGACCTCACCTAGAATACTGAGAACAATTTTGGTCCCCTTATCTAAGGAAAGATATACTGGCATTGGAGGCAGTCCGAAGAATGTTCACTAGGTTGATCCCGGGTATGTAGGGCTTTTCTTACGAAGAGAGGTTGAGTAGGTTGGGCCTGTACTCAGTGGAGTTTAGAAGAATGAGAGGTGACCTTATTGAAACATATAAGATTCTTAGGGGGCTTGACAGGATAGATACCGAGAGGTTTGTTTCCCCTTGTGGGAGAGTCTAGGACCAGACGGCATAATCTCAGAGCAAGGGGGTGCCCATTTAAAACAGAGATGAGGAGGAATTTCTTCTCTCGGAGGGTAGTCAATCTCTGGAATTCTTACCCCGGAGGGCTGTGGAGGCTGGGTCGCTAAGTATATTCAAGGCTGCAGCACAGGGGGTTTGGGGAAGCAAGGGTTTTCATACTGGTGATATTTTTCATACCAAATAGTATGACTTGACACTGGAACAGACAATCTGGTGTTACAAAAGCAGAAATTTCTTTGGTTTGGTCGGTCAAAGAGACTTGCTAATGTCCTTTAAGCAAGTCGATCTTGCTTACAAAGCCAGAGTTCCTCACCTTGCCAATACAATCCCCGAGTCATGGGATTGGATAGGAGTCCATTTTAGTTACTGCATTAACCTTTTGGTAATCAATTTAGAACCTTTGGAGCCATCTGGTTTTGGTATTAGAACGATACGAGCACTCAAACTACCTTTTTAAATGTTGCCACTAAATGACCAAAATTGTTGAATTCAGTTTCACAACTTGCCATTTGGGATTTGAACTCTGGGCCAGAATTATGCTACTTTTCACTGTTGGTAGGATCAGAACTGATCTATTGACTATCTTTTGCCTTGTCTCATTTCTTCTCATCTGTTCTTTCTCCCACCTTCTCATCACTTGCTCCCCCCTGCCCCACCCATACACTGGAACTTGGAACCTGTTTGTTACCCTTTTGCTTTAATTTCATTTTAACATGCTGAGCTGAAGTTTGTTTCTTTCTAAAGCATTGCCAGTCAAGATTCATCTTAAATCAGGATTCAACTAACAATGTGGCTTGTAATTTTAGTTGTAGGTACCATGCACTATGGGCAATCTGGCCTTCCTTGGATGAGCAATATTTCCTTGGGTTATACATATAGGTCTTGTACAGCGGATTTTAAAAATCTGCACATTTTTCAGCGCCACTACAACTGAGTCAAAATTTGAGAATGTATTGACCACCAAAATTTGTTTCAATGTTGTGCAGCTATGTACATACTTTTGTTGCCCTATTTCCTGGTTGTAATTTGGAAAGTGTTTGTTAAACTTGCATTCATTCCCCCAAGTCTCTCACCTTCCTGACTTGGATATTACCGTTGCTTCACTATCACTGGGTCAAAATCCTGGAACTCCCTTCCTGACAACACTGTGGGCATTCCTACAACATCTGAATGCTGTGGTTCAAGAAGGCAGCACGCCACCACCACCTCTGAGGCAATTAGGAATCGGTAATAAATGCAGGCCTAGCCAGTGATGCCCATGCCCCATAACGAATATTTTTAGGAAAAAATGCTTAATTTTCAGATACCTATTTGTTCAAGTAATTTTTTTTAATTAAAAGAATTATGTGTTTATTTCTTTTTGGAAACAACTTTTTAAATTCATGAAATTTATTTGGTAGAGATTACCAAGTTGCGACTCCAGTGTGCACAGCAGACTGCCCAGGAGGTAGAGGTGGAGATGAAAGAGCATCTCCGAAGCTTGGAGGAGATCAAGGTGACAAAACAGGCTGCATTAGACTCTGAAAGAGACAAAGTTGTTTGTCTGCAGGAAGAGATTGAATGTTTGAAGAGAGATCATTCCACAGCCATAATGGAGCTTACTGAGCAGCTTAAAGAAAGAATCAAACTGGAAATGAACCGGGTAAATCTTAGTTTCACTTGTTCTTTATTTTTCCCTTTATAAATAAAGCTGTAGTTATCTTAGCTGAAGTCTTCCTTGTTTTTCTGAGAAGTACAATTAGGACATGCAATCATCCAATGTAGGAAAATAACTAGGACAGCTTTGCATCCTAACCTTCAATCTCCAGGAGCTGAGTTCAAGTAAAAATTGCCCTGATTTGGTCAGCTTAAATAACACCACCAGATTGTACCTGGTAAAGTTTCATCACTTTGCGTAACAACCTTATCCTGAGGTAAGCTTTCAAATATTGGCCTAGAAGGATAGCACTGAAATCCAAGCACCAAGCAAGGGTTCTGAAACATTAAAAGCAATCTATTAAGTAAAAGGTATTGGCATTTAAGTGCACACTTAAGCCTAGCCAGAAGAGAATGTCAGGATTGATCTGAAGTTTACATATGGAGAATTAACTTATTTCAAAGATTGAATAAGACCATGTCTGTGGTAAGTAATTTGCATCATTGCCTCAAACATAGTGACGTATTGACAATATAAATTAAAAGGTACAGTTGGAAAGGGGTTGCAGTTGCAGGCGCCCAGGGGTATTAATGCACAAATCATTGAAGGTGGCAGGGCAGGAAAAGTTTAATGAGAAATTACAACAAAAAGATGTTGGAAATACTCAGGTCTAGCAGCATCTGTGAGGAGAGAAACAGAGTTAACTTTTCAGGTCATGATCTTTCATCAGAACTGGGTAAAGTAAAAAATCTAATAGATTTTAAAGATAGAAAAGGATAGAAAAAAAACAAATGGGGAGATCTGTGATGGGGCAGAGGACAAGAGACATTAAATGACTAAAGATTTGCTGGGAGCAGCCACAGGGCTAAATGGCAGAATAATGAACAGATGCCATCTGAAAGCAAAAACAAGTAAACCAAGGTTAAAACTGAAACCTGCAGAAAAAATGAGACAAGACAGTGGGGAAATTGTTCAATTCAATGTTGAGCCCAGAAGGCTGTAAAGTGCCCTTCCGAAAGATGAGTCCTGTTCCTCGAACTTGAGTTAAGCTTCACTGGAACACTAGAGTCGACCGAGGACAGGGATGTCAATGTGAGAACAAGGCATCAGAGGCTCAGGGCTATGCTTGTGGACTGAGCGGAGCTATTCTGCAGAGTGGTTACCCAAATTACTTTTGGCCTTCCCAATGTGGAGAAGACCACATTGTGAGCTGTGAATACAGTATACTAAATTACAAGTACATTAAATTGCTGATTCACCTGGAAGGAGTGTTTGCGGCCTTGGACAGTGAGGAAAGAAGAGATAAAAGGGCACATGTTGCATCTCCTTCACTTACATAGAAAGGCGCCACGGAAAGGGGATGAGGTGTTGGGGGTGATAGTGGAGTGGACAGGGTGTTGCGGAGGGATGGTGTCTTTGGAATGGTAAAAGAGGAGGGGTGGGGAATATGTTTGGTGGTGGCAGAAATGGCAGAGGATGATTGGTTGACAATGGAGGCTGGTGGGTACAAGGTGAGCACAAGGGGAACCCTATTGCAGCTCTGCTCCTGGGGAAAGATGAAAGCAGAAGTGCAGGAAATGGGTTGGACACGGTTGACTGCCCTGTCGACCATGGAAAAAGAAATCCATGGTTGAGGGGAAAAAGAGGACATGTCAGAGGTGCTAACACGGAAGCTTGCATCATCAGAGCAAATGGGATGCAGAAATTGGGAGAATGGAATGGAATCTTTACAGGGTGTGAAGAAGTGTAGTCAAGGTACCATTGGAATCAATGCTTGTAATACTTTTGACAGCCTATCACCAGAAATTGAGACAGCGAAGAAAAGTCTTACAAGAATGGTTTAGGGAATGGGGCACTTCAGTTAAAGGTTAGATTGGAGAAGCTGGGGTTGTCCTCCTTTGAGAAGAGTAGGTTGAGACAAGATTTGATAGATGCTTTTAAAATCATGGGGAGTCTGGACATAGAAGGTAGGGAGAAACTTCCCATCGTTGGACAGGTTGAGAACCAGAGGACAGCAAATAGTTAGGATCGAGAATGCACTACTGAGAGTGCGGTGGAGGCAATGGCTTTCAAAAGGGCTTTAGATGAGCACCTGAAGGCTTTGGGGAAAGAGAAGGTATTGAGAGTAGCTGAGTTGCTCTTTCAGAGAGCTGGCACAGAATTTTTGAAAATTCTTTTATGGACTGTGGGCATCGCTGACAATGCCTTCATTTGTTCCCCATTCCTAATTGCCCTTGAACTGAGTGGCTTGCTAGGCTATTTCAGAGAGCAATTAAGAGTCAATCACATTATTGTGGATCTGGAATCACATGTAAACCATAAGGATGAAAGATTTCCTTCCCTAAAGGGCATTAGTGAACCAGATGGGTTTGTTACAACAATCAATGATCGTTTCATGGTCACCATTACTGAGACTAGCTTTCAATTTCAGATTTTATTGGTTGAATTATTCCTGTAGTGGGATTTGAACGCATGTCCCCAGGGCATTAGCCTAGACCTCTGGATTACTAGTCCCATGACATTACCACTATGTCACCATGCCCCCCACAAGCCACTTGGCCTGCTAAATGGTGGACCCCTGTGCCATAACTGTTTTATGATTTCGTTATTCACATTAATGGTGTTGCAACTGTTTGTGAAGGTTGAGTGTATTTGTTTCAATCACACTCCACACCAATAGAGAATTAATTTTGTAATTTCCTGTTATGTTTATTTTTAGGATAAAACCCAGTTACTGGAAGAAACAAATCGCAAACTTCAGGCCAGCAGGGAAGCACTTGAGGCTAAAATGCAGGAATGTGCAATTGAGAAAGAACATGAGTTGAAGATTTTAAGAGAGGACCTACAAGTCAGCCATGAACAGACAATTTCAGCTTTACGCAAGCAGCTCATCAATGATTTTAGGGAGGAGAGACAAGCATTAGAGCAGGAGTTTGACCAGAGAAATGTAGAAATGAATCAGATTCAAGAAGAACAGCGTGCCACAATTTCTAAACTTGAGATGCAGCTAAAGGAAGAAAAGAAACACCTGCAGCAGCTCCAGGAGAGCCTTGAGAATGAACAGTTACCGGAAATTGTAGTGATGCACCAAAAAATCGAGAGGCAATTTGAACTTGCCATGGCCAAACCTCTGATGGCAGAGTTTGAGAAACCCCAAGTCAGTGTGCAGGAGAAATCAGCTATGAAACACCTGGAGGTACAGAAGAGGTCAGTAGTACCCATGGATAAAAACAAAAAACTACTGCGGATGCTGGAAATCCAAAACAAAAACAGAATTACCTGGAAAAACTCAGCAGGTCTGGCAGCATCGGCGGAGAAGAAAAGAGTTGACGTTTCGAGTCCTCATGACCCTTCAACAGAACTGAGTAATATTAGGAGAGGGGTGAAATATAAGCTGGTTTAAGGTGGGGGGTGGGGGGTGGTTGTAGGGACAAGCAAGCAGTGATAGGAGCAGATAATCAAAAGATGTCACAGACAAAGGAACAAAGAGGTGTTAAAGGTGGTGATATTATCTAAGAGAATGTGCTAATTAAGAATGGATGGCAGGACACTCAAGGTACAGCTCTAGTGGGGTTGGGGTGGAAAGACTGACAGGGCATTACAGGTATAGATTTAAAAATAATGGAAATAGGTGGGAAAAGAAACATCTATATAAATTATTGGAAAAAACAAAAGGGAGGGGGAAGAAACGGAAAGGGGGTGGGGATGGGGGAGGGAGTTCAAGATCTAAAGTTGTTGAATTCATTATTCAGTTTTCTCCCACGCATCCGCCTTCTCCTCCCTCCCAGAAGCATGATAGGGTCCCCCTTGTCCTCACTTATCACCCCACCAGCCTCCGCATTCAAAGGATCATCCTCTGCCATTTCCGCCAACTCCAGCATGATGCCACCACCAAACACATCTTCCCTTCACCCCCCCCCCCCCCCCCCCGGCGGCATTCTGTCGGGATCGTTCCCTCCGGGACACACTGGTCCACTCCTCCATCACCCCCTACTCCTCAACCCCCACCTATGGCACCTTCCCATGCCCATGCAGAAGATGCAACACCTGCCCTTTCACTTCCTCTCTCCTCACCATTCAAGGGCCCAAACACTCCTTTCAAGTGAAGCAGCATTTCACTTGCATTTCCCCTAACTTAGTCTACTGCATTCGTTGCTCCCAATGCGGTCTCCTCTACATTGGAGAGACCAAACGTAAACTGGGCGACCGCTTTGCAGAACACCTGCGGTCTGTCCGCAAGAAAGACACAAACCTCCCTGTCGCTTGCCATTTTAACACTCCACCCTGCTCTCTTGCCCACATGTCTGTCCTTGGCTTGCTGCATTGTTCCAGTGAAGCCCAACGCAAACTGGAGGAACAGCACCTCATCTTCCGACTAGGCACTTTACAGCCTTCCGGACTGAATATTGAATTCAACAACTTTAGATCTTGAACTCCCTCTTCCATCCCCACCCCCTTTCCATTTCTTCCCCCTCCCTTTTGTTTTTTCCAATAATTTATATAGATGTTGCTTTTCCCACCTATTTCCATTATTTTTAAATCTATACCTGTAATGCCCTGTCAGTCTTTCCACCCCAACCCCACTAGAGCTGTACCTTGAGTGTCTTGCCATCCATTCTTAATTAGCACATTCTCTTAGATAATATCACCACCTTTAACACCTCTTTGTTCCTTTGTCTGTGACATCTTTTGATTATCTGCTCCTATCACTGCTTGCTTGTCCCTACAACCCCCACCCCTGCACCTTAAACCAGCTTATATTTCACCCCTCTCCTAATTTTACTCAGTTCTGTTGAAGGGTCATGAGGACTCGAAACGTCAACTCTTCTTCTCTGCCGATGCTGCCAGACCTGCTGAGTTTTTCCAGGTAATTCTGTTTTTGCAGTAGTACCCATGTATGGCTTGCGGTAGAGATGTGCTGGAACAGTGGCCTGTGCTCTAGAACAAGTAATGCAGCTAGAATACCGGCTGGCTGTTACAGAGGGAAAAAAAAGAAAGGAACTGTCTTAATCCAGTTTTTGTTGAACTCTCAAAAATTCCCGAAACTTCAGTGCACTAGTTGCTAATTTGCCTGCGTAGTCTGAGAAGCAATAAATATTTTAGCTGCATGGGTTTATTGTACATGAATTAATTGGATTTGAGGTGCATTGGAGGTTCAGTGAATGCCAAAGCATGAAATATGCAATGAGAAAAGACTGCTTGTGTCGTCAAACCAACTTCTCATGATGCCACACATAATTTACATTGGTTTGGTTTGTACCCTAACCTGTTTTATCCGCTTGGAGGTAAACAAGGGCACTCCATAACCCCTGAGGTAATTAAGAGCATTAGTCTAACATTTCAAATCATCATTCTGCCTGTTGGTTGTTCTCAAGGCATTATGGAATAATTTTCACTTTGTGCACAGTGGAAAGCTGGCAGTTGCAGACTCGCTGCCATCCTGCCTAATTCTCCTTTTCATTATAGGTGGCCATTCCACAGCTGCCAGCCTTCCTCTCGCACTCAAAATAAAAATTGCCCTGTGTTTCCAGGGGCCCAACATGACTGTACTAATTGCATTTTGCAAAGTATTCATCATCTGCACATAGAATGAGAAAAGTAAGTCACAGCCAAGCAAGTCTATACCCTCAGCAGATAGTACAGTATGCAATTTTGCCTGAGATTTTACCCAATTCATTTCATCTGTAGAGGAATGTTTCTGTGCAGCCTTTATTCTCTATCCTTGACCTCCAGAAGGTAAAACATGTGAGTAATATTTCAAGCAGGAGCCAGGGTCTTCATTCCACTTCTGAATCTGGGACCATCATTATTGTGATGACCTGTCAAAATGTGTAGTGGTGGAGTTAAAAATGGAAGCTTATTTAAAATATTGAAGTGAATACTTGACTAGTTAAAAACTTATTTTGTTTTTACATCCATGCGAACTTTTTAGGCTCATGGAAGAGCACAGGCAGATGATGGACAATTTTATGTCTGAACAGGAGGTCCTTCTACAGGCGCTGAAGAGAAGACATGCAGAGGAGCTAGAAAACCAAAGCAAACATCTGATGGAAAACCACCAGAAACAAGTCAAAGATCTGAAAGCTGAGTTGCACGCTAAGCATCAAGCTGAAATAGAAGCTTTAGAGAAGGGGAAGTTGGCTACTCTGGAAGGCTTAGAACTGAAACACTCAGCAGATCTAGAAGATATAGCATGTAAATGCCAATCAGAGATTCACAGGCTGCAGAAGGCAATGAAAACCTATGAGGAGGATTTTGAGACAATTAAGAGAGATAGCGCTGAGAAACTAGCTAAGGAAGTAAATCAGCTGAAAGCTGATCATGAAGTTGAGTTGAGTAATGCACAGGAGACGATCCGAAAGGAATTAGCTGCCATTCATGTGGAAAAATTTAAAGCCATGGCTGCAGAACTGGAGGAAATCCACAAGGTTGGTAAACTTAGTTACAGTTGTGTTACTTTGGCTCCAGACCAAACAAAAATATTAGATTAACAAATTCTCCTGTGGCCCAGTTGTAAACTTGATATTAAATATTTAGCAGCACTGAGTTTGGAGAACTTTTTAACATAGGAAAACTGTGTATTGAATTACTTTGTTTAATGTATACCTAGAAATGATGAATAGAAAAGAAGCCACTAAATATGCAGATGTATGGAGGCCTTCTCAAACATTGTATCAGTTTGATGCTATTGTTTTTCCCCTTGAAAACAAATGTTAGATTACTCTCTGTAATGTATTAGAACCTTCTTTGCACACACTTCCAGTGTCAACTTTTCCAAGAATAATTTTTCATCTCAATATTTCATAGAATCATAGAAACTTACAGCACTGAAGGGGGTGATTTTGGCCTGTCTTGCTTGTGCTGGCTCTTTGAAAGAGCAGTCAAATTTATTCCTGCATCCCGACAACTTGTATTTGTATCATATAAAAACAGAAAATGCAGGAAATACTCAGCAGTTCTGACAACATCTGTGTAGAAAGGAACAGAGTTAATGTTTCAAGTCTGTGACTTTTCCAAGTGGAGGAATTAAAATTGGGAATGCTCAAGAGGCCAGAATTAGCTCAGCCGCACATATCTGAGAGTGGTGGTACTGGGGGAGATTGAGATATGGCGGATGAGACTGTGAGGGATCCGAAAGCAAGGATAATAATTTTAAAATTAAAGGTGTTGTATGACTAGCTTTTTGTCTATAAACATATAAATTCCTCATGCTGAAGTACCGATCCAACTCTTTTAAAATTATTTGTGGAATCAGCTTCCACCAACTTCTCAGGTAGTGTTCTAGATCCCAACAACTGAGTGAATTGTTTTTTTCTTCACAATTATAATGGAAACTGCCAATGTAATTTTGTACTGCAGCCTGTCCTCCTTTTATTTCCCAAGCTGTCATAAAATTGGAGATCTAACCATAATTTAAAGATAAAGGCTGAAAGCATGCTTTAAAGTAGGGACTGAATCAACTTTTGGCATTTGCTCACTTATCCTGTCTGTTTTGCAGGTAGATTTGGAGGCAGCTCTCGGCAACCAGAACGCTATACTGGAACAGGAGCATCAGAGGCGCCTTGATGTGATTCAAGATGAGGTCCTTCGCCTTGAAGATCAGCATCAGCAGTCCCTCAAGGAGCTTCAGATGTTGCAGTCTATGGAGGCGGAGAAACAGAAGGAGGAGTACGCACGGAAGCTTAGCGAAGAACTGGAGAAGATTCAAATGCCCAATCAAAAAGAGCAGGTTTGCGCTTATTTGAGTTCAGGAGGAGCTGAGCTTCTAGTATCCACCATTTCTGATCAAAGGTCATTTAGTTCTTCTGCTCCCATTAATGTGAAGAGGACAGCCCAGCCCATGATATTCCCGGTTCAGCTACATACTAAAATTGGGAGGTGAAATTAGTGAGCTATTTGTGACTGAAAAATGTCCATGTTCGAAACTGAATCTGCATTTGAAATTCCGAACTATTCCTGGCTAGTTGGTGAAAGATGGAACTGGAACTAATCTTTACAACCTTTTTATATTTACTTAGAGTTACACATTGCAACCACAGTTTTAGTCTGTCGTTTTTTTATATGGACTCGCGTGAATCCCCAATTAATGCCCAATGCCTGCATACAATAAAAATAAAATAATACACGATCAATTTTCACTCAATTTTAATGTCAGCAGTGGGCCTCTTATTATCAGGAGTTTGAAAGCTATTTAGTTATATAACACTGTTGCCCCAGACCTCATAATTTAAACCCCTATGTGTGTAGATATGTATGTAGACACTGGATACTGTGAACTTGTGTACCTAGGCTCAAATGAGAGGCAATTATAAATCATGATTTATTTCACATAACTCACTGCTTGTAAAATAAAAGATAACCTAAGTATGCCATACTTACCCAATTAGTGAGCTAAATAAACTTTTCTGATCAATATTATCCCTGAACCTAGTTGGCATTCCAACCAGGGAGAAACTTCACACTGGCTCTCTTTTTTACCAAATTACAGCAGACAGTTCTGTAGATCTTTTAGCCTGTGTGGGAAAAGTGTCTTAAAACTGGTTGGAAAGTTGATAGCTCCCAAGGCAGCCCTGTGTGGGTGAAGATTTTTTTTAAAATTGGAATTTGGAAAGACTATGTTGTATAGGATCCGGAAATCTTGGCTAAATCTGAGCTATTATAAAGAATAAACTGAACTAACTTGACTTATTTAATGGACTGGCTGTTCAAAGCTGATGACTTGCCATGAATACTTTAGATTTCCTTCTGTGCAGTCTTTCATCAGAACTAGGTAAAGTTAGAAATGTAATAGATTTACAGATGCACAGAAAGGGGGTTGGGAGGAAAAGGAGAACAGGGATGGCTGTGCCCCTAGCCAAGCTGTTGTATAGCTACAACATTGGCAATCTAATTGACCAATTACCACCCCATCAGCCTACTCTTAATCAACAGTAAAGTGGCGGAAGGCATTGTTGACATTGATATCAAGTGACACTTCATCAGCAATAGCTTGCTCAGTATGGGTTCTGCTAGGATTCATTACAACCCTGGCCCAAACATGGACAAAAGAGCTGAATTCCAAAGATGAGGTGAGAGTGGCTGTCTTGCTATCAAGGCACCTTTTGACTGAGTGCAGAATCAAGGAGCCTTGGCAAATTTAAAGACAAGGGGGTTTTAAGGAAAACTCTCCATTGGCACAACTCATACCTAGTACAAAGGAAGATGGTTGTGGTTGTTGCAGACTAATCGTTTCAGCCCCAGGACATTGACGTAGGAGTGCCTCAGGGTCTTAGGCCCAAACATCTTCAGCTGATTCATCAGTGACCTTCCCTCCATGATAGTTAGAAATGGGAATGTCCACTTTGCACAGTGCTCAGTTCCATTTGCAGTTTCTCCAATAATGAGCTGCTCTGTGCCTGCTACCAGGAACATCTGTGTCACAGACTGTGATCTCTTACGGCCCATGATCAGTATGTTTTGTATGTAAAGAGGTGTGTCTTTTTGTATCCTTGGAGTGTGTATCCCAGTTAAATAATTCAGCAGCAAGCTTTTGTGAATTTAAAAACAAAGAATGTTATTTACTCTCTCTCACTTACTCCGAGTTACTGCAACATGTCGCACTTGTTCTGTCACACGCATCCATCCACACAAATACTAGATACAGGTTAAGGTTGTGCAAATTTCCAGATTACAGTTAACTCAATCTCAGGTTTATGATCTTCAGTGTCCCACACGGCAGGCATGGTTTCTCGAATAGATTTGATGCTTTAAAGTTGGTGAGGGTCTTGTAAAGCGAAGGGTTCAGAGTGGGTTGTGAGGGTTCTTGTAATAGAGAAGATCTAGGAGGTTGGTTCTCAGGTGAACTTTGAAAATTAGAACAGGTTGAGTACATTGGTTGCTTGATGTCCTGCAGCTGTTTTCCAAGTCTGGTTCACAGATTGGCTGAATTGATGGTTCTGATGGCTTTGGTGCATCTGATCTGCAAACTGCTCCTAGCTGATCTAACCAGACCAGACAAAGGAAGCATGTCTGTCTCATCCTGTGGCTTTCACAAGTCTTTTTTATTAATTTGTGGGACGTGGGCATTGCTGGCTAGGCCAGCATTTATCGTCCATCCCTAAATTCCCTTGAGAAGGTGGTGGTGGTGAGCTGCCTTCTTGAACCACTGCAGTCCATGTGGTGCAGGTACAAGCACCGTGCTGATAGGGAGGTGGATTTTGACGCAGCAACAGTGAAGGAACGGTGATATATTTCCACGTCAGGATGGTGGTGTGACATGGAGAGGAACTTCCAAGTGGTACTGTTCCCATGCACCTGCTCTTGTCCTTCTAGATGGTAGTGGTAACGGGTTTGGAAGTTGCTGTCTAAGGAAGCTTGGTGAGTTCCTGTAGTGCATCTTGTAGATGGTACGCACAACTGTCACTGTGCATCAGTGGTGGAGGGAGTGAATTTTGTGGATGAGGTGCCAATCAAGTGGGCTAATTTGTCCTGGATGGTTTCAAACTTCTTGAGTATTGTTGGAGCTGCACTGTCTTTTCTAAATAAGTTGTGGTGTTTATGTTGATTTCACAACATGTCTTGTGGTTTTGTGGAGACATTTACCCTGGGGGTTTGAGACAGTGTCTTTGTTTCAGAATGACCTATTCAAATCAGATAATACCCTTTTGGTTGGTTTCAGGAAAGGGCGTCGATTAACATTAGTCTGTAATGTTCTTTTGTTTGCTCTTGAGTCAGGGAGTGGATCTAACTCTCAAATGAAGTCAGGTGACCTTGGGCGGCTAATTTTTCCAGCCTTTTGGAGCCCAGTTTTTAAAATATAAAATTAGCTCGATGTTCAGAATATGACGTGCAATGACATACCGATACTGGGCATGGCATCTTGAAAACATTTAGGCTTGGACTGAGACTAGCTATTCTGCAGCAAGTGACTCAACTGAGTACCCAAAGCCTTTCCAGCATCTGCAAAGAGCAAATCAAGAGTGTGTTGGAATATGTCTGGATGAGTGCCAGTCCAAGACTCAAGAAGCTTAACACCATCCTGGGTAAAGTAGTCCATTTCATTGGTTAAGGTTGTGGATGAGGTCCTGTTCACTCACTCCACAACTGCATAATTTGTCTGAAGCGTGTCCAATCTACAAGATGCACTGCGCCAACTTGCCGAGGCATCTTACCAAGCCTGCAACTTCTACTACCTAGAAGGACAAGGGCAGCAGATGCATGGGAGGACCACCACCTGCAAGTTTCCCTCCAAGCTGCACATCATCCTAACTTGGAAATATATCACCACTCCTTCATTGTTGCTGGGTCAAAAACCTGGAACTCCCTACCTAACAACACTGTTGAGACACAAGGACTGCAGTGATTCAAGGTGATGACATCACCACCTCGGGAACTATTGGGGTTAGATAATAAATAATGGCCTGGACACCAGTGCCCACACCCCATGAATTAATTTTTAAAAGAATTATTATACTAACTTACCCCTCTAGGCATGGTTGACAAGTGACATTTGTTCCAAACTGATCTATGTGAAAAATATCATCCTGAGTACATGTTTTGATTGGGCCTAATTCCTTATTCCTGAATTCTGTTTCGGATGGCCAAAAACCAAATGTTATTTACCTCAGTAGCAATATCTACCTATAAATGACCTCAAATTCTCCATTATTTAATTAGTTAGCACTCCGAAAACATAATCAACCCATTATGATCTCTCTTGATGTTCTTGTCAATCGTCTCTGCAATATATTATGGTTCTGAGATTTAATTTTACTGCCTCTTGAGTTCAGCAATCTTATACACTCCTTCCTCATGACTTTGACTGCTAGGTTCATACAGCTAATTCAGAAATTGAAAATGTGCGACAGATGCTGCAGTCTCAGTATGAAATAGAGAAATCACAACAACAACGGCAATTCCAGGAGGAGTTTGAGCTTCTCAGGAAACAGTCTGAGCTCTTTCTTGCTCAAGAAATTAAACAGCTCAAGGTAATGTATGCAAAGAATTAGAGGTATTGTGATTAAAGAGGAGGTTGTGGGCGAGAAAGGTAATCTTTTCAGATTGGATTGTTTTCGTGTTGAGTTTTTAATTACATTTTATTTCCCCATAACTTGTCTTTTTCCATAATATGCAGCCTACATTTGAGAATGCACAACTGTAAGCCTGTAGGGTAGCCTGTTTAGTTTTATAACTGAATTATATTTGACTGGCCGCTGTTTCAACTTCTGTAAGGAGATTTAAATGGAAGGATATTACTTACTCCAGTAGAAAATGTATTGCCAGGATTAGAATGCTTGTGCTTAAAAATCAAAAGGGATATTGTACGTATGAATTTTTTTTGGATGTGGCTGGCACTGCTATGGTACTATTTATTGCCCATATCATCTAACTCAGGGCACTGAGAAATCAGTGTGAGCCTGGAGACAATTATCAGCCATACTGGGTAGCAGCTACAGGCATCTTTTCTAACTAGTTGGGTTCTTAAAACAACCTGGCAGCTTTTTTATAAAACAATAAATTAAAGCAGAAAATGCTGGAAATACTGTCCACACATGCTGGCTGACCGGAGCATTTTCTGGTTTTATTTCAGATTTCCAACATCCACACAGTATTTCGTTTTTGTTGTAGTTGTGCTAATAGCACTGGTAACTTTTGCTGGTACCAGCCCATGTAAAATATTTGATAGAGGGATAGATAAGTTTGTCAATATTAAGGAACTTAGTATAAAGGGGATGCTATTCACGTACAGCAGGACAAAAAGAGAAAAGCTAAATGGAGGCGTTTGTGATTTATGAATTGAAAAAGTAAAGTTAATGGGAAGATTTTCAGAATGATGCAATGATGTGCCCGAACAATCATGTTTGCCATATATTTAAGCATTATATACAAGGGGAATGTTATCAAAGTTTATTAATGGTTCCAAATTAGAAGACGTGGCAAACTGAGAAAGAATGCAAAAGACTGCAGCAGTGTGGCAGATGCAGAAAAATATGAAGTAGTACATTTTAAGAAGGCCCTGAAATAAGTATTCCATAATAAGTAATTATTTTAGCAGTGTGGAGGAACGGGGAGAACTCGGGTACAGAGATAAATCTTTCAAGGTAACAGTACCAGTGAATAAAATCAAAAAACGGGACACCCTATACTAATAATATCATTCATTCCATGGAGTGGGTGCAGTGAAGATTCACTGGAATGATAGCCGGAATGAGAGGGATTCTAATGAAGATAGGCTTGGTACAGTTTTCTTAAGTTAACTGAAACAAAGGCAATTGTGTGGACATTTTTTAAAAAATTAGATATTTTGAGTGGGTAAGTGGTGAAAGATGATTTTCACTGACACATGAATAAAACTGACATGTATTATGGGAGGAATGAAGGGGATAATTAGAATTAATTTGTGAAGGATATTTTCAGAATACTTTGCCAAAGTGGCAATTGAAATTGTAAGAGTTGGTTGAGTACTTAAAAAAGACAAATATAGAAGGATATGAGGAAATGATAGGGAGGTTGAGTTGGACGAGGTGGTTCTCGCTGAAGAGCTAGAACAGGCATGATGGTCTGAATGGTGGCCTCCTGTGCTATAAATTTTAGGAATGTCGAGGTCTACTTCAGTATTTTTAGTAGCATTGTTGATTGTATCATTTTTTTTCATTCACACACCACTAGGATTTGCCCAAGTTACCAATGGGGTAAGTTATGGAAGTGACTCCCCTTTGCTGTGGTTTGCGTGTTGTTGATTTTATGATGTGACCCAATCCTGTTAAGGTTTTAGTGTTTGGAGATGTAGTTTAAATGTTGCTATAACGTTGCTGAATGATCCTGCTTCCCCTGTCAGATTGTTTAATTCAGACTGAATCCTTGTAGCCTGTGGAGTTTGCAAGAACACAAAGTTACGTTGTATGTCTGGTAGTGATTTTCATTAAAGCTCAATAGACATGTGAAGTCGGGGTGGTGGTGGGGGCGAGGGGGAAGGGAGAGTCATGGGGTGGGGGGGTTTGCCGGGGGGTTGCTTGATGAGTAGTTGTGATTCCTTTTGTAATCTGGGTTTATCCAGGCAGTTTGTAGAAAATTCTTCTTGTACAAAGGCGATGTTGATCCTACCAGGAGACCTTATTCCATATCTATTTCAATATTTTGTGAAACTGGGCGAGTTTCTGAAATAATGAAATGGTTATGAGGCCAATACTTGCAATATTTCATTTTTATTTGTGTGTGCAGCAAAAGCCTTGATTTGACCATTAGTCTACATGTTCTGTTGCATTATTTTGAAGACTTGCCTTCTTATGGTTGTGAAATAATCGTATGTTTCCTTGAATGATGCTTTGTGTAGGATGAGTTTGAAGTTGAGAAGAACAATGCACTGCAGGAACTAAAAGATACTGTTAGCCAGAAGCAAGATAAAACAAAACAACTGCACCAAGAAGAAAAGGAACTATTGTGTGCAAAGCTCCAGCAGCACGCAGAGCTAACCAAACAGGTGAGGTCTTAGAAATTTATTTTGCGCAATATGCTTGAACGTTGGTTCCTTATATCATTCTACTCAAATATCTTGTGAAACATGTCCTGTTAATTGCCTTTATGCTAATTGGATAAATGATCCAGAAGATAGTCTTGGTGTAAAAAGTGAAATAACTTCAAACAGTAGCTTAAGTTGTATTTGGAACGATAGAATTAACATTTCAGGTTGATGACCTTTTGACAGAAAAGGGAGATGTTACAAGATAAACAGATTATGAGAAAGAAAGCCTTGGATTTAATGCAGTGCCTTTCACAACGTCAGGACATCCTAAAGCGCTTTACTGCTAGTTAAGGTTTTTTTGAAGTGTAGTATGTCGGAAGCAGGCAGCCAATTTGACACAACAAGCTCTTAACAAACAATGATATAATGACCAAATAATTTGTCCTTGTGATGTTGGTTGAGAAACACTTATTGGCCTTTTATAAAGCTCTAGTTAGGCCCCAACTAGAGTTTTGCATTCAGTTCTGGTCACCACACTTGAGGAAAAATGTGATGGTCCATGAGAGGGTGCAGAGGAGATTTGCCAGAATGGTTCCAGGGATGGGAGGGGTTTAGTTGCAAGGTTATTTTGGAAAGCTGGGTTTGTTCTCCTTGCAGCAAAAGAGATTGAGGGGAGATTTGATAGAGGTGTACAAGATTATGACAGGCTTAGATAAGGTAGACAGGGAAAAACTCTTCCCATTAGCTGGTGATAGAAGGACTAGGGGACACAGTTTTAAGATTTTGGGCAAGAGATGCAGGGGGCATGTGAGGAAGAGCTTTTTTACTCACAAGTGAAAATGACCTGGAACTTGCTAACCATGAGCGGAACTTGGATGGGCACTTGAAAGAAATAAACTTGCAGGGCTACAGGGATCAAATGGAGGAGTGGAACTGATTGGATTGCTCTGCAGAGAGCTAGCATGGACTCAAGTGGTCTCCTCCTGTGCCATAACTAACTCTGAGGACATCGGAAGATCTCCCCTTCTCTTTGATATAGTGTTGTGAGATCTTTTATGTCGACCTGAGACGACAGGTGAGGCTTCAGTTTAACATCTCCTCTCAAACGTGCCACCTATTGTGTGTCAGCATAGATTATATACTCAAGTATCTGGAGTGGGACTTGAGCTGGCCACAGCTGAAGCAAAAATGAAGGCAGTGAAAGGTGGAGAGTGAAAAAGAATGAAGTGTAATTAGATGGAGGACAGGAGATGATTACATGACAGAAATTGTAATGGTGAGAAATAATGTAAGAAATAGGAGTAGACCTAACAGCACCTCAAGCCTGCTCTGCTGTCCAGTGAGTCGCAGCTGAACTTTTACATCAACTCCACTTCTCTGCCCTATCCCTAGATTCCCATTGTGTCCAAAAATCCATTGACCTCAGTTTTGAATATACTCGAAGACTAATCACCCATAGTCCTTTGGGGTAGAGAATTCCAAAGATTCACAACCCTCTGAATGAAGGAATTTGTCCTCACCCCAGTCCTAAATGGCTGACCCCTTATCCCAAGACTATAATTTCAAGTTAGACTCCGCAGCCAGAGGAAGCGGCTGCTCCGCATCTGCTCTGTCAAGCCCTTTAAGAACTTGATATGTTTCAGTGCGAGAAACTTGCATTCTTCTAAGCACAAGAGGACAGGCCCATTCTATTCAATCTCCTCATAAGAGAAGTCTCTCATTCCAGGAATCAATCTTTTGAACCTGCATTCCCCTCCAAGGCAATTGTATCCTTCCCGAAGGAGACCAAAACTACACATTTCAGAAGTGTGATTTCACACTGTAAGAATGAAGTGGACACACGTAACCAGTTCGGGGAGGCTCAAGACATGGCCTTGACATTGTTGCTTCCTAACGAAAGTAAAATCAGAATCAGAGTATTTTATGAGCTTGATGCCCATCAGTTGGATACTGATGAACGTTTGGATCTTCTATTAAGGTTCATGGATAAAATTTACAAGAAGCATGATTTATTGGATTCCTGTGAGGCATGGTCAGACTTTGATAGATTTAGAAAGACAGAGGGCCATTACATGGAGGAAAATGTCATGGACTTTAATAGTGCTGGGGTGTTACATGTGGTCAGGCTCCCTATTGGATCAGGCCTGTGCTGCCTTAAAAAAAAATTCCTGGGGAAGCGGTCATTTCTGGCAGCCTTGGTGGAACAAATGGAACATTCCATGGTGTCACAAACAATAGAAGATCAACGATTGCTGCATTTCTAGAGTGCCCAGATACTGGACGCAAGCATCAATATAACAAAGAGTTACAGACAGGAAGAATGAGGCTGAAAGCACCTTTAATTGATCTGGATATGACAGCAGAAGACACAATTACAACAGAAATAATAGGCGTGTGAACCCTAGGAATGCCAGGGGAACAGTTACCAGGTGCTTGAGCTGTAACTCAATATATCATTATGTGATGGACTACCCAAAGTGGAAAAACAGGATCTTCAAAGTGACACATGACACAGAGAATTCTGAAGCTGAAGAAGAAGATGATTAATCAGAAGGAATTGTCCTGGTCACAAGGAGCTTTAGTCCGATGATGAGCTCATTCATGGACTCATTCAACTGTGGTGTGTTAGATAGTACTTGCACCTCAAAAGTATGTGGAAGAAATTGGTTAAACCATTGCCTGGATTCAGATAGTAATAGAGATCGAAGAAAGGTCAAGGAGTATGAACATTCTACTCTTTTTAGGTTTGGTGATAACGACACATTGAGGTCACTAAAAAGAGTGGTGATTTCATGCAAAATAGCTGGACTAAGCCATTCTGTCAGTACTGATGTAGTTTGTAGTGCGTTACCCTTGCTTTTGGGTCAACCTTCCATGAAAAAGGCACAAATGAAACTGGACAAGGAGCATAATAAGGCAGTTGTCTTGGAAAGACAGTGGACCTGCTGTTTACTCAATAGGCATTATTGCATCCACCTAACAGTACTTGACATTGCTAATTAGAGTGTTAGAGAGAGGTTAGGAGCAGCAGGTGATAAGAATTAAAGAAATAGAGCAAATTGCCTTCAAGTTACACAGCCAATTTACTCACCCTTCTTGTCAAAGATTAAAAATCCTTCTAAAAGATGCATCTGAAAAATCCTTCTAAAAGATGGTTGGTCAAGAGTATATGAGGTTCATAGAAGAGACTACTACAAAGTGTGAAATCTGTTTTTTTTTAAAAAGTCCAGAGGATGCCACTATATCCTATTGCAAGCCTTCCACTGGCAAGTGACTTTAAAGAGGTGGTTGCCATGGATCCTAAGGCATGGGACATAGACATATTTTCATTCTACACTTTATAGGCATGGCAACCAGATTTGGTCTTTCTACTATTATACACGTCAAGGACAAAAGGGTTATTATAGACAAAGTCATGGAGAAATGGATAGGGACTGGACTTGGGGCACCAGCTAAGCTTCTGACTGATAACGGAGGGGAATTTGCTGATGGTGAGTTTAGGGACATGTGAAAACGTGAACATTATGGTCTTGAATATCTCAGCTGACAGTCCTCACAGCAGTTGACTGAAAAGAATTAGGGGTGATTGATGAAATGCAGCATAAAATCTTAGCAGATCAGCCAGACTGCAAGTAGGAGCTGTTGGACACTTGTGTGATCCATGCAACCACATCTGCTGGAAGTGTCTGCACCTCAGGATACTTTGGCTCGGAGTTGATGGGCTGGAGTCCAAAGTTTGGACAGTGTGATGCATCAGGGAGGACGAACATTACCAGTTTGTTCCAGGAGTCAGTCACACACCTTAGGTTAGGTACTTCAGATTTGATCTGTGGTCAGGGACAGGAGGGCCTGACTGTAAGAGAGACAGTCATGGTGATCCAGAAGATAGTGTAACGACCTGGTTAGGTCCATTAACATTTAAAAAGAAATCCGAATACCTTGTTTTAACCAGTAGAATTACACCACAAGTTTTCATGGTTTTTTTAAACAAAACAATCTTCAATGTATGCAAAAGAATTAAACAAAAGGAGCATTATTAACTTAACAATATGGTTTATAACTATGTATGATATGCACTCAGGTTTACTTCTTACTTCCCCCAAGAATTTTCTTTTAGACACATCAATCTTAAACTTTATTTACTTCTGTGGGGATCACCCATAAGCATGCCACAGTCCACTTGAAAATTCTTTGCTCCAGCTATCCTCAAAGGTAAAATTTTCATTTACCACCTCTTGATTGTGGATGCCTCAGCCCCTTGTTCTGGTTACTTTTTCAATGCTTCGAAGCTAATCCGCTGGTTGCTTTCTTTGGCACAAGACTCTGGAGGACCACTGTAGATTCTTCCACTAGTTTCAAACTAGGCAATCTTCCAGCTTGTGTTCCCTTAAAAAAATTAAAATTGAGGTTATGCCTCACCTGCTTTCCACATAGTGAATGATGACGTTAGGTTTTTACTCTGCTTACAGTACAGGCCTATCTAACTGTCATTTACTTTAGCTATCTTCTCTGTAAGCTGTAAATCACGAAGTCCAAACTGTAACTAACACTCAGTAAACAAACTGGACTGAATACTTCACATCCGTCTTCACCCAAGAGAATGAGGATGAAGGTATGGAACTTGGGGACAGAGACTGTGAGGTTCTGAAGCAAATTGATATAGGGAGTGACAAGGTATTGGAGGTGTTGGCAGGCTAAAAAGTGGACAAATCTCCAGGCCCGGATGATTTGTGTCCCAGACTGCTGAGGGAGGCAAGGGAGGAGACTGCAGGGGCTCTGGCCCAAATTTTTAATTCTTCTCTGGCCACGGGGGAGGTGCCAGAGGACTGGAGAACAGCTAATGTGGTTCCACTATTTAAGAAGGGTTGTGGAGAGAAGCCAGGGAACTACAGGCCAGTGAGTCTCATGTCAGTGGTAGGGAAACTATTGGAGAAAATTCTGAAGGAGAGAACCTACCTCCACTTGGAGAGGTAAGATTTGATCAGGGATAGTCAGCATGGCTTTGCAAGAGGGAGGTCATGCCTAACAAATTTTTGAAGAGGTGACCAGGTGTGTAGATGAGGGTAGTGCAGTTGATGTAGTTTATATGGATTTCAGCAAAGCCTTTGACAAGGTCCCACATGGGAGACTTATAAAGAAGGCAAATGCATATGGGATATAGGGTAATTTGATAAGGTGGATTCAAAATTGGCTTAGCTGTAGGAGACAGAAGGTGATGACAGAAAGCTGCTTTAGTGACTGGAAGCCAGTGTCCAGTGGTGTACCACAGGGATCTGTGCTGGGTCCCCTATTATTTGTCATTTATAGAAACGACATAGATGACTATGTGGGGGGTAGGATTAGTAAATTTGCAAATGACACAGAGATTGGCCAGGTGGTTAACAGTGAGGTTGAGTGTCTTGGGCTACAGGAGGATATAGACAGGATGTTCAAATGGGCAGATAAGTGGCAGATGGAACTTAACCCTGAAAAGTGTGAGGTGATACACTTTGGAAGGAGTAATTTGACAAGGAAGTATTCAATGAATGGCATGACACTAGGAAGTTCTGACGAACAAAGGGCTCTTGGCGCGTGTGTCCATAGATCTCTGAAGGCGAAGGGGCATGTTAGTGAGGTGGTGAAAAAGGCACCCACAGCCACCTCGACTACAGCTCCTCACACCCCGCTTCCTGTAAGGACTCCATCCCATTCTCTCAGTTCCTTCACCTCCGTCGCATCTGTTCTGATGATGCCACTTTCAAAAACAGTTCCTTCTTCCTTAACCGAGGTTTTCCACCCATGGTGGTTGACAGGGCCCTCAACTGTGTCCAGCCCATCTCCTGCGCATCTGCCCTCACACCTTCCTCTCCCTCCCAGAACCATCATAGGGTCCTCACTTATCACCCCACCAGCCTCCGCATTCAAAAGATCATTTTCCGCCAACTCCAGCATGATACCACTACCAAACACGTCTTCACTTCACCCCCCTGGCAGCATTCCGCAGGGATCGTTCCCTCCGGGACACCCTGGTCCACTGCTCCATCACCCCCTACACCTCAACCCCCTCCCACGGCACCTTCCCATGCAACCGCAGAAGGTGCAACACCTGCCCCTTTACTTCCCCTCTCCTCACCGTCCAAGGGCCCAAACACTCCTTTCAAGTGAAGCAGCATTTCACTTGCATTTCCCCTAACTTAGTCTACTGCATTCGTTGCTCCCAATGCGGTCTCCTCTACATTGGAGAGACCAAACGCAAACTGGGCGACCGCTTTGCAGAACACCTGCGGTCTGTCCGCAAGAAAGACCCAAACCTCCCTGTCGCTTGCAATTTTAACACTCCACCCTGCTCTCTTGCCCACATGTCTGTCCTTGGCTTGCTGCATTGTTCCAGTGAAGCCCAACGCAAACTGGAGGAACAGCACCTCATCTTCCGACTAGGCACTTTACAGCCTTCCGGACTGAATATTGAATTCAACAACTTTAGATCTTGAACTCCCTCTTCCATCCCCACCCCCTTTCCGTTTCTTCCCCCTCCCTTTTGTTTTTTCCAATAATTTATATAGATTTTTCTTTTCCCACCTATTTCCATTATTTTTAAATCTGTAATGCCCTGTCAGTCTTTCCACCCCAACCCCACTAGAGCGTACCTTGAGTGTCCTGCCATCCATTCTTAATTAGCACATTCTCTTAGATAATATCACCACCTTTAACACGTCTTTGTTCCTTTGTCTGTGACATCTTTTGATTATCTGCTCCTATCACTGTTTGCTTGTCCCTACAACCGCCCCCCACCTTAAACCAGCTTATATTTCACCCCTCTCCTAACTTTACTTAATTCTGCTGAAGGGTCATGAGGACTCGAAACGTCAACTCTTTTCTTCTCCGCCGATGCTGCCAGACCTGCTGAGTTTTTCCAGGTAATTCTGTTTTTGTTTTGGATTTCCAGCATCCGCAGTAGTTTTTTGTTTCTATCTGTACCTTGCTTGTCTTGCTTTCTATCCTTAATTAGCACATCCCTTAGATAATATCACCACCTTCAACACCTCTTTGTCCTTTTGTCCATGACATCTTTTGGTTATCTCCGCCTATCACTGGCCCTCTATCCAGCTCTACTTGTCCCACCCCCCCCCCCCCTAAACCAACTTATATTTCACCTCCTTTCTATTTTTACTTAGTTCTGTTGAAGAGTCACACAGACTCGAAACATTAACTGTGTTCCTCTCCGCAGATGCTTCCTGACCTGCTGAATTTTTCCAGGTATTTTTATTTTTGTTGTGGTGAAAAAGGCATATGGGACACTTGCCTTTATCAATCGAGGCATAGATTACAAAAGTAGGGGGGTCATGTTGGAGTTGTATAGAACCTTGGTGAGGCCACAGCAGGAGTACTGTGTCGTTCTGGCCACCACATTATAGGATTGTACTGGAAGGGTGCAGAGGAGATTCAGCAGGATGTTGCCTGGGATGAAACATTTAAGTTATGAAGGGAGGTTGGATAGACTTGGGTTGTTTTCGTTGGAGCAGAGAAGACTGAGAGGCGACCTGATTGAGGTGTACAAGATTATGAGGGGCATGGACAGGGTGGATAGGGAGCAGCTGTTCCCCTTAGTTGAAGGGTCAGTCACAAGGGGACATATGTTCAAGGTGAGGGGCAGGAGGTTTAGGGGGGATGTGAGGAAAAACTTTTTTACCCAGAGGGTGGTGACGGTCTGGAATGCGCTGCCTGGGAGGGTGGTGGAGGCGGGTTGCCTCACATCCTTTAAAAAGTACCTGGATGAGCACTTGGCACGTCATAACATTCAAGGCTATGAGCCAAGTGCTGGTAAATGGGATTACGTAGGCAGGTCAAGTGTTTCTCACGTGTCGGTGCAGACTCGATGGGCCGAAGGACCTCTTCTGCACTGAGATTCTGTGAAGCACCCAGATAAAGTGAAACCAGAGAATTTCCTTAAGCTCCACCCATCTCCCATGATGACATTGCCTGCTCTGGGTGGTCCTCAAACTAGCCTTTAGTTTAATTATCCCTTGTGTACAATTTCTTCTTTGTTCTAATGAAGTAAATAGATTTTGCAACCTTTCAGGGCCCACTGAATGCTTTTAAACTAATTTAGTTCTAACTCCCAAAACAAAGACATCTCTCTGGAATGCACTGGAAGAATGATAGTGCAAGAGCTTTGGGGCCTGACAATATTCTAGCAATAGTACTGAAGACTTGTGCTCTGGAACTTGCCGTGCCCCTAGCCAAGCTGTTCCAATACAGCTACAACACTGGCATCTACCCAGCTATGTGGAAAATTGCCCATGTATGTCCTGTATACAGAAAGGAGGACAAATCCATCACGGTCAATTATTGCCCCAAGTGTATTGTCGATCACTGGTAAAGTAATGGAAGGGGTCATCATCAACAGTGCTATTGTGTGGCACTTGCTTAGCAATAACCTGCTCACTGACGCCTAGTTTGGGTTCTGCCAGGGCCACTCAGCTCCTGACCTCATTACAGCCTTGGTTCAAACATGGCCAAAAAGCTGAACTCCCGAGGTAAGGTGAGAGTGACTGCCCTTGACATCAAGGCCGTATTTGACTGAATGTGGCATTGAGGAGTCCCAGCATAACTGGAGTCAATGGGAGTTGGGAAAAACCCTCCGCTGGTTGGAATCATACCTAGCGTAAAGGATAATGGTTGTGGTTGTTGGAGATGAGTCATCTCAGCTCTTGGACATCACTGCAGGAGTTGCTCAGGGTAGTATCCTCGGCCCAACCATCTTCAGCTGCTTCATCAATGACCTTCTTAGCATCATAAGGTCAGAACTGGGAATGCTCGCTGATGATTGCACAGTGTTCAGGACCATTCATGACGACTCATATACTGAAGCATTCCATGTCCAAATGCAGCAAGCCCTGAACAATATCCAAGCTTGGGCTGACAATTGGCAAGTAACACTCACGCCACATAAGTGCCAGGCAATGACCATCTCCAACAAGAGAGAATTTAATCACTGGCCTTGACATTCAATGGCATTACCATCACTGAATCCCTCACTGTCAACATGCTGGGGTTACTGTTGACCATCAACTGAACTGGACTAGCCATATAAATACTGCGGCTACAAGAGCAGGTCAGAGGCTCGGAATCGTGCGACGTGTAACTCACCTCCTGACTCCCCAAAGCCTGTCCACCATTTACAAGGCACAAGTTAGGAGTGTGATGGAATACTCCCCACTTGCCTGGATGAATGCACCACCCACAACACTCAAAGCTTGACACTGTACAGGACCAAGCCCAGTTGATTGGCACCGCATCCTCAAACATTCACTCCCTCCAACACTGATGCACAGTGGCAGTAGTGTGTACCATCTACAAGATGCACTGCAGGAATTCACCAAGGCTCCTTAGACAGCACCTTCTAAACCTATGGCCACTACCATCTAGAAGGACAAGGGCTGCAGATAGGTGGCAATGCCACCACCTGGAAGCTTCCCTCCAAGTCACTCACCATCCTGACTCGGAAATATATTGCTGTTCCTTCTCTGTCACTGGCTCACAACCCTGAAACTCTCTTCCCAACAGCACTGTAGGTGTACCTACACCACATGGACTGCAGTGCTTCAAGAAGGCAGCTCACCACCAGCTTCTCACTGCAACTGAGGATGAGCAATAAATGTTGGCCCAGCCTGCGAAGCCCACATCCCGTGAATGAATTAAAAAAATCTTCTTGCAGCCATCATGTCTCTAGTTCTTTAGCTAAGGAAGCCCACCTGCTCTTTTCTTGGTTCATCTCTTCTGTCCTGCCTTTATTAAGGATCACCTTTTGAACTGCCATTTCTTGAAGTCTTCTGGCGATCTCTATAGCCCAGCATTTTAATTACCTTACCCTACAACTTCAATCTTCCGTGACTGAAGATTACACGAACTATTTGTTTGCAACAGTAGCATTGGAAGAGCCTCAGTCAATTATCCAACAGGTTCAATGCCCTTGCAGGTTGTGTGGCAGAAAGCAGGGAGGATGAGCGTACTGACCATGGCAATGTAGTGAAGGGGCCATTCAAGTAGGGGGAAGCAAAAAGGATGTAGTTCTAGAAGAGGGCAGTATAGTTAAGGGGAAAGGTATGGATCTCTGCAGCCGAAAGCTTGAGCCCTGAAGGTTATGTAGTCTAGAGTTAAGGACATGTCCTCCGGACTGGGGAAGATCATTTCCCACTACTATACTGATCTCATCCTTTATTAAAAGAGCTTCCTTTGCCTTTCTTCCTGTAAAAAGATGGTAAAAAGATAGAATTAAAGGCTCTTTATCTGAATGCATAGCATTTGTAACAAGGTGGACGAATTGAAAGCACAAATGGAAATAAATTAGTATGACATGGTAGCCATTACAGAGACATGGTTGCAAAGTGACCACGGCTGGGACCTGAACTTGCAAGGGTTTTTGATGTTTTGGAAAGACGGGAAGAAAGGCAAAGGAAGCTCTTTTAATAAAGGATGAGATCAGCACAGTAGTGAGAAATGATTTTGAATCAACAGATCAAAATGTGGAATCAGTTTGTTTGAAGATAAATAGCAAAGGGAAGTCATTAGTGGGATTGGTTTTTTGGCTATTGACAGCTACACTGCAGAACAGAGTATGAATCAAGAAATAATGGGACTTGTAAGAAATGTACTGCAATTATCATGGGAGATTTTAATCTTCACATAGATTGGACCAGTCAAATTGGTAAAAGTACCCTGGAGGATGTGTTCATAGAGTGTATTCAGGACAGTTTCTGAGAACAATACGTTATGGAACTAACTAGGAAACCACCTACTTTGGACCTGGCAATGGATAATGAGACATGACTAATTAATGACCTCAAAGTAAAGGATCCTCTAGGTAAGAGTGATCATAACATCATAGAATTTCACATTCAGTTTGAGGATGAGAAATGTGGGTCTGGAACTAGATTCTTAAATTTAAAAAAGGCAATAAGCTTATGAAGGCAGAGTTGATAAAAGTGGAATGGAAAAATAGGTTAACAGGTAAGATAGTAAAGAAGCAGTGATAGACATTTAAAGAGATATATCATGACTCTCAACAAAGATACATTCCATTGAAAAAAGACTTGAAGGAGGCATCATCCATGGCTAATTAAGGAGGTTAAGGATGCTATCAAATTAACAGCAAAGGCATACAATCTTGCAAAGATTAGTGATAAGTCAGAACATTGGGATAATTTTAGAAACCAACATAGGGTGACTAAGAAAATAGAAAAGAGGGAGCGATTGGATTAACCAATTATCTATTGGCCTATGGGAGAAATCCCAAATTACCCTCTGTGCTGGGCGATAATTCTCCTGCTCTAGAAGGTACCACAATTAGTTCCACTTTTTCCACACATTTAAATGTTTTACTCGCAGGAAGAAGGGCTTTCATCAAGGCTGAAGTCTCAAAAAAAATTCTGGGAGCTCCATATGGCATCATAAAAGACCATTTGAGGCAGGCTTTAACTTGGGAGATTTGTTGTATCACAAAAGTATGGAACATGGGAAATGGAAAGGCCTTGGTAAGGTAATAGCGGATTTGCAGTATGGCAATGAAACTGTTAAAGTTTGTTCCTCATGTTTAAACCTCAGAATCTGAGCTGATGATAGAAGGTGGTAAGGCATCTGTACTTCACATACCCTTGTGCTGAGGGACAGAATACAATAGATTATGGGTTGGATGGTGGTAAAATGAGTGATTGTGACATACAGGACAAGACTTCACATCCAAAAGCCAACTGCCTACAGTAGGAACCTTGTCACATAGATGATTTGTACTGAAAAAGTCCTTGCAGATGATACTTGTAAGGCTAAAGCAAGGCTGGTTGCTTGTGATTTTGCAGAAGGATTAGGCAATTAAGATGTTAGAGTGGGCTCTCCCTTAGCAGGAAAAATAACCCTGAAAATCCTTTTAGCTCTTCTGGCAACACTTGTGGGAGTGTAGATCATTCGACATAAAAGCCATGTTTCTGCAGGTTGATAAATTTCAGAGAAGTGTTTCTGAAACCACCCAATGAGGCATGTGATGCAGAATGGAAACTGTGGAAATTCAACAAATGCACCTGTGCCCTGAATGATGCTTCAAGGGTGTGGTATTTTTCGGAGATTTGTTTTACTGAAAATAGGCTGTGTTCAACCAAAAGTAGATCCTGCAGTGTGTTATTGATATAAAAAAGGGAAGCTTTCAGGCAACTTCATGATGCACATGGATGAAATCCATTCCCTGCAAATTTTTCCTTAGTTCTCTTTTTGAATGTTACTATTGAATCTGCTTTCTCCATCCTTTCTTTTTCAAGAGGTGTATTCCGCATTGCAACATCTTGGTGTGCATTTTTTTTTAAACTGTTTCTTTTGGTTGTTTTGTCAGTCACTTTTAAATCTATATTCACTGGTTACTGATACTTCTGCTACTGGAAATTGTTTCTTATTAACTCTGTCAAACACCCCTGTCAAATCTGCATTTAACCTATTCTGCTCTAAGGAGGACAACCAGTTTCTTCTGTCTCTTCACATATGAGAAGGCCCTTTATCGCAGCCATTCTGGTGAATCTCTTCTGCATGCTCTCCAAGGCCTTGTTAGGCCTCAGCAGGAGAATATTGTGTTTTATAAAGGTTCCTCACTTGACTCCCTACATGCGTTTTGACTCTTTATGCCTTAAAGTCTGCCTACACGTTACCTCGCTGGGATATCTATCATTTCACTCTTAATTCTTATTTGAGTTTGTTCTCTCTAATCTTTATATCCACCCAACCTTTCCTGATTTTCAATAATCAGAACATAGGAACAGGAAAAGGCCATTCAGCCCGTCGAGTCTGCTCCACCATTCAGTACGATCATGGCTGATCGAACACTCCAATGCCTTTTACCCACACTATCCCCATAACCTTCTACATTATTGTTAATCAGAAATCTACCAGTCTCTACCTTAAACATACTCAATGACTGAGCTTCCACAGCCCTCTGAGGCAGAGAATTCCAAAGATTCACAACCCTCTGAGTAAAGAAATTTCTCCTCATCTTGGCCCTAAGTGGTTTCCCCCTTAGTTTGAAAGTGTGTCCCCTGGTTCTAGACCCCACAAACAGGGGAAATATCTTACGTGCATCTACCCTGTCCATTCCTTTAAGTATTTTGTAGGTTTCAATGGGATCACCCCTCATTCTTCAAAACTCTAGAATACAGGCCCAGTTTCCCCAATCTTTCTTCATAAGACAGCCCTGCCATTCCCGGAACAAGTCTGGTGAACCTCCGTTGTACTCCTTCTGTGTCAATAATATCCTTTCTGAGGTAGGGGACCAAAACTGCACACACTACTCCAGGTGCGGTCTAACCAAGCTTCTATACAGTTGAAGCAAGACTTGACTGCTCCTGTGCTCAAATCCTCTTGCGATAAAGGCTTAACATTGCATTAGCCTTACTAATAGCTTGCTGCACCTGCATGTTAGCCTTCATTGACTTATGGACAAGGACATCCAAGCCCCTTTGTACATCTACACTTTCTAATCTCTTACCATTTAGGAAATACTCTACACATCTGTTCCTTCTTCTAAAGTGGATAACCTCACATTTTTCCACATTATATTCCATCTATCATGTTCTTGCCCACTCACTAAGTCTGTCCAAATCCTCATGTAGTCACTCTACATCTTCCTCAAAACAAACATTCCCGACTGATCCTCCACAACACAAGAATGCTAACACAAGAATGATCCATTTATTCCTACTCTCTGTTTTCTGCCTGTTAACCAATCCTTAACCCATGCCAGTATGTTGCCTCTTATCCCATGTTCTATGATTTTGCTAAACAACCTCATGTGGGGGACTTTTTCAAAAACCTTCTGAAAATCCAAGTATACTACATCCATTGACTCTCCTTTATCAATTTTGTTGGTAACATCCTCAAAAACTCCCAAGTTCGTCAAACATGATTTCCGATTCGCAAATCCATGCTGACTATGCCCAATCAAATCATGATTATCCAAATATCCTTTCATCACATCCTTTATAATAGATTCTAGCATTTTCCCTACTACTGATGTAAGGCTAACAGGCTTACAGTTCCCTGTTTCCTCTCTCCCTCTCTTAAATAGTGGGGTGACATTTGCTACCTTCCAATCTTCAAGAACCATTTCAGAATCTATGGAATTTTGGAAGATGATTACTATTGCATCCACTATCTCTATAGCAACCTCTTTCAACACTCTGGGATGCAGAATATCAGGTCCCGGGGACATTAGTTTCTCCAATGCAACCTTCTTACTTACACTAATTTCCTTCAACTCCTCATTTCCCCTAGACCCTTGGATCTCTAAATCTGGGAGATTTCCTGTATCTTCCTCAGTGAAAACTGACACAAAGTATCATCATTTAGCTTCTCTGCCATTTCTCTATTCCCCATTATGAATTCTCCTGACTCTGCCTGTAATGGACCCATATTTGTCTTAGCCAAATGCTTCCTATTTACGTTCTATAGATGCTTTTGCAGTCCATTTTTATGTTTCTTGCTGGATTGCATTCATATTCTATTCTCCCTTTACCAGTTTCTTGGTCTGCCTTTGCTGTATTCTAAAAACCACCCAAAGGTTAGGTTTACTACTATTTCTGGCAACTTTATAAGCCTTTTCTTTTAACCTTATACAATCCTTAACTTACTTTGTCAGCCATGGCTAACTGACGTTTTTAGGTTTTTGCACCTTGAAGGAATGTATAGATGTTGTAAGCTTTGTAATAGTTCTTTGAAGACTATCCATTGCCTCTATACAGTCATATCTTTTAATGTATTTCCCATTCCACCTCATGCCTTCATATTTTCCTTAATTTAACTTTAATGCCCTTGCTTCAGAGTGAACTACCTCACTTTCAAACCATAATGTAAAATTCTGTCATATTGTGGTCACTCATCCCTAAAGGTTCTTTTGCAACAACATTATTAATTAGCCCTTTTTCATTACATAATAGTAGATCTAAGATAGCCTGTCCTTCAGTCGGCTCCTCAACGTACTGCTTTAGAAAACCATCCCTAACACACTTCAGAAACTCGTCTTCCACAGCATTAGTGCTCAATTGGTTTACTCAGTCTTTGTGTAGATTGAAGTCATCCATGATTACTGTATTGCCTATGCTACATGCTTCTCTCATCTCTTGATTAATGCCATGCCCCACATTACCATTACTGTTTGGTGGTCTATAAACAACTCTAACCAATGTCTAACAGCATCTGTGGAGAGAAAAAGAAAAGAGAGTTAACGTTTTGAGTCCATATGACTCTTTTTCAGAGCTCTGAAGAAGAGTCATACGGACTTGAAACGTTAACTCTGTTTTCTTTTCTCTCCAGATGTTGTTAGACCTGCTGAGTTTTTCTTTCAGATTTCCAGCATCTGCAGTATTTTGCTTTTATCCAACCAATGCCTGCTGCCCTTTGCTGTTTCTTAGCTCCACCCAAACAGATTCCACACTTTGTTCTTCCAACCTGAGATCCTCTCTTACTAACGCATTGATCCCATCCCTTATTATCAGCGCAACTCCACCTCCTTTCCCTTCTTGTCTGTCCCTCCTAAAAGTTGAATATCCTTGAGTTCCCAGACTTGGTCACCATGCAGCCATATTTCTGTAATGGCAATTATATCATAGCCATTGACCTCTATTCGTGCTTTTAGATCATCTACCTTATTGTGAATGCTGCACGCATTCAGGTAGTGTGCCCTTTTTGTCTTTTTGACATCATTTCACATTTGAAGCATACTCAATGCTCAGTTTTATTTCTCTTGCCTGCTAGTCTCACTTTAAACTTCCTGTTACCAACTTTACTTTCCTCCAATTTGGCCCACCCCTCAGGTTCCCAGCCCTCCCTGACAAGCTAGTTTAAACCCACTCCAACAGCACGAGCAAATCTCCCTGCGAGTACATTAGTCCCAGTCCTGTTAAGATGTAACTCGTCCAACTTGTACAGTCCCCCACCTGCCCCAGAACTGGCCCCAGTGCCTCAGAAATCTGATGCCTTCCCTCCTACACCAATTCTCAGGCATTTAATCGATCAATCCTCATATTCCTATGCTCAGTAGCCCGTGGCACAGGAAGTAATCCTGAGATTACTACTCTTGAGGCAATGCTTTTTAATTTCCTTCCCAACTCTCTGAAATCTGTTCTCAGGACCCCATCCCTCTTCCCACCTATGTCGTTGATATCAATGTGGACCACGACTTCTGGCTGATCCCCCTCCCCCCAAAGGATGCCCTGTAGCCGTTCCATGACATCCTTGACCCTGGCACCAGGGAGGCGACACACCATCCTGGCGTCACGTCTACGGCCGCAGAAACGCCCGTCTGATCCCCTGTCTATGGAATCCCCTATCACTATTGCCCTTCCATTCTTCTTCCTCCCCCTGCCCATGATGCCACAGGCTTGTATCTGGCTGCACTCCCCTGAGGAACCATCGCCTTCAGCATCCAAAATGAAAAATCGATTAGCAAGCAGGATAGACTCAGGGGACTCCTGCATTACCTGCCTGGTTCTGTTGGACTGTCTGGCGATCACCCGTCCCCTCACAGGCTGTACACTTCTGACCTGCAGTGTGACCACCTTCCTAAACGTGCTATCCACGTAGTCCTCTGCCTCGCGAATGTGCAACAGTGACTCCAGCCACCGCTCAAGTTCTGAAACCCAGAGTTCAAGCTTGTACAGTTGCTGACACTTCCTGCATATGTGTCTGTCTGGGACACATGGTGTGTCCACGACTTCGCACATATTGCAGGATGTACACTCCACTTGGCCGAGCTGACCTGCCATCCCGTTACTCTGAAAATATTTATTACACTTAGGGCAAGTAGAATGAGTAGAATAAATTACTGGCAACTTAACTTTACTACGCTTAGACTAACTTTATCTTACTTTGGTTTACTTTATTTTACTTTGACTTGATTTAACTGTATTTCCCTATTGCTAGTGTTCCTTACTGAAATCCAAGTAGTTACTTCTTTGTGAATGATACGTTTTTCTAGTTTTAAGCTATTTAAACACATTCCCTAACAGCAACTTCTCACCAACCAATGAACTTACATTTTCCTGTAATGTCACTCCTGGATTTTTTTTTCAAGCTTAGCCCGCTGCCGGAGTAGAGGTGTCTCTCACTGGTCCGCCTGTCTGTCTTCTTCCACCGTTTGCTATCCCTTCCAAGTACTCAATGACTTATTTTCACCCAAAGAGATGCTTTACAGTAACCCTCACCTCTTCTATCACCATCTCCAAAACAAGTGAATATTAAACTATTCATTTGTATACAGCATTGGACTCCATTAAAAGAGAGAGATTATACCTTAAGCAGTAATATAACATTCAGAGAGCAAAATTAGCTTAGGTTATATTGGTTCATTGGTGTTTTCTAATGCACTGTGGCCTTTGTGAACTCTATCGTAACTCCTGTGATCTTCTAGTTTGCCAAATTCGCAACTCTTAACATTAACTGAACATTATATTCTTGCATTATACATGCATCATATTGTACATAACATAACATAAGAACTAGGAGCATGAGTAGGCAATTCAGCCCCTTGAGCCTGCCCCACCATTCATTACAATCATGGCTGATCTCATTTCGGCCTCCATTCCAATTTCCTGCCCTCTCCCCATAACCTTTCAACCCATTACTAATTAAAAACCTGTCTAACTCCTGCTTAAATTTATTCAGCGTCCCGGCATCCAATGCACTCTGAGGTAGTGAATTCCACAGATTCATGACCCTTTGAGAAAAGTAATTCCTCCTTATCTCTGATTTAAATCTACCACCCCTTAGCCTAAAACTATGGCCTCTCGTTCTAGAATGCCCCAGAGGGGAATCATCTGCTCCACGTCTACTTTGTCTATCCCCTTTAGCATCTTATATACCTCAATTAGTTCTCCTCTCATCCTTCTAAACTCTAGTGAGTATAGGCCTGAACTGCTCAATCTCTCCTCATAAGACAAGCCCTGCATCTCTGGAATCAATCTAGTGAACCTTCTCTGAACCGCCTCCAGTACAACTACATCCTTCCTCAAGTAAGGGGACCAAAACTGTGCACAGCACTCCAGGTGCGGTTTCACCAATGCTTTGTGCAGTTGCAACAACACTTCCCTATTTTTATACTCTATTCCTTTCGCAATAAATGCCAAAATTCCATTTGCCTTCCTTATTACCTGCTGTACCTGCATACTAGCTTTCAGCGATTCATGCACGAGGACACCCAGATCCCTCTGCACTGAAGCATTCTGAAGGTTCTCTCCATTTAAATAATAAGTCGCCTTTTTATTCTTTTGACCAAAATGGATAACCTCACATTTATCCATGTTAAACTCCATCTGCCAAATTTTGGCCAATTCGCCTAACCTGTCCATATCCATTTGTAAATTTCTTATTTCTTCATTACAACTTACTTTCCCAGCTATTTTGGTGTCATCTGCAAATCTAGCTACAGTACCTTCTATCCCTGAATCCAAGTCATTAATATAGCCCAGTTCCCATTGTCCAGCTGCTCTATTTGTGCCAGCATCATTACATAAATAAAAGAATGTAAGTGGGGTAGAGGAAGGCAACAACCTGTGTGGATAAATTGACTAGTTCTCTGAATATAGTTTCTGTTCTATGAAAGTTTTCATTAATATGAATCTGGTCCAGCTTTGTACATCAATTGATCAGCATCTTCACTGACACTTGAATGGTGGAATGTTGGCAATTTCGAGTGTGTTGATTTTTGGTCCTAAAGGTATTAAATGTTGAGCTGGATTCAATTGACTGTAAGGCAACCGTGGACAGTAGAGTCCAAAAGTTACCTCTGCCTTCAAAAATAATCTGTGGACTGCAGTAGTATTTCATACAACCGCATAGTTATCTTGTAATTTATTATTGAATTTTTTTTAACCGCATTGTTTCCTGAGAATTTGTTAAATTTTTTTTTTAAAAGTTTGAATGCAGAACAATCTATTTAGTGCAAGAGATGCTAACTCACTGTACCATGCAGAGCTCTTGGGGTATCTGCCTCCTTATTAACAAAAGTAAATAGGAATTCCCCGAGTTCCTGTGCTTTTATTTACACTGAGTGTGTTCTTGTGTATGGTATTTGCACAAATTTTTTTTTTTAAGAGCTTGGCTCTTTCAGTTAATGATGAATGCTCAACGGCTAAGCTGACCTAGCAAGTTTTGGTTTAAATTGCAATAATATGTTGAACACGATGCTGAACACCACTTAGAGGAAACAACGAGGGTGGCAGGGGTGCAGAGTGTGCTCTGGGTGGGGGACTTCAATGTCCATCACCAAGAGTCGCTCACTAGCACCACCACAGATCGAGCTGGCTGAGTGCCTAAAGATGTAGCCGCTAGACAGGGTCTGCGGCATAGGTGAGAGAACCAACAAGAGAGAAAAACATACTTTACCTCATTGCACCAACCTGCCTGCCGCAGGTGCACCTATCCATGACAGTATTGGTAGGAGTGACCGTTGTACAGTCCTTGTGGAGATGAAGCTCCATCTTCACTTTAAGGATACCCTCCATCATGTTGTGTGGCACTGCCACCATGCTAAATGGGATAGACTTCAAAAAAATCTTGCAACTCAAAACTGGACATCCATGAGACACTGTGGGCCATCAGCAGCAGCAGAATTGTACTCGACCACAACCTGTAACCTCATGATCTGGCACATTGCCACCAAGCCAGGGGATCAACCCAGGTTCATTGAAGAGTGCAGGAGGACATGCCTGGCATACCTAAAAATGAGCTGTCAACCTGGTGATGCTACAACACGGGACCGCTTGCATGTCAAACAGTGTAAGCAGCAAGCGATAGACAGACCTAAGCGAATCCTCAACCAACAGATCAGACCTAAGCTCCGCAATCCTGCCACATCCAGTTGTGAATCGTGGCAGACAATTAAACAACTCACTGGAGGAGGAGGCTCCACAAATATCCCCATTGTCAATGATGGAGGAGCCCAGCACATCATTGAAAAAGATGAGGCTGAAGCATTCATAACAATCTTCAGCCAGAAATGCCGGCCTGCTGTGGAGGTCCCAGCATCACAGATGCCCATCTCCAGCCAATTCGATTTCATGTGATATCAAGAAGCAGCTGAAGGCACTGAATTCCTCAATGGCTATGGCCCCTGACAATGTTCTGGCAATAGCACTGAAGACTTGTGCTCCAGAACTTGCCAGGCCCCTAGCCAAGCTGCTCCAGTACAGCTACAACACTGGCATCTACCCAGCAATGTGGAAAATTGTCCAGCTATGTTCTATACACACAAAGTAGGACAAATCTAACCCGGTCAATTACCACCCCATCAGTTTACTCTCAATCATCAGTGAAGTAACGGAAGGGGTCATCAACAGTGCTATCAAGTGGCACTTGCTTAACAATAACCTGCTTGTTTACACTTGGTTTGGGGTTCCGCCAGGGTCACTCAGCTCCTGATCTCATTACAGCATTGGTCCAAACATGGACAAAAGAACTGAACTGGTGAGGTGAGAGTGACTGCCCTTGCCATGCACACAACATTTGACTGGGTGTGGCATCAAGGAACCCTAGCACAACCAGTCAACGGGAATCGGGGGGCAAACTCTCCACTGATTGGAGTCATACCTAGCACAAAGGAAGACGGTTGTGGTTGTTGGAGGTCAATCATCTCAGTTCCAGGGCATCACTGTAAGAGTTCCTCAGGGTAGTGTCCAACCATCTTCAGCTGCTTCATCAGTGACCTTCCATAAGGTCAGAAGTGGGGATGTTCACTGATTGCACAGTGATTAGCACCATTCGCGACTCCTCCGATACTGAAGCAGTCCATGTCCAAATGCAGCAAGACCTGGGCAATATCCAGGCTTGGGCTGACAAGTGGAAAGTAACATTCGTACGACATGTGCCAGACAGTGACCATCTCCAAGAAGAGAGAATCTAACCGTCTCCCCATGGTATTCAATGGCATTACCATTGGAATGCCCCGCTATCAACCTCCTGGGGGTTACCATTGACCAGAAACTGAACTGGACTTGTCATATAATACTGTGGCTACAAGAGCAGGTCAGAGGCTAGGAATCTTGCAGGGAGTAACTCACCTCCTGACTCCCCAAAGCCTGTCCACTATTTTCAAGGCACAAGTCAGGAGTGTGATGGAATACTCTCCACTTGCCTGGATGAGTGCAGCCCTAACAACAATGAAGAAGCTTGACACCATCCAGGACAAAGCAGCCTGCTTGATTGGCACCTCTTCAACAGACATTCACTCCCTCCTCCACTGATACAGTGTGTACCGTCTGGAAGATGCACTAATTGCCAATGCTCCTTAGGCAGCACTTTCTTAACCCACAACCACTACCATCTAGAAGGACAAGGGCAGCAGATGGGTGGGAACACCACCATCTCGTAGTTCTCCTCCAAGCCACTCACCATCCTGACTTGGAAATGTATTTCCGTTGCTTCACTGTCGCTGAGTCAAAATCCTGGAGCTCCATCCCTAACAGCGCTGCAGGTGTACCTGCACCACAGGGACTGCAGCATTTCAAGAAGGCAGCTCGCCACCACCGCCTCAAGGGCAGTTAGGGACGGGCAATAAATGCTGGCTTAGCCAGTGATGCTCACATCCCGTAAGCGAATAAAAAAATATGTAGTATTCAATTACAAGTGTTGTGCTTCCGGTTCTATTTATTGCCTGTGAAAACATGTTTGGGCAGGTTGGTTTGTAAATGTTTTTATGTTGCTGTTTTGTCGAGGCCCATTAAAAGACACTAGAACGGAATTGAATTTCAGTATTTTATGACAACATCAGAGTGATATTTCCCGTGTACTTTTCACCTCTGTTGCCTTGTAGTAGAAAATCTCAATTAACCTACCTTTAACCTGATTTAGCTGTACAGGTGGTCTTTGTACTTCTTTGTCTGCTCCAAAATTCTGTTCTTCCAAGATCTGCTGCTGCTGCTTTTCTTCAATAGTAACAAAACATTTGGCTGCTAATCTTTCTTCACAGCAGCATGCACTTAAAATCTCTGATTTTGGTGTTCTGTTTTCCAGAGGTGAAATAGTTTTGTTAGCTATTGGTAGTGACAAAGCACCTTGTTCTCCACAGTGAACCTGGTCAGATCTGTTAATGGAGAATGCTTGGTGTGTATTTTTAGTTTAACCTTTAAAAATTGTCCAAATTGTTTGTGGTGATTCAGGGTAAACAGAAGAAAGGAAGAATTTTGATATAGCACCGACAGTTTTGCAATACCAAGACACAGCTGTGTGTTAGTTTACAGGAACACATGATTTCTGCCATGACAACAGTGTTTTTAACAAGTAGTTCGATGAGTCCTTTGGCTCTGATTGAAACTGATTACATGAAGGACTGTGCTGTAAATGATGGTGTCAGCAAAACGTGGAAAAGGCTTTTAAAAATAAATCAAGATTTATAATTCTTGTCAATGAAGTTCAATCTTTGTGCTTGAAGAACCTGATCTGTTGTGATATAAACAAACCTATGAGTCTTGGGACCGTTGCATTTTAGATAATCTCCACGCACAGCTAAGTTGCCTGCTGTGTCAAATGGCTATGTCAGATGGGCACATCAGCTGAAGAATGTAGAAAAAATTCAAAGGTTCTCAAAAATGAAAATTATGCTGTAAATCGATAACTGAATTCAGTTTGCCACACTGATTCATTTAGAACACCAGTAGAGGAGGCATTCTTTGCGATGTTATGGGATGGATTCAAAGAGTATTTCTGGAATTGAATGGTCGTGTTCTCCTCCAGCACCATTCAACTTTTTATAATTTTTGCTGCTGCTCATATTGTGTTAAAGTTAATGAATTCTGGCAATGACTGGTTTCTTGTCTTTGGCTTCTCTGTTGCCTTTTCCCCAGCTGCAGAAAGAGATACAGGACAAGAATTCTGAACTGGAGATGCTACTGCAGCGTCGAGACCGAGAAAATGAAGAAGGAGGCAATCTGCTTGCCATGCTGCGCTCAGATCTTGAACAACTGACAGCTGAACGGTTAGTGAATTGGAAGGCCGGGTTAGGATGGGGGACATGGTGGTGTTGGTGAGGTGGAGATCAGCAACTTGCATTCACTTCAAACTAGAACTTCAAATTTTTAGCAGATAGGTGTGCTTGAATGCTACCTCCTAAATTTGTCAGCTGCTTACAGATGAGCTGCTGACAACTTCTGAAAGAAATACTCCAATCGTGTTGATTTACAATTGGTACTATTCCTCTACTTTAAGCATCATCAGCACTACGAACAATGTATTTCTTGAAACAGTGCTGCAACCTGTGATTTGACATTGCCACTACCGCATTCTCCTTTCCCTCCCTTCCATTGATCAAGTTGTTTTTTGGCTGTTTAAGTGCCATGAATATATTTATTATTGGTCCTAGGAGTTGAGATATTTTCAGATAGCAAAATATGAATGCCAGAAATTCTTACTTCTGACGTTCATACAATAGGATCTTTTTGTCTGTTAATCACAAAAGCATGATCAAAGACCTATGATCATAAAAGATGAAGCAAATAATTTGGTGAAAATAGAGGCATGTTGCCAAAACCTTTCATCTGACACTCATTGGGCAGCCTTTGTATTGTCCTAATCACTGATGATTGGCTGATCAAGTCAAAGAGCATGATCCTATGGTTGTTCGTTATAGGCAGAGTACAGACCATTCTCAACAGGCCGTGCTTGCAAAACCCAGAGCAAACGTGTACTGTTAAATGTGATTCCGTGATTGGTCAGCACATGCTGACCAATACTGAGTGCACTAATAGTTACACTAACAACCAATTTAAGATGATCAGTCGAGCTCATAATCTGGCTCATTTACGCCTGTTAGAAGCAACATCATACGCAGGGACCTGTTCTCTGCAAACAGAAGGAATATGTTCAAGCCTTTTTTAAATTACCTTGGAACTTGAGGAGCCTAGAGTTTTGTGTTGCTTTCTCCTTGGCCAATGAGAGTCACCTATAGTATTTTTTCTATAGTATTAATTTTTGTGATTGTTTGAAATATGGCATTCTTGCTTATGCCCTGATGAGTGCAAAACAAAAAGCTTTGGCAGAAAGTCTGTCTTTTCAGCAATTTTCAAGTTCTGTGCTACTAAGCAGGTAATTACTTTGTAGTTGGATTGAGTGAAACTGCAAATGTTACCACGCTTTTCTGATGTTCAGCAACCTAGAGATGATAATGGCCTGGAGAAGCAACCCAATGGCCTTGAATTCAAACCCCACCACAGTAGGTTGTGAAAATGATTGTAAAAGTCTGGTGATTTTTGGACAGTTAGGTAGGGAAATATGATCAACAAAGCTTCCATGTTATAAATTTAATTTGTTTGTTCTTGTGCTTCAGGGATTAGAACCAACTACTCTTACCAGATCTGACTACATGGGACTGCAAGGAGGTCCCTTTGTTTAACTTAGTGTTCTTTTGAGTTGCTTAGCAAGTCACTTGTTTTGAGAACATTTGCCTCAGATGACCCAGCATTGCCTTTTCAGAGCAAGTCAGGATGCCCAATAAATGCAGCCTTTACTTATGCGCAATAAATACAGCCTCTTTCTTATTCAGAAAGCAAATGTATATTTAATAAAATAGTGGAGGATTATTTTGATGTGCATTGGCTAGAGTTCAAAACTGATGATTTATTTTGTGACCTATATTTCTATACAGCTGGACTATTTTCACACAGGAGTTCAGATAGCAAGTGTGGCACACTTTTCCATTGTAGAGGGCAGGCCATGTGCAGTTATATTTTTGCCAAACGTCCAAGCATGCATTCTTTACGAAACTCTGGTATTTTTTTTTCACCCCCTTGATAACCTACCAAATATAGTAGTATTCATCCAGCTGCTGATATAACTGAAATCAGCCAAGTCAGCATAGATTTGGAGTCTAACCTTGGCCATTTCGTTCTTGTTTCATGCAGCAAAGCGATGATATATGTCTTGCAGGCAAGTGTGGAGAGCGAGTTTGTGGCTGGTTCATCTTCATATACAAATCCATGCAGCATTCGCTCTCTGCCACCAGACTGCTTTTTATTTCAAAAAACTAATGAGCAAGGATTTTATTGTCTCCAGTTTAAAAAATGTTAAAAGGGTTTGCCACGGTGTAGAGAATTTGGAAGGGAACTAAATTAGCTTCCTAAATTGGGAACAAGAGTAGCATTTCATTGGCAACACTTGTGATGCTGAACATGAACATTGTGCTTTTTTTACTTAAAGTTGTCATTGACACGAGTTACTGAAAAAGAATCCTGTTCTAATTTAATTTCATTTTCTCCTCGAGTTATTGCAAGCAACGTGTGTTTGGAATTGGTGCTCTGCTCAGGAACAAAAGCTTCACTATAATCTTTGTGACTTCTGGGCCATGTGAATGCACACATGATGCAGAATATTCTCCATTTGAACATATGTTCACCAATTATGTTGGACATGTTTCTTTTTTGAAAAACATTGTGTTTTGTGTGCCTATACCCTCATTCCTAATGGTTTAGTTAATTTGCCCAAGTTGAGCCACTTGGACTAGCACAACCCCAGATATAATCTGATGCATGTTAGCTGATATCAGATGAGCAGCAGTTTAAGGCACTTAATTAACTGTTGGTATCGGAATCCCTTCTCTTGTCATGGTCTACTACCACCTGCTGGAAAAAGGACATTGAGTTGGTAGGACTGGGCTCAGCTTTAACATGCACGCACGCACGCACATGCACACTTGGGTCTAATGTGAACAGTTGCCCTTTCAGTGACTGAGGGCTGAAGAAATTTAACTTGGTTAATGTGAAGTAATTGTGGCAGTTAATTTTGAATTAACTTTAGGTGAAGTATTCCATGAGACAAACAAAGTAGATCCCTAGACAGGTTTCTTTGTGGTGGAGTGGGGCGAGATGGGGAGGAGGTTTATTAGTTTGAATGACTAGTTGATGCTTCTTGTCCCTATTCAGGAGAAACTTGGAGCATTCCCATGAGCGAGTGCTGAAGCTCTCTTCAGAGGTGGTAAGAGTTATATTTGCCTCAGAGGATATGATCAGTCGGCAAATAGGGCTCTGCCTGGATAGAAACCAGCCAGCGTGCATGCTGGATCGTGAAGGAAGAGTGAACAATTCAAGTTTTGTGGGAGCTGGAGGCTGGCCTCCATGGATGAAAGCTAAAGCCCTGCTGGAACAAGACAAAGGTATGCCCAAGCTATAGTTTAATTGTAAACACAATCTTAGTTCCTTATTTCTTCTCTCATCCAAAACTATACAATTTGGGTAGCTGAAAGAGAAGGTAGGGAACTTCACCTCCTAATGACTTATGCCCCTTGTGCCCAATTATGTTTTTTCGGATCTGTTTGCACTGGAGCTGCAAATTCACAAGCAGTTTTCTAGTGTAAAAGATAGTGACGCATTCAAGAAAAGTAAAAAGTCATATTCAATATAAAAATTGGTATAGATGAGATGGTTATATTGGACTAAATGTGAAAATTTGTAACAGTGAATTCCAATTCATTGTGGAAGTAGAAATTTAATTTGACTGGTTAATTTGCTCCTGCAATGTTTTTTCTTTGAGTTTGCTTCCACTATTGAGTTCCTTCCAGTTTTATATACGTTATCACTGATTCATTAACTATTCTAATGAATACACCTCCTCAGGAGGAGCTTAATGAATGCATTTTATGGAGATTTTTCTATGTATAATTCCCATTAATCTGAAACATAATTTCACCCGTTCAGCATTGTTGCTTTACAAGTTTTTTTTAAAATCTATAAACAATTCCAACCTATTGATATGCTTTATGCTATGCACAAAATTTTCATACCATTTCTAATAAACAGTGCCCCTCTGCTTCAAAATGAAATTTGATTTTAGTGAAGCTCTGAAGTTGACAACTAGCAGTATTTGTCAAGGCATGTGGGTATCACGCAATTATGAAATATTAATGTTTCATATATCTTGAGTCTTTGAAGTGTATATAGTCTATAAATTTTATCCCAAGCAAAGGTTTGTTTAGGGTATTATTGCAGACAGAATGTTATTATTTTGTGTGACTAAATGGCTGCAACTTTCCCTCCAACTATTTTACTCGTTTTTTTAAAAAAGGCGATTTGAGCATAACTCAGGAAAATACTCCCCTCACTGAAGATAGCAGCTTCTGGGCAACACTGACCGATGAAGGATTGGAACTTTCCCAGTGGTTATCAGAAAGTATGTTTGCTGGGCCTGAGGTGGGGCCTGAAAATGAGGAACTGATACTGAGTACGTGTGTCCGATTACAGGTTGCTGTAGGCAAATTGCTGGAGTTGGTCACTGAGTCAACGAGGCAAGTAAGTATTGTTTGAAGAGAGGAGGAAAGTGTTGCTTGATTCTATTACTTTGAAATTCTCCTTGCGCTATCTTAAGTTAATGGGGTGAATCTTCATTTGAAGTGTTGTGTGAAATTTTGGCCACCCGTTAAAGCAGGATTAAAAAGCAGTGGATCTGCACAATGCAGGATGTTGCCAGGTTTGAGGTGATACAATAGGAAAGAGAATCACTTTTTACTAACTTATAGACTCATCGATGTTTACAGCACCGTCATAGGGAAATTTGAAGTGAGGCAGAATGGTGAGAAATTTAATCTCAGAAGTGCTGTAGAGACAAATAAAACTGCTTTCAATTAGGTTGGCCAGAAAGAAGCCTTGTAACTTTAAAAGGGGGGCTGCGAGAGATTGTTGAAATTAAAAATCTATATTTAACCGGATAACAAGTGCGAGCTTCCCACCAAAGACCTGCACAGCATGCAGGTAACTCCCCCATTGCTGGGCTGGCAATGTGTATAATAGCATAATAAAGGCTGAGGGATGTAGATGTGTAGGAGATGTGCAGGATTTACAATTTATGATAAATAGGACAAGATATGAACTTCTCCAAGACAAGTTAGGTAGAGCGGTGGTAAATGGAATTCAAACCAGAAAAGTGTGAGGTAGTGCACTTGGGGAGGGCTAACAAGGCAAGAGATTACACTATGAAGAGTAGGACCCTGGAAAGTACTGAAGATCAGAGGGACCTTGGTGTGCGTATCCACAGATCTCAGAGGGTAGCAGGGCAGGTAGGTTAAGAAGGGATACAAGCCTTTATTAGTCGAGGCATAGAATACAAGAGCAGGGAGGTTATGCTGGAGCTGTATAAAATGCTGGTTAGGCCACAACTAGAGTACTACGTGCAGTTCTGGTCACCACATTATAGGAAAGATGTGATTGCACTGGAGAGGGTGCAGAGGAGATTTACCATGATGCTGCCTGGGCTGGAGGGTCTGAGCTATGAGGAAAGATTGGATAGGCTGGGGTTGTAGCAGCGAAGGTTGAGATGGGATCTGATAGATGTTTATAAGATTGAGGGGCATAGGAAGGCACTTTCTCCATGAGTAGAGGGGTCAATAACTAGGGGACATAGATTTAAGGTGAGGTTGAAGGATAAGAGGGGAGTTAAGGAGAAATGTTTTCACCCGGAGGATGGTGGGAGTCTGGAACTCACTGCCTGAAAGGGTGTTTGAGTCAGAAACTCTCATAATATTTAAGAAGTATTTAGATGTTCACTTGCGTTGCCATAGCCTCCAGGGCTATGGACCAAGCGTTGGAAAATAGGATTAATGTTGTCAGATCTTTTTTGACTGGTGCGGACACAATGGGTCGAATGGCCTCCTTCAAGAGTGGGACTGATCATGTACCTTGATCTCTAATGTTCTGCAAATAGTTTGGGAAACTCCTATTCCGCGCGGAACTCAAAATACAGTCCCCTGAGCTGGACTTCAGACCACCTTCAAGAGTGGTCTCTATTCAATGCTCACCAAATTGTCTGACCTAACCATGAAGCAATGTGCAATTATTCCTCTCTGAGGCTACTTAAGTGATTCCAGGGGCAAGGAGCGCAAAGATGGGTGCCATACAATGTATCCTTGGTAAGTGGTGATATTCCTCTTGTGGAGCATTCCCTTCCTTTATACCTTTCTGTTTTGCCCCTTGAATCATACACAAACTCTAACAATTACCCTAATTGCACATCCCTATCCAGTAACAGAGAAGAATGATGTAACTTCCACTACCAATCCAATACCTTTAACTCAGGGATTTACTCAAATTAGGTGGTTAATTAAGAGAACAAGTGCCAGTTCAGTTGTCTGACTGTTATGTAGGCTCTAACCTTATCTAAGGAACTTCCGCTAAGGTAAACCTTAATAACAGAAAAAAGTCTACTGGAATGAAACTTGTATATAAAACGGTGGAAAAATTGGATATAATTCCTTTGTCTATGGATAGCTCCTTTGGAAGATGTCTAATTGTCCCCAGAAGCTTGTAACAATCCAAAGGAGATGGCTATGATGCTCGTGTGATTTTAAATATCAAACTCAAACTCATACCTGCTGTTAAAGTTATTTGCACTTGTTTTCTGAACTTGCTCAGTTGGAGATCTGCTTTGGTGAATCGGGGTCTGCAAATATGCAGACTATAAGTCTTTGTGGTGGGCCAACTCCACATTAAATTGTCTAACACAAAACTTGAAGGTGGCATGGAAGAAAAATAGGACACAAGTGAGGATGTAAGATTCTTTGGATATAATTGGGTGAATGCTACAATATTGCCAAATCCTTTTGAGGTGGAATGACACTTTCTTTGCACTGATTACTCCGATTCAGTGAGGGATGCAGGAGAGCATGTCAGGAGCAGCAACAAGCATATCGCAAAATGAGGTGGTAGCATCATGATACCATCCAGGAAAATTGCGAATATGCAATTTCATGAATCATTTGTTTTAGGAGTATAACTTTTAGTTTGGGGTTTGAAATTTTTAAATACAAGATAAACGAAACATTTGGTTTGAGAAGCTGGTAAACAGACCTAAAATGATTGCATATCAAAGGGTGGCCATTGTTTTTTTTATGTAAGGTCATAGTAGGAAGTATTAGAATTTAAACAATGGGCTGGATCTCTGAGCTCCTTGGTGGAGACTCAGTGAGGAGTTCAAATTATTCATATGGTTTCTCAGAACAAAAGAAAGGTTTGGGAATTGGATGTGATTAGTTCAACTGTCTGTCTAAGACATTGCAGGCATGCACATTGCCATGTCGATAGATTGCAGCAAGTTTTTTTAATTGCTTTTGCCTTTGCGATTTCTCACAGAAACAGGCAGTTGAAATCTGGGTCCAGCTCACCTTTCTGACAAGCAGAGAGAGAATCTGCCAGGAGCTGTAGACCAGTAGCAGAGGCCAAGGGTATTTTCTTGATTTGAAGTCACTAAGGAAGAATGTAGTGAAGCCCATGCTTGAGCTGGGGAGTCCACAATCATGAAGTTTTGAAAGCGAGTTGGGGGGCTCACTTAGCCCAGATGCTTGCGGAAGGACCCCAAGAAATCTCATAACTCGTAAAATAGGGGAAACACTGAAGAAAATCAAAGTGAATTCCTGAGAGCTGTGGCACATCATGGTTTGGTCTCAGGAGAAGTGAAGGAACCCTCAAGATTCTGTCAAGCATAGGGGAACTTTTGGGTGGAAATAAAAGTAGAATCCTGTTGAGATTTTCAGATTTAAAGTATGTGTTTGTTAAATATGGTGTTGAGTTAGGAGTACTTGCATTGTTTAACTCCTGTACAGTAAAAGCTTTTGTTTAAAACATGAAACCTTGTGGCATGATTCTTTCAGTTAATAAGTGGAAGTTCAAATTTCTTTTTCGAAGTTACTGGTCTCCACAGAGATATAATGCTCACATCCCATGAACAACTTAAATAAAAAGTGGGCTTTAGTTTGTTCATCAATTGATGAGAAGAACCATTGAATTGAGATGACCCTTTGCTATTTTATAGTTATTTGTTTTGCCCAAGGAAAAATGTTGCCATTAAAAAAATTGCATTATTGCCACATGGAGGAATCATAAGTTTGTGTTTAGATCTGTCTGCTAAAGAATAACTCATATTTTGCATCCATTTTTAATGCTGGTATTCAAAATTATACCAACAAATGCCTTTCTGCTGTAATTTTTGGGGAAGCTTGAAAGAACAAGAAAATCAGATCTCTCCTTGTCCTACCAACTTGATTATTAATCCAGAGGTATTTTTCACTTGTTTCTAATGTATTTATTAACCTATGCCTGTGGATTTGGTATATTTTTGATCTTTCATGTGTAAGAATAGTGTCCAGATTCAATTAGAAATAAATTTGTTTTTCCACAATTTATAGATTTTAAATATGGCAAATATAATATCTTGAGATGTTTTTATTATTGAGCTGCAACGATCATCATTTACTGATTAAGATTAAGTTCATAACACTGGTATATGTATCATGTAGCCCTTAAATATCCTAATTTTTAAATATGAAATCTATTTGTGAGTGTTTTTAATGAAGGACAAAACTGAGGGGAATACCAATCAGTTATTAAACTGGTGAAGAAAATTGATAGAATGCTACAAAAAAGTCCTTTGTGCAAAATCAGGATATGATAGTTGACTAAGGAGCTGAATGCTAAAATAATGCATAGCACCCCACAATTTGCTACAAGTGCTGTGAACGTTGACACGAGTGGTGCTGGGATATTGAACATTATTGCAGCAGACTGATTCATAGATTTCAAAAGATTTTACCTTTTTCACATTGATCCTTCTGTTTCTGCCTAGCTGGCACAGAGCCATGGAATCAGTGAACATTTGGAGGAAGAGTTCACACGCAAAAGCCAAGAGACTGTGGAGCTAGTTGGCAAACAAAACCAAAAGTTGATAGAACACCTCAATGATGAATCTGAAGCAAAGAAAAAGCTGGCATTGGAACTTCACAAAGCTGAGGGTAAGAACTTCAATTTTAAGCTGTTGTGCAGGCAGTGATCAGATGGGTAGTCATTACAAGCCCAAATCTGTAGTCTAGATTAGAGTGTGGGAAATATACATTTTGAATGCAGCAATTTCAGACTCAGTCTTTACGTAAAACACAAAATGAGTTCTGTTGTGATGAATTAATTTGTGACAGAATTTCAAAGTTACTTGTGATGTCTGCATATTTTTTCTGCCATATTTTGAATTGTCTGAGATTATTATCTCAGTTCTCTGGCTTCTTCCTTTTGCTTTCTACTTTTATCTTTTTCCACTTCTATTTTCTCTTGCATTCCCTGAACATATTGCATATAAGCTGCTTTAGTTGAGTGGTAGAGCTTTTCTTTCTTTTAACAAATGATGTTACGTATAACTGGCTGCAGTTGAGTAACCAAGAATAATACGCTTAAAAGGTATTGGCTAAAATTTTCGGTTTTGAGTATTATCTGGATAGGTGGGGCATGCATGGCAACTACCCGGAGGAATTAGCATGAGACTGAATCCATTTTGGTCTTGGCTCCTGATTGTAACATGGCTGGTGGTCTGCTGGCAAGAGCACACTGCACAGGAGATAGGAATTTTGAGGTCTTAGTCTATAGAAGCATTTAGAAGGGAAAGAATATAAGTATTGGGAATGCAAACAAGTAGCACTTTAGTAGCAAGCATCTTCTGCGCAGGACCTCCTAATACAAATACATTAAATACAATAGCTTTTTGGGCTCAAAATTCACAACAGATTGTCAGACAGATGTTTCTGAAACTCCTATCCAGCTTGCTCAAACTGTAGCTGAAGATCGCTTTAATTTTTATAACTTTTACCACCCATGATTCGTCAGCAGGAGCAGTAACTGGCAATAGTCGGGCAGATTAAGATTTTGGCAACTGAGCTTGATTTGTATAATGCATGACCCTCCCACCTGTTTCCAGTGGGAGGTCAATCTGAAAATCAGGGTGAATGACAACTTGGCAGTAAGTCGATATGATTATCAGCCAAATTATTTTGGTCACATGCAAAAGGGTAATAATGACACGGGAATCATCCCAGTGTATCAGACTAATCCTGACCAGCATTAACCCCTCTGCTCCTGTAAAAGGTAACACTGTTATCAGACTGGAGTTGTCACAATGATTGCTATTACTATAATACTGACATAGCTACAAAGTATTTTTAAAATTAAATATTAAAGTTTGATTTGACCTATTGTTACTTCTGAGTACTGTAATTTTTTTCTCAACTGTTTACTTGTTTTTCAACTTTTAGTTTCCTTCTGCCTTTCTCTAATCTTTTTTTAAATCTTCAAGTCTTTTTTTAAAACAAAGAACTCACTAAGCTTTAAAAGCACTCCACTTACATTCATCTTCCTGTTGGGCTCCACTACCTATTTGGAGTTCTCAACAATTTCTAATATTGATTTTGGTTGTTCAAACTGGCATCAGAGGACATTTTAAAGTCATTAGAAATTCAGAACAATGAAGGCTGATGTAGACACATCATAGGCTAATATGGATCATTAGAAGGTTGAATTGGAGGAAAAGCAAAAAGTGCAGTTTCACTCAATCTGAAAATCATCTTGGCTGGACGAGATCCTTTCTTATGTACACCTTCTGTTATTAGGATTGATTGAAGGGTATGTCAGTGAGAAAGCTGTGCTAGAGGAAGCTTTGCAGCAGAAGGAAGAATCCGAACAACACTTGGCCCTAAAGGTGGAACTTTTAACCAAGCAGCTTCACGAACTCAACCAAGAGCACCAACGTCTGCTTGAGGAGCGTGATTTGCTGCTACGCCAGAAACAAACCATGGCTGGCAATGAAGTAGAACGTGGTAAGAAACAACTTAGGCTACTCCAGCCTGAAATACATATGCACTCATCTCCGGTATATGTTCTTACATGATGAAATAACATGACCCTTAAAAGAAAACGTTGCGGTACTTTCTCTATCCTGCACTCAGACTGAAATCCACTATCTTAGACCTACAATTAAATATCATAATAGTAGGGAATGAAGCATAAATCCATTATCCTGTAAAGCAGATTGAAACGCATCGTCTGACCTTTTGACGTCTTGTACATGGTTTTGATTTGCTGTGGACCCAATATTCTAAAAACCAAATTCCATCTTCAACTTCATAAAGGGTTTCTAAATTCATAACAGAAAGCTAAGAAGAGACTAAATTAACACCTAACCCATAACTCTATTTTCTAAACTCAAAGAGTTTGTTCTTTTTCATTTTCAATGAACTGCGCACATTTCTGAAGCAAGCCTGACTTGGTGAAATTCCACAGTGTAACCATCACACAGAAAAATGGTTTTGACATGACGAATTTCCTTGTTTCCAAGCCAAGATCTTGAAGGTTCATTTTTCTAAAATAGGAAATATTTCTCCGTCATATAATTTTGCATTAATGCCATTGGTCCTTCTGGTGTAGGACAACACAGTGACTCAGAAAAATAATGACTGAACCTGATGAATATTGATAACTTTTGGTTGAAATACTAAAGATTGTCAAGACGCCAGCTGGTGAATCAAAGCCTTTACCAGCACCACCCACCGCCCCTCAAACCCCCAGCCTTCCAAGCAGTGATCACTGTTTCAGATGAAAAATAATATGGTGTCGTGCAAAATTTATTTGGAGATCTCTAATGTATTTGCAATATACTCTGGAAAATGTATCAACAGAAAGGAAAAGAAGAATCTGTTAATCTTTGGCATCACTCAAAACAGTGTCTACCAATACTTAGCCTTTCTGGTCAGTTTGATGGATATTGGTCCCAGAGAGGACCTGGAAACCACTTGTTGTTTGGGTATCAATCAGGAAGTCAATTTGTTATTGGCTAGTACTAGGGGGTGCATAGAATCGCCACCCTTGTTGAACAGAACGAGTTACAGGCATCAATTCTAGCATAATTCCCTTGCTTTCCCAACTGGTACCTGAAGTCTGTCTCAGCAAAGGTTAGCCAAGCTGATCTAGAAGGGTGTCAAGGACTATGGGCCACAGGCAGGAAAGTGGAGTTAAGGCCATGATCAGATCAGCCATGACCTTATTGAATGGCAGCGCAGGCTCAAGGTGCAAAATGGCATCCTCCTCATATTTCTTATGTTCTTATATAAGCCATTCCACAGGAAAAATAGATTACCTCTACCTAAAACCACTGCCTCAATTCAGAGTTTTCCAAATGGCATAAGTGATTTTTAGTCAAGTCATTTCCCTATTTGTCAGTGATCTTGGGCAAATTTTATGCTGCCTTGCATGTTGGCACTGGATCTTGCAACTAATTTTACTTTGCTTGTTCAACTTATTGTATCGGGTTCACCAGCATCCTCCAAACGAGTAACTTTGGGGTCCTGTCGATATCTTCTACTTCAAGAATAGCCTTGGTCAAAATATGGCTTTGTCCGATACAGTCAGAAATTTAAGACCTTGGGCCATCTTAGCATAGTATAATTTTCTCCTTTTTATACCAAACCAAAGAGCCTTGATCAGCTTAATCCAGAAGGAAATGTTTGAGATGTTATAGTTACCATGCATCACTTGGATGGCACCTGAACTTGCTGTTGTCGACCTCAAGCACATGTTCTTTCATAACGACAAAAAGGCACTTTTGTCAAAGGTATTGGTGCTCAGTTTGCAAGGAATTTAATATAATCTAGTATCTGTACCCAGTGTTAGTAGCTGTCATAGAATAGTGCCAGTCTTGTTTAAATTTTTGGAATATTTTTCTTATTCCTTGTTTAGGCAAATGGCTGATTGAAATTTATTCTATCTCAGTCGGACCCAGCGCAGAATTTGTTTTTTGTGTGTGCTTGGTTCCTGCTACCATCTGTGCAAAGTACCACTTTACATGTGTGCAGTATTAACTCTGAGTTACATGATTCTCAATACAATCCTGTGTATGAAGGTTTAGGTGATGGTGACAGCAATTGGACACAAAAGTAAAAGAACCAGTGCAGCGAAAACTTTGGCACATGCTGCCTAAAGCATTCTCCATCCACTTAAACTTATCTCAACATACACATTCTGACTGCCCATTTCAACTCTTCCCTTGTATGTAGTACAGATTTTGGGATATCAGGTGGCCTACGAAAAGGTCAGTGTGCTGTGATTTTCTGCTTGAATGATGGCCTGACCATTTGTATATCAGGAAAGATCTCTATTCAAAAATAAGAAAAATTGAACCAAAAGCAGGCATGATTCCACTCATAAATATTAATTTTGCATTTCCCACATACAGATAATTGTGTTGTAAAATTGAAGTGTGCTTATTTTTAGGTATTAATATCAAAGCAAATGCAGTGATGCCATGAATAGACTAGTTTCACTTCTTCACTGAGATTCCAGTGTATAGATTGGTTTTCAGTATTGAATATCTTGTACAGCTATATCCACATAACTTGTCCACGTGCCCAATAGTGACCATATGCGATGTATTTAGTTATGACGGATGTGTTCTCTGACCTCTGTTCCTCAGGCCTTCATACTGAAGCAGTGATCGAAGGGGATTCAGGTTTGTCCCTTTTTGGAAACAAAGTTGTATGATTTGCATAACAAGACTGCCATTTGAATGTCCTCAGCATTTTATGTTTATAATCTGTTGCCAAATTAATCTGGTCAGAATAATTAAATTCTGCCTGATGTTAGTCCACTTTATTTTAACCTTGCTTGTGAGGAGGTGCTGTGCATGATTGAGTCAAAACTTCAGACATGGTGTCCATAAAAATGATCTGAATTTTATAGCACTTTCTGTTTCAAATTCCAATGTCCACCTTGCTCAGACTTTGATTCGCCACTCTAGTAAATCCAGCTCGAATGTGTTGAATGCAAAATTGCTTCTGAATGGATTTAGCCCCATAAGTCTAAATGATTATGGCTCATCTTTCATCCTGTGGGAGAATTGTGTGAATGAGACCTCTTAAGATTGGCATTTCAATGGTGCCGACACAAACCACAAACAGAGAGAAGCATGAACTCCTTCTGGTGAATGGTATTTTTTTCCCTGCTTGTAACTTCAACCATAGTTTTTCATCCAGCCTGTGTCAGTGTAGGTTGTTACAATTTTGAATTGCTTGAATTTTCTTTTGCTTTCTTATTTTCTTCTGTTCAAACCAAAAACAAAAGTTTCCCAGATTCAAGCAATGCAGTAAGTGCCAATGTGCAGAATTGGCCCAGAACTTATCTAAATCTGAGCAGTGGCCTTGCCTTACAAGATAGTTACTATGTCTGATACAAAGTGCAGCTAAGATTCCATATTTCTACCATAATTTAGACACCAAGACACACTTACCAGTGTTGTGAGCCATCCTTCATTCTGATTGCTTGCATTCTGCATGGCATGCCCCGCTCTGGAATTTGGTGTGGTGTTTGGGCTGCTGTCCTCTTCAATTCCACAATGTTCAGTACTGTGTGTGAGATTGGACGTCCTTAGAATTGACCCTCTGTGGTTGCATTCTGACAGGAGGGTCTCCCTAACGTGGGACCTCTGCAGTGATACAACAGGTATAGCCATTCAACACCTAGCAAGCTAAGTCCTTTAAATATTAGACCAGTAAAGAAATCTACTGCTGTATAGAACCATCCAAACGGCTGTACTGTGGGTGAAGTGCCAGCCTCTGAAGAGGAGGGAGCATTTTTGTTTTTCTTCCTTCTGAAATGAAAAAATCAAACTCTTAATTTTATGTATTTTGAAAGGGTTATCAATGTATAGGGTAACATTTCCTGGGGTGAGGCATTATATATTGATCCATAGTGCATACAATTGTAACGAGATAGAGGCTTAGACCTATATTAACATAGGAGGAGGAGCAGGCTATTTGGCCCTTCAAGTCTGCTCCACCATTCAAAAAGATCATGACTGATCTGGTTGTGGTCTCAGCTCAGTTTTCCTGTCTGCCCCCGATAACCCATGACTCCCTCGCCTAACAAAAATCTGTCTGACTCTGCCTAAAATAAATTCAAAGACCCAGGCGTGACTATTTCCTGGGGAAAAGAATTCCAAACACCAATGACCCTTTGGAAAAAAAAGTTTCCCCTCCTGTCTGTCTTAAAAGGGAGACCTCTTATTCTTAAACTACGTCCCCTAGTTTTAGTTTCTCCCACAAGGGCAAACATCCTCCAGGTACCCACCCTATCAAGTCCGCTCAGGATCTTATATGTTTCAATAAAATCACCTCTCATTCTTCTAAACTCCAATAGATATGGCCCTAATCTGTTCAACCTTTCTTCATAAGACAGCCCCTTCATCCCAAGAGTGAGTTGAGTGAACCTTTTGTGAACAACTACTAATGTAGTTATATATTTTTTTAAATAAGGAGACCATAACTGCACACACTACTCCAGATGTGGTCTCACCAAGGCCCTGCCCTGCTGTAGTAAAACTTCCCTACTTTTATATTCCATTCCCCTTGCAATAAACACCAACATTCCATTTGCCTTCCTGATCACTTGCTGTACCTGCATACTAACTTTGTGATTCATGTACTGGGACACCTAAATCCCTTTGTACCATTGAATTCTGCATTCTTTCTGCATTTAAATGGCATACCGCTTTACTAATCTTCCTGCCAAAATGAACAAGTTCAGATTTACCTACGTAATACTCCATCTGCCAGATTTTTGCCGAAATCACTTAACCTGTCCATATCCCTTTGCAGACTCTCTACCTCCTCTGAACAATTTACTTTCCCATCTATCTTGGTGTCATTGGCAAATTTAGCTACCATACATTTGCTCCCTTCAACCAAGTCATTGAAACAGATTATAAATAGTTGAGGACCTAACACTGATTCCTGTAGCACTCCACTAGTTACAGCTTGCCAATCCGAAAAAGACCTGTTTACCCCTACTCTCTGCTTTCTGTTAGCCAGCCAATCATTTCTCCAAGCTAATACGTACACCATCCCTACACCATGTGCTCTTATTTTGTGTAGTAACCTTTGATGTAACCAGATGACTTTCGGAAATCAAGTACACCACATCTACTGGTTCCTTTATCCACCTTGAATGTTACCTTCGTCAAAAAAACTCTTAACAGATCAGTTAAATATTATTTCCCTTTCACAAAGCCATGTTGGGTCTGCCTGATCACGTCATGATTTTCAAAGTATCCTGCTACAGCAGCGTTAGTAATGGATTCTAGCACTTTCCCTATGACAGATGTTAGACTAACTGGCCTATAGTTTCCTGCTTTTTGCCTCCCTGCTTTCTTGAATAGAGGCGTTACATTAGCTATTTTCCAATTTTGGAAGATTTTGGCTGAAAAATAGGAAGCAGAGAGTAATGGTCAATGGATACTTTTCAGGCTGGAGGAAGGTTGTAGTGGAGCCACTAGGGGTTATTAATGGGACCCTTACTTTTCCTGATCTTTTCCTGATGTACATTGATGATCTGGATCTTGGTGCACAGGGAACAATTTCAAGGTTTGCGGAGGATGCAAAGCATGGGAGTGTTGTAAACTGTGAGGATGTGCATAAATCATGGAAGGTGGCAGGACAGGTGGAGAGAGCAGTTAATAAAGCATATAGTATCCTGGGCTTTATTAATAGGGGCATAGAGTACAAGAGCAGGGAGGTTATGCTGAATTTATATAACACTTGTTAAACCTCAGCTGGAATATTGTGTACAGTCTGGGCACTATATTCACAGAATCTCTCAGTGCAGAAGAAGCCCTTCGGCCCATCGAGTCTGCATCGACACATGAGAAACACCTGACCTACCTACCTAATCCCATTTACCAGCACTTGGCCCATAGCCTTGAATGTTATGATATGCCAAGTGCTCACCCAGGTACTTTTTAAAGGATGTGAGGCAGCCCGCCTCCACACCCTCCCAGGCAGCGCATTCCAGACCGTCACCACCCTCTGGGTAAAAATGTTTTTTCTCACATCCCACCCCCCCCCCCAAACCTCCTGCCCCTCACCTTGAACTTATGTCCCCTTGTGACTGACCCTTCAACTAAGGGGAACAGCTGCTCCCTATCCACCCTGTCCATGCCCCTCATAATCTTGTACACCTCGATCAGGTCGCTCCTCAGTCTTCTCTGCTCCAATGAAAACAACCCAAGTCTATCCAACCTCTCTTCATAACTTGAATGTTTCATCCCAGACAACATCCTAGTGAATCTCCTCTGCACCCCCTCCAGCGCAATCACATCCTTCCTATAATGTGGTGACCAGAATTGCACACACTACTCCAGTTGTGGCCTCACCAAGGTTCTATACAACTAGCAACATGAACTCCCTACTTTTGTAATCTATGCCTCGATTGATAAAGGCAAGTGTCCCATATGCCTTTTTCATCACCCCACTAACCTGCCCCTCTGCCTTCAGAGATCTATGGACACACACGCCAAGGTCCCTTTGTTCCTCAGAACTTCCTAGTGTTATGCCGTTCATTGAATGCTTCCTTGTCAAATTACTCCTTCCAAAGTGTATCATCTCACACTTTTCAGGGCTAAATTTCATCTGCCACTTATCTGCCCATTTGACCACCCCGTCTATATCTTCCTGTAGCCCAAGACACTCAACCTCACTGTTAACCACCCAGCCAATCTTTGTGTCATCCGCAAACTTACTAATCCTACCCCCCACATAGTCATCTATGTCGTTTATATAAATGACAAATAATCGGGGACCCAGCACAGATCCCTGTGGTACGCCACTGGACACTGGCTTCCAATCACTAAAGCAGCCTTCTGTCATCACCTTCTGTCTCCTACAACTAAGCCAATTTTGAGTGCACCTTATCAAATTACCCTATATCCCATATGCATTTGCCTTCTTTATAAGTCTCCCATGTGGGACCTTGTCAAAGGCTTTGCTGAAATCCATATAAACTACATCAACTGCACTACCCTCATCTACACACCTGGTCACCTCCTCAAAAAATTCAATCAAATTTGTTAGGCATGACCTCCTTCTGACAAAGCCATGCTGACTATCCCTGATCAAACCTTGCCTCTCCAAGTGGAGATAGATTCTCTCCTTCAGAACTTTCTCCAGTAGTTTCCGTACCATTGACGTGAAACTCACTGGCCTGTAGTTTCCTGGCTTCTCTCTACAACCCTTCTTTAATAGTGGAACCACATTAGCTGTTCTCCAGTCCTCTGGCACCTTCCCCGTGGCCAGAGAAGAATTAAAAATTGGGGTCAGAGCCCCTGCGATCTCCTCCCTTGCCTCTCTCAGCAGTCTGGGACACAATTCATCCGGACCTGGAGATTTGTCCACTTTTAAGCCTGCCAACACCTCCAGTACCTTGTCACTCCCTATATCAATTTGCTCAAGAACCTCGCAGTCTCTCTCCCTGAGTTCCATACCTTCATCCTCGTTCTCTTGGGTGAAGACGGACGTGAAGTATTCGTTCAACACTCTACCAATGTCCCTGGCTCCATCCATAGATTGCCCCCATGGTCCTTGTTGGGCCCTACTCTTTCCCTGGTTATCCTCTTCCCATTGATATACTTATAGAATAGAACAGAAACCGAAATACCTGGAAAAACTCAGCAGGTCTGGCAGCATCGGCGGAGAAGAGTACAGTTGACGTTTCAAGTCCTTGAAGGGTCATGAGGACTCGAAACATCAACTGTACTCTTCTCCGCCGATGCTGCCAGACCTGCTGAGTTTTTCCAGGTATTTCTGTTTCTGTTTTTGTTTTAGATTTCCAGCATCCGCAGTTTTTTGTTTTTACTTATAGAATATCTTGGGATTTTCCCTACTTTTATTAGGCAGAGCTTTCTCATATCCCCTCTTTGCTCTTCTAATTGCTTTCTTAAGCTCCACCCTACACTTTCTGTACTCCACGAATGCCTCTGCTGATTTGCTCCCCTTGTACCTGCTAAAAGCCTCTCTTTTCCTTCTCATCGTAACCTGAATATCTCTGGTCATCCATTATGATCGAGGCATTCGAGAGGGCATGAGATGATTGTCACTATTCAAATAATGTGCAAGGGTACGGGGGAAAGGCAGGGCAATGGCACTAGGTCATAATGTCCATTTGGAGAGCAGGTGCAGACACGATGAGCCGAATGGCCCCTTCTGTGCCGTTAAGATTCTGTGATATAACCGGCTATCTGTTCTGCCACTTCTTTTAAAGACCCTAGGAAGCAAGCCATCTGGTCCAGAGGACTCGTCAGCCTTTAGGCCTAATAGATTTCCTAGCACCCTTTCCCTAGTGATGCTAATTATATAAAATCCATCCCTCCCTATCATCTTTTGATTTTCAAAAATCTGCGGGAAATTTCCTGAAGTTCTCTACCATCAATAGAGACACAAAATACCTATTCATATCCAGAACTCTTAAAATATATTCTCATGGCTTCAGGCATTTAAGAATTTAATTTTCCTGTTAGTAGTCTGGATTTATCCTGGTGGTGTGTGGAGGGTGCTTTTCTTTCCAAGTATATTTAAAACTTCTACAACCTGAGAAATTTGGAGTTTTTCAGTCTGAAAGTGCTGGAACAGTGGAACTTCTTTGTGTTTCAAGAGAATTGGTTTGCAGTGCATCCCACCCTAGCTCTGCTATGAATGAAATTACGAAGTATCCAAATTTGAAATGTGCATTTTCGTTCAGATTCAAAGGCGGTATGAATTTGAGGAATTTTGTACACATAAACTTTTAGAACATGAATTAGACAATTGTCATCCAGTTACCAATATTCTTTCCCTGATCCCCTGTTTGTTATGTCCAGGGTTACTGGAGGAGGCAGAGCGTCTGTCCAAAGAAAAGTTGGACATCCAGTGTCAGGCAGATAAGGACCGTGCTGATCTCCTTTCCCGGGCAAAGAGAATGGAAGTGGAGCTTGAGGAGGAGACAAACCGCAACTTTGAACTGAAGGACAAATGGCATTTGGAGGTTACTGACATGCAACAGCAGATCCATGCTCTTGAAAAGCAGCTTAAGAATTATCGACAGTTTATGGATGTAAGGAGAAAAGACTGCATACTGGGATAATTTTTGTTTTTGGGCTGGGAGGCCTCTTTCTGTGCTGTAAACTTTCTATGATTCTATAATGGACCAGCAAAATTTTCTTTCTTGTTCAAATATTGCCAATGTTCACTAACTGTTCTAAAAGAAATGGAAAGATAAGATCTGCCCATTTATTTGTTTTTCAAGTCACCAAAGTACAGTATTAAAATTGAAAGAGAGAGCAAACTTGTTTTTACATAGCATCATATTGTATCCTTAGGATAGAATCATAAAATGGTTACAGCACAAAAAGAGGCCAATCAGCCCATTGAGTCCATGTCAGCTCTCAGCAAGAGCAATTTAGCAAGTCCCTTTCCCCAAAGCCTTGCAGATTTTTTTACCCTTTAGCTGCTTATCCAATTCAATTTTGAAAGTCACGATTGGCTCTGCCTCCACCCTTTCAGGAAGTGCATTCCAAAGCATAACCACTCACTATGCAAACCAAGTTTGCCCTAATGTCGCCTTTAGTTTCTTTGCCATATACCTTAAATCTGTATCCTACTAATTCTCAGCCCTTCTGCCATTGGAACAGTTTCTCTCGATCTACATTGTCTTGACTCCTCAGTATTTTTCACACCTTTATCAAGCCTCCTTTCAACCTTTTCTGCTCGAAGGAGAACAATCCCAGCTTCTTCCAATTTATTCACATAACTAAAGCCTCTCATCCTTGGAACCATTCTCATAATTTTTTTCTGCAGCTTCTCCAATGGATTTGCATCCTTTCTAAATTGCAGTGCCCAGAATTGAACATAATACTCCAGTTGAGGCCAGACTTGTGCCTTATGAAGATTCATCATAACTTTCTTGTTTTTGCACTCTATGCCTCTATTTATAAAGTCCAGGATCCCATTTGCCTTTTTAAACGCTTCCTTATCTGCCATGCCACTTTCAATGATTTGTATACATATACTCCCAGATCTCTCTGGCCCAAAGCCCCCCTTCAGAATTGCGCTCTTTATTTTATATTGCCTCTCCTAATTCTTCTCACCAAAATGTATCACTTCACATTTCTCTGCATTAAATTTCATCTGCCACATGTCTATCCATACCACCAGCCTGTCTATATCCTCTCGAACTCTATCACAATATTCCTCACATTTAGCAATACTTCCAAGTTTTGTGTCATCTACAAATTTTGAAATTGTAACCTGTACACCCAGGTCATTAATATAAATCAAGGAAGGCAACGGCTCTAATATCGGGGGAACTACTATACTTTGCTGTATTCTGAAAAACAATAGTTTATTACTTTTCTGTTTCCTGTCACTTGGTCAATTTCATATCCATGTGGCCATTGTCCCATTTTATTCCATGGACTTAGCATTGCTTGCAAGTCTATTATGTGACACTTTTATATGCCATATACTATGTGGTAAATAAAAGTGGCCCATATAGACCATGTCAACCCCATGACCCTCATCAACCCTTTGTTACTTCATCAAAAAACTCACCAAGTTAATTGAACACCATTTGATTTCAACAAATCCATGCTGGCTTTCCTTAATTAATCCTGCTTGTCCAAGTGACTGTTCAATTTTGTCCCAGGTTAACTGTCTAAAAGTTTTCCCACCACTCGGGTTGAATTGACTGGTCTGTAATTGCTGGGATTGTCCCTTTTTTAACTAAGGTATAACATTTGCTGTTCTCCATTTATCTTGCACCAGCCTCTTTTCTGAGAAGAAATGAAGATCATGGCCAGTACCTCTGCAATTTCCACCCACACTTCCCTCAGCATCCTCTGATGCATCTATCAATCAATTACTTTTGAAGTGCAGTTACTATAATGAAAGCAAATATAGGAGTCAATCTACACACAAGTGAATTGCCTGTTGATGTATTTTTGGTGGCATTACTTGAGGGTAGAGGATTGCCTAACAAATCTGCAGAACTTCTTCCTATTTGAATAGTGTCATGGGATCTTTTACAAATATCTGAACCACGAGGAAGAATTGATGGGGCTTTTTAGTCTATGATCCACATTATATCAACTCTGTAACAATGCAGCAGTCCCTTTGTACTGCAGTGAAGAATCAGCCTAAGCTATGTGTTCAGGTTCTGGAGTGGAACTTGAAGCTACAACTTTCTGGTTCAGCAGTGAACATGCTCCTAAATGAGTTTGCATATTTAAATTTGCCATCTTAAAAGAAGAAAAACCGGTAAGCTTCAGTACCCAAAACTAGGAGTAGGGAAACAGTGCTGTAAGAGGTTAGGGTAACACTTGTGTCGTAATATTTATGGAGAAAAATTTCCAATTCCCTACAAATACATTGTTCCATGACTAACAAGGTTATGTCAGCTGACCAACGAACCTGATTAGTGGATCTGGCCCAGTATATCCAGTCTTTCATATTCACTCCTATCATTAGGATCCGCTCCAGCTACCAATGAAAAATCATGGAAGTTGCAACCATTTAATATATATTAGGCCAAATCTTTCTGGAAAAATAATGGTGTGTTAACAACTCATGTTGTAATTAATGTGCAAATTGGCTGTCAAGTTTAGGGCATGCAGTGGTATGCCATGAGTTCTGAATCTCCAGATATTGCTGCTTAAGTTAACCTGTTTTGCTCTGCGCAAGCAGTATCTTGCCCTTAACTTTGCCTTTATTTTTTTAAAGAACTTGCTGAATTTGCATGTTAATTGCCGATCAAACTTGTTGCAGAAAGTTAGGGGTAATAATTAACAGTAAGTATCCTTTTAGTTATATAATGAATGTTAATGCAGTGTCAGTCACCATCTTAGCCATGGCATCTGCCGGCCTGAGTAAATGGAGTGAAAAGAGCCTATTTGGACAGCAACAAATCTTTGTAAACTCAGAACATGCGTTTTTCAGTTCTGGGTGATAGTCTTCCTAAATGTGCCATTTTGGAGTTTTCTTTAAAATGATGTCTTCATTTTTGTAAAGAAATTAAATGTCTCTGGGGCAGATGGTGGCGTAGTGGTAAAGTCACTGGACTAGTGATCCAGAGAGCTAGACCAATGCCCTGGGGACATGGGTTCAAATTCCACCATGGCGGCTGGTGGAACTTAAATTCAATTAATAAATCTGAGATAGAAGGCTAGTCTCGGTGATGGTAACAATGAAATGATCATCGACTGTTGTAAAAATTAATCTGGTTCACTAACGTCCTTTAGGGAAGGAAATCTGCAATCTTTATCCAATCTGGCCGACATGTGACTCCAAACCCACAGCAATGTGGTTGACTCTTAACTGCCTTCATGGGTAATTAGGGATGGGCAACAAATGCTGGTTTTGTAAGCGATGCTGACATCCCATGAAAATTTTTTTAAAAACCTTGAGAGGTCTATAGGGTGGAGAGAGAAAACTATTCTCTCTGGTGACCGGATCCATAACCAGAAGTTATAGCTTTAAAATTGTAGAGGTTTACAACAGAGAGGAAACTATTCAGCCCATGTCCATGCTAACTGAAAAAGCATTTGATCTGTAGCCTTGCTGATTTTGGCACTTCCAAGTGCATATCCAAGTATTTTATAAATGCAATGAGGATTTGTGCCTCTACCACCCTCTCAGCCAGTGGGCTTCGGACTCTTGAAGAACATGCTGCTCAACTCTCATGTAATCCTTTTGCCAATCAGTTGTATCTATGCCCTTGGTTACTGACCACTTTGCTGAGGGAAATGGATTTTTCCTATCCATTCCTCATAATTTTATACATCCCAATTAAATTCCCCTCTGTCTCTGTTCCAAAGAAAAGAACCTCCATCTATGCAATCTTTCCTCATAGCTAAAATTCTACAGCCCTGGCCAAATCTTTATAAATCTCCTCTGTACCCTCTCTGGTACAATCACACCCTTTCTTTAATATAGTGATGAGAACTCTGCGCAGTACTCTAACTGTGGCCTACCTTGTGTTCAGCATAGCTCCACCGTAAGCTCCCTGCTCTTATGCCTTGGCTAATGGTGGGAAATATTCTGTACATCATTTTAACCACCTTATCTTCCTGTTCTGCTACCTTCAGGAATCTGTGGATGTATAGTTAAGGTCCCTCCTTTCCTCTACACTTCTCAGTATAATTTGTTATGTGTTCCATTGCCTTGTTTGCCCTTCCCAAATGCATTACTTCCACTTTGCTGGATCAGATTCCATTTGCCACTTTTCTGCCCTCCTGACCAGTCTGTTGACATTTTCCTATTGTCTACCACTTTTTTGTACTTTCTGCAAACTTCCTAATTTTATGCTCCTTGTCCAAAGCATGTTGATGCTTCTCTGCGTCTTACCAGACTTTTCGCCCACCATGTAGAGTATTTTTTTGGTTTTAAAAATTAGCAGAGCATCTAGTAAAAACCTTCTGGAATTGTTGAACATTGAACGTACCATTTTTTTTTAGAACAAACTGTTCTGGAACAATCATTCATGGCCAAAAGCTTTAACTTTCACTTGGTAGAAACGTTGGTAATTAATGGAATTAGAAGAAAGCCAAAACAAAAACAAAAATACCTGGAAAAACTCAGCAGGTCTGACAGCATCTGCGGAGAGGAATACAGTTAACGTTTCGAGTCCTTATGACTCTTCAACATAACTAAGGAAAAATAGAAGAGAGGTGAAATATATGCTGGTTTAAGTGGGGGGTGGGACAAGTAGAGCTGGATAGTGGGCCAGTGGAGATAGCCAAAAGTTGTCATAGACAAAAGAACAAAGAGCTGTTGACGGTGGTGATATTAGCTAAGAAATGTGCTAATAGGTGACATTAAGGGTAGAAAGCAGGACGAGCAAGGTACGGATAGCCCTAGTGGGGGTGGGGTGGGGGGAAGGGATCGAAATAGGCTAAAAGGAAGAGATAAAACAATGGATGGAAATACATTTAAAAATAATGGAAATAGGCGGGAAAAGAAAAATATATATAAATTATTAGGAAAAGGGGATCGGAAAGGGGGTGGGGATGGAGGAGAGAGTTCATGATCCAAAGTTGTTGAACTCAATATTCAGTCCGGAAGGCTGTAAAGTGCCTAGTCGGAAGATGAGGTGCTGTTCCTACAGTTTGCGTTGAGCTTCACTGGAACATTGCAGCAGGCCAAGGATAGACATGTGGGCATGAGAGCAGGGTAGAGTGTTGAAATGGCAAGCGACAGGGAGGTCTGGGTCATGCTTGCGGACAGAGCGAAGGTGTTCCGCAAAGCAGTCACCAGACTGCGTTTGGTCTCTCCAATGTAGAGGAAATCGCATTGGGAGCAGCGAATGCAGTAGGCTGAATTGAGGGAAGTGCAAGTGAAATGCTGCTTCACTTGAAAGGAGTGCTTGGGCCCTTGGACGGTGAGGAGAGGAGAAATAAAGGGGCAGGTGTTGCACCTTCTGCGGTTGCATGGGAAGGTGCCGTGGGAAGGGGATGAGGTGTAGGGGGTGATGGAGGAGTGGACCAGGGTGTACCGGAGGGAACAATCCCTGCAGAATGCCGCCGGGGGGTTGACGGGAAGATATGTTTGGTGGTGGCATCATGCTGGAGTTGGCGGAAATGGTGGAGGACGATCCTTTGAATGCGGAGAAAGCATTAGAATTAGAAGAAAGCCACCCTGTTGACACACCTTCTGCTTTTGCATCGATCATTGCCACCTCATCTCCACCCTCACTTTCATTGTACAATATTGAAAGGAGGGCATGAGACCCAAACCATGACAACATGCCAAAATTGATGCTGTGACACTGAAGTACCAATGCTTCCTCAGCTTTTCACATAATTGGAACCTGAGCTTAACTTGTGTTAAGTCGAGTATGCTTTGTATTTGAATAAATAATATCCCAACATGCTGGGTAAACATAAGAAATAGGAACAGTAGTAGACCATTTGGCCTCTTGAGCCTGCTCCGCCATTCAGTAAGATCATGGCTGATCTGCTTGTGTTTCGAATTCCACATTTCCATCTACCCCTGATAACCTCAGATTCTTGATTGGCAATCTACCTCTGCCTTAAAAATATTCAGGTACCCTGCCCCCACAGCCTTCCGAGGCAGAGTTCTGAAGTCACACAACCCTCAGAGAAAAAATTTCTCCTCATCTCTTTCCTAAAAGGGTGATCTCAAATTTTAAAACAGTGCTCCCTAGTTCTGGACCCACCCACAAGAGGAAACATCCTTTCCACATCCACCTTGTCAAGACTGTTCAGGATCTTGCATATTTCAGTCAAATCACCTCTCTCACTCTTCTAAACTCCAGCGAAAACGAGCCCAGTCTGTCCAATGTTTCCTCATAAGGCAACCCCCTCATTCCAGGTATCAATCTAGTAAACCTCCTCTGAACCGCCTCCAATATATTTACATCCTTCCTTAAATAAGGAGACCAAAACTGCACAGAGTATTCGAGATGCGGTCTCACCAATGTCCTGTATAACTGAAACATAACATCCATACTTTTATGTTCAATTCCTTTCATTCCATTAGTCTTCTTAATTATTTGCTGCACCTGCATTCTAACTTTCTGTGACCCATGTACTAGAACACCTAGGTCCCTCTGCACCTCAGAATTATGTTCTCCATTTAAGTAATACTCTGCTTTTTATTCTTCCTGCCAAAGTGAACAACTTTACGTTTTCCCACATTTGCCAGATCTTTGCCAAGTTGCTCAACCTATCTTTATCCACAACCTCCTTCTGCTTTCACAACATACCTTCCTACCTATCTTTGTGTCAACTGCAAATTTAGCTAACATGCCATCGCTCCCCTCATTGATGTAAATTGTAAAAAGTTGAGGCCCCAGCACATATCCCTGTGGGACTCCACTCTTCACATCCTGCCAATCTGAAAAAGACCCATTTGTGCATACTCTCTGTTTTCTGCCGACCAGCCAATCTTCTATCCATGAGCTTTTATTTTCTGAAATAACCTTTGATGTGGCACCTTATCAACTGCCTACTGGAAATCCAAGTACTGTATATTTACAGGCTTTCTTTATCCCACAATGCACGTTACTCCATCAAAAAACACTAATAAATTGGTTAAACATGATTTTCCTTTCACAAAACCATGCTGACTCTTCCTAATTACCTTGAGCTTTTCTAAGTGCCCAGCTATAACCTCCTTAATGATCGATTTCTAACAACTTCCCACGACAGATGTCAAGCTAACTAGCCTATAGTTTCCTGTTTTCTGCCTCCCTCCCTTCTTGAATGGAGGGGTTATATTTGCTACTTTCCAGTCTGATGGAACCTTTCCAGAATCTAGTAAATTTTAGAAAGTTAACACCAGTGCATCTACTACCTCATTAGACACCTCTTTTAAGATCCTAGGATGTAGTCCATCATGACCTGGAGACTGTCAGCCTGCAGGTCCAGGTCCATCAATTTGCTCAGTACTGTTTCCCTAGTGATTGCAATTTCACCAAGTCCCTCTTTCCCTTTCACCTCCTGATTTACAGCTATTGCTGGAATGTTTTTTGTATCCTCTATAGTGGACATAGAAGTAAAATATTTGTTCATTTCTTCCGCCATTTCCTTATTATCTACTGTTAACTCCCTACTGTCACACTCTAGAGGACCACTTTACATTTTTTTCCTTTTTAAATACCTGTAGAATCTCTTGCTATCTGTTTTTACATTTCTAGCTAGCTTCCTCTCATACTTCTAATTTATTTCTCCTGATGAACCTTTTAGTCATCCTCTGCATTTCTTATTATTCTGACCAATCATCTGTCCTGCCACTCATCTTTGCGCAGTTAAATGCTTTTTCCTTAAGTTTGAAGCTTTCCTTAACTTCAATTAACTACGGATGGTGGGTCCTCCCCTTAGAATTTTTCTCTATAGTAGGAATAGACTTATTCTGAATATTCTGAAATATCCCCTTAAATGTCTGCCACTGCTTCTCTATTGTTCTATTCCCTAGCCTAGTATCCCAGTTCGCTTCAGCTAGCTCACCTTTCATGCCCATTTAGTTGCCCTTATTTAAGTTTAAAATACTAGTTTTAGACCCATTCTACTCCATTTCAAACTGGATGTAAAATTCAATTATATTGCGGTTGCTACTACTCTGCCTTTACTTTGAGTCCATTAATTAATCCTGTCACATTACACAACACCAAGTCTAATATAACCTGCTCTCTGGTTCCAGAACATGCTGCTCCAAGAAATTACCTCGAAAACATTCTAAGAACTCCTCATCCAGGCAACTACTGCCGATCTGATTTTTCCAATTTATATATAGATTAAAATCACTCTTGATTATTGCCATCCTTTTATCACGCAACATTTCCGCTTGAATACTTTGTCCTACACTGTGACTACTGTTAGGGGTCCTGTAGACCACCCCCACTAGTGACTTCTTTCCCCTACTATTCCTCATCTCCACCCAAACTGATTCTACATCCTGATCTCCTGAACTAAGGTCATCTCTAACTATTGCAACAATGCCCTTTTTCTTCTTGAATGTCATGTACCCAATAATAGTCAGGACCCAATCCTTGTCACCCTGCAACCACAACTCCATAATTGCTATCAGATCATATTTATTTACTTCACTGTGGGCCATGAATACATTTACTTTGTTATGAATGCTATGCACATTCAGATACAGAACCTTCAGTTTTGCCTTATTGTAACATTTAGTCTTGACTGGTGCATTCTTAGGTTTCTTCTCGCTGTCCCTTCCTGCCATTCTCTGACCCTCATTTCTCATTTTACTATTTTGTTCCTCCTGTTTTGACTCTACCCCTTGAATTGCTATCTCTACCCAAGCTTGATCCCTCACCCCTCTTGTTTAGTTTAAAGCCCTTTCTACTTCCCTATTTAGGCGATTTGCAAGAACACTGGTTCCAGCACGGTTCAGGTGTAAATCGCCCCAACAATACAGCCCCCACTTCTCCCAGGACTGATGCCAGTGCCCCACAAACCACAGCCCACTTCTCCCACACCAGTCTTTGAGCCACATTTTCGTCTCTCTAATCTTATTTGCCCGATGCCAATTTGCAACTGGCTCAGGTAGTAATCCAGAGATTATTACCTTTTGAGGTTATGCGCCTCATACGAACTTGCAAACCTTCTTTCCTTGTCCTGTCTATGTCATTGGTACCTACAAGGACCACAACTGGATCCTCCCCCTCCCATTGCAAGTTCCTCTCCACCCCTGAGCAAATATCCCGAACCCTGGCACTGGGCAGACAACATAACCATCTGGACTCTCACTCTTTGCTGCAGAGAACAGTGTCAATCCCCCTCACTATAGTATCCCCTACTACCACTGCATTTGCTTTTGCTCCCTCCACTTGAACAGCTTCCTGTACCGTTGCAGACCTCACTTTCATTCACACAGGTTGTGAGCACTTCAAACCTGTTTGACAGTTGCAATGTTTAAGGCTCCTCCACTACTGTCTGCTCGGTCCCTTTACCTGCCTCACTCAGTCACACCCTCCTGTCCCTCACTGCTGACCAAAACACATGACCATATTCTAAGAGACCGCCTTCTGGAACAAAGTGTCCAGGTATTTCTGTCCCTCCATTATGTTGCACAGTGCCTGCAGTTCGCCTTGCAGATCCGTAATCCTAATCCAGAATTCCTCTAGCTGCTTAATCTTCCTGCATCCATGTTTATCATGGATCGCCTTGGAGTCCCAAAGCTCTCACATCTCACAGCTGCAGCATAACACCTGTCCTGCCATTCTAACTTATGTTATTTAGTTAATTTACTTTAATTACTTCCTATGTTTGCTACAATTTACTGTGCTTATTGAATGCAAGTACCACTGACTACTAAAAGTTATATGCTTCTAAACTACACAGATTTCTGTTTTAGATGTTTGCTTTAATTATTTTAATTGCTTTTTATTTTAAAGTTTTCAAGTTTTTTTATGTTAAAGTTTTAGTTCTTTTTATTTATCGATCTACCTTAACTCGCGTGTCCTGAACTGGTTTCTCTCACACTGTCCCTTAGACTGAGCACTTACCGGCTAATCAACTTACTAGCTTCCTGTGATGTCACAGTTGCTATTTTTCTCTTTCTTTTTGCCCACTGCTGCCTCACGGCAGCTGAAATGATGAAACAGTGCACTCCTCACTTCCTGACTGTCTCCCTCAGGTCTGCTCAGACTCCCGGCATGATAGCCATTTTTCCCTATGCTTTTTCCTCTTAATAAATAAGAAGAAAATTCAAGAGGTGTAATAAAAAGGCAATAAAGTTGAGAATTAAATCATAATGTAAAAGATGAACAATGTATAAATTTAGCAATGGAATACCTGATGTGTTTGTATCCTTTTCGCTTAGGAACAAGCAGCTGAGCGTGAACATGAGCGAGATGAGTTCCAGCAAGAGATTGAAAATCTGGAAACACAGTTGAAACAGGGACTAAAATCACAAGGAGGTGGTGATTATACAGTATCCAAGGTATGTCTGACTTTTCATATCGCTTAATGTTTTCATATTATTCTCCTTCAAATACGCAATTTAAACTTTAAAATATTTCTAATAAGTGTTTTTCTTTTTCCCCAAACCATGGATGTTTTAGAACGATTATTTGAGTTTCCAGGTATGAAAATATGTTGTCTATATTCTGATCAATGAATAATAAGCTGGTATTATGCTACGTAACCCCTAACAGTTTCCTCTTCGCACCTCTCTCTTGCCTCATCTGAGAATACAAATGTTTCTCCTGAAAGAAAGTTCACCATTAATTCCTTCAGAGCTCAACCATTCTTAATATTAATACTAATATGTTGGCCACCAAATCATGTTGATTTTCAATTCTGTTTGGAAAGGCAGTGGAGAGAGAAAGTGTTCCAATTATGGCCATCAATAATAATTTACCTGAACATGAGTAGAACTGAAGCCTTATGTAGATCTGGTTAAATGCTGATTCACTGCAATGTTTCGCAGTATCTCCGTATATCGCACGGATGCCTACTGTATTCAAATTCAAACTTAGATTATTTGTACTCAACTGTTCTTTCTACTCTGCAAACAAGGTTGTGTATATTCTACAATGCATGATGATGGACAGTGGAAGCATCCTTACAATGATAAGGATGTGAGCACCTCAAACCTGTTTGACAGTTGCAACATTTAAGGCTCCTCCACTACTGTCTGATCAGTCCCTTTACCTGCCTCACTCACAGTCACACCCTTCTGTCCCTCACTGCTGACCAAAGCACACGACCATGTTCTAAGAGACCGTCTTCTGGAACAAAGTGTTCAGGTATTTCTGTCCCTCCATTATGTTGCTCAGTGCCTGCAGTTCGGCTTGCAGATCCGTAATCCTGATCCAGAATTCCTCTAGCTGCTTAATCTTCCTGCATCCATGTTTATCATGGATCGCCTTGGAGTCCCAAAGCTCTCACATCTCACAGCTGCAGCATAACACCTGTCCTGCCATTCTGTTCCATAATTGTTACTAGCAGCAGACTAAAAGCTGAATTTGGTTAAGAACTTTCTTCCCTGTCTAAGTTGCAAGATCATTCCTCTAACAAAATTTCAATATGTAGACAGTTGTTGATCCTGAACAGAATGAGTCTTCAATTCCATTAGTGGATATTCCTCCACTGGTGCCTTACCCTTGTGTATTATAGATAAATTGTGGTAACAGTGCACCACTGATCTTTACCAGAGTGATAGTTTTTGTCCAAAAGATGAGCTCATGCAAATACTTTTTGTGAGGCCTTCAGAAATGTACCATTTGGTCAGCGCAAGGGAAGATTTTGTTTTTACTGGTGCAGCTGTCAGCATTTTTCTGGTCAAGTCACCGAAGTCACTCTTTTTGCTGAGTTGCAAGCTGCTTTCTTAATCTTCTCTGGATAAATTCTTTATCTGGATAAGAATTCACTATTATTGGAGGTTCTGTGCTTTCTATAGGAATTCCAGGTCAGAGTTCTGATTAAGTAGAAGCATCATCACATAAGCACAATTCTTGCATGTCTCCAAGCTAGGTAACAGATAGAGGCAATATGTTACAAACTCTGATTAGATAGGACCTTTGCGCAATTGGACATGCTATATTTGGGGACAGTTCTTTGCCTCAGTTGAGTAAGGTACAATCCTTTCTTTTATCTGCGCCAGAGGTTTTACACTGGTTAATCTGACCTTTCTGAAGTAATTTGATCTAAGCTTTCCATTCATCTAAAATGTGAGCAAATGAAGATCTCTTTATAGCTTGCGCAGATGTGCTTCACAGGAGATTAATACTGGCTGCCTATGCTTCAAAATACAATGGATCCCAATTATCCATTTTTGATTCCAGGGCTTTCAGCCTGCCATCCCACTCCACTTACTGCACCACCACCACCCACACCCACCCCCACCTCCAACCCCCTCCAAAGCTTGTTTCCATTCTCATTAGGAGCATAATTAAATTTTTTTGTTATTCAATCATTCATGGGATGTGGGCATTGCTGGCAAGACCAGCATTTATTGTCCATCCCTAATTGCCCTTGAGAAGATGGTGGTGAGCTGCCTTCTTGAACTGCTGCAATCCATGTGGTGGAGGCATATCCACTGTGCTGTTAGGGAGGGAATTCCAGGATTTTGACCCATTGACACTGAAGGAATGGCGATATAGTCCCAAGTCAGGATAGTGTGTGGCTTATGCTCGGTATGATTTCAAACAGCAGAGAGTATTCCCCCTGATTTCCATTGAATTCAATTTTGCCAGGGCTCCTTGATGCAACACTCGATCAAATGCTGCCCTGATGTTAAGCGCAGTTACTCTCACCTGGAATTCAGCTGTTTTGTCCACGTTTGAACCAAGGCTGTAATGAGATGAGGATCTGATGGAACCCAAACTGAGCGTCAGTGAGCAGGCTATTTCTAAGCAAGTGCCACTCAATAGCACTGTTGATGACCCCTTCCATAATTTTACTGAAAATTGAGTGTAGACTGATGGGGCAGTAATTGACCGGGGTAGATTTGTCCTACTTTTTGCAGACGAGGGTACGATGAGAAAGAAAAGAGAGGCTTTTAGCAGGTACAAGGGGAGCAAATCAGCGAAGGCGTTAGTGGAGTACAGAAAGTGCAGGGTGGAGCTTAAGAAAGCAATTAGGAGAGCAAAGAGAGGATATGAGAAAGCTCTGGCTGGTAAAAGAAAATCCCAAGATATTCTATAAGTATATCAATGGGAAAAGGATAACCAGGGAAAGAGTAGGCCCAATCTATGGGTGGAGCCAGAGGACATAGGTAGTGTTACACGAATACCTCGCATCCGTCTTTACCCAAGTGAATGAGAATGAAGGTTTGGAACTCAGGGAGAGAAACTGCGAGGTTCTTGAGCAAATTGATATAGGGAGTGACAAGGTATTGGAGGTGTTGGCAGGCTTAAAAGTGGACAAATCTCCAGGTCCGGATGATTTGTGTCCCAGACTGCTGAGAGAGGCAAGGGAGGAGATCGCAGGGGTTCTGACCCAAATTTTTAATTCCTCTCTGGCCACAGGGGAGGTGCCAGAGGACTGGAGAACAGCTAATGTTGTTCCGCTATTAAAGAAGGGTTGTAGAGAGAAGCCAGGGAATTACAGGCCAGTGAGTTTCACGTCAGTGGTAGGGAAACTATTGGAGAAAATTCTGAAGGAGAGAATCTATCTCCATCTGGAGAGGCAAGGTTTGATCAGGGATAGTCAGCATGGCTTTGTCAGAAGGAGGTCATGCCTAACAAATTTGATTGAATTTTTTGAGGAGGTGACCAGGTGTGTAGATGAGGGTAGTGCAGTTGATGTAGTTTATATGGATTTCAGCAAAGCCTTTGACAAGGTCCCACATGGGAGACTTATAAAGAAGGCAAATACACATGGGATACAGGGTAATTTGATAAGGTGGATTCAAAATTGGCTTAGTTGTAGGAGACAGAGGATGATGACAGAAGGCTGCTTTAGTGACTGGAAGCCAGTGTCCAGTGGCATACCACAGGGAACTGTGCTGGGTCCCCTATTATTTGTCATTTATATAAACGACATAGATGACTATGTGGGGGGTAGGATTAGTAAGTTTGCGGATGACACAAAGATTGGCCGGGTGGTTAACAGTGAGGTTGAGTGTCTTGGGCTACAGGAAGATAAAGACGGGATGGTCAAATGGGCAGATAAGTGGCAGATGGAATTTAACCCTGAAAAGTGTGAGGTAATACACTTTGGAAGGAGTAATTTGACAAGGAAGTATTCAATGAATGGCATGACACTAGGAAGTTCTGAGGAACAAAGGGACCTTGACGTGTGTGTCCTTAGATCTCATGAAGGTGGAGGGGCATGTTAGTGGGGTGGTGAAAAAGGCATATGGGACACTTGCCTTTATCAATCGAGGCATAGATTACAAAAGTAGGGAGGTCATGTTGGAGTTGTATAGAACCTTGGTGAGGCCACAGCTGGAGTACTGTGTGCAGTTCTGGTCGTCACATTATAGGAAGGATGTGATTGCACTGGTGGGGATGCAGAGGAGATTCACCAGGATGTTGCCTGGGATGAAACATTCAAGTTATGAAGAGAGGTTGGATAGACTTGGGTTGGAGCAGAGCAGACTGAGGGGTGACCTGATCGAGGTGTACAAGATTATGAGGGGCATGGACAGGGTGGATAGGGAGCAGCTGTTCCCCTTAGTTGAAGGGTCAGTCACGAGGGGACACAAGTTCAAGGTGATGGGCAGGAGGTTTTGGGGGGATGTGAGGAAAAGCTTTTTTACCCAGAGGGTGGTGACGGTTTGGAATGCGCTGCCTGGGAGGGTGTTGGAGGCAGGTTGCCTCATATCCTTTAAAAAGTACCTGGATGAGCACTTGGCACGTCATGACATTCAAGGCTATGTGCCAAGTACTGATAAATGGGATTAGGTAGGTAGGTCAGGTGTTTCTCACGTGTCGGTGCAGACTTGATGGGCCCAAGGGCCTCTTCTGCACTGTGAGATCCTGTGATTCTGAGACATACCTGGGCCATTTTCCATGTTGCTGGGTAGATGCTAGTGTTGTAGCTGTACTGGAACAGCTTGGCTAGGGGTGCAGCACGTTCTGGAGCATGTCTTCAGTACTATTGCTGAAATATTGTTAAGCGACTATCCAGTGCCTTCCGTTTCTTGATATCACATGGAGTGAATCGAATTGGCAGACAACTGGCATCTGTGATGTTGGAGACCTCCGGAGGAGGCCGAGATGCATTATCCACTCGGCAGTTCTGGCTGAAGATTGTTGTGAATGCTTTTGCATTGATGTGCTGGCCTCCCCCATCAATGAGGATAAGGATATTTGTGGAGCCGTCACCTCCAGTGAGTTGTTTAATTGTCCACCGCCATTCATGACTGGATGTGACAGAACTGCAGAGTTGAGATCTGACCTGTTGGTTGTGGGATCGCTTAGCTCTGCCTAATGCATGCTGCTTAAGCTGTTTGGGCAGTTTGGCACCTTATTTTTAGGTATGCCTTGTGCTGCTCCTGGTCTGTCCTCCTGCACACTTCATTGAAACAGGGTTAATTCCCTGACTTGTAGTATGATAGAGTGGGGGATATGCCGGGCCATGAGGTTACAGATTGTGTTTTGAGTACAATTCTGCTGCTGCTGATGGCCCACAGCGCCTCATAGATACCCAGTCTTGAGATGCTAGATGTGTTCGAAATCTATTCCATTTAGCACACAACACGATGGAGGCAATGCAAAAGACGAGATTTTGCCTTGACAAGGACTTTGCGGTGGCCACTCCTACCGATACTGTCATGGACAGATGCATCTGCAGCAGGCAGGTTGGTGAGGATGAGGTCAAGTATGTTTTTCTCTCTTATTGGCTCCCTCACCACCTGCCGCAGACCCAGTCCAGCAGCTATGTTCTTCAGGGCTCGGTCTATAGTGTTGCTTCTGAGCCACTCTTGGTACATTCTGTGCCCTTGCTACCCTCAGTGCTCCCTCCAAGTGGTGTTCAACGTGGAGGAGTACTGATTCAGTCAGCTGAGAGAGGGTGGTACCTGGGAGTCAGCAGGAGGTTACCTTGCCTACCTTAGACCTGATGCCATGAGACTTCATGGGGTCTGTAGTCGATGTCGAGGATTCCCAGGGCAACTCCTTACCGACTGCATACCACTGTGCTGCCACCTCTGCTGGGTCAGTCCTGCCAGTGGGACATACCCAGGGATGGTGATGGTGGTGTCTGGGATATTATCTATAAGGTACGATTCCGTGAGTATGACTCTGGCAGGCTGTTGCTTGACTAGTCTATGGGACAGCTCTCCCAATTTTGGCACAAGCCCCCAGTGTTAGTAAAGAGGACTGTGCAGGGTTAACAGGACTAAGATTGCCGCTGTCGTTTCCAGTGCCTAGGTCGATGTAGGGTTGTCCTTCCGGTTTTATTCCTTTTATTCCTTGTAGCGGTTTGATACCACTGAGTGGCTTGCTAGGCCATTTCAGAGGGCATTTAAGAGTCAACCACAATACTGTGGATCTGGAGCCACATGCAGGCCAGACCAGGTAAGGATGGCAGATCCTTCCTTAAAGGTTATAAGTGTACCAGTTGGGTTTTTATGACAATTGTTGTAGTCATCATTAGACTTTTAATTCCAGCCTATTAAATTAGAATTCCACCATCTGTCGTGGTGGGATTCGAAGCCAGGTCTCCAGACCATTACCCTGGGTCTCTAATCCAGTGACAGTACCACTACACTGCTGCCTCCCTTTAATTATTGGACCTGTGCGAACGCAGGGAGATTTGCTAGTGTTGTTGGGGAGGGTTTAAACTAGATTGGTAGGGGGGTGGGAACCTGAGGGCAGATTAAGATGAGACAAATTCAGAGCAGGAAGTGGGAGACAGACAATTAACAAGTGACTGTGAAAGACTTGTCAGAAAAATGAAAGCCAATGGGGTGCCGGGGAATTGGCTCAGCGTTAGTAAACAAAGGGTAATGGTTGATGGATATTTTTGCCAATGGAAAACTGTTTTCAGTGGCATTCCATTGGCTTGGCATTGGGGCCCTTGCTGTTCGTGGTATATATTAATGATTTCGACTTAAGTGTGGGTGGCATGATTGGGAAATTTGCAGATGATACAAAAATTGGCCATGTAGTTGAAGGAAAAAAGGATTAGCTGCTGTCTCCAGAATGTTTCATAAATGGCTTGGTTGAGTGGGTGGAAAAGTGGTAGATGGAATTCAATCCAGAGAAGTATGAGGTAATGCATTTGGGGAGGGAAAACAAAGCTGAGGAATACACAATAAATAGGAGGATATTGGTAGGGGTCGAGGCAGTAAGAGACCTTGGAGTGCATGTCCACAAGTCCCTGAAGGTGGCAGGACTGGTGGGTAGGGTGGTAAAGAAAGCATATGGAATGTTTTCCTTTATTGGACGGGGTATAGAATTGAAAAGCAGGGATGTAATGCTCGAACTGTCTAAAACACTGGGTAGGCCACTGCTGGAATTTTGTGTACAGTTCTGGTTGTCCCATTATAGGAAGGACATAATTGGTCTGGAGAGAATACAGGGGAGATTTACAAGAGTGCTGCCAGGGCTTGAAAATTGCAGCTATGAGGAAATATTGGATAGGCTGGGGTTGTTTTCCTTGGAACTGAGGAGGCTGAGGGGTGATCTGACTGAGGCGTACAAGATTGAGAGGCCTAGATAGAGTAGACAGAGATGCCTTGTTTCCCTTATCGGAGAGGTCAGTTCCCAGGGGGCACAGATATAAGGTGATTGGTATAAAGATCAGAAAAAACATAGAAAAATAGATGGATGAGTAGGTCATTTGGCCCTTCGAGCCTGTTCTGCCATTCAGCATGATCATGGCTGATCCTCTATCTCTACGTCATACTCCCGCTCTCTCCCCATAACCCTTGATGTCTTTAGGGTAGAGAAATCTATCTATTTCCTACTTATAGAGGGGACATGAGGAAAACCTTCTTCACCCAGAGGATGGGTGGGTGTTTGGAATTCGCTGCCTGGTTTGGTGGTGGAGGCAAAAACCCTCAACTCATTGAAAACGTACCTGGGCCTGCATCCAAAGCGCTGTAACCTGCAAGGCTATGGACCAGATGCTGAAAGGTGGGATTAAAATGGGCAGCTAGTTTTTTTATTCTTTTTAGGTCAGCGCAGACATGATGGGCTGAATGGCCTCTTTCTGTGCCATAACATTTCTATGGTTCTGTTGTCCTAAGTAATATCAAACAATAGATACAGAACAGGAAGCCCCAGACAGTCTGGGATGGAATTAATCTTGAATCTTGTGATAACACACTGTCAACAGATCCCTGAAGAAAGATTTAAATTAGTTGACTAGAATCTAACTGGTCCCTTGGGACCCCTGCAAACACATGCAGAGATTTGTTGGAAAGCTGGGAAATTGGTTACCCCTGTCAGTTAATGTCTGATTGAGAACCCCTTAGCAATATTTCTTCAATCAAATAGTTTCTATTGGGAGTGATTATGCAGTTGGTATGTGGGCTGCAACCAAAAAAATCCACCTCCTTTGCAATTTATGGCTTCTTATTTCAATTTGCTATCTAATGATGAGGTATTTTTCTGGAAGATTGTAGAAGCCTCCAAGAGGTTAAGAAGGGGTGATGGTACCTGAAATCTTAAGGGTGAATTGCCAAAATAAGCTCTCTGAAAACTTCTTGGTTATTACCAGTGTTCTCTGGGTTCCATACTGAGAAATACTAAGTGAGAAACAAGAAACCAGCAGTAATATTCTTTCTCCCAAGATAAGTGCCAGTTAATTTCCAATATGTTTCTGTTGCAACTTCATTAGAGGTTTAATGCTTCCATATCTATATATTGAACTGGTTGACTCAGCAGAACTCCCAATGTTAACTCAAGTTGCTCTCCAAACTTTGCTTGGATCTTGCACAGTAAGGAGCTCAGTACCCTCTCTATTTGAGATTGTTCAAAACTAGACCCTTTGGTCTGATCGTCCCAAATGATTCTAGAGTTGAAGTCATTACTCTCAATTCCTTGTTGAATCCGTCATGGTGGTTTAGCGTGCAGAATTCTTCACACAGTCTCTTCAATTGACTCTCTGCTTCCAATGGTTCCGCTGCATCTTTGTTAAACTTGATGGGGTCTTCAGGTATGATTGGAAGCTTAATGAGGAATAATGTTAAGCTGCCTCACAACTGTGTGATTATCCCTTTTAACCTAGCATTTCTGTCTCTGATTTTAATTTGCCATTTTGCACCAACTTGGCTACTTAATCGAGAAACAGTTGCAATTAGGTCAGAAAGGCTTTGTTTTTGCATGCTTGCTGCATAGTGCTAAATGTTTAAAGGGGAACAGTCACAGGATTTCCCCCATTGGATAACGCTTTTTAAAAAATAAGTTATTTGTGAAGTAGATAAAATTCATAAAAAACAAGAAAACTGACAAAGGTGAGGGATTTAGCTAATTTAGTAAAAGTAGCGTTATGTTTTGGGCATGTTTTAATGGTCAGGATGTTGAAAAATCCTTGGCTGAAAATGCCCCATCGGTCACTCCCTTTTACTTTTTCTATCCCTGAATTGCTTTTGATGGTCCCTTTCAATGGGATTCAGTTGTATGTATTGCCTGGAGGTGTAATTGGTTTATCAACTTTATAGCAAAATCTATCCCTTTCCCTGTGCATGTAGCCCTGGTTCCACTCTGCATAAATACTTTTAATTCACTTAATCTTTACCTTGTGGCCTAGCAATGCTTTTGCAACTGACCTATCTTCCTGTTTGCTCTTCTACTTAATTCTAAGCTATGTATAATTAATCTGCATTTGATTTCAGTTTTTGTTGGTCTGTTCGCAGGGGCAAAAGAGCATTCTCCCATTTTCAGTACACAAATTTATGATTCCACAAATTTTATTGGATGATGGAAAGCAATATGGACTTAGGATCTCTGATAACAATGAAAATGCAGATAGAACACCTTCAGAATGAAACAAATTCTATAAAAAAAATTTCTTATGCTGTCACAACTGCTTTTATTGCCCATTAGAAGCCCCGAGAAGGTAGCGTTGGGACTTTTTCTTGAATTCCTGCAAGCATGGTGGATCTGCAGGGTGGTGCTCCCACTTTAGTGTTGGCTAGGGAATTTGAGAATCCCAGCCCAGCTCAAGTACACATAAGGACATAACATAAGAAATGGGAGCCTGCTCCGCCATTCAAGAAGATCATGGCTGATTTGATTGTAGCCTTTCCTAACCAATTAGGTGAACCTCTTAGTCCTGGATGGTATCAGTTTCCTTGAGTAAAATGGCTGCACCATCCAGGCAAATGGTGATCATTTGATCAAATTCCTGACTTGATGCTAAGGAGATAACAGATCACAATTCATCACAGCATATCAATATCACAATGTTGATCATGATTGGTGGAATTCAGCTTCTCATCAGTGGTGGCTCAGAGATGTTGATGGCATAGAAGTTAGCTGTGGTGGCTGGTATTTCTCTTGTTTGACATGGCCATTATCAAGCAATTATGTGGTATGAATGTTATGTGCCACTTGGAAGCTCGGGTATAGGCTGCCTTATTATTGGAGGAATTGTGAATAGAGAGAATCACAGATTTGTTGCCTTGCAGAAAGAGGCTATTTAGTCCATCGTATCATATATTTGGATAACAGTCTGATTCCCTTTTTGAATGTTGTTCCCTTTTGAAGGCAGTGTATTCCAAATCTTAACCACTTGCTGTATGAAAAAGTTTATTCTCATAACTCTTTTTTGCTTCTTATGCCAATTACTTTAAATCTGTGGCCTCTTGTTCTTGTACCTTTCATGAGTGGGAACAATTTCTCCCTATCTACTCTGTCCAGACCCCTCATGATTTTGAGTACTTCAAACAAATCCCCCCTCAGCCTTTTCTCCAAGGAAAGTCCGAATTTACCCAAATTACCCTCAGAACTGAAGTTCCTCATCCCTGGAACCGTTCTTCTGGATGTTTTCTGCACTCTGTCCAACGCCTTCACATCTTTCCTAAAGTACCCAGAACTGGGCTGCAGTACTGCACCTGAGGCTGAACTAGTGTCTTACACTGTGGAATCATCAGCAAACAGCTCTACACCTGGCCTTATGATGCAGAGAAAGTCATGGATGTAGAAAAGTATGTCTTTTGGGAAGACTGCAATGTGTTATGGTTGAGTTGGAGAGAGGGCCTTACTCTTGTGGTGGCTTCATCAATAGCAAAGTGCCTGAGAAAGGAGAAATGTATATGTAGCAATTGTTCCTCTGAAAATTTTTATTTTTCCCGATTTTTTTTTTTGGAAACAAGTTAACATTTTGTCTGGATCTCGGGAAAGATGCTAAGGGAAGCTGTCTTCTTCATTCTCCCATGCTTATAATGACAATTGATGTCAGTTCTTCAAGATTGGAAACCTACTACACTCCACCTATGCAGAACACTTTGAAGCATCCAACAGGTGGACCAGCAACTTGATACAGACTCCATTGCTGAACAGTTGAAATGTCTTGAAATATTTAACAGCCCAGAGCAAGTGTTTGTACTTTCAATGGCAATACCTCAGACGTATGAAATAGTGATCTTTGCAGCCAGTCATGGTGTTCAAGATGTAAGATCACATATCTACAGTCATCCATGTGCTTGTTTCAAAGAAAAAGCATCTTTGTGTTCTCAAGCTTGGACGTAAGGCAAGTTCGTCAGATCAGATGGCGAGAATACCTTTACAAGCTTTCTTCCTTTGCCTTCAATACTAGAATTCTATGGGAGGACTCAGTGCACTCTTGTATTTCTTATAATCCTGCATCCTCTTTGGAAATTTTATTTTGTTTTGCAACTTCACAGTTGTATGATGAGATTCTAACTGTATCCACTCAAATACAGGATAGTTTGTCCACCCAGTAATCCAGATTTGGCACCCATCATCTGAATTTAGTATTCTAGAATTTTACAGCACAGAAAAGAGGCCATTTAGCACAGTGCAGTAGTGCTGGTTCTTTGAAAGAGCTGTCAATTCAGTCTCATTTTTCTGTCTGTTTCCCATACTTATTTATTTTTTTCTTCAAATAAAATATATTTTTTAGCCTCTTGTTTTGTTGGTTCAGCCTTGATGTCCTTCCTAAAGTCGAGAACTCAAAAATGAAGCAATATTTAAACGGTCCTAACCTCAACAATTTGGCTGTTGAAGTTGGGATTTAACACCTAAAATGTGCTACCTTCCATTGACGACTGATTAAGATTAGTTCCATATTTGAGATAATTTGTGTTATCGCAGTCATGATTTTGTTGAGCTGTCCTTGTAGTCACAGTGTTTATATGGCTGCTCGGGGATTCATTGATGGCAATGTCATTGAACGACAATGGGATAAGGTTAGATTCTCTCTTGTTGGAGATGATCAATGCCTGACCCTTGTGTAGCATGAGTGTCACTTAACACTTATTAGCACAAACCTTGATGTTACCCAAACTGCTTCAGTATCTGAGGAGTCGCAAATGGTACTGAACACTGTGCTATCTTCCCCAAACATCTCTACTTCTGTTGTTATGATGAAGGAAAGGTAACTGATGAAGCAGCCGAACATGGTTGCCTACGGCACTATCCAGAGGAACTCCTTCAGCAATGTTCAGCAATTGAGATGATTGGCATCCAACATCTTCCTTTATGCTTGGTGGGACTGCAACCAGTAGAGAGTTCCCCCCCTCATTTCCCCCTCTTTGAATCTGATACAAACTGACAATTAAACATTCTGAAACCTCCTTAATTTTATCTTGCTACTGAGATTATAATTCACCTTTTCTTCAGCTCACCAGTACTGAATGTAGATTATTACCTTGTAAGAAGAATAAGATTAAACTAAACAATTATTTGTGTATTATGATTCTGAGAGCTGGGCAAACATCTTCAAGATTGCTAACTGCTACTAGATTGTATTCTTCACTACTGGCAATTGTCAGCACCTCAATCTCCAGGAAACTGACAAAAGCCATTTGACAAGAACAATGGTCATGGGTTTTGACTAAGCGTCAGAAACTAAGCACTTGTAAAGCTGAAAACTGCAGCGGTTTTCCTATGAATTACTTTATCAATATTTTGAGGCACAAATGAGATCTTCATGCTCCAATTTGTCCTCATCATGGGGAGCGAGGACTTGAATACTGAGGTATTCAGAATTTAAACCTTTGAAGGGGGTCTTCTCAGATTGCAGAACTTCAAATAACTCATCCCCCATGAAACTTTTTTTCTCTGACCTTGCTTATATTGAAAATTTACTTTGATCCCATCAAGAAAAATTGAATGGAGATTTAGGCAAGGTATTGCTTAGGCAACTGAGATTACATAGTACAAACCTTTTGGTTTTGCCTTTTAAGCTCCCTTCTCTTTCTACCACTTAAAAAATAAATATTTGAAGAGAAGGCCCCAGACAATGCAGATAATTCTAGGATTACTTGAAGGAATTAGTACAGCAGATTCAGTAGTTTTAATTCTTAATTGTGAGAAACTGCAAGTAAAGGTCTTTTCCAATTTTCAAACAAATTTTGTATCACTGAGTAAGGTATTTACTGTTTTTAAACTGTCCAGATTTTGCAAAACCATTAAGTACTAGATTATTACTGTTCTCCCCACGTTATGCAAAGTACCTTAATGTAGAAGTATTTCTAATGCATACAATACATAGTATTACAACTTTAGCAGAGATTTGGTTTCAAAAATTGACTTCCCCAACCAAAATCAAAAGCAATGCAAGAACTGTCTGCTCACAATTTATTGTATATTTCTGTGTAAACACTCAAGATGGAAACTATGGAGGCACAGATCCAGTCAAAGACAGATGATTACAACGAGTTGCTGCTAACAAAGGAACACCTGGAGCAAGATGTGCAGGAACAAAGTGAAGAAATAGCAAAACTGAAAGTGCAGATCAAAGACCTTGAGCGTATAGTTTTATCTAATGCGGATGTAGAAAAGCAGGTTCATCAGCTCGAGCAAGAAATGCAGAAGATGAGGCGGATAGAGGAAGAATTATCACAGGTAAATGAGGATCAAAAACGATGCCTCTGAGCTTCATTTCAAAGTAGATGTGCTGATGTGTGCATATTTAAGTAGTAGCAAACTCTTTAAATTAATCACAAGAAATAAGGAGTTTAAAATCCAATCAAAATGATTAGCTGGAACTTACTGGAAGTATATTTAGGGCAAACACCATAACAGACAGAAATTTCAGGAAATGATGATGAAAGTCAAAAAGAAACTGGTTAAGTAATTGAAAAAGAGAAATTTACAGGGTTGTGGGCAAAGAACATGGGAGTGGGATTAATTGTTTAACTCCATCAAAAAACCAGCACAGATAACCTCCTTCTGTTATGCCATGCTATAATTTGCTGAGAGCTTTGGGCCATTCTGCTGAACCCCTTACCTGAACTGTTGACAGATGGCTTCACCTCAGTCCATATCAATGGCAATCGTAATTTGCTGAAGTAACATTAATTTTATCACTGCTACAGTTTGTTACAGAAAGAAACCAGTTAGGTGACTTCAATTCCTCATTCGTGATTTGTGACATTGCCCAAATGCTACATGGTTTAATACAATCCTGGAGGATTTAGCAATAGTTGAGGAATAAATGAAGTTAGGTAGTGTGGTAAAATGCTCAAAAACCTGTTTTTCAGTAGTACCAATTTTCCAATTTTTCAATACTACCAATGGGTAGAGTGAATTTTTCTTAATTACACAGCAAGGGCAGCAGATACTTGGTACGCAGCCAATCCTGGTCGACTCCAGTCAACTGTTGTTCAGTTTGTGTGTCATGTTTTTACAAAAGACTTTGTGGTATCAGTTTTGAAACTAATGTTTTGTGTCAGCTTCGCAAAATCCAGAGTCAGTCGTAGATACTGACAATAATTGCAATAAACTGTTCATTGACTGCAAGGCATTCAACTCATTCCACTTACTAACCAACTACGGCCCAATGATTGTTCTTTTTAAAAAAAGAAAAAAAAACATCAAAAACCGACCATGGAAAAGGAAGACCAGTTGCTACTTTCACTGAATAAATTCACTAGAATTGGAAATGCGCAGAATTGGTTCTAAATGTATACAATCATTGTGATTTCAGCAGGGTTTGTTCACTGATGAGACTGACTGACAGAAGTGAAATTAATATGATTGCTTAGAATAATGGCTGAAAGGGTTTGTGCTTGATATTTGTTTTTAAACTTTGAGGTGCCACCAGCGCTAAGACTTTTCCTCTTTTTTTCGTGATAGGACAAGGAATCTCTGCAGCAGCAGCAGTACAATAACCTAATGCAGATCTCTGCTCTGCAGTCGAAGCTGGATGAAGCTAGACATAGAGTCCCCGTTGAAGGATTTTCTGATCAAACTTTAAAGGAGCAGTTACAGAATGAGCGGCAAGCTCTCCAGACAAAGGAAGATGAGGTGGGATTGAGAAACAATTTCATTAGTACCGAAGTAAGATAATTTGAGATTGTTTAACATTTCTTTCTTAGAGGCACCATGTTGCTTAGACATTGAAATTAATCAGGAGAGAGTCATCTTATTCGGATAATAAACTTGAGGGACCTTGTAAGTAATTGTACAGTGATTCCCTGACGACTGTTAATCCCACCCATGATGGGATAAACATGCTTGGTTTTCAGCAGCATGATGAATCTCCTGGAGTGCTCAATGAGCAAGTCTGTATCCTATTGGTTAGGGCGTAGACCAACTGCACAGCCATAGAGAAGTGAGGAAATACACAGAGGGATCCTTTTCTGATTCTCACAACAGGACTTGCTGTAGGTGTAGTATTGATGCTGCCAACATCTCAATATTCTTTCTGTTCAACTCCTGAGTGAATGTAGAATATCACAAAAGGTATGTTGAGCCAAGAACATGCATTCAAATGGGCTGTACATTTTGAAGCTATACGCTCAATCTTTGATAATTAGAATATGTGGAGGCCTCAAGGCAACCTCTAAACGTAAGAAATTTGCCGATTGTTCACAAAATGTTGCAGGGCATACAGCAAACTATCAAAAGTGACAGCACAACTGAAAACAGGAACAACTTCTGAGAGCTGGAGAGGCATCTGACCCAATCGATTAGAATCAAAGATTGGTAGGTAGGACAATAAATGAACAATAGGAGACCGGACATTCTGAAGGAGGAGGATGAACAGCCAGAGGTCATGGTCCAGATCAGTATCAACAGCATAGGTAAAAAGAGGGATGAGGCCCTGAGAGCAGAATATAGGGAGCTAGGAATTAAAAAGCAGGATCTCAAAATCTCAGGATTACTCCCAGTGCCATGTGCTAGCGAGACCAGGAATAGGAGAATAGACCGGATGAATATGTAGCTGGAGAGATGGTGTTGGAGGGAGGGATTTAGATTCCTATGGCATTGGGACCGATTCTGGGAAGATATAGGACCTGTACAAGCTGGACGGGTTGCACCCCATCAGGACCGGTGATGGTGAGAGGGGATATTGGCTCAGAAAATCGAGATGTCGAATTAGTCTGGATGGAGCTAAGAAGCAACAAGAGACAGAAATCATTAGTGGGAGTTGTCTACAGGCCTCCAAACAGTAGTGGTAAGGTAGGGGATGGCATTAAACAGGAAATTAGCGATGCATGTAACAAGGGTGCTACAGTAATCATGGGTGACTTTAATCTACATATAGACTTGGCAAACCTATTTAGCAATAATACTGTGGCAGATGAAATCCTGGAGTGTGTACGAGATTTTTTTTGGGCCAGCATGCCGAGGAACAGGCTAACCTAGATTTGGTATTGTGCAATGAGAAGGAGTTGATTAATAACCTTGTTGTGTGGGGTCCTTTAGGGAACAGTGACCATAGCATGATAGATTTCTTCATTAGGATGGAAAGTAAAGTAGTCCAATCTGAAACTAGGATCCTAAATATAAACAAAGGAAACTACTAAGATATGAGTCATTAGTTGGCTAAGATAGATTGGGGAACTTCATTAAAAGGCATAATGGTGGATAGGCAAATGGCTAATATTTAAGAAATGAATGTATGCATTGCAACAGTTACACATTCCTTTCTGGCGCTAAAACTGAACAGGAAAAGCAGCCCAACCATAGCTAACAAAAGAAATTAAGGATCGTATTAGACCCAAAGAGGAGTCCTCTGAAGTTGCCAGAAAAAGTCGCAAGCCTGAGGATTGAGAGCAGTTTAGAATTTAGCAAAGGAGGACCAAGAGGTTGATTAAGAAGGGAAAATAGAGTACGAGAGTAAATTTGCAAGGAACATAGAAACTTTTATAGTCCACTTTTATAAGTATGTAAAAAGAAGATTTAGTGATGACAAATACAGGTCCCTTACAGTCCAAAACGGGAGAATTTATAATTGAGAACAAGGAAGTGGCAGAGCAAATAAACAACTGCTTTAGTCCTGCCTTCACAAAGGAAGACAGAAATGACTTCCCAGAAATGCTAGGGAAACAAGGGTTGTAAGGAGGAATTGAAGGAAATTAGTATTACTAAAACAGTAGTGCTGGAGAAATTTATGGGATTGAAAGCCAATAAATCCCCAGGGCCTGATAATCTACATCCCAGGGTACTAAAGGAGGTGACCTTGGAAATAGTGGATGCATTGGTTGTCGTCTTCCAAAATTCAGTAGTTCCTGGAACAGTCCCAGCAGATTGGAGAGTGGCAAATGTAACTCCACTATTTGAAAAATGAGGGAGGGAGGAAAACAGCGAATTACAGACTAGTTAGCCTAACATCAGTGGTCGGGAAAATGCAAGAGTCTATTATAAAGGTTGTGAAAACAGGACACTTAGAAAATAACAATGGGGTTAGACAAAGTCAACCTGGATTTATGGAAGGGAAATCATGTTTGACAAACATGGAGTTTTTTGAGGATGTAACTAGCAGAATAGATAAGAGAGAACCAGCGGTTGTGATGTATTTGGATTTTCAGAAGGCTTTTGATAAAGCCCCATATACAAGAGGTTAGTGTGCAAAATTAAGCACATGGGATTGGGGCTAATATATTGGCATGGATTGAGATTTGGTTAGCAGACAAGAAACAGGATAGGAATAAATGGATTTTTTTTCGGAGTGGCAGATGGTGACTAGTGGGGTACTGCAGTGATCAGTGCTTAGGCCCCAACTATTCACAGTATATATCAATGATTTGGAAGAGGGAACCAAATGTAATATTTACAAGTTTGCTTTGGTGACACGAAACTTGGGAATGAGAGTGGTGAGGAGGGTGTTAAGTGGCTTCAGGGCGATTTAGACAAGTTGAGTGAGTGGGCAAATACTTGGCAGATGCAGTGGATAAGTGTGAAGTTATCCACTTTGGTAGGAAAAACAGAATAGCAGAGTATTATTTAAATGATGATAGATTGGGATATGTTGATGTACAAAGAGACCTGGGTGTCCTTGTACATCAATCAGTGAAAGCAAGCGTGCAGGTGGAGCAAGCAGTTAGAAAGGCAAATGGTATGTTGGCCTTCAATTGCGGGAGGATTTGAGTACAAGAGCAAGGATGTCTTACTGCAGCTATACAGGGCCTTGTTGAGACCTCACCTGGAGTATTGTGGGCAGTTTTGATCTCCTTACCTAAGAAAGGGTACGCTTGCCACAGAGGTAATTCAGTGAAGGTTCACCAGACTGATTCCTGGGATCGCAGGATTGTTGTATGAGGAGAGATTGAGTCAACTAGGCCTGTATTCACTGGAGTTTAAGAGACTGAGACGGGATCTCATTGAAACATATAAAATTCTGGCAGGGCTGGACAGACTGGATGCAGGGATCATGTTTCTTCTGGCTGAAGGGTCTAGAATAAGGGGTCACAGTCTCAAGATACATGGTAGACCATTTAGGACTAAAATGAGGAGAAATTTCTTTACTGAGAGGGTGATAAACCTGTGGAATTCTCTACCACAGAAGGCTGTGGAGACCAAGTCAATGAATATATTTAAGAAAGAAATAGATTTCTGGACTTTAATGGCGTCAAGGGGTATGGGGAGAGAGCAGGAGTATCGCGTCGAGATAGAGGATCAGCCATGATCATATTAAATGGCGGAGCAGGCTCGAAGGGCTGAATGACCTACTCCTCCTATTTTCTATGTTTCTATGATAAAAATGAAGAGGAAGTTGTTACAAATATGAAATTTATGGGATTATGTTTTGGGACTGTCTTTAATTTAGGCAAAATGAAAGAATGAAGTGACTTTTTAAAATTTGTTCATGGGATGTGGGCGTCGCTGCCTAGGCCAACATTTATTGCCCATCCTTAATTGCCCTTGTTCAGAGGGCATGGTTGTGGGCCTGGAGTCACATGTAGGCCAGACCAGGTAAAGGTGGCAGATTTCCAATCGCTGAACCTTTATAAAACTCTTGTTAGGCTCTAGCTGGAGTATTGTATCCAATTCTGTTCACCATAACTTATAAAGGTTATGAGGATTCTTGAGAGGGTACAGAGGAGATTTACCAGAATGGTTCAGAGGATGAAGGTTTTAACTACAAGGTTAGGTGGGAGAAGCTGAGTTGTTCTCTGCGCAAAGATGATTGAGAGGAGATTTGATAGAGGTGTACAAGATTATGACAGGCTTAGATAAGGTAGACAAAGAAAAGCTGTTCCAATTCCAATTCAAGGATTTAAAGCTTTGGGCTAGAGATAAAAGGGGGCTGCGAAGAAGACATTTTCTGTGCAGAATGGTAATGACCTGAAACTTGCTATATGGGTGGTGGAAGCGGAGACAACTGATAATTACAAATGGAAATTGGATAGGCACTTCAAGGAAATGAGTTTACAGGGCAATAGGGATAGAGCGGGAGAATGGGACTGACTGGATCGCTCTATGGAGAGCTGGAATGGATTTGTTGGGCTGAATGGCCTCCTTGTGCTTTTTATTATTAATTTGTAGGATGTGGGCATCACTGGCTAGGCTAGCATTTATTTCCAATCCCCAATTACCCTTGTTCAGAGGGCATTTTTAAAGAATCAACCACATTCCTGTGGGTCTGGAGTCTCAGACTAGGTAAGGACAGCAGATTTCATCCCCTAAGGAGACATTAGTGAACCAGATGGGTTTTATTATCCAGATTTTTATTGAATTCAAATTTCACCATCTATCACGGTGGGATTCGAACACAGGTCCCCAGAGCATTAACCTGGGTCTCTGGATTACTAGTCCATTGACAATACCACTATGCCATCATCTCCCATTGTGTCCGAATGAAACCAACTCGAAGGGTCTGTGGAGTATCCTGTGATTCAAGTCAGCTATAAGGATTATAAGGACTTTTTTGCCATCCATGGACAGGAAGGCTACTGAGTCTTTCCATCCTTTCCCCTGTGCCTTGATGTACAAAATACTACTGCAGAAGAACTTGACAATTCCCCTGACCAAGCACCCCAAGTCCAGAGGCGCCCAGCCCAAAAGGATTCTTTACATGGTCGTTTTTCACAAAATGTAGTAACGGAGTCAGATTAACATTTCCAAGTATACGCATCCTTTAGCTGCTAATCCTCCATTAACCAGCTCCACTGACAACAAGGTTGAGTTATTCATTGATAGCTGTGTTTAGCGCTTCAGTGTGCTTATTGGCTATCATGTGGTTACACCAACAAGTAATCCATTGGGTGTAACATTCATTCGACTCTCTTGAGATGGTGAAAGGTACTATGTAATTGCCAGTTCTTTCTTTCCTTCATTTGTGACAGTCTCCAGGCACTGTACAAAATTCTTCAACAGCAAGATAAAATGGATGCATTGCATGAAATTTGTAGAGTAAAGAATTTGAAATAATATAATGTCCAGTTTGGGTAATACAGGGAAGCTCAATTGGTCTGTAACTGGTTCTGTTGTGGAATTTGTTTTCAAGATCCAAAGCCTTGAAGAACAGCTTGATCAATTTCGAGAGAATCTGATGAATCAAAACGATGAGATGCTTCAGCTGAATATGCAGTTGGAGATCCAGACAAAGCAGTCAGCAATGACGATCAACCAGCTCCACGAAGAGAACATCCGAGTGAAGGTGAATTAATGGCATTGATGTGGCATTGATTCTCAAGTTATTGGAGTCTGATTGTATGATACAGATAAAATATACCTGTGAATGACCTACTGGATAAGGAGAATATGTAACTGAATCATTTGTCTATCACTTAGATATAATTCTCTGGCACTATTATCTAACACTGACTAAAGTTTATGCTAATTTGTTTAATATAGCTTTACCATTTCCCCAACAATTCCATTTTTCAGGAGGATGTAGCCAGTCTGCATCTGCGTTTGGGTATGGATGCAGATAGTGATAGAGTGCCAGGATTGCAGCTGCCTCAGGCTTTGCTGCAGGAGAAGAACCAGGAAATCGATGAACTAAAGGAACAAATCTTTAAACTGCAACAGGAATTGGAAAACACTTCAGACAACAAGGTAGCACAGTTATGGAACTGAACCTGAAAACTGTGTTGGACTGCTCAGTTAATAACTACATGAAACTAAATGCAAAATCTTTTGGGTAAATCACTCTATGGATCTCAAAGTAAGATTATTTTGTGCAGAACCCCTTAATCTTCCCAACTTTGATCACCTTAACTTTTAATGAACTGTATTCTCCCTGGGGAAAAAAAAACTTGGATTTGTACAACACATTTCCTAGCCTGATGTCCCTAAGTGCTTTTCACCAAATTGAGTGCTTTTTTGATGAGTTGTAATGTTGGAAATGTATTGCTGCTGCTTCATTAATGTTTTGATTACTTTAATTACATCCACAAGTCTATACACAACACAGAAACAGGCACCTCATTATAATTAAAAGCAGAAATATGTTGGAAATGCTAAACAGGGTCAGACAGCATCTATGGAAAGAAACACAATTAATGTTTCAGATGGGTGACCTATTATCAGAACTGGAGGAAATTGGAGATATAGCAGTTTATGAACAAGTACAAAGACAGAAAGAAGGTTCAAGGGAAAGGACAAACAAAAGGGAAGGTCTGTGATTGGGTGGGAGGGCAGGAGTGCTTAAATGACAAAAGGGATGTTGGTACAAGGCAAAAGGGAGAGGTAATGGAACAGGTAAAAAAAAACATGTTGGATGTAGACAGACTATCAATTGAAGTGTTCAGGGATTCGTTGTCTGTACAATTTACATCATAGTGATTTGAGTGAAGATTGAGAATTTCCAATGTTGTGTTGTTGAGCAAAATTTGAGGTCTGTCTTGTTGATCTTTTTATTTCAGACTTTTGAAGTGAGGAACAGTGAAATTGAAGAGCTGAAAGCACAGATAGAACAACTTACAGTTGACCAGGATAGGTTGCGTCAGGCAAAAGAGGAAGAAATTGAGCATCTCATTGAGGTTATAGAGAAATTGCAGCAAGAACTGTCACTATTGGGTCCAAATCGCCATGAAGTCAGTGATTCTCAGGAAGACCTTGAAATGTTAGGTTTGGAAAAAGAGTCCAGACAAAATGCAGCACTTTCTCGGGGACTTAATGACAATCTGCAGCAGGAGCTGGCATGTATTGAAGTAGACAACAGGGCTGCTGGAGACTACAAAGAAACGAATCATGTCCATTCAACAGGACTTCAGGATCAGATGGTGATGATGGTATCTAAACAAGATCCTCTCCAGCTCTTGGATAAAAAAGAAGTGCAGTTCCAAGAAAAGATTGATGTTTTGCAAACTGTACTTCAAAACTTGCAGGAAGTTAATCAGCAGGAGATGGTATCCCTTAGCCTACAGCACAAGACCCTTCAGGAGGACAACAGTTTGTTGAGGACTCTCATATCTCAACGGGATGCTGATGTAGCTCTTCTCTCATCACGTGTCCAAGAACTGGAAGATGCTCAGACTGAAAAGGACATGCTGCTACAAATGATTGAGAAGCAAAGGCAGGTGGAATTAGAAGAAATGGGATGTTTACCAACAAAAATAACAGAGCTTGAACAAAAACTGTTAGACAGGACAGCTCAATTCCAAAAAAGTTGTGATGAAATACAGACCTTGCGCTCTGACATTCAGGAGCGTAACTGTGTGCTTCAGACCTTGAAACAGAAGGATGCAAATCACCAAGAAGAACTTGAGAGATTGCAGGGTGAGCTGGCCAAGTGGGAAGTAATGAATAAAAAGCTCAAAGATCATTTGAAGCAGCTTGAGAAAGAAAAGGAAGAAGTCCTGACTACTACAGAAATAAAGGTGAAAGATATATTGGTAAGTCAATATGTATTCACTTCTCTCAGGATTAATGAACAAACATTTTTGTTTGGTATGGTTAGCATGATCTTTAGAAGGCTAAAGCACACATGTCCTTTTCTTGTACTTTTCTTTCTTTAGACGGGGGGAGGTTGTAATAAATCTTTAGTTTGTCCAGAAAAAAATGCCTATGGGCTTCATGTGTTGTACTGAGTGCAGTAAAATGTTCAGTTTTGTATGTTTATCATTCAATGTGAAAACTTGAGATCAGTTGCATTTCTGTAGTGGAAGGATCTAAAGTAAAGGATGACTGAGTACACTCTGCAGTTCTACAGTTTTGCAGGGAAAAATTCACGTAGTGTTCAAGATCATTCATGGCTCTTTCTTGGACAGGTTTTTGTTGAAAGCATACGTAAGGTTGACATACAGAGTAACCCTCATGGATTTGCTAAACATTGCACTTCAGATTTAACTGCAGCAAATTTTTGGCAGATCAGTAATGACAGCTGATGTTAGACTTTCATACAAGGACATCTCCCTTCCTAAACCTGTAAGTTTGTGGAAAATGTAGAATGAAGAAAAAAATGTTCAATATTATCATTGTTGAAGTGATGTGCATCTTCCAAAGACCACATTTTCATCCATTCATCACTGTAGACCGTACAAAGGTATAATCTTTGGGTGGTTGGATGAGTGTTAAGTGGTTCATTTCAGGCCAGAATGAATTTACACAATCGCACAGGTGCTGGGCTGAGATGATTGTGGGGAGTAGGCACCATTGTCCTTGCCTGTTTCACTTATTAGTTCATGGGATGTGGGCATTGCTGATTAGGCCAGCACTTATTGCCCATCTCCAATTGCCTTTGAGAAGGTGCTGGTGTACTGCCTTCTTGAACCATTGCAGTCCATGTGCTGTAGGAACACCCACAGTGCTGTTAAGAATGGGAGTTCAAGGATTTTGACCCAGCGACAGTGAAGGAGCGGCAATATAGTTCAAGTCAGGATGGTATGTGACTTGATGGGGAACATGCAGATGGTGGTGTATCCATGTATCTGCTGCTCTTGTCCTTCTAGGTGATGAGGTTGTGGGTTTGAAAGATGCTGTCGAAGGAGCCTTGGTGAGTTGATGCAGCGCACCTCTTATAGATTGTACACATTGCTACCACTGTGCGTCGGTGGTGGTGGAGGGAGTGAATGTTTGTGAATGGGGCTGCCAACCAAGCAGGCTGCTTTGTCTGGATGGTGTCGAGCTTCTTGAGTGTTGTTGGAGCTGCACTCATCCAGGCAAGTGGAGAGTATTCCATCACACCCCTGGCTTGTGCTTTGTAGATGATGGACAGGCTTTGGGGAGTCAGGAGGCGAGTTAATCTCTGCGGAATACCCAGCCTCTGACCTGCTCTTGTAGCCAGAGTATTTATATGGTTAGCCCAGTTCAGTTTCTATTCAATGGTGATCCCCGCAAGGTGTTGATAGTGGGGGATTCAGCAATGGTAATGCCGTTGAATGTCAAGGGGCGGCAGTTAGATTCTCTCTTGTTGGAGATGGCCATTGCTTGGCACTTGTGCAGCCTGAATGTTACTTGCCACTTATCAACCAAGCTGAATATTGTCCAGATTTTGCTGTGTTTGGACATGCACTGCTTCCGAATCTGAGGAGTTGCAAATGATTTTGAGCATTGTGCAATCGTCCGCTCACATCCCCATTTCTGACCTTATGATGGAGGGCTGGTCATTGATGAAGCAGCTGAAGATGGTTGGGCCCAGGACACTACCCTGAGGAACTCCTGCAATGATATCCTCGAACTGAGATAATTGACCTCCAATAACTACAACTGACTTCCTTTGTGCTAGGTATGACTCAAACCAGTGGAGAGTCTTTCCCCTGATTCCCATTGACTGCAGTTTTGCTAGAGCTCCTTGGTGCCCCACACTTAAATACTCTCTTAATGTCAAGGGCAGTCACTCTCACCTCACCTCGTGAGTTCAGCTTTTATCCATGTTTGGACCAATGAACCAATCGAACCATGTTTTGAGATCTAGAGCTGAGTGGCCCTGGTGGAACCCAAACTGAGTGTCATTGAGCAGGTTATTGTTGAGTGAGTTCCGCTTAATAACACCGTCAACGACACTTTCCATCACTTTGCTGATGATCAAGAGTAGACTGATGGTGTGGTAATTGGCCAGGGTGGATTTGTACTGCTTTTTGAGGACAGGACATACCTGAGAAATTTTCCACATTGCTGGGTAAATGCCAGTGTTGTAGCTGTACTAGAACAGTTTGGCTAGGGGCACAGCTAGTTCTGGAGCACAAGTCTTCAGTACTATTGCCGGAATGTTGTCAGGGCCCGTAGCCTTTGCAGTATCCAGTGCCTTGAGCCATTTCTTGATATCATGTGGAGTGAATTGAAGTGGCTAAAGACTGGTATCTGTGATGCTCGGAGGATGATGTGGAGGATGAAATGGATCATCTACTTGGTACTTCTCACTGAAGCTGGCTGCAAATGCTTAGCCTCATCTTTTGCACTGATGTGCTGGGCTCCCTTATAATTGAGGGTGGGGATATTTGTGAATCAAATATCTTAGTTTAATTGTCCACCACCATTCATAACTGAATGTGGCAGGACTGCAGAGTTTAGGTCTGTTATGTTGGTTGTGGGATTTCATCACGCTGTATCGCATGCTGCTTCCGCCGTTAGGCATGCAAATAGTCCTGTGTTGTAGCTTCACCAGGTTGACACCTCATTTTTTGGCATTCCTGGCGCTGCTTCTGGTATGTCCTTCGGCACTCTTCATTGAACCAAGGTTGATCCCCTGGCTTGGTGATGATGGTGGAGTGGGAGATATGCCAGGTCATGAGGGTTGTGGTAGTGTACAATTCTGCTGTTAGTGGCCCAAAGTGCCTCATGGATGCCCAGTCTTGAGTTGCTAGATCTGTTCAAAATCTATCCCATTTGGCATGGCGCTAGTGCCACACAACACGATGGAGGGACCCTCAATGTGAAGACTGGACTTCGTCTCCACAAGGACTGTGCGGTGATCTCTCCTGCTAGTTCTGTCATGGACGTATGCATTTGCGAGATTGGTGAGGATGAGGTCAAGTGGGTTTTTCCGTCTTGTTGGTTCCCTCAACGCCTACCAAAGACCCAATCCAGCAGCTATGTCCTTTAAGCTTCTGCCAACTCGGGCAGTAATGATGCTGCCGAGCTACTCTTGGTGATGGACATTGAAAGTTCCCACCCAGAGTACTTTCTGTGCACTTGCCACCCTCAGTGCTTCCTCCAAGTGATGTTCAACATGGAGGGGCACTGATTCATCAGCTGAGACAGCATGTGTTAACCAGCAGGAGTTGTCCTTACCAATGTTTGACCTGATGCCATGAGACTTCATGGGGCCCAGAGTTAGTGTTGAGGATTCCCAGGGCAATTCCCTCCTGACTCAATACCACTGTGCTGCCCCACCTCTGGTGGGTCATTCATTCGATGGGACAGGACATATCCAGTGATGGTGATGTTTTGGGCATTGTCTGTAAGGTATGGTGAGTATGACTGTCATGCTGTTGCTTGACCTAGTCTGTGGGACAGCTCTCCCACTTTTGCTCAAGTCCCCAGATGTTAGTAAGGAGGACTTTGCAAGGTTGACAGGACTGGGTGTGCTGTTGTTGTTTCCAGTGCCTGGGTCAATGCCACATGGTCCGCCTGGTTTCATTCATTTTGGACTTCATAGCGGTTTGATACAACTGAGTTGCTTGCTAGGCAAGACAGGATTTTTTAAGATTCTCATCATGAGGTTTCCTAAAACCTGAAAAGCTGGAGTATACCTCTATGTGTGAAAGATGTATATGCTATGTGTGAAAGATCATTTCAAGACTGAGGATGACTGTAATCCTCCTCTTTGTGTAAGCCTAGACAGTAAGCGTCAGTAGGATATTTGGCTACACTGTATCGTGGCTGGTCCTATTCCTGTCTTTACGAAGTGTCACTCGCATGTCATTCCAGCAGCAGAGAGCAGCAAAACCATTGGTCATTCCTCTCCTTTCAATGCCTCTCATCCTGTAACCCAGGGCACTCAGGTCGACTGTTACCATCTCACTAACTCAGTTCAGTGATCAAATATTTGATCTTGGTCTTATGGCTCAGCTACTCGCTCCACCTGACCCAGCCCTCCTGTTTTGGGACATGATGGGGTATGAGCCCTAATTATATGTTACTTTTGTCATAAGTTCAATAAATTAATGTTTCAAGTTAAATTAGTGAAGATCCATTGCTAATGACTTGTAACCGAATGTAATAAATCCAATCTAATGTAATGAAGGTGAAGTGCTGTGCTGCACACAGACTGGCTGATGGGAATTGTCTGTTTCAGTTCCAGGAGCAGGAGAGACTGAAAGAGGTGGATGCTACCTTGCAGCAAAAGGAGATACTAATCACGCAGCTAAGTGCAGAACGTGAGGGACTGCAGGTTGAGCTTTCTAAAGTTAAAGAGGAGCTGAACTCTAGCACAGAGCAGATTGAAAAACTGCTGGAGGTTGAACAGGTAAAAGTAATATTTGAAGAAATTAAGCTCTTTTGTATTCTTTGTATTTCATTTCAAGCAATTCATTTTGAGGGGGTGGGCAGTACGCAGGGGGAGGGGGTAGTTGAAGTCTGGGGGGGAAATGTGCAATGTTAAATTCCTCAGGCTAGACAGCAGTTGTTTTTAACTAATGCTTTGCAGTTTTATTCACACTGCTCTTTTCACTCACTCACACAAGTGTGCCTCCTGTTAGTTTTGACTGTCTCCAGTTTATGAACATATGAGCAATGACTAACAGGAAAAGACCTTCTTCATCCAGCTTTCCCACATAACTTTGTACACAATCCAAAAATCATGTGATCTCCCGGGGTGGTGGAAGACCGAGTTCAAAAGCGCAGCCAATTTGCAGTTGTAGGGCAGAGGGAACGAAGAATCTTAAGATATTCCTCTCCAACGCCACCAGGCCAGAGGATCATTCTGATAATTCCCTGCAATATCCAACCTGTTGTAAGAGATGGTTTCTGCCCCGGGCAGGAACAAGTCCAGCTTTGCCTGGAAGGAATTCAGGGAATTGGCATCTATGGCATGAGCTGACAATCTGTTCCAGAGCTCTGTTAGTCTCTGAAAAAAAGACCCACTTCCTGATATCTTAGCCCAGACCTGGCCTACAATTGTGACCCCCCCCCCCCCCCCACCCAGGTTGATAATTGGGACTCAGTTATCAACTCAAACTCAAGTTATTACTTATGACCTAGAAGCCTCACTCAGATCAATCCCTAAGTCTCCGCTTCTCTAAAGTGTGACATAGTAACTATTTTAGCCTATCTTGATGACTAAGATGTTTTAAACTGAGAGTTTGTCTAGAGGCTCTCCTCTGCACACCTTTCAAACCCTCAATTTAATCCACTATGTGCGAGACCAAAACTGGACACAGTATTTGAGCTAAGGTTTGACAATGGTCTTGTACAGGGCCAAAATATTATGCATATCTTGTAATCAATTGTCCTGTGAATGTATCCTAACATCTTACTCGTTGAGACTATCACTTCATGGCATTGTTCATGAACCTTTAGAGATCTATGCACTAGAATGCCTGCTCTCCTCCTCTCCTTATGATTTTCCCTATAGGGTATATGAATATTGAGCATTTGCCTGTATAACATGTACTTTTTCAAATTATTCATAATTTGCCAATCACAAGTCAATCCCCTTTCAGCAAGATTCACCAGAAGCAGATGAACTTTGCCTACAGTATTGCTCCTTGTACAAATCTTGGGATTACCTGGAAATTTGAAGATTGTGGCCCCAACACCTGTATCTAGATATTAATAAAAACAGTAATGAGCAGCGGTCCCAGTACTGATACCTGTGAAACACCACTGCCTCCAAATAGATCAAAATCTGTCTATAACAACTTTCTGCCTATGTCCTTCCAGCCAATTCTCATTCAGCTCAGTATATTACCACTTATGCCAGAAGCTTCAATCTTGTAGAGAAACCTTGTCAAAAGCTTTTTGGAGGTCCAGATAGAGAATACCTACTGGACTTCCCCATCCACCACCTTAAGACAATAAGACCATAAGATATAGGAGCAGAAGTAGGCCATTCAGCCCATTGAGTCTGCTCCACCATTCAATGAGATCATGGCTGATCTGATAATCCTCAACTCCCCTTTTCTGCCTTTTTTACATGCCCTCATTATCTCCTGATTTATTCTCTGTCCTACAATATAGCTATTATTTGGGGACTGATAGACTACTCTCACCAGTGTTTTCTTCCTCTTGTTGTTTCTTAGCTCCACCCATATGGAATTTACATCTTCTGATCCAAGACCATTTCTTGCTGTTGTACTTATTTCATCTCATACTCACAAGACTACCCCATCACCCTTTCCTTCCCCCCTGTCCTTTCGAAAAGCCACATACCCCTGAATATTTAGTTCCCAGCTTTGATCTCCTTGTAACCATGTCTCTGTAATGGCTATACAATCATACCCATTAATCTCTATTTGTGCCGTTAATTCATTTATTTTGTTCTGAATACTACATGCATTTAAGTAAAAAGTCATTAATTTTGCCCTTTTACCATTTTTTTTCACTTTGGCCCTATCTGCTGTTTTTTATGTTTGTGACCTTGGTGACCTCTTCAAAAATAATACCAAATTTATCAGACTTTTTTTTAAAACTGTGATGGGCCCAAATTCGTCCTTCTCTATCCAAGTAATATATTGCTTCCTTCATGATTCCCTCCAATATCTTTCCTATTGCTGATGTCTAGCTAATGGCCTCTAGTTTCTCAGGTCTATCTTGTCTCCTTCTTTAAAGGTGGGGACTACATTAGCATCCTAAGGTTTATTTGTTACCTACCCAATCTTGGAAGGTGAAAGAAGCACTGAACGTTGTAAATCACCAAAATGCCTCTGACCATAGTTCCCTGAAAGACATATTCAATATTACACACGCCATGCTAAGTGTGGAAATGCCATCGAACCATTGGTTAGGAATTACCTTCTGTCATAAAACAGGCAAGCTGTGGGGATTCAAGGAAAGTCCTAAGCGAAATTACCCTTCATGGTGCTCAGTTCCAGATATCCTCAGGCTGGAGGAGAAGTCCAGAACAAGGAGGCGCAACCTTATAATAAGAGCCAGGTTGTACAGGGGTTATGTCAGAAAGCACTTCCTTCACATATGTTAATCGAATCCTCACAACTGACACAGATTGTTGTCAGATAGGGATATTGAGGGTTATGGAACCAAGTCAGGTAGATGGAATTAAAATACAGATCAATGATTCAATTGAAAGGCTGAATGGCCAGATCTTGTTACTATAACTAATGCAACTAATATCGAGGATCAATAGATTCTATGCAAGCTACATTCCTAATACAATGGATTACATGGATATATGGCATAAAAACAGGCCATTGGCCTCAACCAATCCACGCCAGAGTTTATGCTCCGTTCAAGCATCCTGTCATCTTTCCTCACCTAAATCTATCGTCGTTGCCCTCTATTCCCTTCTTCGTCGTGCATGTCCAGTTTCAACCATCCCCTGTAATAGCAAATTCCACATTCTCATCAATTTTTTGGCGAAGATGTTTCTTCTGAATTTCCATTGGATTTCTTGCTGACTATCTTGCATTGATGGTCTCTAGTTATGTTGTTCCCTACAAGAGGAAAATTTCTCTCTGCATCCACTCTGTCAAAGCCTTTCATAATTTTAAAGACCTCTGTTAGTTCAACCCTTAGCCTCATTCAACCCATAGTGCCTGTACTGGCTTTTTGAAAGAGCTATCCAATTAATCTCACTCCCCTATCCTTTCTCCATATCTCTGCAAATTTCTGCTCATCAAGTATATCCAATTCCCTTTTTGAAAGTTTAAAATTAAATCATCCATATGTGTAAACATTTACTTGAATTGCTGATATCAGTTCTATCCTTTGGGGGCCAAATCCAATTGAGTGGAACAAATGGCTTTAGACCCTTCTAAATTTAGTTTTTTTTAAATCAAATGGGACGAAAAACCATGTTGTCCCAATTTTATCTTAACCGCTATGGTTACGAAACATATATTTGTTAACCATCTAGAAAATATTTTTTGGAAATACATTTTTAAATCATTATTTTGGAAAAGAAGAGGATTTATTAATTACAGTTTCTTTATATCACAAGTTACAAGAAAGAGAACCACTATACATGATACGGAAATAAAAAGCTGTTACACTCCTCTATTTCAACAATTACCTTGCACTACTACTTTTGAATATTAACCATTTAACTTTGATCAGGAATGGTAATATTATACAAAAACAGAAAATGCTGGAAAAATTCAGCAGGTCTAACAGCATCTGTGGAGAGCAAACAGAGTCAACGTTTTGGGTCTGTATGGCTTTTTGCCACAGATGCTGCTAGACCTGCTGAGTATTTCCAGCATTTTCTGTTTTTGTTTCAGATTTCCAGCATCTGCAGTATTTTGTTTTAATCAAGGGGATATCCTGGCCATACTCTCTCGGGTTTATTGCCTGCTGGTATTTTGAAATAGTTTGGGAGGGTTGGGGATGGGGTATTTGCTGGCCTGAAGCTACTTGCACCTGGAAAATCCAACCCTTATCAGTTGAGCATACAGCAGTTTTCAGCCAATAATAGGTGACTCGATTAACCTCTAGGTCAGACGGAATTATTGATTTCCATAAAAATTATTGGCACAGTTAAAATTGCTTTGTCACCATTATAAGCATCACTGAAAGGACAGAGAAAGGAAATGCTAGTATTTTGAATAGATGAACAAAATGCATTTTTCTTTTTATTACCCCTTTCCCACCCTACCCCCAGACTTTCAATTTCCATAAACATCAGTATCTCACCTTATAAAATAGGCTATTTGGTCAGTGATTAATTTGCTGTGTGTGATACTTTGTGTGCAAATTGGTTGCCACATGTACCTACTTAACAGCAGTCACTGCACTTCAGAAGTAATGCATTGAATGTAAAGCGCTTTTCAATGTCAGAAAGGCATTATAAGTTCTTTTTATTGCTTTAATATAAAACATTTCAATGTTGGACTTGACTGTTAAACAGCTTACATTTTCATTGGACTTTATCATTGCTCCTCCACATACAAAATCATATGCTTAATCTCATCGCAAAATGGAAAGCCTTAGACTGCACCCTTTCATTTCCCACAGCCCCTTCTTCCCCCTCCACTCCTGCCCATTGGGTGGGAATTGTTAATAAAGGGTGAATGACGTTCAGAGAACAAAGCAGATGATACCAAAAGTAGGTAATTAACAACCTTATCCACATATAGTTTTGGTACAGATCTGAAACTGATTTTCTACTTGTGTGTGCAGTTGATCAGGATCTGTAACCAGTTTCTCAGTTTTGAGCTCATAACTCAATGGCACATCCACCGACCCATCTAGCAGCTGACTTTGGACAAACAAATTTCACCAGGCTCCATTAGCTTAAAATTTCACCATTTTGAGGAACTGCATCTATTAAGTCTAAATTTTAAAAAGTGACAAACTCTGAATGAGGGGCTACTCCTAAAATGTTACATTCTGTTTTCACAGATGCTGTATATTCTGGCATTTAGTTTGTCTTTCAAATTTCTAGCATTGTTGGTTTGTTTGTTTCTGTTTTTAAGTGTAAAATTTACTGTGAAAAGCATCTTAAGTGTCTCTGCTGCCAAATACAATTAGAACATTTAGATGGCTCACTGGAAATTTCTAGTGTCTGTAGTTTAATATTATAAAATAAAGATGCTACAGTTTGGTTTTGAGCAGGACACACCTGCAATTTTGAATTGTTGGAAAACTTTTCATAGTTCTCTATATGGCTGAATGTAATTGGATGCCTCATACATTTCTTTTAAAGGAAAAAGACCGCAACATTGCTGACCTAGAGATCCATATCCATAACCTGAAAACTCAGGTGAACCAACTGCAAGAAGCCTTATTGCAGCAAGAAGAGGAATTAGCAAATCGGGCAAAAGAAGTAGAAGATTTGAGTGAAAAATGTCATGGGCAAGGACTTGAATTGCTGCGACTGTCCAATTTAGAAGCAGATAGGCCACAAGTCAGTCCCTCAAATTACAAAGAAACTTCACAGACTGTTATTCAAGATGAGTATCAGCCATTTGTCTACAATCACACTACAAACGAAAGCTTGTTGAGTTCTCCAGAGGTGATGAGAAAGTATGAGGAAAGTCTGGAATGGATGAATGGACTGCACTTGAGCAGGATTTCTGAAATCAGTGGTGTGCACAGTGCTGATGTAGAGACAATGCATAGCAGATCACTTGGACTTGGGAAAGATACAGATGGAGAGGACCAGAGCATTAACTCTTCAAAAGACAAACTGCATGGGCGTTCTCCAGCCACATCTGATTATGCACATTCACTCGCAAACTCCTCTGATGCAGCGAAGGTGAGAGAGGGGAAAAAAAATCAGTTTTGAAACGTTGCTCTGATTCACTTTTTTCCACTTGAAATGTGGTGATTGAATCAGCCACAGCATTATATAATCCTCCTGGTGCACTCTTTTAGGATGCTGGCCAGCATTTTAAGTTTCCTCTTCAAACCTTGGTTTTTGTTGGGTGCCTGCTGTTGATCTTAATTTCAAATTCTGTTTTTAATTTGTTCCTTTATGTAAGTACATTTGTGGGCAATTTATTTTGCAGCACATCCTGGTGAGCTTAGAAAAGTAATGGAAATTAGATAATATTTGATTCAGATTTACTGTTAGCTTCTTCCACACTTAGTACTCTGCTTTTATAAAAGTGCTTGTCACAGTGATACTGAACAGAGATTTACAGGACAGAGCTGGAAAATTAGACCATACTAAATCACTGCATTTTGGGGCTGTAGCACCAGCCCAGTTGTGAGGGGCTGATATTTCTATACTTCTGTGAGTGATTTGTATCTGCTTTGAGTCAATTATATGTTGTGGTGCTGGTTCTTCTGCTAAGTGCTTCAGCCATTGTCAGAAATTTTTTCGATGCTTTTTAACCTAGGATGAATTGAATGTCACTTTTTTTTAAGATTGAAAAGAGACATTCTTAATGGTTTGCATTTTTTTTCATAGGTGCAAAGTGATGCAAAAGTAGAAGTAACACTGACAGCCTTACAGGAAGATGTGGCATCAACAGTGTCAATCCCTGACTGGATAAGCGATGGTTCTGGCAGCAGTAAGTGTGCCATAAAGAACACAAAACAGAACGTTTCCCCCATTCTCACCAACAATTCATACTCTATACAAGAAGCAGTTGTTATTCCTCATGTAAGAGCATATTGATTGTCCATGCACAAGACTGACATCCAAATGGAAAGGGAGCATGAAAAGCAAATAGGGTCCTTGATAGCTACATTAACTCCCCTACTTCCATTGTCTAATGTGAGTTTCAACCAGAGAGTGTGGCAGCAGTGTGTACCATCTACAAGATGCACTACAGAAACTCAGCAAGGCTCCTTCGACAGCACCTTCCAAACGTGTGACCTCTACCACCTAAAAGGACAAGGGCATCAGATGCACAGGAACACTACCACCTCGAAGTTCCCCTCCAAACTGCACACTGTCCTGACTTGGAACTATATAGCCATTCCCTCACTATTGCTGGGTCAAAAATCCTGGAATTCTCTTCCTAGTAGCACTATGAGTGTACCTACACCACATGGACAAGAAGGCAGCTCGCCATCACCTTCTCAGGGGCAATTAGGAATGGGCAACAAATGCTGGCCTAGCCAGTGACGCCCACATCCTGTGAAAAAAAATTTTAAATGTCTATCAGTCAGCACTTTTGTCCAGAGCCACCATCTAATTTCAGGTTCATGTGGCAGCTATTCCGCCTCTTGTAGATGTTAAAAAGGGGGACTTGATTGATTTCTGTCCTTCAACGTTTAAAAATAAAGTTGAAGCCCTTAAGCTGTTCCTCTCAAGCATGTAGGACTACATAATGTTAAGGACTACTTGGGATGCAGATGAGCTTACCTCAGAATGCATCTGATAACCATTTTTCAGTATGATTTATTCTTAGGATGAAGATTAAATGTAAATAGATTGCTAATGCCTCATGTGTTTGTAGAAAGACAGCTATGCTTGTGATTGGATAAGTTCCTATATCACAGTGTTGGCTCTCTGTGACCAAACATGGTAGTTCAATTTAGTTAAATAAAAGCTAAATACTGCAGATGCTGGAAATCTGAAATAAAAAGGTGCTGGAAAAGCTCAGCATCTGTGGAGAGAGAAACAGAGGGTGGGATTTTCCAGCCCCGCCTGCTGCTGGGATGGCCCGGTCCCGCCGAATGTCAATGGACTTCTGGCTGGGCCGGTGAATCTCCCACGGCGGGTCCTGCCACGATGGGACCGGAAAATCCAAGCCAAATTTAACGTTTCAAGTCCAATATGACTCTTCTTCAGAACTGAAGAGAGATGGAAATATGATGGGTTTTATGCTGTTGAATTAAGGGGGAGAGTCAGGTGGAACAAGAAGGAAGATCAGGGATAGGTTGGAGGGTGTGAGAGATTAAATGGCAAAGATATCATGGAACAAACGGCAAAGGAAGTGATAATGGTTGGTGTAAAGAAACAAAACATTGGTCCAGAGTAAGTGTTAATGGCAGAATAAAGGACAGCAATGTGTGAAAGCAAAAATGTGAAAACAATATGCAGACTGGCACTTGGCCAAAAAAAAATTAAAATGGAGGACAGAGTTCATGGTTTGAAGTTGTTGAACTCGATGTTGAGTCTAGAAGGCTTGGAAGCTGAGGTACCTGTGCCTCACACTTGCATTGGGCTTCACTGGAACACTACAAGGGTAGAAATGTGAGCATGCGAAGGTATGAATTAAAATGGCAAGCAACTGGAAGACACATAGAAACAAACATAGAAAATAGGAGCAGGAGTAAGCTATTTGGCCCTTTGACCCTTCACCGCCATTCATTATGATCATGGCCGATCATCCAACTCAATAGCCTGCTCCCGCTTTCCCCCCAAATCCTTTGATCCCTTTCGCCCCAAGAGCTATATCTAACTCCTTGAAAACATACAATGTTTTGGCCTCAACTACTTCCTGTGGTAGTGAATTCCACAGGCTCACCGCGCTCTGGGTGAAGAAATTTCTCCTCACCTCAGTCCTAAATGGTCTACCCTGTATCCTCAGACTGTGACCCCTGGTTCTGGACTCCCTCACCATTGGGAACATCCTTCCTGCATCTACCCTGTCTAGTCCTGCTAGAATTTTATAGGTTTCTATGAGATCCCCCCTCATTCTTCTGAACTCCAGCGAATATAATCCTAACCGACTCAATCTCTCCTCATATGTCAGTCCCGCCATCCCAGGAATCAGTCTGGTAAACCTTCACTGTACTTCCTCTATAGCAAGAACATCCTTCCTCAGATAAGGAGACCAAAACTGCACACAATATTTCCAGGTGTGGTCTCACCAAGGCCCTGTATAATTGCAGGAAGACATCCCTGCTCCTGTACTCGAATCCTCTCGCTATGAAGGCCAACAAACCATTTGCCTTCTTTACCGCCTACTGCACCTGCATGCTTACCTTAGAGTCATGCTTGTTTGACTGAGCAGAAGTGTTCCACAAAACGGTCACCAAATCTCAGTTTGGTCACCTCAGTGTAGAGGAGACCACGTTCTGAGGGGGGAATGCAGTATACTAAATTGCAAGGAATACAAGTGAAGTGCTGCTTCACCTGGAAGGACTGTTTGGGGCTGTGGACATGAAGAGAGAGGAGGCAATAGGGTGGTTCCAACTCCTGCGATTGCATGAGAAGGTGCCATGAGAAACAAATGAGGTGATGGGGGTGATAGAGGAGTGTACCAGTGTGTTGCAGAGGTACCGGTCCCTTCAGAATGGGAGGGGTGGGGAAAATGTGTTTGGGGGTGGTGGAAATGGTGGAGGACAATCCTTTGAATATTGAGGCTGGAGGGGTGGAAAGTGGGGACAAGGGTTCTCTTGTGGTTCTGGGAGGGAGGGGAAAGGTGCGAGGGCAGAAGTGCAGGAAATAGGTCGAAGTGCAATGTCATCCACAGTTGGGGGAAATCCTGGGTTGAGGGAAAAATACTTGTCAGAAGCATGGTTGTGGATGGTAGTATCATCGGTGCAGATGAGAGAGAAACGGGGAGAATGGAACTTTGAAGGAAGCAGGGTGTGAGGAAGAGTAGTCAAGATAACTGCGAATTGGTGAGTTTATAATGAATATTTGTAGGCAGCCTATCCCCAGAAATAGAGACAGAAGCTAAGTAACGGAAGGGAAGTATCGGAGATGGATCATGTGAAGGTGAGAGAAGGGTGTAAATTGAAGGAAAATAGATTAATTTTCCAGCTTCGGACAAGAGCAGGAAGCGGCACCAATACTGTCGTCACTTATACTGGGGAAAAGAGTTAGGAGAGAGAGCCTAAGGAGGACTGAAACAAGAAGCATTCCAGATACCCTGCAAAAAGACAGGCATAATTACTGCCTATGTGGGTACTCACAGCAATACCTTTTATTTGTAGGAGGTAAGACAAGTTCAAGGAGAAATTTAATTAAACGATGAGAACGCAATTCAGCCAGTCAGTGGAGGCTGCTGGTGGATGGGGATTGTTTGTTCCTCCATTCAAGAAGTCCTGTGGAGGGGGGAGGGAGGTGGGCGGGGGGGTGTATCGAGATTGGACATAGTGAAGAGGAGGCAGTTCAGGCCAGTTACTGGAAATTGTTGAAGTGACATAGGACATTGCTTGCACACGAGCAGGGGAGAGACCTCATCCTGAGTGAGACACAGCCAGAGTGAGTGTGAGCATTGGCAATTTGGTGCATAGCGGGAATTCGGTACAGAGGGGAAGAGGTGCTCTTTGCATTTTTCTTTGCTATCCAACTTCTTAAATCTTCAGAGAGTGGTCTTGTCCTGCTGCAGCAGTAGAGGCTACAAGGGAAAGGAATCACTGTGAAGTATTGGGTAAGGTCGGCTAAGTATTTACGACTTATATCGCTAAAAAAAAAAACCATTTCCACCACCACCAGGTCTTTTCGTGGTTTATCGTTTGTATATTCTGTAGTAACGAGGATCAGGAAAGAAGGGCCCTAGAGTAATTGATTTAAAAGGTTTAATTTAAAGGGATGAGTCATGGCAGAAGGGGTCAAAGCCATGGTGTGCTCCATGTGGGAAGCCGGGAACATTTCCAGTACCCAGGACCAGCATGTGTGCAGGAAGTGTGTCCAGCTGCAGCTCCTGGAAACTTGGGTTTCAGAGCTGGAATGGCGGCTGGGGACACTGTGGAGCACCCGCGAGTCTGAGAGCATCGTGGCTAGCTTGTTTAGAGAGGTGGTCATACCGCAGCTGAAGGGACTTGAGGAAGGAAGGGAATGGGTGACCACCAGGCAGTCCAAGAGAAACAGGCAGGTAGTTCAGGAGTCCCCTGGGGGTCCCGCTCGCAAATCGGTATTCTATTTTGGAGGCTGATGAGGGTGCTGATTCCTCCAGGGAGTGCAGACAGAACCAAGCTTCTTGCACCACAAGCAGCCTGTCTGTACAGGAAGGGAGGAAGAGCAATAGTAATAGGGGATTCTATAGTCAGGGGAACAGTTAGGCGCTACTGTGGCCATCAACGTGACTCCAGGATGGTGTGTTGCCTCCCTGGTGCCAGGGTCCGAGATGTCACTGAACGGCTGCAGGGCATCCTGAAGGGGGAGGGTGATAAGGCAGAGGTCATGGTACATGCTGGTACCAATGACATAGGTAGAAAGTGGGATGAGGTCTTGCATCAAGAATTCAGGGAGTTAGGCAGTGGACTAAAAAACAAGACGTCTTGGGTTGTAATCTCTGGATTACTCCCAGTGCCACGTGCTAGCGAGCTCAGAAATAGGAGAATAGTGCAGGTGAATACGTGGCTTAAGAGTTGGTGCAGAAGGGAGGGTTTTAGATTCCTGGATCAATGGGACCGTTTCTGGGGAAGGCGGGACCTGTACAAGCGCGACGGTCTACATCTGAACCAGAGCGGGACTAACATCCTTACGGGTGGGTTTGTGAATGCTGTTGGGAGGAGTTTAAACTAATTCGGCAGGGGGAGGGGACACACAATGTTAGCAGAATAGGGACACATCATAATACAGTAAAACAATCAAGTCAGAGGGAGTACAGCTGCATTAAATTTCAAGGGAGTAAGGCAAGGCTGAATGGCCTCTACTTTACCAGGAGTATTACAGGCAAAACAGATGATTTAAGGGTCAGGATTGACACGTGGAATTGTGATATAGTAGCCATCACTGAGACGTGGTTGAGGGAGGGGCAGGATTGGCAGCTCAGCATTCTGGGATATAGAATCTTCAGGCGAGACAGGGGAGGGGGTTAAAGAGGAGGAGGCATTGCATTATTAGTTAAGGAGTCAGTTGCTGCAGTAAAGAGAGATGATATCTTGGAGGGGGCATCGAATGAAGCTTTGTGGATAGAGTTTAGGAATAAAAAAGGAGCAGCCACATTGTTAGGTGTTTATTATAGACTCCCAGATAGTCAGTGGGAAATTGAAGAACAAATATGTATACAATTCGCGGAGGTGTGTAAAAACAATAACAATAGGGTAATTATATCAGATAATTTCAACTTTCCCAACATTAATTGGGATAGACATAGTGTTAAGGGCTTGGATGGAGTGGATTTCTTGAAATGTGTACAGGAGAACGTTTTAGGTCAATATGTAGAGGGTCCAATAAGGGACGGCACATTGCTGGACCTAATTCTGGGGAATGAAGCTGGACAGGTGGCTGAGGTGGTGGTGGGGGAGCATTTTAGTGATAGTGACCACAACATGGTACAATTTAAGCTTGTTATGGACAAAGAAATAGATAAGTTGCAAAAAAATGTTTTGGATTGGGGGAGAGCGGATTTTAGTAAAATAAGGCAGGATCTGGCCAAAGTAGACTGGGAAAGGCTACCTGTGGGGAAATCTAGGGGGGTGTTCAAAAAGGAAATGGGGAGGGTACAGGCTCAACATGTTCCCTTTAGGGTGATAGACAGGAGTAACAAGCCCAAAGAATCATGGATGACCAGGGATATTCAGGATAAGATGAGAAAGAAAAGAGAGGCTTTTAGCTGGTACAAGGGAGGTAAATCAGCTGAGGCATTAGTGGAGTACAGAAAGTGCAGGGTGGAGCTTAAGAAAGCAATTGGGAGAGCAGAGAGGCGATATGAGAAAGCTCTGGCTGGGAAAAAGTAGGGATAATCCCAAGATATTCTATAAGTATATTAATGGGAAGACGATAACCAAAGAAAGAGTAGGGACGAAGGGGGCAATCTATGGGTGGAGCCAGAGGACATCGGTAGAGTGTTGAACGAATACTTCTCATCTGTCTTCACCCAAGAGAATGAGGATGAAGGTATGGAACTCGGGAAGAAAGACTGGGAGGTTCTTGAGTGAATTGATACAGGGAGTGACAAGGTATTGGTATTGGTCATTTATATAAACGACATAGTAGGGTGTAGGATTAGTAAGTTTGCGGATGACACAAAGATTGGCCGGGTGGTTAACAGTGAGGTTGAGTGTCTTGGGCTACAGGAAAATATAGACGGAATGGTCAAATGGGCAGATAAGTGGCAGATGGAATTTAACCCAGAAAAGTGGGAGGTGATACACTTTGGAAGGAGTAATTTGACAAGTAAGCATTCAATGAACGGCATGACACTAGGAAATTCTGAGGAACAAAGGGACCTTGGCGTGTGTGTCCATAGATCTCTGAAGGCAGAGGGGCATGTTAGTGGGGTGATGAAAAAGGCATATGGGACACTTGCCTTTTTCAATCAAGGCATAGATTACAAAAGCAGGGAGGTCATGTTGGAGTTGTATAGCACCTTGGTGAGGCCACAGTTGGAGTACTGTGTGCAGTTCTGGTCGCCACATTATAGGAAGGATGTGATTGCACTGGAGGGGGTGCAGAGGTGATTCACCGGGATGTTGCCTGGGGTGAAACATTTAAGTTATGAAGAGAGGTTGGATAGACTTGGGTTGTTTTCGTTGGAGCAGAGAAGACTTAGGGGGCGACCTGACCGAGGTGTACAAGATTATGAGGGGCTTGGACAGGGTGGATAGGGAGCAGCTGTTCCCCTTAGTTGAAGGGGCAGTCACGAAGGGACATCATTTCAAGGTGAGGGGCAGGAGGTTTAGGGGGAATGTGAGGAAAAGCTTTTTTACCCAGAGGGTGGTGACGGTCTGCAATGCACTGCCTGGGAGGTTGAGCACTTGGCACATCATAACATTCAAGGCTATGTGCCAAGTGCTGGTAAATGGGATTAGGAAGGTAGGTCAGGTGTTTCTCACGTGTCAGTGCAGACTCGATGGGCCGAAGGGCCTCTTCTGCACTGTGATTCTGTGACATCAGAAGAATCATGAATGTAAGTGGGAAGGGACATGGGGAGAAAAAAGAGTCAAATTAGCAAGAAATAAGTTCAGTGGGGCAGGAACAGGCTGAAAGAGAGGTCTACCAGGACAGTCCTGATTATGGATTTTGGGAAGGAGATAGACGTGGGCTGTTCAGGGTTGGAGGACTATGAAATGGGAAATCTCCAGACGATATGAGGTCAGTAACAGTCCTGGAAATATTGACTTGATGTTCAGTGATGGCGTCATTGTTCGGGGAAGGTAGAAAGAAGCGTCTTGAGAGTTGGTGTTCGGCCTCTGGAAGTAGAGATCGCTACGCCAGATAATAACAGTAGCACCCTAGTCAGCAAGTTTGATAACACTCAAGGTTAGATCTGAGAGAACCTGAACAAGTTCAGAGGGAGACTGATTAGAATGAGTGAGGGGAAGCAGAAAAATGAAGGTGGCCGATGTCACTCTGACAGTTCTCAATGAAAAGATCGCGAGGGATCCAGTTGGAGGGGGAATACTGGGCTGGTGAAAGGGTCCGCTGGTCGGACGTGCCCAAGGAAGTGAACATGGAAGTGAAGGTGTTGGAACAAGAGTTCAACATATTGCCGATCATGAAATTAATTGAGATTAGGGAATTAAACTGAGTCCTTTGCTATGCACGATCGTTCAGCATCAGCAAGGGGAATGTCAGATGGTATAGTAAATACATGGCAAGCAGTGGAGTTAGAACAGTGGATGGGGTCAGAGGGAATGGAGGGGTGTCTGTACTCATAAATTGTTGGAGTTTGCATTCATTAACACCTGAAAGGAAGAGAAAATGCTTTTTGTTAAGGCATCAAATGAGATAAAAATGAAATTAAACTGGGCACATGGACAGCTTTGCGATAGCGTGAGCAGTTGCTGCTAGAGAGAGAAGTTGAGTGTGTACCTATGGCACTGGGTGTGGATCTCAGGGTGCCCGTGTGAACAGCAGTCTGAGGAACGTTGTGTGTCTTGAGAGTGCCTTTAATCCTGGGTGGATTCGAAACATGAAGGATGGAACTTCAGTGGGAACCCATATGGAGTAAGTCTGAGCTGGAGACAGTCAATGATGAAGGAGATGTGGCTGTGAAAGCAAGTTTTGGTAAACACCTTATCAAAAACCAGAAAGGAGCAATGAAGGGTGAACATGGTGAAAGAGGTGAACAGAAAGCCTGTCAGAGAGAAGAGCAGAACTTCAAGGTTGAGATTCCTGGGAGAAAAGCGGCAGTTAATTAAATGCTAAAATAAAACTAAAATACTGCGGATGCTGGAATTCTGAAATAAACAAAATCCTGGAAAACTCATCAGGTCTGGCAGCATATATGGAGAGAGAAACATAGTTTCCATTTAGAGTCAAATATGATTCTTCGGAACTGAAAAGAGGTTGAAATGTGATGGGTTTTATGCTGCTGGAAGAGGAGGAGGGTAGGTAGAATAAAAAGGATGGTCAGGGATAGGTCAGAGGGTGGCAGAGATTAAATTACAAAGATGTTATGGAACAAAAGACAAAGGGAGTGGTAATGGTTATAGTAAAGAAACAAAGGCATTGGTCTAAAGTGTTAATGGCAGAATAAAGGACAGCTATGTGTGAAAGCAAAAACATAAAAACAAGATGCAGATGGCACTTGGCAACTTGCTGTTTTCTTCATGACTTATCTGACTCCTTACAGCTTTTAAACACAGTCTTCCCTTTGATCTGTTTTGTTCTTCAAGATACTCTTTGAACATTGAGCAAATGCATTCTCTTCTGGCAAGAATAAGAAACTCTAACTCCTTCCCAAAATATGTTCTGAATTTCAGTGGGGAAAAGTCAGGCTGATTGCGTTTCTATCTGCAATTGACAGAATTTGGCAGATGGCATCATGGTTGTAATCTAGCTTATTGGTTTTGGACCAATTAATTGGTCTAATTTGGACTAATTTTGGATTCCAAGCTGCTTTCTTTAACCTTAAATATTATGTAGTCCATCCAAACCCATGACCACTACCATCTAGAAGGACAAGGGCAGCAGACACACAGGAATACCACCACCTGGAAGTTCTCCAAGCCACACACACCACCCTGACTTGGAAATATATCGCCATTCCTTCACTGTCGCTGGGTCAAAATCTTGGAACTCACTTCCTAACAGCACAGTGGGTGTACCTACACATGGACTGCAGTGGTTCAAGGAGGCAGCTCACCACCACCTTTCTCAAGGGCAGCTAGGGATGGGCAATAAATGCTGACCCAGCCAGAGAAGCCCATGAATGAATTTTAAAAAAGGGTCAACTGTTTTAATTCTTTGCTGGCAAATGCCCTTTCATTACCCCAATAAGAATTGGATAGCTGAGAAATAAATACAATTATAGCCTTGATATGAACAATGAAAAAAGCATCTCTAATTTCTTCCTACAGATGCAAGTTTAGATCTAGGAGCAAAACTAAATCAGGAGCTTGAAACAACAGAACGACTGGACAATAGTTTTATGGAGTATCTGCGACATCGTGGAATGGCATTGGTTGATGTAGACAGTCATCCAAGGGAGCACAAACTGTCTGCGGAGGAAGTGTCTTCTCAACAGCTACAGGTCCGTTTGATTCGCCTTTACAACTGTGGGAATGCAAGTGTTCAGGTGCTAAAATATGCAGATATGTTGTCATCTAAAATTTATTAGAAATTAATAATGCCATCCACTAAAAGTATTTTTAATGTTGGTGTGATTTTTTTTTCCCTTCTCAATCATACCAAGACAGCTCTCACTGACTGAATTTTTTGGTTCCTTTGCTTGTCTGCATTGAACACTTCTCACCTCATTCCCTTCCTCCTAACACAGTCATCTTAAGAACATCTTTTCAATTTGTCTTATACTTCGGAAATGCTGTGGGTACATTAGGTACTCAAAAAGGGAAGAATTTCGACCCCCAAAAAACCCTCACCGTCAGAAACAATACTTAAAAGTGCTTAAAATTTTAAAGTTTGTTTTAATCAATTCCTCAACTTTTTATTCATTTTTGAATTTTTCCAGGGGTGGTGAATTGGTTGAAAAAACTGACTTGCTTCTATAATTCAGAAGAAAACCTCCGACATTTCCCATATGCTCACCAAAAATCAAATTCCGAGATTTGTAAATTTTATATTGCATGGGCCCAGCTGATATCACGCATGTGATGTGGGCATATTTCTGCACCTGATGTTTTGGCAGAAACCATAGAATGATATAACAACAGGTGGCCATTTGGCCCAATGAGCCTTTAATAAAGGTTTTGTATTATTTCCTGCTGTACTCTATGCCTCTGTTTATAAAACCAAACATCCCATAAAACATTTTTAGCATCTTTCTCAATTTGTTCTTCAACTTCAAAGCTTTTTCTGTACATTTATCCCTAGGTCTCTGCTCCTGCACCCTCATCAAAATTGTATTAGTTTATATTGTTTTCCCCTGTTGTTTCTTCAAAAATGCATCATTTCAAAGTGTTGTCCATTTTAACAGTCTATGTGCTCCTGAAATTTGCCATTGAATAAATTGTTAACCTCAATGTTGAACTATAACTACTTCCTAGCCAAACAAATAAAAATCTGCTTCCAGCCTCCTCACTGTTAACTACATTTCTGGGCTTAAGAGTCATCTGCAAACTTTGAAACTATGGCCTCTATACCCAAGTCCAAGTCATTAATATGAATCAAAAAGAGCAGTGCTCCTAATACTGACTCCTGGGAAACTTCTGCAACTCCCTCCAGTCTGTGGAACAACCATTCACCATCATTCCCTGCTTTCTGTCTCTTAGCCAATTTTGAATCCATGCTGCCACTGTCGGTTTAATCCCATGTGCTTCAACATTGCTAACAAGTCATATGGTACTTTCTTTTAAAAGCCTATATACACAGCGTCTGATGGAGAAATAGTGCATCTGGCTATAGTTCATTCTGATAAATTTGGACCATCAGAAGTCTGCACACAAATAGAATGAAGTTTTGAGAACAAGTTGAATGTTTAAGGTTTACTGAATTTTGCCAAGAAGTACTATTTTTATTATCAATGTTCCCACAGGTTATTATGTTTGTATACCCCTGCAATAAAAGGCTTCTGGCAGTCTGCTGGACAAGTGTATTAGCTTGACAGAAGTCTTTTTTGACATTTAACATTGATATCATGACAAATATTGAAACCTTACTGATCCAAACTGAATTATAAGACGCTAAGCCAGTTTTTACACAGGTCAAAGAATACACATCCCGGTTCTAGAAATGCTTATCACCAGAAATATTAGGTCACCTCTACTGCACTTGATGTAATCTTGACCTACTTGATAGAGGAGGTGATGGAAGCAGGTACGATAGTGGTGTTTTAAGAGGCAGCTTGACAAATACATGAATAGGATGGGAATAGAGGGATACGGACCCAAGAAGTGCAAAATGTTTTAGTTTGACAGGCAATATGATCGGTGCAGGCTTGGAGGGCCAAAGGGCCTGCTGTACTTTTCTTTGTTCTTTCCTTGTTCTTTGTACATTATGTCTCTTAGGATTTTACCATTTAAATTAACCATGTCTTATACTACCATTTTGAATAATACAGTTTCATCTAATTTATTATTATTACGTCAAATGTTGCATTTGAAGGTTGCTTCCAACATTATAGTTCAGAATGTTGTAGCGATTGAGGTTGATGTCTGGTCCATTTCTTCCCCCATCAGGCACTACTGAAGAGGGTGCATGAAGAAGGCTGTCGGGTATTAGCACTGTCAGAAAGGCCTTTTCTTCGTCCTGAATCTGAACCTGTTTCTGTCTTGAGCAAGACTGTGGAAGAATGGCAGCAAGAGAAAAAGGCACTGCTTGAGACAATTCAGCTATTAAAGGACCTGCTTTCCAAAGCAACAGACAAGGATGATGAGGTAAGTTTGCAGGACGATTGTGAAGAGGCATGCCTGCATCTTAGATGACCAAGGTGTGCATAGCACCTCCGCTTCTCCTCCCCATCGCATACAAAATACCGTACAAGTTAAAAGGGTGAGGTTACAAATATTTTAACAAGTGCAAAGAGTATATTCAGAGGAATTTTTCTTATATATAGCAGTTGTATTCCTCAGTGCTACTTTTGGAAGTTAGGTGAGCAGAGTTATTCTGTTCTTTTTGACATCTGCATGGCTTATAGTTGATGTTTTTTATTCCAATGTCCAGACTGTGCTATTAACTTTTTTTTCTTGGGATGTAGGTGGCTTTATATTTATAGTGCTGAGAGCATGTAGAGTCAACCATATAATGTAGGCTAGACTAGGTAGGAGTGGCAGAACATCATGAACTAATGTCGATGTCAATCTGGCAACATCTATGATAATTTTCTGGTGCTGGCTGAAATGACTAGATTTATTGAATTAATTTTCACAGTTTAACGTGATGAGGATCGAACTCAGATGGAAAAGAGGAATTTCTGTTGTCTTAGGGTAACAAAACATTTGTGCAGTGGTACAGGGTTCTTAAAGGAATGTCACATGTTGCCTTTTCATCTTCATAAGATCTTAGTTAGGTTCCTCAAAATTAGTTCAATTCTACCCATCTTACTGTGCATCCCTTTCGGCCAACATGTGCAACACTGCCTCCCATCTGTTAGCTTTGTTTGTAGCACTTGCAGTTTGTCAGATATTGCATGTTATTACAAAAACAGAATTACCTGGAAAAACTCAGCAAGTCTGGCAGCATCGGCGGTGAAGAAATCAGTTAACGTTTCGAGCCTTCATGGCCCTTCGGCAGAACTGCAGCATAGTTTCAACAAGGGAGAAATATAAATTGGTTTAAGGTGGGTGGGGGGTGGGGGAAGAGACACATTGAGGGTGTGGTGTGAGCAGATAATCAAAAGATGTCACAGACAAAAGGGTCAAAGAGGTGTTGAAGGTGGTGGTCTTTGTCTGAGAAAAGTGCTAATTAAGAATGGGAAACAGGATATTCAAAGTACAGCTCTAGTGGGGGTGGGGTGGAAAGACTAAAGGTTTTAGTTTTAGATTTAAAAATAATGGAAATAGGTGGGGAAAGAAGAATCTATATAAATTATTGAAAAAAAACGGGTGGGGGGGGAAAAAAAAAGGGGTGGGGATGGGGGAAGGGGGAGTTTAAGATCTAAAGTTGTTGAATTCAATATTCAGCCCAGAGGGCTGTAAAGTGCCTAGTCGGAAGATGAGGTGCTGTTCCTCCAGTTTGCGTTGGGCTTCACTGGAACAATGCAGCAAGCCAAGGACAGACATGTTGGCAAGAGAACAGGGTGGAGTGTTAAAATGGCAAGCGACAGGGAGGTCCTCCCCATGCCCACGCAGAAGATGCAACACCTGCCCCTTCACTTCCTCTCTCCTCACCGTCCAAGGGCCCAAACACTCCTTTCAAGTGAAGCAGCATTTCACTTGCATTTCCCCTAACTTAGTCTACTGCATTCGTTGCTCCCAATGCGGTCTCCTCTACATTGGAGAGACCAAACGTAAACTGGGCGACCGTTTTGCGGAACACCTGCGGTCTGTCCGCAAGAAAGACCCAAACCTCCCTGTCGCTTGCCATTTTAACACTCCACCCTGTTCTCTTGCCCACATGTCTGTCCTTGGCTTGCTGCATTGTTCCAGTGAAGCCCAACGCAAACTGGAGGAACAGCACCTCATCTTCCGACTAGGCACTTTACAGCCCTCTGGGCTGAATATTGAATTCAACAACTTTAGATCTTAAACTCCCCCTCCCCCTATCCCCACCCCGTTTTTTCCCCCCCCCCCCCACCCGTTTTTTTTCAATAATTTATATAGATTCTTCTTTCCCCACCTATTTCCATTATTTTTAAATCTAAAACTAAAACCTTTAGTCTTTCCACCCCACCCCCACTAGAGCTGTACTTTGAATATCCTGTTTCCCATTCTTAATTAGCACTTTTCTCAGACAAAGACCACCACCTTCAACACCTCTTTGACCCTTTTGTCTGTGACATCTTTTGATTATCTGCTCACACCACACCCTCAATATGTCTCTTCCCCCCCCCACCCACCTTAAACCAATTTATATTTCTCCCTTGTTGAAACTATGCTGCAGTTCTGCCGAAGGGCCATGAAGGCTCGAAACGTTAATTGATTTCTTCTCCGCCGATGCTGCCAGACTTGCTGAGTTTTTCCAGGTAATTCTGTTTTTGTTTTGTATTTCCAGCATCCACAGTAGCTTTTAGCTTTTTGTTTTTATCATTGCATGTTATTACTTGGCTTCCGCTTGCATCAAAATGTACATCCATGTAAGATGAATTGGGTGGCATTGCATGCCTCCCTGTTTGAACGTTAGGGTCTTAAACATCCAACAGTTTTCCTGTTTATTCAACAAATTTTGCATGAATGAAATTGAATAATGCTCTGCACTAGAAGGGCAGTGTCAAAAATGTAGGTACATAAGAACAGCAGTAGGCCATTCAACCCCTTGAACCTGTTCCACCATTCAATGTGATCATGATTGATCTGTGATCTAACTCCCATCTTTGTCCCATACCCCTTTGGTTAAGGAAAAACTGTAAACAGAATTAAAATTTACAATTGACCTAGCTCTGTTCTGCTCTTTTTTTAAGCAGTTCCTTTATTTTATTAATTAGAATTAATTTAATGAAAAACCCCCCTTTTGTTAATTTTAAAATTATCCCCCTAGATCTGATTAATTAAACACAATGTGACAATTTGCAAAATGATACATTAAAGTTTGTGTATTTAATCAAATTAGTTTACTTTTAGTTTTAAGCTAATTAATCATCTAGTTTAAGTTATTGATTGAAGTTAAATGTTTATTTGGAGACCAGCGCACACCCTCTCCCTCACACCCCACTCCTTGCCATCGTACAGTTTTTTTTGTCTCCCTTTCCTTCCACATACTCTGATCTCCTAGTCTGCTCAGTTCTGCTCTCAACGTCTCTCAGCCTCGCCCTTTCGGAGAAATAATGCCTACACCCATGCCAGTTGTGACATGACGTGCAAACGTACTCAAACGTCCGACTTTCTCAGATTCATAACTTTGGTTCTCCATAGTAATTCATCGATATGTCGACAGAGAGGGCTTCAATGCATTAATCTATTTTGTAGGTATGATTTGTTGAAAGTGGCTGATTACTGCAAGTTATCCAATTACTGAACGTTATTTGCACATCGTACTGCAGTCAGGCCCACTTAGAGTTAAATCTCCCTGCACTTATCCTCTTTCCATCTTCTCCAATGATTTCTGTCCCTGCTAAATGAATTAAATAAAATTAGTTGGAATTTATTCATTTCACTGCCGACATACCATGAAAGAGTAAAAGAAGAGCTTGAGGCCTCTTTATCTGGGTGTGAAGATTACCTAGTAAACAAATCAGTAATAAAAATCGAGAATGCTGGAACTGCTCAGGCCAGGCACCATCTGTGGAGAGACAAAGTTAACATTTCAGGTTGATGAATTTTCATCAGAACTGGAAAAATGTTACAAGCATGTATAGAGGCAAGGAAGTAATGGTGTGGGGAAGGTCTATGATAGGGTACAAGGAAAGAGTGATTAAATGACAAAAGGTAGTAGTGACAAGACAAAAAACACAAAAAGATAGGTCTAGTGGAGGTGAAATTTTTTTGCAATTTGTACATGGGATGCGCGTGTTGCTGGCAAGGCCAGCATTCGTTGCTCTTCCCTAATTGACATTGAGAAGATGATGAGTCACCTTCTTAAATCACTGCAGTCCATATGGTATAAGCATACCCACAGCGCTATTAGGAAGGGCGTTCCAGGCTTTTGACCCAGCGACAGTGAAGAAAATGTGATATAGTTACAAGTCAGGATGGCATGTAACTTGGAGGGGAACTTAGAAGTGATGGTGCTCCTATACTTCTGCTGCTCTTGTCCTTCAAGGTGCAAAGGTCATAGATTTGGAAGATGGTATCAAATGAAGCTTGGTGAGTTGCTGCTGTGCATTTTGGAAATTTTGCATTCTGTGTGCTGGAGAGAGTGAATGTTTAAGATGGGCGATCTGGTGCTACTTAAGGGGGCTGCATTGTCCTGGATGGTGTCAAGCTTCTTGAGTTGGTCCCTTGGAATTGCACTCATCCAAGCAAGCAGGGATATCCCATCACACTCCTGACTTGAGCCTTGTACGTAGTGAACAGGCTTTGGTGAATCAGCAGGTGAGTTACTCACTGCAGAATTCCCAGCTTATGACTTGCTCTTGTAGACACAGTATTTATAGCATTGGTCCAGTTCAGTTTCTGGTTAATCGTAACCTGTTGGATGTTGATGGTGGGGATTCAGTGATGGTAATGCCATTGAATGTTTAGGGAAGGTGGTCAGATTCTCACTTGTTAGAGATGATCAGTTCCTCTCACTTGTGTAACATGAATGTTAGTTGCCACTTATCAGGCCTAGCCTGAACGTTGTTCAGGCCTTGTTGCATGGGGGCACAGACTTATTCAGTACGTGAAGAGTTATGAACAGTACTGAACATTGTGCAATCATCAGCAAACAAGCCTACTTTTAATCTAATGATGGAGGAAAGGTCAAGGTCATTGATGAAGCTACTGAAGTTGGTTGGGCCAAAGCCACTACCCTAAGGAACTCCTGTGGTGATGTGCTGGGGCTAAGATGATTGGCCTCCAACAGCTACAGCAATCTTACTTTTAGGGATGACTCCAACCAATGGAGAGTTTTCTCCTGATTCCCATTGACGTCAATTTTGTAGGGCTCCTTGATGCCACACTTGGTCAAGTGGTACCATGATGTCAAGGGCAGTCACTCTCATCTCACCTCTTGAATTCAGCTCTTTTGCCCATGTTTAGACCAAGGCTGTTATAATGTCAGGAGCTAAGTCGTCCTGGCAGAACCCAAACTGAACATAAATGAGAAGGTTATTGGTGAGTAAGTGCTGCTTGATAGCACTGCCAATGACACCATCCATCACATTGCTGATGATTGATGGGCCGGCACTTGGCTGGATTGAATTTCCTGCTATTTGTGGACAGTACATATGTGAGAAGTTTTCCACATTGTCGGATAGATATCAGTGTCGTAGCTTTTATAAGTATATAAAAAGAAAGAGAGTAGCTAAAGTAGATGTTGGTCCCTTGGAAGCAGAGACGGGAGAAATTATCATGGGAAACGAGGAAGTGGCAAAGGCATTGAACAAATATTTTGCAGACAGCAGAAGACACAAGTTTCATACCAGAAATAGACAATAACCTTGGGACTAAAAAAAAAGAGGAAATTAGGGAAATTAATAACAGCAGAAAAAAAATATTGGTGACTTAAGGGACTCCAATCTGACAAATCCCTGGGACCTGCTGACTTACGCCCCAGGGTCTTAAAACAGAGAGCTGCAGAGATGGTGAATGTGCTGGCTATGATTTTACAAAATTCTTTAGATTTGGGAATGGTCCCATGAGATTGAAAGTTGGCAAATATTACACAAACTTTCAAAAAAGGAGGAAGAGAGAAAGCACTGAACTACAGACCAGTGAGCCTGACATCAGTTGTTGGGAAAAAGCTGGAATCTATTATTAAGGAAATCTTAACAATATACTTAGAAAAGCAAAATATGATTAGAATAAAGGGAAATAGTGTTTGACAAATTTATTAAAGTTTTTTGAGGATGTAACTAGTAGGGTAGATAAAGGGGAACCAGTCAATGTTGTATACCTGGATTCCAAAAAGGCATTCGATAAGGTGCTGCGCATAAGGTTAATAGGCAAAATAAGAACTCATGGAGTTGGGGGTTAAAAAATTAGCGTGGATAGAGGTTTGGTTGATGAATATAAAACCAAGAATGAACATAAACGGATCTTTTTCAAGTTGGCAGGCAGTGAATAGTGGAGTGCAGTAAGGATCAGTGCTGGGACCTCAGCTCGTTACAATCTACTTAGATGAAGAGATAGAAACTATTGTATCTGAGTTTGCTGATGATACTAAGCTAGGTAAAAAGGTAAGCTGTGGGGAGAACACAGGCCGCAAGAGATAGGCGCAAGAGATATAGACAGATTAGGTGAGTGGGCAACAAGATGGCAGATGGAGTACAATATAGGGAAATGTGAAGTTATTCACTTTGCTTGTAAGAATAAAAAAGCAGAATATTTTTTAAAAGGTGAGAAACTTGTAAGTGGTGATGTTCAAAGAGACTTGGGTATGCTGGAACAAGGAAAGCAGAAAGTTAGCATGCAGGTGCAACAAGCAAGTAGGAAGACAAATGGCATGTTGGTCTTTATTGCAAGGGGATTGGAGTACAAGAATAAAGAAGTCTTTTTACAGTTGTACAGGGTTTTGGCGAGACTGCATCTGGAGTAGTGTGTGCAGTTTTGGTCTCCACATTTAAGAAAGGGTATGTTTGCATTGGCGGTGGTATAGCCAAGGGTCACTAAAATTGGTCTCTGGGATGAGGGACCAATGTTGAGAGGCTGAGTAAATTGGGCTTATGTTCTCTGGAGTTTAGAAGAATGAGAGGCGATCTCATTGAAACCTACGGAATTATGAAGGGGCTTCTTAAGGTGGATGCTGAGAAATAGTTTCCACTGGTCAGGGAATCTGAAACACTGAGCCACAATCTCAGGATAAGGGTCAACCATTTAGGACTGAGATGAGGAGAAATTACTTCACTCAAAAAGTTGTCAATCTTTGGAATTCTTTATCCAAGAGGGTTGTAGATGCTCCATCGTTGAATACTTTTAAGGCTGGGATAGACAGATTTTTGGTGTCTCAGGGAATTAAGGGATATGGAGCGCAGGTGGGAAAATGGAGTTGAAGTCCAAGATCAGCAATGATCGTATTGAATGGTGGAGCAGGCTTGATGGGCTATGTGGTCTACTCCTGCTCCTGTTTCTTGTGTTCTGTACCGGAACAGCTTGGCAAGGGGCACAAGTCTTCAATATTATTGCTGGAATGTTGTCAAGGCCTATCCTGTTGGCTCTATCCAGTGTCTTCAACTGTTTCTTGATAGCATATGGAGTGAATTTAATTGGCTGAAGACCGGCACTTGTGTTGTTGAAAATCTCAGGAAGAGGCCAAGATGGATCGCCCACTCGGCACTTTTGGCTGAAGATGGTTGCAAATGCTTCAGCCTTGCCTTTTGCACTGATGTGCTTGGCTGCCCCATCATTGGGGATCGGGATGTTTGTGGAGCTGCCTCCTCTTCTTAGCTGTTCGACTGTCCGCCACCATTTACGATTGGATCTGGCAGTACTGCTCAGGTTTGATTTGATCTGTTGGTTGTGGGATTGGTTAGCTCTGCTGCTTTCAATGTTTAGCATGCATGTAGTCCTTTGTTGTAGCTTCACCAGGTGACACCTCATTTTTGGGCAACCCTGGTACTGCTCCTGGCATGCTCTCCTTCTCTTTCATTGAACCAGGGTTAGACCCCTTGGCTTGATGGCAGTGGTAGAGTGAGGGGTATGACTGGCCACGAGGTTACAGATAGTGGCAGAATACAGTGCTGCTGCTGATAACCCACAGTGCCTCAAGGATGTCCAATCTTGAGTTGCTAGATCAGTTCTGAATCTATCCCATGTAGCACGGTGGTAGTCCCACTGTGATGGAGGGTATGCTTAAAGTGACGACAGGACTTCACCTCCACAAGGACTCTGCAGTGGTCACTCCTAGCTGTACTGTTATGGACAGTTGCATCTGCAACAGGTAGATGGGCGAGGGCATGATCAAGTTGGTTTTCCCCTCTTGTTGCTTCCCTAGCCACCTGCCACAGGCCCAGCCTAGCAGATAAACCCTTTTGGGCTCGATCAGTAGTGATGCCACTGTGCCGTCCTTGGATATGAACATTGATACTGTGCTACAAGAGCAGGTCAGAGGCTAGGAATCGTGCGACGAGTAACTCACCTCCTGATTCCCCAAAGCCTGTCCACCATTTACAAGGCACAAGTCAGGAGTGTGATGGAATACTCCCCACATGCCTGGATGAGTACAGCTCCCACAACACTCGAAGCTTGACACCATCCAGAACAAAGCAGCCCACTTAATTGGCACCACATCCACTGATGCACAGTAGCAGCAGTGTGTACCATCTACAAAATGCACTGCAGGAATTAGCCAAGGCTCCTTAGACAGCACCTTCCAAACCCACAACCGCTACCATCTAGAAGGACTAGGGCAGCAGATAGATGGGAACACCACCACTTGGAAGTTCCCATCCAAGTCACTTGCCATCCTGACTTGGAAATATATCGCCGTTCCTTCACTGTCGCTGGGTCAAAATCCTGGAACTCCCTTCCTAACAGCACTGCAGGTGTACCTACACCAGATGAACTGCAGTGGTTCGAGAAGACAGCTCACCACCAACTTCTCAAGGACAGCTAGGGATGGGCAATAAATGCTGGCCCAGCCAGCGAAGCCCACATACTCGTAAATGAATTTTTAAAAAAAGTCCCCAATCCAGAGTACAATCTGTGCTCTTGCCACATTCAGTGTTTCTTCCAAATAGTGTTCAGTATGGAGACATACTGATTCATTAGCTGAGGGAAGGCCTTAGTTGGTAATCAGCAAGAGTTTTTCTTGCCCATGTTCGACCTGATGCCTTGAGACTTTATGGGATCAAGACTCAATGTTGAGGACTGTTGGGGCCACTCCCAACTGTATACCACGGCGCCACCTGCTACCTCTGGTGGGTCTGTTACCTCTGGTGATGGAGGAGTCTGGGACATTTGCTTCAAAGTATGATTTGGCAAGTGTGCCAATGTCAGGCTGTTCCTTGATTCACCTGTGGGGCATCTATCCCAATTTTGACACAAGTCCTTGGATGTTAGTGAGGAGGACTTTTAGTGTTGACAGGGCAAGGTGTGCCTTTGTCATTTCCAGTATCTAGGTCGATACCAGATGATCTGTCTGGTTTTACTCTTACTTGATTTTTCTGTGGTGGTATGATGCAACTGAGTGGCTTACTAGGTTACATGAGTGGGGAATTAAGAGTTAATCTCAAATGGCAACAACAAATCATTACCCGTGACTGCTATCAGAAAACTTGGGAACGTTGGTTGTGATCTGAATTTGATGAACTTGAACCCGGAAGGTTGTAAAGTGCCTAATTGAAAGAAGCACTGTTCATCAAGTTTGCATTGAGCTTCATTGGAAAACTATAGGAGGCCAAGGACAGAGATGTCTGGGTGGGAATTGGGTGGAGAATTAAAATGACAAGCGACCAGAGGGTCAAGCTTGTGGACTCAACAGAAGTGTTCTGGAAGCCAATCACCCAATCAGTGTTTGCTTGTGCCAATGTAGAAACGACTACATCATTAGCAGCGAATACACTTTAGGAACGACATGAAGACATTAGAGGAAGTACAGAAAAGATTCACAAGAATGGTTCAGGGGATGAGCAATTTCAGTTGTGAAGATAAATTGGAGAAGTTGGGACTTTTCCTTGGAGAAAAGAAGGCAGAGATGAGATCTGATGGAGGTATTCAAAATCATGAGGAGTCTGGGCAGAGTAGATGGGGAGAAATTGTTCCCACTCGTGAAAGGATCAAGAACAAGAGGGCACAGATTTAAAGTAATTGGTGGAAGCAAAAGCGCAACGAGGAAAATCTTTTTCACACAGTGAATGGCTAATGTCTGGAATGTACTGCCTGAGAGTGGAGGAAGGTTCAATTGAAGCATTCAAAAGGGAATTAGATTGTTATCTGTAAAGGAAGAATATACAGGGTTATGGGGAGAAGCTGAGGGAATGGCACTAGGTGAATCACTCATTCTGAGAACCGGTGCAGACACAATGGGCAGATTGACTTCCTCCTGTGCTGTAACAGTTCTAGGATTCTGTGAAGTACAAATAAATCACTGTTTAACCTGATTGAAATGTTTGAGTGGGATGGGAGGAGAGAAATGCACCAACAGGTCAAAGGCAACCAAATCAGTGATGATTGAGCCTTTTTAACAATTTGTTATGCTGTACTGTAATGAGTGTATTGGAATGAAGGAAATAACATAAAAAACGTTTAGTTATCCATAACAACAGAGCAGAGATCATTTTTACTGTGCTGTATTTGCATTCCAGTATTAGCTTCTTGTCGAACTTGATACAATAGTTAAAATGGAGAAAGAAATGAAAAACTTGCATTTGTATCGCCTTTTTCATTACCTAAGAATATTTTAATGTACTTTATAGCCAATGAAGTACTTTTGAGGTGTAACCATTGTTGTAAAGTAGAAAGCATGCTGCCAATTGACACACAACAAGCTCCCATAAACAGCAATGTAATAACGACCAGGTAGCATGTTTTTATATTGTTGATTGTAAGATAAGTATTGGCCTGGACACCAGGAATAACAGCCCTGCATTTCTTCAAAACAATGTCTCAAAATAGTGTCATGGGATCATTTACAGCCATCTGAGAGAGCAAGTGGGGCCTCAGTTTAACGTCTCATCTGAAAGATGACGGGCTATAACTTACAAGCTCCCCAGCGTCGGATTTGAGCGCACCCCAAAGATGAGCTGGGGAATCACTCTTGGAGTTTCCCAGGCAAAGGTTTGCACAGCAGTTGCTCAGAAGTGCAAACTTCCTCTGGACAATTGCCCTGTGCTGGGAACCATCCGAAAATGCGATTTAAATCGCAAACTTCGGATGGTTCCGCCAGGGTTATACCAATGGTTACCCAGAAAAAGTTAGAAAAATTAAAACCTCTTCTAACTTTGGGTAACTGTTGTGAACACCCAGACTGACCCCCATGGGAGTTCCCCAGCCAGAGCTGCACTTCACTGGGGTCTGCGAGGATTTTTCGGTGCAGGCCCGAAGCATCTCTGACAGAGTAGCACTCTCTCAGCACTGCACCAAAGTGTTGGTCTAGATCTTTGTGCTCAAGTATAGAACAGTGTAAATAAAATTACTTGACAGAAATCATAATTTATGAAATTACCCTCCTGTATTATGATCTGAACATGGGGTTATAATTATTATTTACTTTTCGGAATTTTTGACTCTTCTTCCCATCCTTTTTACCTTTACAGGATTCTGTAGGTAGAAGGATTGATTGGAGAAGGGAGCTACTACTGGCTGTGCAGGCAGTCTTCAACCAGGAACAAAAATCTTTCTTGGCTGAATTGCGTTCATTCATGCAGAGCCAGGCTACAGGAGGAGAGAACTCCCTACTCGCAATTTTTGAGCGCATTCTTAAAGATCAGGTAAATGCTAACTTTCACGAGCTGTCTCTGTATTGGTAACAATAGTGTTCCTTCTGAAAGAATCTACATGGTGTTGTAAATCTCAGAATTTAGGGCAGTTTTATGATCCCCGTAGAGATTGGTAACTTTTACAAGAGGTTTGAATTCCCAGTGATAGACCTAAAGGGATTGCATGACAAGATTTCAAGTCTTAAAACTTTTACTCCAATAAAGAAGAATCAACATTGATGAAACATCACTTAGCAGCAGCTATTACTCTAACCTACAATGCAGGTAGGTTCTTAACATGACTGATTCCCTCATGCCATGTTTATACATAATGCCACATACTCCACAGAACTGTGTCTTGATTTTTTTTAAAATCCAGAATCCTTCCCGGTGTTTTAACAGCTCTCTTTTCCCTGTTACACTGGGGCAAGTCTTCCAGAATCCTTTTAAAAGTTCCTTTACTCAGTATTCCAGAGCATAGCTGTTTGGGCTTGCAGCAAGGCACTATCTGGTGACTTCTCTGTCTTTCAATCTGTACAAGGTCCATCTCTTCAAAAGGAAAATACATTCTTGCCAGCATTCTGCTCTTGCACCAATAGCTTTCCTGCATCTTCGCCCAGTAGCATCTTTCTCCCTGTCTCCATGTACTCATTCTTGACTGCTTGAGAGTCTGTAAGTCTGCACAGAGCCAGGCCAACTGCTTCCCTTTATTTTCAGGTGTTAAATCTGACACTTGGGTTTCAATAGGGCTTGACCCTGGATCCCTGGTCCCCATGGCAAGCAGGTCACATCGACTTATCGCCAGCCAGAACGTACAGGAGGCCATATGCTCCAATAACCTTGTATTAAAAGAGACAGTTTAAAACATAACTATCTTTTAAAACTTCGCATTTGTAACAGCAGTTTTAATGGACTGCAGAACTTTTATCTAATTTAACATTTAAAGTAATAAGATGAAGCTTTTGCAAGGTTCTTTTTATTTGAATGGAAAAGGGTTAATATTAAGCAGAGTTTGAGGTCTGCGTATAAATGCAGCTTTGCAACAGCAATATAAATTTAAGTTGGTCTGGAAACTGTTTGCCTCCATAGGTTGTTAGAAGTGTTCTTCTGCTTAAAAAAAAGGTATGTTGAAGTCAGCAAGTGGCAGATGAAAAATACTGCAGCTCCTGGTTTTATATTGTATTTGTAATATGGGAAAAGGTGGCTAATCCGTGTTAAACTATAGATGCTGATGATGCTCCAGGTCATCGCTCAAATGCCAATTCCTCACTTACGAATACGTAGGCATGAGTAGGCTCATTGGACTGTAGAGAATTGCAACCAAACTTGAAACTGTCCTCACTCACACATCCACCACTCGCAGCACTGGTCACCGGCAATAGCAATCAACAGCAGGAATCCTAGCTGATTTTATTTTTCCAATCCCTTCTTTAATCTGAGTTTTGAAACAATTAATAATGCCGCTATTGGTGCCCTGGGTGAGGCCAGTTAATTCAAGAGGTGAGGAATCAAAGCTGGAACCATGTGCAAAAGCAAAATATTGCGCTTACTGGAAATCTGAAATTAAAACAGAAATCCTGGTAGTATTCAGCAGATTTGACAGCATCTGTGGAGAAAAACCATTAACGTGTCAATGATGACCTTTCATCAGAACCTTTGATATGCTTCTTGCAGTTAGATGTTGGTTTTGCCAACTGAGCCAATATCACTAAACAAAAATTAATAGGCAATCTAATGGGACTAAAGTTTCCTGCACCTGGTGGCCTGCATTCTATGGTCTTAAAAGTAAGTGACTGCAGAGATAGTGGATGCATTTGATGTAATCTTCCGAAATTCCCTGAATTCTGGATAGATCCCAGCCAATTGGAAATCTGAAAATGTAATAACTCTATTCAAGGAACATGGGGAAAAAGAAAGCAGGAAACTACAGGCCAGTTAGCCTAACACCTGTCATGGGAAAATGCTGCATATCTATGATAAAGGAAGAAGTAGAAGAACATTTAGCAAATTATAATACAATAAAGCAGAATCAAGATGGATTTGTGAAAGGGAAATCATGTTTGACAAATTTATTAGAGTTCTTTGAGGATGTAACGAGCAGGGTGGATAAAGGGGAACTGGTAGATGTAAGATATTTGGATTTCCAAAACACATTTGATTGGGTGCCACTTAAAAGGTTACTGTAGAAGATAAGAGTTTATGATGTTGCGTGTGACATATATTAGCATGGATAGAAGATTGGCTAACGAATAGGAAACTGCATCAGGAGCAATTGTTCATTTTCAGGTTGCAAACTGTAATTAGTGAGATAGCACAGGGATCAATGTCGAGGTCTCAACTATTTACAATCCAAATTAATGACTTGGATGAAGGGGCCAGCTGTTTTGTAGCCAAATTTGCGGATGATACAAAGGTGGGAAAACAAGTTGTGAGGAGGACACAGTCTGCAAAGGGTTAAGATCGGTTAAGTGAGTGGGCAAAGATTTGGCAGATGCCATCTAATGTCGGAAATGTGAGGTGATAGGATCCACTTTAATAGGAAGACTAGAAATGCAAAATGTTTAAAGAGCGAATGCAAAATGCTGTGGTACAAAAGGATCTGGGAGTCCTTATAAATGGAACACAACGTGTTAGCTTGCATGTATAACAAGTAATTAGGAAGTCAAATGGAATTACAGGCCTTTATTTTAAGGGGGATGGCGTGTACAAGTAGGGAAGTCTTGCTACAACTGTATAGGACATTAGTGAGACTGCATACGGTTTTGGTCATGTTATTTAAGGAGGGAAAAATTGGCATTGGAGGCAATTTGGAGAAAGTTCTTACTGGGTTGATTCCTGGGATCAAAAAGAGTTTTCTTAAAAGAGGAAAGGTTTAGCAGGTTGGGCCTATACTAATTGGAGTTTAGAAGAATGAGACATATAAGATTCTGAAGGGCCTTGACAAGGTAGATGCTCAGAGGATGTTTCCCCTCATGGGGGGAATGTAGAACTGGGGACATGGTTTCAGAATAAGGAGTCCACCTTTTAAGACAGTGATGAGGAAGAATTACCTCTCCTGAGGGTCATGAATCCTTGGTATCCTCTGTCCCAGTGAGTTTTTGAGGTGGAGTCATTAAATATATTCAAGGCTGAGGAAGACAGATTTTTGAACTATTGGGGGATCCAGAGTTATGGGGAACAGACAGGAAAGTGGAGTTGAGGCCAAGATCAGATCAGCCGTGATCTTATTGAATGTTGGAGCAGGCTTGAAGGGCCGTTAGGCCTACTACTTCTGCTTCTTATGCAAAACAAGGGAGGTAAGTTTCCTTGAGGCATTTCCTGCTACGCAGCAGCAATTCAGCAGAAATCCTATTTACATAGAAATAAGGTTTCCATCAATTATTGCATTGGGGCAACAGGGGAGCTTCTAAGGAAATTTACCCTCATGCTCTTGCATTTCCACCAAACTCAAATCTTATGTTGATTGTTATGATAAATTGCCATTCCTGAAATCTTAAGTATTGGCTGATAAACATTTTCTTCCTTTATTTCTATTTATAATAGTTGTAATCAGTTTCAAACAGGCAATTTCTTATGTTAGCCTAAGAAAGTTGAAACTGGCTTGTCCTGTCACTTTGCTATTGTGATGTCACAGAAGTGGTGCATGCTTCACTGCAGTCAGCTCATCATTAATAGTAAAGGAAATCAGGGCAAAGTAGGGAAAATGAGAAATGAGTACAATGAAAAATCACAAACAGGATATTGTGGAAGAATGGGTAGAGCAGCAATGGAAAGGTTCAAGAGTCAAAGTGTCATACAGCAATGATGCCCTTTGTCCCTATTACAAGGATTTAGATGATACAGAATGCAGTGCGGTGAGTAGCAGTTGGAAAGAGTAATGATAATTTGTTTCTTCATTTAGCTCTGTCTCTGACTACAAGTAATAGGCCACCGTCTATATGGGAGGGTAACCTCAGGATTTTGATTTTTCCAATGTTGAGGCCAAATGCTCCACAACAGGCCCACAAAGGATAAGATGAGCTCTTTCTGGTTCTATAAAAAGCTGCCAGGAAAGTTTTGGCACTCTTACACTCTGGGTACTCAATTGGCTTAAAAAAAAGGTCTTTGGACCAGGTTTGCAGCTGATCATTTTTTCTTTCCTTTTTCACTCATGTGCTCCTCCTCAAATCAAAATAAAGGAGGCAGTAGGAAACTGGTTCAGAATCATATTTAAATTGACAAAGCAAAAGAATAAAATTAGATCAAGGCCAATTAGGATGAAATCAGGAAGCATTTTTTCCACACTTAAGTTGTAGAAATCTGGAGTTCTCTGCCCCAAAAGACCGCAAATGCTGATGCAATTGAAATTTTCAAGACTCATTGGTAGATTTTTGTAGGATATGGGTATCAAGAGATGTAGGGCCAAAGGCAAGTAAATGGAGTTGAGGCATAAATCAACAATGACCTATGGAATGGTAGAGCAGACTCAAGAAGCTGAATGGCCTACTGTTCTGTATTCCTCACACAGTAATTAGATTAAGTGTATTAGCTCTAAATAAGGTAACATTAAATAGAAGAAAAGCAAGATAGGAAATAAAATGAGAGAAGGCCATGCCATCGTAGGATAGTTTTTAAAATTGTTTTATGTTATATAATTAGTATTATAATCCAGGCATTTAAGTAGCTTTATTACTGTTTATTTCAGCAATAAGATCAGAAGTCATTTTTCTTTTTTTTTTAAAAAAAAAAGTCAGTCTCTGGAAAACTAAGAATCAAAAATGTACATTGTGACATTAGTGTAACATACCATAATATTTTGGCAATTGGGTGTCAATTATAAACACTTCCTAACTTAAGCATTTTCATCTTGTGAGAAGCTCGCCTTCTCCCAGCCAACACCTGAGCTGTGTAGTTCCTTGCATCCTTCCCTTGAACAAGCAAGACACAATAGACACACTTCTTAGTGGGTGAGGTGTGGTATTTGTACAGCTGTTATGCCTAATCAGATGTTCCCAATGACCAGCATGTTTTCAGGACAAAATGATCCAGTACATTTTGACTGTGAATGGTGATGGACAATTAAGCAACTAACTGGAGGATGAGGCTCCACAAATTTCCCCATCCTTAATGATGGGGGAGCACAACACATCACTGCAAAATACAATGCTGAAGCATTTGCAACCATCTAACCAGAAGTGCCAAGTGGATAACCATCTGGACCTCTTTCTAAGGTGCCCAGGATCACAGATGCCAGTCTTCATCCAATTTAATTCACTCCATGTGATATCAAGAAATCGCTCAAGGCACTTGATGCTGCAAAAGCTATGGGCTCTGACAACATCCAAACTTGTGCTCGAGAACTAACTGTGCTCATAACCAATCTGTTCCAGTACTTCTCCAATACTGGCATCTACCTGACAATGTGGAAAATTGCCCAAGTCCTGTCAAAAGTAGGACAAATCCAATCCAGCCTATTACTGCCTCATCAACAAAGTGATGGAAGGAGTTGTCGACAATGCTTTCAAGCAGCACATGCACAGCAGTAACCTGCTAACTGATGCTGGGTTCCACCAGGAAGACCTCATTACAGCCTTGGTCCAACATGACAAAAGAGCTGAACTCCAGAGGTGAGGTGAGAGTGACTGCTCTTAACATCAAGGCAGCATTTGAACTAGTGTAGCATCAAAGAGCACTAGTAAAATTGAAGCCAGTGGGAATCAGGGAAAACTCTCCGCTGGTTGGAGTCATACCTTGCACAAAGGAAGATGCTTGTGTTGTTGCAAGCTTTTGCATAAATCTTCAGCTAAAAGTGCCGAGTGGATGATCCATCTCGGGCTACTCTGGTGTCCCCCAGCAACACAGATGCCGGTCTTCAGCTAATTCGATTCACTCCACGTGATATCAAGAATTGACTGAAGGCATTGGATACTGCAAAGGCTATGAGCCCTGACAACATTCCAGCAATAGCACTGAAGACTTATGCTCCAGAACTTGCCACACCCCTAGCCAAGCTGTTCCAGTACAGCTACAGCACTGGCATCTACCCAGCAATGTGGAAAATTGTCCAGGTATGGCCTGTACAGAAAAAACAGGACCAATCCAACCTGGCCAATTACCACCCCACCAGTCTACTCTCCATCATCAGTAAAGTGATGTAAGGGGTCATCAACAGTGCTATCAAGTGGTACTTGTTTAGCAATAACCTGCTCAATGACGCTTTGTTTGGGTTCCACCAGGGTCACTCAGCTCCTGACCTCATTACAGCCTTGGTTCAAACATGGACAAAAGAGCTGAACTCCCGAGATGAGGTGAGAGTGACTACCCTTGACATCAGTGTGGCATTGACATTGACTGAGTGTGGCATCAAAGAGCCCTAGCAAAACTGGAGTCAGTAAGAATCAGGGAGGAAATCTCTCCACTGGTTAGAATCATACCTAGCACAAAAGAAGATGGTTGTGGTTGTTGGAGGTCAGTCATCTCAGCTCCAGGACATCAGTGCAGGAGTTCCTCAGGGTATTGTCCTAGGCCCAACCATCTTCAGCTGCTTCATCAATGACCTTCCTTCCATCATAAGGCCAGAAGTGGGGATGTTCGCTAATGATTGCACAATGTTCAGCACCATTCGCGACTCCTCAGATACTGAAGCAGTCCATGTCCAAATACAGCAAGATCTGGATAATACCCAGGCTTGCACTGACAAATGGCAAGTAACATTCGTGCCACACAGGTGACCTTCGCCCCTTGACATTCAATAGCATTACCATCAATGAATCCCCCACGATCAAAATTCTGGGGGTTGCCATTGACCAGAAACTGAAGTGAACTAGCCATATAAATACTGTGGCTACAAGAACAGGTCAGAGGCTAGGAATTGTGCGACGAGTAACTCACCTCCTGATTCCCCAAAGCCTGTCCACCATCTACAAGGCACAAGACAGGAGTGTGATGGAATACTCCCCACTTGCCTGGATGAGTACAGCTCCAACAACACTCGAAGCTTGACACCATCCAGGACAAGGCTTGATTGGCACCGCATTCACAAACATTCACTCCCTCCACCACCGATGCATAGTGGCATCTACAAGATGTACTGCAGGAACTCACCAAAGTCCTTAGACAGCACCTTCCAAACCCACAACCTCTACCACCTAGAAGGGCAAGAGCAGCAGATACATGACCACCATCTGGAAGTTCCCTTCCAAGCCACTCTGACTTGGAAGTGTAGTGCCATTCCTTCACTGTCGTTGGGTCAAAATCCTGGGACTCCCTCCCTAACAGCACTGTGGATGTACCTACACCACATGGACTGCAGTGGGTTCAAGAAGGCAGCTCGCCACCACCTTCTCGAGGGAAGTTGGGGATGGGGAATAAATGCTGGTCTAGCCAGTGATGCCCACATCCCTTGAGTGAATTTTTTAAAAGAAGGCCAATTGCATCAATCCCAGAACATCACTGCAGGTGTTCCTCAGGGTAGTGTCCTAGCCCCAACCAACTTCAGCTACTTCATCAATGACCTTCCCTCCATCCTAAAGTCAGAAGTGGAAATGTTTGCTGATTGCACAATTTTCAATACCAGTTGCAATTCCTTGATTTTTGTCCTAAGGAGCAAGACCTGGACAACATTCAGGCTTGGGATGATAAGTTGCAAGTAACACTTGCACCACGTAATGACCATCTCCAACAAGAGAGAACCGAAACATCCCCTTTGACATTCAAGGGCATTACCAGGATGAATCTCCCAATCAAAGTCCTGAGGCTTCTCAGTGACCAGAAACCTAACTGGAACAACCACATGATACTGTAGCAACAAGGGCAGGTCAAAGACTGGGAATTTTGAGGTGAATAACTCACCTGCTGACACCCCAAAGCCTTTCTACCATCTGCAAGGCACAAGTTAGGAGTATGATGGAATACTCTCCACTTGCCTGGATGCGTGCAGCCCCAACAACACTCAAGCTCGACACTGTCCAGAGCAAAGCAGCCCGCTTGATTGGAGCTTCATCCACCAGCTTAAACGTTCACTCCCTCCACCACCTGCACACAGTTGCAGCAGTGTGTACCATATATAAGACGTGCTGTAACAACTCACCAAGGCTCCTTCGACAGCACCTTTCAATCCCGCAATCTCTACTACCTTGAATGCCAAGGGCAAGTTCCCCTTCAAGCCCCACACATCCTGATTTGGAACTATATCGCCATTCCTTCACTGTCACCAGATAATGTCCTAGAACTCCCTTCCTAACAGCATTGAGTATACCTGCACCAGATGGACTACAGTAGTTCAAGAAGGTGGCTTGCCGCCACCTTCTGAAGGGCAATTAGGGATGGGCAGCAAATGCTGGCCTGGCCAGTGACACGTACATCCCATGAAAGAATAAAAGTCTGCTTGGTTGTATTGTATTGTGTGCATTCATATCATCTGGTTCAATGAGTTGATCAGTTATTTGGGCATCTTTCCACCTATTCTCTGGTTTCCTTGTGCTTGTCGGTTTGCATTTAAAACTTAACCTCCTCTATCTGCATGCCTCAATTTCTTATGCTCCCACTTTTTCATCTTTCACTCTTCATTTCACATGCACACACGTTCTCTTAGTCTAAGTTTGCCACTTGCTATGTAATTACTTTGTTGTTAAGTCCAATCTCTGTCATTATTCCCCTTTTACTTCGTACTGTACTGCACTGTACAAGGATTTATATTCTTTCTCAGGGCATGATCTATGTTGCTTTGTAAATCACAGTATTTGCTGGGGGTGCTCTATAACTCTGGGCTAAAAATTCCTCTTGCATTTTCGGGTGAGGGGATTGCAATTTGGGATCTGCCCATAGCTAGTCCTGTTGAAGCATCATTCGCCTGATTGTAGTGTTCAGGCCAGTGTCGAATACACTGCTGGTTGGCTGAATACGTAACAGAGTGTCGAGCAGCATGCGTGCCTAACAGGTGTTCAGCTAGCCAGCATCTCTTAAAGACAGCTTAGAGGAAGCTGCTGCTGACTGCCAGTACTGCAGTTAGCTGCAAGGAGAAGCTGAATAAGTGGAATGCCCAGGGAAAGAGAGGGCTTATAGGTTCACAGGTGCAATGCTGGAGGCCTTAGTAATGGAGGCCAACAGGAGGAGAGGCCCAGTTTGTGCAGTGGGTCAGGAGGCCCTTAAGGGGAACACCCTCCCAAGGGAATAGAAGCAGGTGGTAAGGGAGCACAGCTCCCTAAGCCTAGCCCAGAGGACAAAGCACCAGTGCCACAAGAAGTTCAATGAGCTCACATGGGTAGTCAAGGTCAGTGAATGCATTTTAAAAGGACATCTACCCACCATATTACCAACCTCTCGCACTGTTCAATACAACACACCCCTAATACTAACCCATCAGTCCTGCTACATCCAGCAACTCGCACAACTGTTCTAAAACTGTTCTCCTACGACAGTATTTCCAAAAATTTTACAATATAAGAGTACAAGAAATAGGAGCAGGAGTAGACCATATGGCCTGTCCAGCCTGCTCCGCCATTCAATATATTCATGGCTGATCTTGAGCTTCAGCTCCACTTTCCTGCCCGCTCCCCATACCCCTTGATTCCCTGAGTGACCAAAAATCTGTCTAACACAGCCGTAAATATATCTAATGATGGAACATCCGCAACCCACAGGGATAGCATATTTCAAAAATTCACAACCATTTGAGTGAAGTAATTTCGCCTCATCTCAGTCCTAAATGATCGGTCTCTCAGCCCCTATTGACCCTCTTCAGAATCTCGTATGTTTCAATGAGTTTGCCTCTTGTTCTTCTAAACTCCAAAGAATATAGGCACAACTTACTCAGCTTCTCAATGTAAGACAACTGCCTCATCCCTGGGACCAATTTAGTGAACCTTTGCGGTACTGTACTCAATGCAAGTATATCCTTTTCTAGATATGGAGATCAAAACTGCACACAGTCTTCCAAATGTGGTCTCACCAAAGCTCTGTATAATTGGAGCAAAACTTCTCTATTCCTGTACTCCAATCCCCAATAAGATCAGCTGTCATTCTTCTAAACTCCAATGAATAATAGGCCCAACCTGCTCAACCTTGCCTCCATACGACTGCCTTCATCCCAAGAATAAGCCAAGTGAACCTTCTCTGCACTGCTTCCAACTGATCCATTTACACTGACTCTTGTTTCCTGTCCATTATCCAATTCTCTATCCATGATAACATCTATCCCAACACCATGAGTTCTTATCTTGTGTAGTTGATCTTTTATGTGGCACTTTATCAAATGCCTTTTAGAAATCCAAATACACTACATCTACAGGAACCCCTTTATCCACCCTGCTTGTTACATCTTCAAAGAACTCTGACAAACTTGTCAATATGATTTCCCTTTCACAAAACCATTTTAACTCTGCCTAACTTTATTATGGTTTCCTGAATGTCTTGTTACTAACTCTTAAATAATATATTCCAGCATTTTCCCAATTACAGATGTTAGACTAATTGGCCTATAGTTTCCTGCTTTCTGTCTCCCTTATCTCGTGAATAATGGTGTTACATTTGTAGTTTTCTGCTGGGACCTTTCTGGTAATTTTAGAAGATTACAGCCAATACATCCACTATCCCTGCAGCCATTTCCTTTAAGAAGCTAATATACAGGCCATCAGGTCCAGGGTATTTGTTGACCTCTAGTCCCATTAGTTCGTCTAGTACTTTTTCTCTAATGATCGTGATTGTTTTAAGTTCCTCCCTCCATTTCTTCCCCCCTGCTTTTTTACTATTCTTCAGATGCTTTTTTTGATACAAAATACTTGTTCAAACTCTGCCATTTCCTCATTTCTCATTATTAATTCCCCAGTCTCGCCCTATAAAAGACCGACACTCACTTCAGCTACTCTTTATATACTTGTAGAAGCTTTTACTGTCTGTTCCTTTATTTCTTGCTGGTATTCTCTCATACTTTTATTTTCCCTCTTTTATTTTCTTACTCACCCTTGGCTGGTTTCTAAATTTTTCCCAACCTTCTGGGCTACTCATGGTTATTTCACTATGTACACAGAGGATCAGCCCTCTGCAAGATCATCAAGTAATGTACAGCAGTATGCTTGTGACTCTTAACTTTCACTATTTAGGAAAAGCAGCAGCAATCAGTCCTGGAAGACCTCTTATCCGTGGACAGAAACAGCTTGTTGTCAGAGGTGCAGGACCTCCGTTCACAGCTCCGCATTGCACACCTTCAACATCAAGAGAAGCTGCAGCAATTGCAAGATACCCTCACCAGTGCAGAGGAGCTGGCTAAGAAGCAGGAGCGACCACTTCGGAGGCAAGGTATTTCAAAGATGGAGGATGTTGGTATTGACAGTCAGAGAAACTGGAGTTACTATAGCCAGCAGCAGGTAAAGATTGAGTCCTGAGTATTTAGATTGGGTAGCTTCCCAGCATGGATAACAAAAAATCTGGTAAAGTGTTCATTCATCTCTGTCTTTACCTACCAAAAACCCAAGGTAATAGAGTAGCAAACAATGCTTGCACCTTCCCACTTTTACTTTCTCATAGCTGATGTTTGTGTTAATATTGTCTGTATCTACTACTAATTTGCCATTAAACAAGTTAATGTCTCATAAGTAAATTTTAGAACAGGTGGCATTGTCCAATTTAATTTATTTATTGGTCATACATTTCTGGGAAACTGGAACAAGTCTATACTCATTAAACTCTAGCACCAAAATTCCCTAGATTCCGGAACAGTCCCCAAAGAGTGTAAGGTACCCAACGTAACTCTGCTATTCAAGAAAGGAGGAAGAGAGAAAAGGGAAGCTGTCAGCCAGTTAGCCTGATTATCAAGAGTAGGAAAAATGCCCCTATAAGGAATTATTAAGGGCATGGTAACAGAGCATTTATCAAAGAATCACAAAATTGTTGTGGAGCATAACAAGGTCATTTGGCCCATCATGTCTGCACCAGCTGTCAGAATGAGCAACCATTCTCCCCGTAACCCTGCACATTCTTCCTTTTCAGTTGGCAGTCTAGTTCCCTTTTAAATGCTGTTCTCCACCACATTCTCAGGCAGAGCATTCCAGATCTTAACCACTTGCAGTGTGAAAACGTTTTTTCTCATATCACTATTGCTTCTTAGTTTAAATCTGTACCCTCTTGTTATTGATCCTTTCACGAGTGGGAACAGTTTCTCCCTATTTACTCTGCCCCGACCCCTCATGATTTTGAATATCTCTATCAAATTGCCATCACCCTTTTTTTCTCTAAGGAAAGCAATCCTTATTTCTCCAATCTATCTTCATAACTGAAGTTTCGCATCCCTGGAACCCTTCGCGTGCATCTGTTCTGCACTCTCTCCTGTGCCTTCACATCCTTCCTAAAATGCCCACCAGAACCAGACACAATAGTCCAGCTGAAGCCGAACTAGTGACTTATACAAGTTCAACATAACCTCCTTGCTCTTGTTCTCCTTGCCCCTATTAATAAAATCCAAGATACTGTATGCTTTATTAACTGCTCTCAGTCTGTCTTGCCATCTTCAGCGGCTGTGTACACATAGATCCATGCACATATATCCCTTGGCTCTTGCACCCCCTTTAGAGTTTTACCCCCTATTTTATACTGTGTCTTCATGTTCCTTCTATGAAAATTAATCACTTCATTTCTCTACATTGAACTTCATCTCCCACCTGTCTGCCTATTCCACCAACTTATATGTCCTTTTGAAGTTTTACACTGTCCAGCTCACAATGCTTCAAAGTTTTGTATCATTCGCAAACTTTGAAATTGAGCCCTGTACACCGAGGTCTAGGTTATTAATATATATCAGGAAAAGCAAAGGTCTCTGGAGAATTCCACTACCAACTTTCCTCCAGCCTGTAAAACATCCATTAACCACTGTTCTCTGTTTCCTCACACTCAGCCAATTCTGTATTCAGTTTGCTACTTTCCCTTTTATTCCATGAGCTGTAACTTTGCTCACAAGTCTGTTGTGTGGTACTGTATCAAATGCCTTTTGGAAGTCTGTGTACACCACATCAACCCTCTCTGTCACCTCTTCAAAAAACTTCAAGTTAGTTAAACATGATTTTGCCTTAAAAAAATTCATGCTGGCTTTCCTTATTTAACCCATATCCGTCCATGTGACTATTACCTTCGTCTCAAATTATTGTTTCTAGAAGTTTCCTCACCACCAAAGTTAAATTGACTGGCCTGTAGCTGCTGGGCCTATCCTTACACCCATTTTTTGAACAAGGGTGTAACATTTGCAATTCTCCAATTCTCTGGCACCACTCCTGAGTCTAAGGAAGACTGAAAAATTATGGCCAGTACCTCAGCAATTTCCACTCTCATTTCTTGCAGTATCCTTGGGTGCATCTGATCTGGCCCCTGCGTGCCTTATCAACTAAAGTACAGATAATCTACCCCATACCACCTCTTTTTAAATTTTAAACCTTTCTAGTGCCTGAATTATCTGCTCTTTTGCCACGGCCTGGGTAGTATCTTCTTCCTTGGTAAAGACAGATGCAAATGTCGTGACTCACGGGGGATAGTGTGCTGCAAAATATCAAGCCCCACTGCTCCCCGAGCCGCGACAAAAGCGAAAAAGTTTGATCAACTGACTTAATTGTTTAATTTAGGTTAACAGAATATAAGCACCAGGTTTGTAAACTTAAGTAAATAACTGTTTATTAAACAAATTGTCTTTAACCAGTGGCAAAAAAAAGAAATATGAACTACTAATTTCTATCACTATAACCTAAACTTTACCCCTTAAATCCCTATACATACACATACAAGACACACAAAAACATGGGGGAGAATTTTCCCCCCATTGGAGGGGTTGTGCGGGGGCGGGCGCAAACCCAGTCGGCGCCCCCGATCGGGTCTGCGCCGTCATATTACGTGGTTGGGCCAATTAAGGCCCGTCCAGCGCGATGCACGCCCGGAAGTGCTGAGCGCTCCCTTTGCGGTGGGTGGGGCGGGGGCGATTCCCTGAGTTCTGCGCAAAAGAGCGCAAATCTCCCTGATTAGTTTAACTTTTAAACATTTTTTAAAAAATTTAAAAATTTTAAAACATGTCCCCTCATGTGACAGTATCACATGAGCTGGGACATGTCAATGAAATTTTTAAACACTCCATGAAACCTCATCCCACCTGTGGATGAGGTTCCTTGAAAAATGCGAAGGCCGCCTGGGCTCTTTGCCTGCCCGCCAACCTTAAGGTTGGATGGGCAGCATTCTAAACTGCTTTAATTGATTTCTTAATGGCCTTTATTGGTCGTTGACGTTTCTGTGAGCGCACAGCCTACTCCGGTGCGCGCCTGCCAAACGAAATATCTTGATGATGTCGGTACGCATTTTATGCGCCGGCGAGCGGGCCCCGCCCCCGCTTACCAACCTGAAAATTTTGCCGATGGATTTTAAGGGTGGGATAAAACAGTTCAACAGCACCATATCTGGGGTACAGGATTCGATAGGTTGATTTTGATTAATGTCTTCCAAATTCCTTTCAATTCTTTGTTGATGACATGAGGTGGCCTTCCAGCACTTTCAGTCTTTAGTTCACTGGTTGAGCACTTGCCTTTCAGTGTCTCTAATAGTGATTTTGCCTCTTGACAGGGGTTTTCAGAGAGAGAGAGAGAGAAAGTTATAGAGATATTAGGAGAAAAAGCCAGCTAGTTGTTAATATTGAATTACTGGAATCTTACACACACAGGAGAGAGAAGTTTTAGGTCTTTTTCCTTTCAGGCTAGGAGCTATTTGTTGCACTGCTCTCACATATACCTTGGTTACCTGGTCAGGAGCCAGTAAAACATTGTTGCCAGACAGTTCCCCATTACACCAGGCTACTCCTCGGCACCATCCTGTCTTTCATGGCACACTCTGTTCCAGGACAGCAACATTGTATATATCCTTCACACTGTTCCAGTAGACATGACCTTCAAACTGCAGCCATTGTAATTTTAATTCATAATCCAGCAGAAATAAAAATATATGTTCTTTGCACAAAGTATTCATTTAATACCTCAGCTATGCCTTCTGCCTCCATTATTAAATTCCCTTTTTGGTCCCTCATCATCCCTACACCTCCTTTTACCACCCTTTTAGTATTTACATGCCTATCAAAATCTTTGGGATTTCCTTTGTTGTTAGCTGTCACCTCTATTCATACTCCCTCTTTGCTTCTCTTATTTGCTTCTTCATCTCTGCTCTGAACCTTCTATAATCAGTCTGGTTCTCAATTTAATTTCTACCTCACTCCTGTCATAATCACACTTTTTCTTCTTTATCTTAATTTCTATCTCCTTTGCCATCCAGGGAGCTGTGGATTTGTTTGCCCTATCTTTTCCCTTTTGAGGGCATATACCTTGATTGTATCTGAATGAGCTCTTCTTTGAAAGTAGCCCATTGATTAGCTGCTATTTTTCTTGCCAACCTTTGCCTCTAATTTATTTGGCCCAGATCTGTTCTCACCCCATTGAAGTTGGCTTTCCTCCATTTAATTTTTCTTATTCTGGACTGTTCTTTGTCTTTTCCTGTAGTCAGCCTGAACCTTATGATACAATGATCACTGTCCCCTAAATGTTCTCCTACCGACACTTGATCTACTTGGCCCATCCCATTTCCAAGAACCAGACTAGAAACATATTGCTGAAGAAGATTTTCCTGAACACATTCTAGGAACTCTTGACCCTCTCTCCCTTTACACTACTACAATCCCAGCCTATATTTGGATAATTTGAGTCCCCCATTACAAGTACTGTATAATATTTGCACCTCTCTGTAATTTCTTTGCAAAGTTGTTCCTCTACGCCTTTCCCATTGGTTGGTGGCCTGCAGACTACACCAAACAATGTAATTGCATCTTTTTTGTTCTTTAGCTCTAGCAAATAGATTCTGTTTTTGATCGCTCTGCAATGCTCTCCTTTATTAATATTTCCACCCCTCCTCCTTTTCTTCCTTTCCTATCTTTCCTGAACACCTTGTATCCAGGAATATTTAACACCCAGTCCTGCCCTCCTTTGAGCCAGGTCTTTGTTATAGCCACAACATCACATTTCCACATGGCAATCTGTGCTTGTAATTCACCAATTTTATTTACCACACTCCATGCATTCACATACATGCACAGTAACCCTGATTTAGTTTCTATTACTTTCTCTTTTCCTCTGATCACCACCATCACACGCACCCCCCACCCAGTAATTTAGCATTCCTTACTCTATTGCTATTTATCTTTCCCAATATTCTCTGCACCTTGGTATTCCTCTCTGATATTATCTCCTGCTTTCCAAACCCCTACCAAGTTAGTTTATAAATTCCCCAACAGCACTAGCAAAAGGAACTCAGTCCAGGCTCTGTTCAGGTGCATCCCATTCGGCTTCTATAGGTCCCATCTCCCCCAGAGCCCAACCCAATGTCCCAAGAATCTGAAGCTCTCCCTCCTGCACCATCTTTCCAGCCACTCATTCATCTGTACAATCTTCCTACTTCTGTACTCACTTGAATGTGGTACTGGGAGTAATCTGGAGATTACGACTTCTGAGGCTTTGCTTGCTAATTTTCTACCTAGATCCCTAAATTCTGACTGCAGGACCACATCCCTTTTTCTAACTATGTGGTCGGTACCAATGTGGACCACAATTGCTGGCTGTTCACCCTCCCCCATTCTGGTGCTTTGCAGCCACTCGGTAACATCCTTCACCCTGGCACCTGGGAAGCAACACACCATCCTGGATTCACGTCTATGGCCATAGAAACAACTATCTTATCCCCTAACTATGGAATCACCTGTCACTATTGCTCTTTCAGACTGCCATGTATGACCACCCCACCCCACCCCACCCCAGTGCAGCTGAGCCACCCATGGTGCCATGGACTTGGCTCTGGCTGCACTCCCCAGATGAACTATCACTCTAAGCAGTGTTCAGAGTTGAATACTGGTTGGAGACTTGGGGGACTCCTGCCTGTTCTTTTTTAACTGTCTCTTGGTCACCTCTTCCCTCTCTCCCTGCATACTTGTAAACTGTAGGGGGACCACATCTATAAACATGCCACCAACAAAGCTTTCAAGCTCACAGATGCACCACATTGATGCCAGCTGTTGTTCGAGTTCCGAAACACGGAGCTCAAGCTGCTGATGGGCACGTTCGAGGTTGGAACAGCCCTGCCATTTCTCTATATATTAGCAACCATTGCTACTGCGCAGATAAAAACCTTACTGATACTACTATTAATAAACCTTGCTATTACTGATAAATCCTACAAATACTTAAAACTACTTGCAAGTTGTAATAAACCTTGCTTTAAAATAAACTAACTTGTTCCTCCTCATTATACTTAATATATTTATTGTTTTTAATTTCCAGTTGTCGAGACTCAGTGCCTAAGCAGTAGTACTCACCAGCCAATTAACTTGCGTCTTTCCTGTGATGTCATGCTTCGATTTCTGTTTCCGAATTCTAGCAGCAGCATCACCTAGTCCCAAGTCCCCTCTGGACTCTCACCCTGAGTCTTTTCTGAACTCATGCTCCGTCCTAGCCCTGAGCCTCCTCCAAACTCATGCTAATATGATTAGATGTGGTCAGCATTGACTAATGAAAGGGAATTCATGTCTAACAAATCTGTTTGTTTCTTGAGGTTGTAGCTAGCAGGGTAAATAAAGGGGAACTAGCAGTTGTTTGGATTTTCAAAAAGCATTCGATAAGGTACCACATAAAAGTAGCTGCACAAGGTAAGTGCTCATAGGATTGGGATGATATGTATTAACATAGATTGAGGGTTGGTTAACGGATAGTAAGCTGAGAGGAGGAATGTGGGGTAATTTTCAGGCTGGCAGTCTATAACTAGAGGCGTATCACAAGGGTCTTTGCTTGAGCCTCAGTTATGCCAATTATGACAATTTATGCCAATTGCAAGAAGACTGAGTGTCCAGATTCTTGAAAGGAAATTGTATGTTAGACTTGATTACAAAGTGATTCATTTATGAGTGAAGTCTTACCACAGTTATATAGGATCTTGGTGAGACCACAGCTAGAGTACTGGTAGAGTTGAGGTCTCTTACTTATGGAAGGATATACTTGCCTGGGAGAGAGTGCAATGAAGTTTCATTAGACCGATTCCTGGAATGAGAAGATTATGCAATGAGTTGTGAGTCTTTGGAATTATTGATCCCAAAATGTTGTGGATACTCAGTTTTGAGTACATTCAAGATGGAGATGGATGGAATTTTGGGTATGAATGAGGAGTTGAGGTAAATTATCAGCCATAAATGACGGAGCAGGCTTGAAGGGCCAAATCGAATCAGTTCCACTCTTTCCTTGGCTATCCTTTTGCTCTTCAAGTATTTATAAAACATTTTTGGGTTTTCCTTGATTTCGCATGCCAGTATTTTTTCATACCCTCTATACTTTCCTAATTTCCTTTCTATATTGCTCTTGGCATATGCTTTCTTGGCTAACATGTGACTTGCAGTCCCATTTCATACATACTTGATACTTAATTAAAGAACAGGATTGGGCAAGATCTATAAAAAGCCCAAATATGGTAGTGTGTGTGTTATAAAGAGAGCTGAAACAATGAGTGCAAATGTGCAAAAATAAGTTGATCTGTTGCAAATCTCAAAGTTGTGCACAAATTTCAGACAGGAAAACATTTTTAACATTGTGTTGTTCTGCCTGCTATAGTGGAGTTGCTGGAATACAAGCTTCAGCAAGAACAGATCGTAACAAATAATTTACAAAACACCCTAAGAGCAGAGCAAGAACGATCGACCAAAGTCCGCCAACAAATGCAAACTGAACAAACTTCATTGTCAGAGGTGAAGTCGGACCTGTCTGAGGTAACAGATGAACTGCAGGCTGCATTACAGACTCGACATGAACTACAGCAAAATCTGCAAAAGCTAAGGTTTGTAGGCTTAGACTGACTATATATAGGAGTGAGAAAGGAAAGACCATACATTTATTTCATTTCCCCAGACAAATAACCATTATTCAGCCGTAACAACATAACAAATCAGCTGAAATTTGACTCGGCCTTTGATGGCATTGGAAACAACTCTTGCTAATTTTCCAACAGATAAGGCAAAGCTCTTGAGGCAAGCTCCACCAATGTATTCAGCATTAATGTACCCTGCCACTTGGAATCTTGCTCGACAGGCAATGAACTGCTGATGATTTCAGGCTTTAACTAGATGAAGAAGTCAATGGCGTTCTTGTGCAGTTAGCTCTGACCAGCCCTTAAATGAAGTACTTTAGCTGCTGCCTCTGTGCCCCAAAAGAAACTTGCCATCACTGTATTTTCCCCACATTGCTGATTGATTTAACAATAGGGGAGAAAACACACAAACAAATGCTGCTGCTTAAATGACTAAATGAGGTTAAGTGTTCACTTAATATTTAAAACATATATCTCCTGAGATCTGAGGAAATGTCTCTCAGCAGTTACAGTGCTCCTCCCAAGGAATTGATGCCTTCAGAGGAGCAGAAGCCTCAGTCTTCACAGATCATAAATAAGATTTCCTTGGTTCAGGAAAACTCAGCATCTACTCGTGCCACTTTGTTGTTCCCAAATTAATTAGTGGGAGGTGATGGAGAGGAAGGGTGGTGTTAATATTCTGGGCCTTCAAAACCTGAAGAGTCTCTTTGTTGCAAAGAAAACAAGTCCGAAAATGACTGATAATTCAGGCAGTGCTTTCTGACTGGTGGTTATGACTTTGGGACATGTACCTTGGATTCATGAATCTCGGATGGTACTTGAGGTTCCGTGGGCGGAATGGTTCCAGATTTGCACTAAGTGCAACTTTTACCCGCCGGCCAAATTGGCAGCTTTTCACGCCGTATCATCCCAATCCCGCCACATTAATTATGCGTTCCCAGGAAACATGCTGTTTCCATGGCAGGCAGGCTCTCATTCGCCCGTCATGCCATCACCTCGCTGCTTCAACACACCGGACGCTGTATTTAAAGTCCATGTGCATACACACCTCAGTGTTCCCAGCCCCCAACTGTTGCAAAGAAGTCATGACCCTGAAAGGCAAAAAGACAGCAGCCTCCAGGTTCAATGACGTGTCTCTCGAGTGCCTTTTGGATGCAGTGGAGGCTCGCCGTGATGTCCTCCACCTCCGCTCTGGACACAGGATGGACAGCAACCTCACTAATCTGGCTTGGGAGGTGGTGGCAGAGCCGATCAGCGCCAACATCCTTCAAAAGAGGACAGCCACTCAGTGCTGCAAGAGCATGAATGATCTCTGTTCTGCCAGGGTAAGTCACTCTTCTCATTGCTCTCAACTCACACACTCACAAACCCATCACACATCCACAGGGCCCTCACTCACTGCCAGTTCAAAGGACATCACCATTCACTCTCTCGCACACACCTTCATTGTCCTCATCCCATCCGTGGGACCACTCACCACCCACACATGCCAGGCTTATTTGTGATCTGACTTGGCAGGCGTCCTGCTTACATTCTTTCTATCTCCTATTCATGCACCTGGCACACAACAAGAGGGAGAGGTCGCAGACCCCGTGAGGGAATGCCTGAATTCAGGGTCCTCATGGACTTTGAAATGAGAGCCAACCAGCTGGCTGGCGAAGATCTGGACCGTTCCTGTGCTGACAGTTAGGTCGGTGGTGCTCTACCAAGTGAGGACCCAGTAGTGCAGCATCCATCAGACAACTATGCCGTGAGTGATGTGTTCTTTTTCACAGGCCGCTGCCATGCACTAATTATCCCAGCTTGCTTCTGCAGGCACATCTGGGAAACAGCCAATGGAGTCCACAACCCAGGGCCTCTAATCAAGCCTTATAAAAAGTTCTGAAGAGGAACCTGGAGGCACCCTCCTTGAAGACCTGTCACAACGCTCACCCGCACCCTCCACCAGCGCAGAGACACACATCTCGGTGGATCCTAGCTTTACAGTATCCTCGGGATCACAATCTGATCCGCAGCAGGCGGCGACAGGGACTTCCCAGGTGTCCAGCATTCGGAGGACTGCTGGAGGCCATAAATTTGCTGAGTCTGAGTCAGATGATGAGCTTCTGGACTCAGTCATGTCACAGTGGCTGGAGCTACAAAGGCAAGCTCAGGAACATCAAGAAGGGATATCCACTGCACTCATCAGGTTGTAAGGCATGATGGAGGAGTTCGTCTGCCTTCAGGCTGAGGTGATGGTGCCAGCATGCCAAGGCACCGAGATCAACACTGGGTTGCATGGCGGTCACCAGGGAGACCTCGATCCAGGGTGTTGCTCCTGCACTGCTGCCTGGGCTCAACTCCATCACAGACGCCGTAGTTGGCCTCCGACTGTACGCGAGAGGGGTGCGGGGCAGCTTGATCTCTCTCTCCAGTTTACCCCTTCTCCTCAAGGAGTAAGCCAGGGGCCCTCGGGCATCCATAGGGAGGAGGATCAGCAGGTGTAACCCCGCCCCCGGGCCATCCATCTAGGTGACCTCTGGGGTTGTCCGTCTCATCCAAATCCCCTCTTCCTGTGACCTCAGCATCTCCAGCTCCACAGTCTGAGGAGGGTATCACTGCAAAACAGCAGGACCCCGAAAGCAGGCTGGGGCCCTACAAGTCCCGGCCCTCCAGAGTGCACCCGCCAAGGTCATCACAGACCGGGCATAGCAGTCAGCAGGCTGCCTCCAACTCCGCTGTGGATGTCCAGAGAGCACCAAGAGGTAGAGGCAATGTTAGGAAGGTTAAGAAGATGTAACTCTTTCGAGTTATCAACAGATCGCATGTAACTCTTTCGAGTACATTCGCAGTTCTTGGTTTCCAGGAGTGGGACATGAACCCACAACCTTCTGATTCAAAGGCGAGGGTGCTATGAACTGAGCCACAGCTGACACCTCGTTAAGAAGATGTAACTCTTTCGAGTTATCAACAGATCGCATGTAACTCTTTTGAGTACATTCACAGTTCTTGGTTTCCGGTAGTGGGACATGAACCCACAACCTTCTGATTCAAAGGCGAGGGTGGTTAAGAAGATGTAGTTGCACAGTGTGGGCACAGGTGTTAATCACTTGTAAAACTGTTCACAGTTGTCAATAAACTCCCAAGAATGTCTCCCTGCCTATGGCTCCTTGTTCTTATGAGCAGTGTTTGTGCCACTCAGATGTGAAACCTTTTTGCACAAGATAAGGGCAGCAGTCTTAGTCCAAGGCCTCTTCCCTGTGCTTTGTGAAGCCTTCAGACCAAAATGATGGCCCAGCCTCTCACTCCCTGGACACATTACTAATGCCTGCACCTCGACGGTGCTTGTCATTGCTACCAGAATGTCGTGGGCAGGCGTCACAGAGTTCTGTCATTCTCTTTTCGTTGCTCCCAATGCGGTTTCCTCTACATTGCAGAGACCAAACGCAGACTGGGTGACCGCTTTGCAGAACACCTTCAGTCTGCCCGCAAGCATTACCCAGACCTCCCTGTCGCTTGCCATTTCAACACTCCACCCTGCTCTCATGCCCACATGTCTGTCCTTGGCCTGCTGCATTGTTCCACTTGGCCTGCTGCATTGTTCCAGTGAAGCTCAACGCAAACTGGAATAACAGCACCTCATCTTCTGACTAGGCACTTTACAGCCTTCCAGACTGAATATTGAGTTCAACAATTTTAGATCATGAACTCTCTCCTCCATCCCCACCCCCTTTCCGATCCCCCCCTTTTTGTCCAATAATTTATATAGATTTTTCTTTTCCCACCTGTTTCCATTATTTTTAAATGTATTTCCATCCATTGTTTTATCTCTACCTTTTAGCCTTTTTTGATTCCTTCACCCCACCCCACCCCCACTAAGGCTATCTGTACCTTGCTTGTCATAGAACACTACAGCACAGAAAATAGGCCATTCGGCCCTTCTAGTCTGTGCCGAAATATTATTCCGCTAGTCCCATTGACCTGCACCTAGTCCATAACCCTCCAGACCTCTCCCATCCATGTATCTATCTAATTTATTCTTAAAGCTTAAGAGTGAGCCTGCATTTACCACGTAAACGTCCTGCTTTCTACCCTTAATTAGCGCATTCCTTAGATAATATCACCACCTTCAACACCTCTTTGTCCTTTTGTCTGTGACATCTTTTGGTTATCTCCACCTATCACTGGCCCTTTATCCAGCTCTACTTGTCCCACCCCCCCACCTTAAACCAGCTTATATTTCACCTTTCTTCTATTTTTACTTAGTTCTGTTGAAGGGTCATACTGACTCGAAACGTTAACTGTGTTCCTCTCCGCAGATGCTGCCAGACCTGCTGAGTTTTTCCAGGTATTTTTGTTTTTGTTCTGTCATTCTCTCTGTGTGCTCTCAGCACATTTTAAGGTGGGGCTGGCCCCCATCTCTTCAGTATCTGTCACCAGTGACACTGTGCTCCTTAAGGGGTCAGGTGCTGAAGGCAGGCAAAGGATCAAATGCTTTTAAACTTTCATGGCTGCAGCTCTATGATATGCCCCTGATCACAGAGTGCAAGCAAGCTGCCCTTGGCCAGACAGGATTCAGGCATTCTCAGAGGCTATATGAAGATCTATGGAGTGTCCTTACTGCATGCCGTCATCATCCTCCTGCAATCGAGCGACTATTAGGGCCTCCACTGCGTCTCCATGACAGGAGCATTATCACAGAAGACATGTGCACTGCCATCAGCTGGACTGGAGTCAAACGTTCACAGATGCAATGTGAGGATCTATGGTGTCTCCTTGCTGCATGTCGTCATCATCCTCCACAAATCGAGCAGTTATGAGGGCCTCCCAAGCATGCCTGCCTCATCTGGCCAGTGTGAGGGCCTCATCCTCATCGCCTTCGAGGACCACCTCACCCTCATCCCTGTTGGTGCCCTCTTCATTGGAGGCAACCCCCAGCATCTCCATCTCCTCAGCCAGCTCCCCTCCCCATTGCAGCGCCAGGTTGTAATGGGCGCAGCAGGTGACGACGATGCATGACACCCTCTGTGGTCTATATTGTAGGGCTCCACCAGATCGGTCCAGGCACTGGAACCTCATTTTTAGCATCCCGCTGGTCTGCTCAACCAAGTTTCAAGTTGCAGCATGAGTCTCATACCTTCGCTCTGTTGCAGTCTAAGGCCACCGCATGGGTGTCATCAGCCATGCCCTCTGCAGGTAGCCCTTGTCCCCAAGGAGGCATCCCTGCAGCTTTTCTGGACCCTGAAGACTTCATGGATCTGTGACCCGACTGAGAATGTAGGAGTCATGGACACTCCCTGGGAACAGTGCGCAGACCTGTAGGATGCATTTGTGGTGGTTGCACACCAGCTGCACATTTAGCAGTTGACATAGTTGACTGCGTGTTGCGACGGAGATCTGAGTGCCACGTGACTGTAGTCAATGGCACCCTGCACCTGTGGGAAACCGAAGATCTGGGAAAATCCAAATCGCTCTTGCATCCTGGCTCTCTTGGTCTCGGGCGAAATGCACAAAGTTGTGTGCCCTCCTAAAGATGGCATCCATGACTTCATGGATACATTTGTGGGTGGAGATGTGTGATATCCCACAGAGGTCACCTGTGGAACCCTGAAAGGAGTCATTGGTGTATAAATTTACCAGCGTGGTCACTTTCATGGCCACTGGCAAGTGGATGCCCTCCATGTCCCTGTGGCGCCAAATCCTGCTGTAGATGGCAGATGTGACCAACCAGTTCCCTAGACATGCGCATTCTTTGGCGACACTGGTTCTTAGTCATCCGCAGGAATGAGAAGTGATGTCTATAGACCAGCGACGACTTGCTGTGGCCCTTCGGTGATGAGTGGGAGCCCAGAGGGTGCTGCTCCTCCCTCTGCGCAGCCAGGCGTCTCAGTTGCTCTCTTCTCCGTCGTCTTCGCTCCCTGTACACCACAAATCACACAGCTGGGTCACCAGGCTCCATGGTCCTGATGTTGTACTCCTGCAGGGTGAAAGGGAGAGACGTGGGTTAGCATGGGTGTACTAAGAACCTGTCTTAGTAAAGTCTGAAAGCCCCTTAACGCATCCCAGAAAGTGCTGGCCACCACTTGGATCGCCAAAGATTAGTGTGCTGCATGGCTGCCTGAAACCCCACCCACCTCGGCCCCACTCCACCTGACCAATTGGCAGCCATTGGACTACATGCTGTGCTCTCAGCTCAGGTGCAGGTATTCTCCTAACCCGCGCTGCAAGGCTGCACAGTTAGCTTGAACCATGGGAGAGACTGGTTCAAGCCAGGATGATGACATTGTGAGCACCTCCACCAGTGACTGCTCCACGGCCAGCTTTAGCAAGGAGATTGTATAACATGCCTAGTCGTCCAACTGTTCTGCAGTGCACTAAAACACCAATTTATTTGCAGCCTGTGCCCGAGGGGTGAAAAGATCTGGAGCACATGGTGGCACTTTGATGCCTCTGCGTTTGAGTGGCCAGAGAAGCTAGAGGCCCGAATCCAATCATACCAATGTGGCTGCGTCTGAACTGTCTCAGCTGCAGAGGAATGGTCACTTTATACAAGGTTACCTCAATGTGTGACCGCTTCTCTCAACCACCACCCCCAACCCGCACATGCTTCTGCGCTACCTTCAATCACAGGGCAGCCCTTGACCCTCCCCAATGCGCCTCAACCACAGGGTAGTCCTTATGCCCTTCCCTCCCTAGTGTGCCTCAACCACAGGGCAGCCCTTGCAACCCCCCAAAACGCGCCTCAACCTTCAAGTCCAACAGGCGACCGAAGCGAGCGCTTCGCAACGTTACTGTGTACTCTCCTCCGAATTCCCCTCAATGTGCAGCCCGCTAAGTGCATACCTCTTATTTGCTGTTGTGAAACATGTCGGTGTGCAATTATACCGATGTGGGTGGACAATCCAGCAGCGGTGGGGGGAGGGGGTCGATTCCAGCGGGCTGGGCTTATAACGATATGTAGATGTATTACAATGAGGTTCCCGACGTCAGATCGCGGGAAACATGATCCTCCATCAGCAGACAGAGCGGACAGTCGCAAACTGCTTTCATGTCGTTTAAAACCGATTTTTGGCCTTCTCGCCATATTGTCTGCTCACGCCACTGACCATGCCCACGGCATGGGCGATTCCGCCCCATGTATTCTTGCATGCAGCAAGTGATGTAGCATCATGGTTTTAGAGCAAATGTACATAGCAAATTGTGATCATAACTTTTGTTGAGGACAAAGAAGTCTGCTACATTATTTTGCTCACTTTATTGTATACTTTTTCAACTGCCTCTACACTTTCTTGCATGTTGCTTAACTGCCTGATTTTACCCCCGTGCTACTCTTGTACCTCCCACTGAATGTTATCTCTATTGTCTTTCTTTTCCAATGCTATTCATCACACTTTCATGTCTGATTTTATCGCCCCTGAGCCTCCTTCCCTCCTGTTGTCCATTTTCTTGAATTCCTGTGTTTGCTGCCTCTGCGCTACCTTCAATCACAGGGCAACCCTTGACCCTCCCCAACGCGCCTCAACCACAGGGTAGTCCTTACGCCCTCCCCTCCCTAGTGTGCCTCAACCACAGGGCAGCCCTTGCAACCCCCCCTCAGGCAGTTAATGGTTGCCCCGCACTCATTTTCTGCCAATGCACATCTCTCCCCTTCTCATGTGTCTGCTGCTTTCTGTTTTAGGGGAGAATTGAACGTTAAAGAGAACGAACTGTTAACTGCAGCGAAGGCATTTGAACTAGAACGGAAAAATGTACAGCAGTTACAGAACATGATGGAGAAGGAACAGTTCCATCATAAAGAGCAGAAAGAACAAGAACGGCAGACTTGTCAGGTAAATGGGAAATACAACAACAGTATGTAGATGCATCAGACCAGATCACCAAGGTAGTTGCTTCACTCATTCGTACTAAAGCCAACAATCCTAAAATTCATTGTGAACGTTTCCCAGATATGTGGGATTAAGCAAAAAGCTCTAAAGTTCTGCCTCTCGTATGACTGCGATATATTAGAATCAGGTTACCTGATATTCAGAACACATGGGCTAAGGTGCAGCTGATAACATAGTACTGAAGCAATAGGCAATATAGAATTTAAGGTTTTATGCTATGAGGATAAAATTTAGACCTATCTTCAGACATTATTGACAGCGCTCTTTCCTGAACTGCCTCCAGAAAGCCCAACTGCAATTAATCACTTGATAATTGTAGGATCTAAACTGAGTTGGAAATACTTGTTGCTGGTGGTGTGTGCACGTTAAAATTGTTCAATTTTTTGACATTAACAGCATTTTGAGCACAAAAGTGCTGTTGTGTCTTACCCGAAAGGTCCACCCTGATCCACTGAGATTATTATTTGGGACATGTGGGTTTGGAGGATGTGGCAAGTGCACAGAATGTACAGTCGGGGACTTAAATGCCCATCACCAAGGGTGGCTTGGTAGCACTGCTACTAAAGAGCTGGCTGAGCCCTGAAGGAGTATCTGCCAGACTGGTTCTGCAGTTGATGGTGAGGGAATCAACAATCAACCTATTAGACCTGTTGCAGATGCATCTGTGCGTGATAGAATAGGCAGTAGACACAGGTACCACACAAATCTTCACACTGAGCATGCCCTCTATCATGTTGTGTAGCAGTACCACCGTACTAAATGGGATAGATTCAGAACAGATCTAGCACCTCAAAACTGGGCATCCATGAGGCGCTGTAGGCCATTAGCAGCAGCAGAATTGTAACCTTGGAGCCTGGCATATCCTCCACTTTACCATTACCATCAAGTTAAGGGACCAACCTTGGTTCAATGAAGAGTGCAGGAGGGCATGTCAGGAGCAGTACCAGGCATGCCTAAAAATGAGATGTCAACCTGGTGAATGAAGCTACACCACAGGACTACTTGCATGCCAAACAGCAGAAGCATCTTATGATAGACCAAGCTAAGTGATCCCACAACCGACAGATCAGATCGAAGTCCTGCCACATAACAGTCATGAATTGTGGTGGACTATCAAACATCTAACAGGAGGAGGAGGAGGTTCCTTCAATATCCTCGTTGAAAGTGTAGCCCATCACTTCAGTGCAAAATACAAGACTGAAGCATCTGTAACCATCTTCAGCCAGAAGTGCCGAGTGGATGATCCATCTCAGCCTCCTCCTTAGGTCACCAGCATCACAGATGCAAACCTTCAGCCAATTCGATTCATTCCACGTGATATCAAGAAATGGCTGAAGGCACTGGATACAGCAAAGGCTTCAGTCCTGAAAACTTACCATTAATAGTACTGAAGACTTGTGCTCGAAGACTAGCTGCATCCCTAGCCAAGCTGTTCCAGTACAGCTACAACACTGGCATCTGCCTGGCAACGTGGAAAATTACCTAGGTATGTCCTATACACAAAATGCAGGACAAATCCTATCAGGCCAGTTAGCACCCCATAAGCCTTCTCTCGATTATTAGCAAAGTGATGTCGACAGTGCTATCAAGTAGCATTTGTACAGCAATGACATGCTTAGTTTGAGTTCTATCAGGACCATTAGGTTCCTGACCTCATTACAGCCTTGTTCCAAATAAAAAAAAAAGCTGAACTCCAGTGATGAGGTGTGTGACTGCCCTTGACTTCAAGGCAGTACTTGGCCAAGTGTGGCATTAAGGAACCCTGGCAAAGTTGACATCAATGACAATCAGGGGGATTACTCTCCTCTGGTATCAATTATACCTAGCTCAAAGGAAGATGGTTGTGGTTGTTGGAGGTTAATCATCTCAATCCCAAGACATTGCTGCAGGAGTTCCTCAGGGTAGTGTCCTAGGCCCAACCATCATCTACTGCTTCATCATTGACTTTCCCTCCATTATAATCTCAGAAATAGGGATGGTCGCTGTTCAGTACGCAACTCCTCAGATACTGAAGAAGTATGTGTCCACATGCAGCAAGACCTAAGTAACATTCTGGCTTGGGCTGACAAGTGGCAAGTGACATGTAGTAACTTTTCTTCTTTGTTCATTCATTGGATGTGGCTGTCACTGCCAAGGCCACCATTTACTGCCCATCCCTAATTGCCCTTGAGAAAGTCATGGTGAGCCACCGTCTTCAACCACTGTAGTCTGTGTGGTGTTGATACGTCCATGATACTGTGTAGGGAGGCTAGGTCTTGACCCAACAACGATGAAGGAATGCTGATATGTCTCCAAGTATGGATGATATGTGACTTGCCGAGGAACATGTTCACGCGTGCCTGCTGTTGTTGTTCTTCTGGGTGATAAAGGTTTAGTGTAGAAGGCGCTGTTGATGAAACTTTGGTTAGTTGCTGCAGTACACCTTGCAAATGATACACAAAACAGCCAGTGTTGGAGGGAGTGAATGTTTAAGGTGGCGGGCGGGCTGCTTTGACCTGGATGGTCAAACTTTGTGTTGGAGCTGCACTCAAATTGGGGAGAATTCCATCATAATCCTGACTTGTGCTGTGTAGATGGTGGAAACGGAGGCGGGTGAATTAGCCAGCCTCTGACCTCTTGCACTGTTTATGTGGCTGGACCAGTTAAGTTTCTGGCTAATGATGACTCTCAGATTGTCGGGGAATTTAGCAGTGCTAAATCTGTTGAATGTCATGGGAAGGTGGCTAGACATTTATGTTAAATTTGGTCATTGCCTAGCATTTTTGAGGTATAAATGTTACTTGCCACTTACCAGTTCAAACCTGAAAGTTGTCGAGGTTTTGGTGCATCTGGGCACAGACTGTTTCAGTGTCTGGGGAGTTGTGAATGGAACTGACTCCTCTGCAGTTGTCAGCAAGCATCCTCAGGCTGTGCTTATGATGGAGGAAAGGTCATTGATGAAGCAGCTGAAGATGGCTTGGTCTTAGACACTGCCCTGAGAAACTCTTGCAGTGCTGTCCTGGGGCTGAGATGATTGCCCCAGAACCCCCATCATTTTCTTTTGTGCTAGTTATGACTCAAGCTAATGGAGAGCTTTCACCTGATTCCTAGTGATTTCAATTTTTGGAGGGCTCTTTGATGCCACACTATATTAAATGCTGCCTTAATGTCAAGGGCAGCCACTCTCGCCTCACTTCAGGAATTTAGCTCTTTGATCGTTGTTTTGATCAAAGCTGAAATGAGACCTGTAGCTGACTGATCCTGGTGAAACCAAAACTGACCACCAGTGAACAGATTATTGGTGAATAAGCGCTGCATGCTAGCACTGTCAATGACCCCTTCCGTCACTTTGTTGAGTGAGAGTAGACTGATGGGGAGGTAATTGGCCAGATTGAATTAGTCATACTTACTGTGAACAGTACCTACTAAGTCAAAAACAGAATTACCTGGAAAAACTCAGCAGGTCTGGCAGCATCGGCGGAGAAGAAATCAGTTAACGTTTCGAGCCTTCATGGCCCTTCGGCAGAACCATGAAGGCTCGAAACGTTAACTGATTTCTTCTCCGCCGATGCTGCCAGACCTGCTGAGTTTTTCCAGGTAATTCTGTTTTTGTTTTGGATTTCCAGCATCCGCAGTAGCTTTTAGCTTTTTGTTTGTACCTACTAAGTAACTTTCTACATCGTTGGGTAGATGCCAGCGTTGTAGTTTATTTGAACAGTTTAGCTCAAGTGGCGGCTGATTCTGGAGCACAGGTCTTCAGGACTACAGCCAGAATGTTATCCAGTGCACTTAGTAGTTTGTTGATATTACATGAAGTGAATCGAGGTGGCTGAAGACCAGCACCTTTGACCTTTGGGAGGAGACGGAGATTGATCATCCACTCGACTCTTCTAGTTGAAGATGCTTGCAAATGCTTCAGCCTTGTCTTTTGCACTTACTGATGGCAGAGCCTAGCATTTAAGGATGGGGTTGTTAGTGAAGCCTCCTCCTGTTAGTTGTTTAATTGGACTGCATATGTCAGGACTGCAGTGCTTTGATTTGATCCACTGATTATGCATATTGCCTTCATCAATCTCACCGTTGCATTCAACCATGTGAACAAAGGCAGGCTATCTAAGCTGCTGAAGATGCTCGGCGTGATCTCCTCTTTCCATGACAACATGATGGGTGAGGTCAGCTATGAAGGGGTAACGTTGGATCCCTTGAAGATCCACAGTGGGGTCAAACAAGCTTGTATTCTGGCACTGATACTGATACATCCTTCCCTTTGCTCTCATGTGCCTTCAGTTCATCTACAAAAGGTGTCTGGTTGTAAACTAGATGTGACAAAAAATTTCTTCAGTCTTGCTCACCTGAGATCCAAGACAGCAGTGCGCCAAGTCTCATCAGCGAGTTGCTCAACATCGATGATGCCACACTAGCATCCCATTGTGAGCAACACCTTCAGAAGCAAATATACAGACTCCCTCATGCCTGTAAAAAGTTTGGTTTGACTATCGGCATGAGGAAGACAAATGCTATGGTGCCAGATATTTCCATACTGCCCACACTCAGCATTGACAATGTAATGCTGAGATTGTTGTTAGCTTCACATATCTAGGCTCCACAACCAACAAACTGTCACCTGATGCTGAAATCAACACATGCATTGCAAAAGTTGCAGCTGTTATGTCCGAACTGAGAAAGAGTGTGGAACAACAGAAGCCTGACTGAGAACATCAGATTCCGAGTCTACAAAACAAAATACTGTGGATGCTGGAAATGTAAAATAAAAACAAAAATACTGGAAAGGCTCAGCAGCTCAGGCAGCATCTGTGGAGAGAGAGAGCATGTTTCTCTCCACAGATGCTGAGTACCAGCTGAGTATTTCCAGCATTTTCTGTTGTTGTTTCAGATTCCGAGATTACTAAACCTGAGTCCTCAGTGCATTCCTGTACAATAGTAAGACCTGGACAACATGTGCAAGGCAGGAAAAAGGCTGAACAGTTCTATCTTTGCTGCCTCAGATATATTCTTGGCATTTCTTGGGAGAACAAGGTCACTAATTTGAAGGGCCAAGAGAGTGCTAATCCCACCAGCATATGGTCATTACAAAGTGCTGGCTCCACAAGGTTCATTGGTTGGATGATGGCCATAATTCCCAAAGACTTTTTGTATCATGAACTGGCTACTGGGTCACGACTTGCTGGGTGTCCATACCTTTGCTCCAAGGACAACGGCAAGCGAGATATGAAGATTGCAAACATAAGTACAGACAACTGGAAAACAGTTGCCGAAAGCAGTGATCTCTGGAAGCTGACTGTTTGGAGGGGCATTGGAAAAGGTGAGGAGCAAAATGCTCAGCTGGCTGAGAAGAGAGTCCAGAGACAACAGAGGCTAGCAAATCCTGCACTTTTTCAGCCCACTGTCTTCATCTGAAGAGGAGACTGTTGTGCCAGAATGAGGCTACTGAGCTACTCCAGGCGATGTTTAACACAGAGTTTATCACCAAATCACAAATCATTGTTTCACAAAATGGAGGGCTGCCAAAGGAAAGGATCGCTCAGCTCTGTCTTAGGGTATTTTTTATTATACACATAGTCCTGTGTTAAAGCTTCACCAGCTTGGATCCTCCATTCTTGGATAGGTCTGATGCTGTCCTTAACACTGATGCTGCTCATTGAACCTGGCTTGATAGTTATGGTAAAGTAGGGATAGAATGGGCTAAGGATCATCTTTTTCATGAAAGATTCCAGCTGCTGTGCATTGTCCTTTTGAAATGGTGGTATGCATGCACAGCAGTATGACACATTGCTGTTATGTTGTGCTATTGCACCTGAAGATGGATCTTTTTTTGAGGAATGTGTATGCTGAAATAGGAAAGTCAATGGCTGGTGTCATTCTTAGATATAGGAATTGTGCCAGAGACCTGGAGGGTTTCACAAGTGCCACACATGTTCAAAACAGCAGAGAGGAGTAAACTAGAGAACTATAGACGAATCAGCTTGGTCTTTAAGAGCCATTAATCTGGGACAAAATCGTTCGTCACTTGAAAAACATGGGCCACTTGATAATAGCCAGCACAGATTTGTGAAAGGAAAATAATGCTTGACTAACTTGATTGAATTATTTGATGATAGAGAGGGTTGATGAGGATTGATCCTGCGTATGAGGAATTTCAAAAAGCTTGTAAAACTTAATGGATTTGTTAGTAAAGTTGAAGCCATGGGTTGAAAGAGGCAATGTGGACGTGAAATTGGCTACTGGAAAGTTACTGGAATTGGAAAGCAGTAAAGTGGTCAACGTTTGGTTTTCATACTAGAGGATGTATTTAGTCGTGTTCCCTAGGGGTTTGGTATTAGGACACTGCTCTTTTCAATATATTGCAACGGCTAGGACTTGTGTATACAGGCCATGATTTCACAGTTTGCAGATGGCATTAAACTTGGAAGTGCATTAACAACAAGAAGGATAGTAGCAGACTTCTTCAGGACATAGACAGGTAAAATGGGCAGGTTTATGGCAGATAATACTTAATGCAGAGAAGCATGAAGTGATGCATTTTGGAAGGAAGAATGAAGAAAGGCAATATAAACTAGATAACAGAATTTTGATGAGGCAGGAACAGAGATCTGGGGTGCAGGGGCGGGCAATGCGGATAATGTACTAATATCAACACTGGTTCGGCCCCAGCTGGAGTATTGTGCTATATTCTGGGCACCATGCATTAGGATGGATGTGAATGCCTTGGATGGGATGCAGAGGAAATTTACCAGAATGGCATCAATAATGAGGGACTACATAGAGAGACAAAAGAAACTGGAATTCTTCTTCATGGACCAGAGAAGGTTAAAAGGAGATTTATTAAAAGTGCTAAATATCATGAAGGGTTTAGATAGAGTAAATAGGGAGAAACTGCTTCTACTAGCAAGAGTCAGTAACTAGTGGACACTGATTTACAGTAACCTTTTTACATTAAGTTACTGTGAGCTAACATGCACTGGCTGAAAAGATGGTGGAATTGGATTCAATAATAATTTTCTAAAGGGAACTGGAAGAATACTTGTAGCTAAGAATTGCAGGTCTATGGGAAAAGAGCAGGTGCATGGACTAATTGAATCACTCTTTTAAAGGACCATCAAATGCTCAATGGGCTGACTTCTGCGTTGTAAGACTCTGTGAACAACTTAATTGAACTGCATCATTCCTGAAACTAAGCTCTTTGGACACCAGCATCGATCTTTGTGGAATCAGTCATCAATTATGCACTGAGAACAAAAATTACAAGAAACGTAACGACAGCTGATATCACAGTCGATCAGGCTTTCAACAAGCATAAAAATTGTTGATTTGACATGATGCACCTCATTTTTGGCTACAAATACTTAAACAGTACGGAAAAAAAGAAATGTTAGGGATTCAGATCACATGCATTTTGAAAGGATATGTGTGCATTTTACTAGAAGGCAAGGAATGAACCAAGTTGGAATTCCGAGTTCTGTATTGGTAGTGTATGGGATCTCTTGTGATGGGACAATTTTGTTGTACAAAATTTTAAGAAACTTCATTCCCCTCTCGACATTGGTGTTGAAAATTATGATGATTGAGTAAATTCTGTCTTTGTCCTATTCTCAGAAACTACAGAAGGCTCTGGAGGAGCAACATGCGCAAAATCATCAGTTGTCAGTTGCCTTTGAAGAACAGCGGGTGGCAAACAGTAGTAGCCGCAAAGAAATTGAAACTAAGTTATTGAACAGTGAATCATTGCTGTCGCAGGAGCGCAAGAAACTGGCAGAGACTCAGGATCTACTGAAAATTGAGAGAAATCACTTATCAGAGTTGAGTGATTCCTTGGATCATGAGCGTATGCGGTCAGAACAGCTGTACCAGCGTCTGAATTCACGGCATGATGAAACTGCTGCTCAGGAACGTGCCTTTACGAAAGAGTTGCAGAATCAGCTCGAGGATGAAAGAAAGAGGACTGTCGAACTTGCTACTATGATTGAGAAAACGCAACATCAGGCTATTACAGCAAAACGAAACTTTGAAGATGAAATCCAACTGTCCCGACAGGAAACTCAGAAAGAACGGGAAGTCAGCACCAAACTCAGATCTATGCTTGAATCCGTTCAGGCTCAGGTACAGGAGCTCAACCACTTGCTGGAGTCTGAAAGGCAGCATAACCTTCGCCTACAGACTGAGAGAGAGAGACTTCAAGCTAATATTCTAGCAGCCAAAGAAAAGGAGCGAAATAAGGATGATCAGAGGGATCGAGAGAGGAGACAGGAAAGGCGAGAGTTAGCTGACCACGAACAAGAATATGAAATGGTGAAAGACAGAATGGTAAGCAACAAATCAGTCAATCACTTAAGTAAAGTTATATTAAATTTCAAAACTAAAGTGTTGAAAATATTTTCGATTTCAATTTTAATGGTTTTTTAAACAAAAGTTTTACAGCAGCTTTCATTTATAGAGTACCTTTAACTTAATAACACATCTCAAGATTGGTGAGTGGCATATGTGACTCCCTTATTCAAGAGAGGTTGTAACGCCATTCCTAGTAGCTACAAGCCAGCCAGTTTAACATCATAGGTGGTAAGGCTTTAAAAACAATAAACGGGGGAATAAAATTTAATAGGCACTTGGAGAGGTTTGAGTTAATTAAGGGTATATAAAAGGTGGATTGTGCTTGACTAATCTGATTGAAGTTTTTGATGAAGTAACAGAAAGTTGAAGGGAAAACAAAAGATGTTGTCTATATGGTTATTAAGAAATCCTTTGACAAAATACCAGAAAAAAGGTTGGTTAGCGAAATTGAGGCTCGCGGAATAGCAGAGTTGATGTCAGCTTGGATAAAAAATTGGCTTACAAACAACCATGAATTGTGGTAAATGGTTGTTTTCAGAATGGAGGATGATAGACTTTAGTGTTCCCCATGGTTCAGTGCTTGGACAATGCTTTTTTAATGCATATAAATGATTTGATATTGGAATGCAGAGTAAAATTTCAAAATTTGCTGATGACACCAAACTTGGAGGTGTGGCAAACAGTGAGGAGGAGTTATTTAACCTGTAACAGGACATTAGATAGGTTAATAGAAAGGTTAGACAAAGTGGCAGATGGAATTTAACACAGAGAATTGCGAGGTGAGTCTCTCCCTCTCCCTTCTGTCCTAGTGCAATATAGACTATGTGTCATGGTTCTAAACAAGGTACTGGACAGAGGGACCTAGGGGTTCGTGTGCACAGGTCTTTGAAGATGGTAGGACATATTGAGTGAGTGGTTAGCAAAGTATAGAGGACATTGAGCTTGTATTGAGTACAAAAGCAGGGAAATTATGCTTAACATATATAAAGCATGGGTTCGGCCACAACAAGAGTATTGCATCCAGTTGTGGTTACCACACTTTAGGAAGGATGTGAGGCCCCTTGAGAGGGTGCAGAGGAGATTTACCAGAATGATTCCAGAAATGAGCAGTTTTCACAATGAGGAGAATCTGGGGGCTGTTCTCCTTAGAGTAAAGGGGTTTGGGCAGAGATTTGATAGAAGTTATGACAGGTTAGATAAAGTAGACAAAGAAAAGCTATTCCCTTAGCTGATGGTACGACTAGGGGATACAGATTTAAGGCTTTGGGCAAGGGATGAAGGGGTGATGTGAGGGAGGACTTATTTTATGCAGTGAGTCTTAATTGTCTGGAAGTCGCTGCCCTCAAGGGTGGTGGAAGTGAAAGCAAAGAATGATTTCAAAAGGGTTTAGAATAGGCACTTGAGGGAAACAAACTTACAGAGCTACAGGAGTAGAGCAGGGAAATGGGACTAATTGGATTGCTGTATAGAGAGCCAGCATGGCCACAATGGGCCAAATGGCCTCCTTCTGTTTGGAATTAATCTATGACTCTATGCATTATGGTTATAACTGTTCTTGTACTTTTTTCACTCTTTTACCTGACTCCTAAATAGCATGAGTTAGAATTACAGCACCAAAGAGATCAACAGCAAATAAGAGAACTTCAAAAGATGCTTGCAGACTTAGAGGAGCAGGAACGCAAATTTTTGTCCCGCAAGAGGCAGCGAGGAGAACCTGAAAATATCGTGGTGAAATGCAACCAGAGTGGTGCCACCCATGGTATGGAAGGTAATGCAATAAATGTCCAGAAGCACCCAGAAAGCACACGGCAACAATTCCTACAATTGACTGTTCGGCTTAAAGAATTGCTTCACAGATCCAAACACAGGTATGTGTTTACGTATGAAGGGGAGAGCATTTATGTGAGAATCACCAAGCTGTAAAGAGTTTGGGTAGATTAAGTAAGCTTTGCTTTTTATATAAGTTTATCACTGTGTAAATACTGTAAATTGAATATTCCCTTTCAGTCCAGTTTATGAATTTTCCCCTGGGTTGAATCCAAGTCACCGACCCTGAATGTGAGCTACTGAGGGAGAACAGTACTTGGGGGAGAAAAAAACAGTCACGGCATTGCGTTTTGTATGATGCAGTGAACAGCTCTGCAAGGCTGTGCTGCATACCAGCTAAACTATGCACTCTAGCTGATCAGAACTGAAAGAATTTGAATTTCTGCACCAAATAAGTGCAGGTGATTGGTTGTGTGCAATTTTTATAAAACACGAGTTAGAATGGAAAAAAAATCGGTCAAATGAGCTTACTGCACCAGTGCAACCATGCTCAATGGCAACCTATTCTGTTAAATTTTACAGTGCTGAAGTGTGAAATGATTGGTTGCTGAGCTAAATTAGCAATGTTTCTTTACCTGAAAATCATTACAGCTGATCTACTCTTTGCTAAACCAATCCAAAACTAATCACATTTTCCTTTCCTTTTCTTCTCCATTCCTGTATCATCCCTTGGTTCATATAGCTCTTCGTAACAGAAGCAATGGTCTGTACATCAATCAGTAGCGAAGTGTTCCTTTTTCCAACATTTTGCTGTGTAAATAAATTTCTCTTCAGTTTCTTGTCACTTTCTTTGTGATGGTTTTAAATTGTCACCAATTCCCTAATCAGCGCAAATAGTTTTTCTCATTAATTCTATTCAAACACTTCACAATTTTAAAAACCTCTACTCATTGCCGTGTGTTCTTCCACTGCAAATGTGAAAAATGTCATTATATCTTCACACACATCTAATATCCATATTCCCTATCTGTGGCATCATCCTAATAATTTTGCTTTAAGGCAGCATTTGTTCCATAACTAAGTACTCAGAACTGCACACAGTGCATTAACTGTGATGTAACCATTGTTTTGTATGAATTCCTCATTATTTCTCGTATTCTTCATAAAATTTATAAAACCCAAAGTGTTATTGCCCTTTTGGTGTGGCTTTCTCTACCTACACTTACTTTCACAGAATTCTGCATCTGAACCTCTCTATCCTTGTTCATCCAAACCTTTCAGCTTCTTTCAGTTAACTATACACTGCTGCTTCTTGTTTTTTTTCTTGCACATGACTTATCCACATTAAATTGTGTTATTCATCTGGCTCCCCATTCTGTTGATTTGTCTTTTTTTATATTTTAATATTTTACATGAATTTTTATACGAATGGAGAGTCTGGTCTTAGATATCTTGTGTGCTGTGTTGACAGTCTCTCCCATAAGAGGTCTGAGCATCTTGTATTTAGGGCTGGACCTGTACTAAAAGGGTCTGGCATAGAAAGGGTTAACATGGGACTGGGTGCAGTACTGCCCACACTAATGTAAAGGAACACACAACCCAAGTCTAGCGGGCATTCTTGTACTGGACAGAGACGTGTAGAGGGCAAGCATGGAGACAGCTCCTAGCTTAGGTCCTGACAGGGCCACTCAGCTCCTGACCTCATTACAGCCTGGGTTTAAACATGGACAAAAGAGTTGAACTCCAGAGGTGAGGTGAGAGTAACTGCCCTTGACATAAAGGCAACATTTGACTGAGCGTGGCAACAAGGCACCCTGGCAAAACTGGAGTCAATGGGAATTTGGGGAAAAACTCTCCACTGGTTGGAGTCATACCTAGCACAAAAGAAGATAGTTGCGGTTGTTGGAGGTCAATCATCTTAGTTCCAGGACATCACTGCAGGAGTCCCTCAAGGTGCCAAACTACATGCAAAATCTTACAACAATATCTAGCTTCATAAACCAGGTTCTAACAGCATATGATCTTGTACCTCCATCTGTTCTGGATATTTGTGTCTTTGACACATGTACTTGGCTCTCCCTTCAAAGATAGAGAAGGCTAAGTTATGAAGGCATTTGTCAGAGGAGATCTTCCATTTTTCAAGAAGACCAAAACTGAGGACCATAGATGAATCCAATATGAACTAGTGAGCCCAATAAGGAACTCAGGAGAGACTTATTTATTCAGAATAGTGAAGATATGGAACTCACTGCCACATGGTGTAGTTGAGGTTGGTAGTGCAGATACATGTAAGGGGAACGCCAGCATATGTAACATGACCCCTTTCACTTACCTGAAACTTAAAGATACAGTCCCACATTGTAACACGTTCTCAAAACAAACGATAATCTATAACATCATAATTCTCTAAACCTCACAATTGTAACACTCTGTTTATTATTTAAGTATTATAATGCATACTATGCTTTCCTGCAGCAGTATGTTGTCTTGCTTGATTTAAACAACTCCTGACAACCATTCTGCATTCTTCTCCTGAACCTGGTAAAAGGTTGTCTTCGTGGGGGTGGTGGTTTTTACTGACTTTGTAGCCTCCCCTATAGCTGATTGGCTGTGTCTTTTTCTCTGTTCTTAGCACTTTTTGTTCACAGCCAGCAAGGAAGGTATACCACAGCACCTTACCCAAGTCCCCAGGCTAGAGACATCCCTTGTGAGAAGTGTTTACTAATCCAACTTCGGCATGGATGACTTGCCTTTAATGCATCTTTGCTGGTTGTCCTTGGTTCACTGGAGGGACTCTTAAAAACTTATAATATTGATCAGAACCACCATCCTCTGAGCCTTGCATTTATTCTTATCCAAATATTTGAATGTATCCATAACTCTTGGGTTCCTTGTACCTTTTCAGTTCTGACTCTCCCTGTGGGCGGTCATTACCTTCATTCTTTCTATACTATCTCTATGCTTCTCAATTGACCACAACTCGGAGAGCACAATCCAGAAACATCTCCTATATTGTGATTAGACATAGAGATCCTCTGCTTCAGAGTCCTCATTTTCCCATGTTTAGTGCAAACATGATGCCCTTAGGTGCATTGAGAATCCAATGTGACGCACATATTGCACTCGAGACACATCAGCCAGATTCTCTGCATTGTCATCCCTCTGCTCCTGCCGAAGTCGAAAATGTATTTACTGTGAGCTTTAACCTCTTCTAGTACCACCTCTTGCAGGAATCAAACTCCACTTTACCAATTTCATACAAGTATAAAAGAAAAGAAAGCTGCTGTCCACCTGCATCTTAATGCTGAGGTCTTATTAAGTCTAAAATCCCACACAATTCTCACTCCACTGGTGTTTCTGTCTGGTACTGAACCACATTATCCCTTAATAAAAGGCACTAGATTAAATAGTCACCATTCATCTCATTACTGTTTTGAGGATCTTGCTATTTGCAAATTAGCTTATAAAAGCCCATTTGCTATAAAACTTGTAGTGATGACAGTTCAAAAAGCAGTGAATTAGCTTCCAGGCAATTTGTGAAAGTCAATATACATAGGTCAGAAGCTGTATATAAATGCAATTCTTTTTCCCTAGAAAAGGTGTCACTCCTTTTCTTCCTTTCCATCACCTTTTTTTATTACCTCTACTTCTCTTTATTCCCTACTTTCCCCTTTCTTTTCTTTTCATCTTTCCTTTCCTTCCAACTTTTTTTTTGGTTGTACTGAACTATGGTTAATTTGCAAAACTGAAAGGAGACCTTTTCGAGATGATCTGTTCTGTAGGCGGACAACAACAAAGTAGCACTTCAGAGTAATGAATTGAAAGAAAAAGTGATATGTGGCTTACTTTTTTCAAAAAAAATGTGAAATGACTGTTTATTTGAAGGCACATAAGATGAAACAATGTTAATCTATTCCTCTTCGTAGGGGGCAGGAAGGTCACATAAAAACTGACGATAAAAGAGATCTGTTACAGGCCCTGATTGAGTCAAACTACGATTCACAGCAATTTCTTTCCAGCACTCAGGTAAGTGAGGTTAAAGGCATCCAAAATTGAGTGACTGTTGAAATGGGTGGATGTGAGATGTCTAAAAAGCTGTCTCTGATTTCTTCCCTATTTATTTGTCAAAGCAAACCAGAATTGGGCCATTATCTAATGGGCAAAGTCTCCAAATGAAGCAAAGTCCATTTCCCCAAGTCTTTATTTCATGTCTGTGCTGGTAGATTACCTCATATTCTTCATGTTGCCATTCCTTCACTGTTGCTGGGTCAAAATTCTGGAGCTCCTTTAATCCTTAAAGTCAAACCACTTTGACAAATTTAATACATCTCCATGGCTGTCCTTGGTTAGCCCATTTATTTACAAATGTCTCCTGATTAGGGGGAGACAGTGGTATAGTGGTAAAGTCACTGGGCTAGTAATCCAGAGCCCAAGCTAATGCTCTGGGGACATGGGTTCAAATCCCACCATGCCAGCTGGTGGAATTTAAATTCAATTAATAAAATCTGGAATATGAAACTGTGATCAATTGTTATAAAAACCCATCTGGTTGACTAACGCCCCTTTAGGGAACGAAATCCGCCATCCTTACCTGGTCTGGCATACATGTGACTCCAGACCCACAGCATTGTGGTTGACTCTTAACTTCCCTCTGAAATGGCCTAGCAACCCACTTAGTAAATCATCTGGATTTATGGATCCTGAGAGGTAATGGTTGATGAAGGTAGTGCAGCGGATTTTATGTATATGGACTTTCAAAAGCAGTTTGATAATAAACATGTTAGCAAAATTTAAGCCCATGTGAATAAAGAGTGCAGCATTTTTGCTAAGTTGGAAATTGGATAGCAAGTAGAGATAGAGACCTGGCATGAACACGACATCCTGAACAGCCTCCTCCTTTGCCATTAACATTCTGTGAGGAGTGGTGAAAGATTGTTTTTAGACAAGAGGGAGGTGTACATTGATGGCCCTCCCCTAGATCAATAGGACCACTGCTCCCTTTGATACATATTAATGACTTGGACTTGAGGAGAAAGCACATCATTTCAAAGTTTGAAAAGGCACTAAACTTAGAAACATAATGACAATGAGGAGGACAGTGGCGGACTTCAAGAGGATATAGATGGACTGGTAACATAAGCAGACACATGGCAGACTAAATTTAATGCATGGAAGTGTGAAGTGATGCATTTTGGAATGAAGAATGAAGAGAGGCACTATAAACTATATGGTATAATTTTGAAGGAGCTACATGAAAAGAGACATGAAAAGTATTTATGTGCATAAGCTGGCAGAACAACTCGAGAATAGTGTTTAAAATATACATTGAATCCTCAGCTTTATAAATTGAGGTATGGAGTACAAAAGTAAGGCAATTATGATAAATCTTTACAAATCACTGGCAGATCCCAGCTGGAGTTTAGTGTCTGAGACCTTGGAGAGAGTGCAGAGGAGTTTGCTAGAATGGTACGAGGAATAAGGAGCTTCAGGTATATGAAGAGTCTCGAGACTCAAGATTTTCTCCTTGGGCAGAGGAGTTTAAAGGGAGATTTAATAAAGGTGTTCAGGATTATGAATATTTTTAATAGAGTAAATAGGAAGAAACTTTTCACTGGCAGGAGAGTCAGCAACAAGAGAAAGAGGGAAAAGAAGCAGAGGTGAAATAAGAATTTGTTTTATGCAGTGAATAGTTATGATTTGGAATGCAGTGCCTGAAACATTTGCGGAAGCAGATTCAGTAGTAACTTTCAAAGGAAAATTGGATAAATACTTGGAGAGAAAAAAGTGCAGGATTGTGGGTAAAGAGGAGGGAGCGAGATTAATTGGAAAAGTCGTTATATGAGCTAGCACAAGCTTGATGGGCCGAGTGACCACCTACGCTGCATGATTCTATGTTCAAGAAAGTATTTGGTTGAATGCAAAATCTGTACATAACCCTGAATTGCAAGAGCTGTACTTGTATGATTAAGCAACCTTAGTCAACCAAATTGAAAGAGAGTTTAAACAAGGAATGCAAATACAAAGAAGACTGCAGATCCCCTGGAGGATCAGAATAAAATATCATAGACATGAGGAAAAGTTTAAAAACAAATCTGTGAGCAACTTTGTATATTTAATAAGTTTTTATGAGTTGGTACTGGAGAAGATGATGAGAAGATGCCCAAGTCCTGATGGATTCCATCCTAAAGTCTTAAAAGAAGTAGGTGAAGAAATTGTAAATAATCTAGTCATGATCTTCCAAAACTATCAGTTCAGGAATTGTCACCTTGGATTAGAAAATTGTCAGTATCACTCCATTATTTAAGAAAGGTAAAAGAGATGAACTAGGAAATTAGCCTAATGTCAGTTGTGCACAAGCATTATCTTATTAGGGTGGGAGTGACTTAGCACTTGAACAAAAATGAATAGATCAGAATGAGCCAACATGGATTTGTAAAAATTAGGTCATGTCTGATCAACTTGCTTGTATTGTTTGAGCAGGCAATAAAACAAGTAGATAAGGGTGTGTCTATTGATGCCATTTATATGAACTTCCAGAAGGTATTCAATAAGATTCTGCATAGATCAATAGACTGTTAGAGAGCACATTAAAGTGGAGGTAACCTAATGACACAGATAGGGAACTTTTAGGAGATAGGAGACTCAGAGTAAAGATGATAGGTATGTTCTCAAGTGGATCTGACTATTGGTGTCACCCACTATTTGCAAATGAATTGGATGCAGGAATAGAGAGCTGAATATCAAAGTTTGCTAGTAACACTACAAAAGATGGCACTGTAAATAATGTAGGTTTTAAAATATTTTTTCATAGGATGTGAGCCATGCTGGTTAGGCTAGCATTTCATACCCATCCCCAATTTCCCTTCAGGAGGTGAAGGTGGTAAGCCGCCGCCTTCAACTGCTACATTCCATATAATGTAGGTGCGAGGACAATGCCGTTATGGATTTCCAGGTTTTTGGCCCAGCCACAATGAAAGACCGGCGATATAGTTCCAAATCAGGATGGCGTGTGGCTTAGAGGAGAGATTTTAAGGTGATGGTGTTCCCATTTATCTACTGCCCATGTTCCAGGTGATAGAGGTCACACATTTGGAAGATGCTGTCAGAGGATGCTTGGCGAGTTGCTGCCAACTTGTAAACCACACACTGCTTTCAGTGTGCACAGATCATGAAGGGAATATATGTTTAAGCTGGTGGATGGGATGCTGATCAAGTGGGCAGCTTTATCCTGATGGTGCCAAACTTCTTGAGTGTTGTTGCAGCTGCACTCATCCAGGCAAGTGGGGAGTATTCCATTGCACACCTGACCTGTACCGTATAGATAGTGGATAGGCTTTGGGGAATCAGGAGATGAGTTACTTGCCACAGAATTCCCAGTCTCTGACCTGCTCTTGTAGCCACAGTATTTATATGGCTGGCCCAGTTCAGCTTCTGGTCAATGGTAACGCCCAGGATGTTGATGATTGGGGATTCAGTGATGATAATGTCATTGAATGTCACGTGGAGATGGTTAGATTCTCTCTCATTGGAGATGGTCATTGCCTGGCACGAATGCTGGTTGCCACATAATACCCCAAGCCTGAATATTGTCCACGTCTTTCTGCATGTGGATACAGACTGCTTCAGTATCTGAGGAGTTCCCAATAGTGCTGAACACTGGAATAATTAGCAGATATCCCCAATTCTAATCTTATGATGAAGGATGAAACAGGTGAAGATGGCTGGACCTAGGATGGTAGTCCCTGAGGAATTCCTGCAGTGCTGTCCTGGGGTTGAGCTGATTGGTCTCCAGCAGCCACAACAACCACCTTCCTTTGTGCTAGGTATGACTCCAACCATTGGAGTGTTTTCCCCTGACTTCTCATTGACTTCAATTTTGCTTGAGCTCCTTGATGCAATACTCAATTATATGCTGCCTTGATGTCAAGGGCAGTCATTCTCACCTCATCTCTGGAATTCAGCTCTTTTGTCCATTTTTGGCACAAGGCTGTAATGAGGTCTGGAATCGGGTGGCCCTGGTGGAACCGAAACTGAGCATCAGTGAGCAGGTTACTGGTGAGTAGGGTAGACAGAGAAAGTATTTCTTCAGGCTTGAGATGTTGAATGGTCTGTGGGGCCAGATAGTACTGAACAGGTATGGTGGGATTGATGATGAACACTCATTTTTAAAAAATTATTGTTCGTTCATGGGATGTGGGTGTTGCTAAGTAGTCCAGCATTAATTGACTATCCCTAATTGTCCTTGAGAAGGTGGTGGTGAGCAGCCTTCTTGAACCGCTGCAGTCCATGTGATGTAGATACACCCACAGTTCTGTTTGGAAGGGAGTTACAGGATTTTAACCCAGCAACAGTGAAGGAACACTGATGCAGTTCCAAGTAATGATGGTGTGTGGCTTGGAGGGAAACTTGCAGGTGGTGGTGTTCCCATGCATCTACTTCCCTTGTTCTTCTAGGTGATAGAGGTCACGTGTTTTGGAAGGTGCTGTTGAAGGAGTTTCGGTGAGTTATTGCAGTGCAACTTGTAGATGGTACACACTGCTGCCATTGTGTCTCGGTGGTGAAGGGAGTAACTGTTGAAGGTGGTGAATGGGGTGCCACTCAAGCAGGCTGCTTTGTCCTGAATGCTGTTGAGCTTCTTATGTTGTTGGAGCTGCACTCATACAGGCACGTGGAGAGTATTCCACCGCACTCCTGATATGTGCCTTGCAGATAGTAGACTGGCTTTGGAAAGTCAGGAGGTGAGTTATTCGCTGCAGAATTCCCAGCCTCTGACCTGCACTTGTAGTCACAGTACTGGTTAGTCCAGTTCAGGTCCTGGTCAGTGGTGACCCCCTGGATGCTGATGGTAATGCCATTAAATGGCAAGGGCAGATGGTTCGACCCTCTGTTGTTGGAAATGATCATTGCCTAGTACTTGTGTGGCATGAATGTTACTTGCCGCTTATCAGCCGAAGCCTTAATGTTATCCAGGTCTTACTGCATTTGGACATGGACTGCTTCAGTATCTGAGGAGTCGCGAATGGTGCTGAACGTTTTCTGATCATCTGCGAACATCCCCACTTCTGACCTTATGATGGGGGAAGATCATAGATGAAGCAGCTGAAGATGGTTGGGCCTAGGACACTACCTTGAAACAAATTATCCTCCAAATTCATAATCTCAATTTTTATTTTGTGAACTTTAGACTGTTTTTGTAACCAAGGGCCTGAACTAAAATACGGGCCTTAATTTTTAGGTGGCGAGGGCCATGCCCCCTTCAACCAAAGAGTCAATGGAGAACACGTCCCCACTGACTCCAGCTGCCCCAAAGCCATTTTATGCTCAAATGAGTGTTTATTGGCAGTAGGCAGAACTTCCGCCCCTCAATCGGGAGGAAGGCCCACCATGGACAGCTGTCAGCTAATCTACCGGCCAGTCCCTGCAGCCAATAGCACTGCAGTAGCCAGAGGACGAACTGCACAGAGCTACCTGCCTTAAGTTCCAGGAACCGGAGACCCAGGTAAATGTCAAGGGTCCCAGGGTGGCGAGGGTAGGGAAGCCTGGGGGATCGCCAGGGGGCCGATTAGGGTCTCGGGGGATAGACCGAGTTGGGGGGTTGGGGAAGGGAGGGAGGTCCAGAGGTCACTTGGCCTTGAGGGGAGGGCGGTCCGAGTCAGAAGGGGGCTTCTGATGGAGGCGCACCTCTGCCCCCCGAACCACCCCCCCCCCCCCCCCCCCCCCCCACCTGTCTGAGACCTAACTCCCTATTTTCAGATTTCTCCCACAGGGCTTCAATCCACCTGGCAGCCTAAAAGTTGAGACTGGATGGGTAACGGCCCTTAAGCAGCCACTAATTGGCCATTCAAGGGCCTCAACTGGGGCAAGGGCGAGCCTCCCGTCCGAGGCTTTGCCCGCCCCAGCATAAATTAACTGCGAGGTCGGGGCAGGCAGGAACCTGGAGCGAATTCCATCCCTGAAATTTCACGCTCCCCCGCCACCCCCAAAAATCCACCGGGGTAGTGTAAAATTCTAGCCATAGAGACTATGGGCTTGATTACAAGCTAGATGCTGCATTCAAATTAAATAATTGAATATGAAGCACTTGGTGTTATTTGTCACATATAATTTGTTGGCATATAAACTCGTTTTAAATGTTAGGAAATAGAGACAGTTTAAGTTTTATTGGTATTTATAGGTGTTAGGAATGAGTTTTAGCTTTAAGTATAAGTTTGGTTTGTATTTCTGTATCTGTGTGTTAAGAAAAGGTCAAATTGAGTTTTAGTTTCATTTTAAAAGGTGCCTGCATTTTTAATGAGAGGTTTACGACTGTTGCAGCTATGTTAAACGTACGAGTAGAGAAGTAGGGCTGTTGCCTAGCAACAGGGGCCAGGAGAGGCAGACACACACAAAAAAACTAGAAACTGCAGTTTTGAGTTCAGTTTAAAGCCAGGACTCCAGAGACACTGAGAGATGGAACTGCAGATTGAGAGCCGATTTCCCAAAAGAACCAAAAGGTCTTATGAGGGGTATAGACAGAGTAAATGCGAGTAGGCTCTTTGCACTTAGATTAGGAGAGATAAACACGAGAGGACATGGCTTTAGGGTGAAAGTGGAAAGGTTTAGGGGGAACATTAGGGGGAACTTCTTCACTCAGAGAGTGTGGAACGAGCTACCATCTGACGTGATAAATTCGGGCTCACTCTTAAGTTTTAAGAATAAATTGGATAGATACATGGATGGGAGAGGTCTGGAGGGTTATGGGCTAGGTGCAGGTCAATGGGACTAGCGGAATAATATTTCGGCACAGAATAGAAGGGCCGAATGGCCTGTTTTCTGTGCTGTAGTGTTCTATGGTCCCAAGGCCAAAGGAGTGAGACAGAAAGGGGAGAAAATCCCAAGCAGACCTTCTATCAAAAGAAGGACGGGAGCCTGGAAAAGGTCCTGTTAAGTGAAGTTAAGAGTGAAGGGCAGAGAGAAAGGCTCCAAGCTTCAGATTTAAAGAGACAAAAACCGCAGAAAGCGGATTTAAAGCAAGAACTACTTGTAAGAGGCAAGAAGGTACAAAGAGACAGCTGAAGGTCTGTAACCCTTTGCTATGGGCAGTTGAAGCCATGGTGTACTGTTGACGGCTGAATCAATGAGAGAGACTGCCTGGAAGACAACTTGTGGTGACCCAGAGAAGAGGACCATTGGTAGGAGAGTTTGAAACCCTGGAGGTGACCCCTTGCGGAAGACGTATTGGTTTAGGAGAAGATTCCAAAGCGAGTTCTTAGAGTGGAGATTGCAATCCCTTGTATGAAAGATGGAGTTCAGTGAGACCGGTTGGCTCATGGTGGGACAAGCATCTGGGAGGGAGTTGATGAGCGATCCATAGCCTCTGATTGAAGTGGCATCTGTCACTTGGTTTCAGAGTGCGGTGTGCCTGATCATAGGGTTTACATGGACTGTGTACTTACTGTGAACATTAGAGTATAAGATAGCTTTGTAACTTGTGTTATCCTTACAAATCTGTATATACCTGTAAAGAATATCGTTGTGAGTGAAGGAGTATTATAATATAGTTAACCTTTTCTTGTTTAATAAATGCTTTATGCTTTTGTTAAAAGTTCATTAGCTGACTCCGGTGACTCTATTCAGTAGCCCCTCCCGACATATCTAAACAAATTATAAGTTTGGATCTATCAAGTTGGGTTCCACTTTGGAATCAGGGTTGTCCAGGGGGAACCTCAGCTGTGATTATAACATTAATTTTTACTTTTGTCATGAGTTTGCCTGTTAATCCTCTTTCTAAGTGCTAATACTTGTTGAGGACTTGTTATTTGGGTATTAATTTCCTTTCATCATTTTTACTCATTGATACCTCAACTTTGGTGGCTTTGTTATTTCAGTGCTTCAAATAAAGAATAAAACCTGAAGTGTTGTGTGACTTGGAGCTAAAATATAAGTCAGGTCCATGTTTTCTTTCCACATAGCACCACTTAAAACTATTTCCATAACGCGGAAAAGCACAACATAATTTATTTCACTTAACAGTTTGTCTTTGACATTGCTATGTAATCTTGTATCCTAGGAAAAACCAATTGACCATCCAGATTTAGTTCTGAATTTTGAAAGGGCAAATTGGATGAAGGAAAGGAACCAGTTACAGAATTCCTTAAAAGACGCTGAATCTGAATTGGCTAGAGTGATGGCAGAGATTGAAAATCGACCTCTGCAACACGACCTTGTTGACCCCTCCAGCATGAAGGTAAGCATCAAGGAGCTTGGACTTTACGCATCTATGATGCTTCCATTTTTTTATATTTCAGAAATATCCTAAGATATATTTTAAGGCAGAAACCTATTCCCCTGTTACAGTTTGGAGAAATTTGAGTTTTCAACTTCTTTGCTTAAAAAGTTGCTCTTTTCCTGATGTTAGCCCCAAGAATATTAAGATAATATTGTGGGGGCAACTTGGTTTGTTCTCAGTAAGTGGAACTGAGCATGCATTGTGCATAACCGCATGCTTTGTCCCATGAATGACAACTATCTAGGTGCTGCTCATCTCAACTCTCTCTCCCTGTTGTTAGCTAGCCTCACTGTCTCGATTAGAATTGCATGGAGTTAATAATCTGGTCCCTGAGCTGCTGTGTTGAGAAATTCCTCTTTTTAATTTAAAAATACATAACCAAAGTTTTGTTAGCCCTTGTGATTTAAACTTTACATGATGCAATTAACCAGTACCTTGTACTATACGCACAAACTCTAAATTTGCCTTGTTGGTGTGCAGATGCAGCGGCTTTATGGCAAGTACCTCCGAGCTGAAAGCTTCAGGAAGGCTTTGGTGTACCAGAAGAAATACCTGTTACTGCTTTTAGGAGGATTCCAGGAATGTGAGCAGGCAACCCTGTGTCTAATTGCACGTATGGGAGTATACCCTTCCCCGACAGACCTCCACATGCCCACCCGGCGTCCATTAACAAAATTTCGCTCTACGGTTAGAGTGGTCATTGCAATATCCAGGTATGAATTGTTTTTTTTAAATTGATGATAAAACTGTTTTAATTGTGGCTGAAGGCATTTGCTTTCAAACAGCATTCCTTTTCCCTCATTCTTTGTTGCTCGCGTTCCCACCAAACTGCTGACCATCAAACTTATCCTCCGGCACACATGCTAACCGATATTATAAATAGTCCCCTCTCCAAGTAAGTCCATTTCAAAACCACTGACATCACCCCTCTTGTCAAAAAATAACTATTAAACTCATTGTCTTTAAACTACTGCCCCATCTCCAAAGTCCTTGAATGTATTTCCCTTTACAAACTATGTTCTCATTTCTAGCAACTCCCTGTTTGAATTTCTGCAGTCACTTTTCTGCTCCTGCCACAGCCCTAACTAAAGCCACAACAAAATACAGTGTGACTGTTATCATGGTATATTATTCCTCCTTGACCCTTAACAGTTACTAACACAACTGACTATATTATCCTCCTCCAATATATATTGTACATTGCCCAGCTCAGTGGGACTTGTCCTTGCTTCATTCCACTATATGATCATTGGTAGAAAATATCCAACAATGGCTTCTATTCCTACCCTGTATTGTTATCTCTGGAATCCCTCAGTGATTTGTCCTTGCCTTCCCACCCCACTTTCTGCATTTCCATGCTGATCCTTGGACACACTGTTTACAGACATGTGATCAACTTCTACATGTACATGTATGATACCAAACCCAACCTCCTCACCACTGCTCTTGCCCCCTCCATTACCTTGATGATTATTAAGCTATTTGTCTGAAATCCAGTCTTGAATAAGTTGCAGTCATGTCCGAATAAGCATTGGGAGATTAAAGCCATCATCTTCAGCCCCTGCCGCAAACTCCATGCTTTTGCTGTAGATTCCATTTCTTTGCCTGACCACTATCTCAGGATAGACCAGACAGTTCACAACTCTGACATCTTACTCAACTCACAAGTGAGCTGCCAGTATCATTATATGGGCTGGTTATTTTTTCTACACCCTTCCTTAACCCATCTCCTCTGAAACCCACATCTATTTCTTTGTCTCCTCAAAATTTGCAATCTTAATGCTCTCCTGCCTGCCTCAATCTGCACCATCTGGAAACCTCAGCTTATCCAAAACTCTTTAATCTGTATTTTATCCCACACAAAGCCTGTCTCACCTATTGCCCTTGTCCTCACACACCAAAAGTTTCCTGATCTCCCAGTACCTCAAATTTAAAATTCTTATTTTCATGTTTAAATAACTATCTCTCTAACCTCCAACAGCCAGATGACCCTCCCCGCTCCAAATACTGCATTCTTCCAACTCCGGCATCATGGATACCCCATTTTCTTTTGCCCTACCCTTGCCGACTGCGCCCTCAGTCATCTAGGCTTCAAGCTTTGGAATTACCTCCCTAAATCTCTCTTCCTCTCCATCTCCCTCTCTCCCTTTAAAACTGCCCTTAAAACCCAGTTCGAAGACAAACCTTCTGGTCATCACATTAATAGTTCCCTCTTTAAATCTTTGTCTGTTTTTTTGGTTACACTTCTGTAAAGAACCTTGAGAGAGTTTTTTAAAATATATATGTTGTGAAGACTTACTGCATCATGGAAACATTTTATATCCCAAGCATAAATATCTACCCTAAGTGAAACTGGCAATAATGAAAGATTATTCTAAGTATCAACCAGCAATGTGTCCATGCAGTCTTCTCCAGTCCATGTATAACTTTGTGCAATTATGGATTTGAATATTTCTGAAAAGAGAGGAATGTTGCCGAAGCGTTTCGTCTGCACCGATCAGGACAAATGAAAGAGTTTCAAATTTCAAACAATCAAAACAATTACTTTAGAGGAGTAAAGGAGGACAATTGGTTGGCAATTCAACTCTCGCCGAGGCATTGCCATGGATAAAGCAATGGGGAGCTATAGGTTCCTCAAGCTCCCAGGCAATTCAAAAAAGGCGCAAGGCTTGTTCATATTCCTTTTGTTTGCAGACTACAGGTCCCTGCATATGAATGTATGTGGCTTCCAGCAAGAGTAAATGAGTCATGATATGAGCTCAACTGATTATCTTAAATTGGTTATTAGTGTAACTATTAACACACTCCAGATTGTTCAGCAAATGCTACCCTATCACGGAATCACATCTAATAGATGTTTTGTTTTGGGTTTTACAAGTGCGGCTGGTTGAGTACAGTCTATACTCTATCTATTATGAACAATCAAAAGAACATGATGTTTGATTCAATCAGCCAATCGTTAGGACGTATGGCTTCTATACCTGGCATCGCACTGGCACTGAAATTCATACATGACGTTGCTCAACTGTGTGGTAGGCAGAACATCTTTTTGGACTGACGGCAGCATCCTGTTAATGGAAAATACCACTTGTATATCCACAGCATATTAGCAGCTTGAAATGGCTTGCTTAACCTATTTAAATTTTTGAAATACTTTGCTTTTCCAGGGTAATTTGAGGTAGACCAAGCACTTTTCAGGTCGGAAAGTGGTGTCCTTTGGCCCATTTGCAAGTTTGAACAGATGAACAAGGAGCAGGAGTAGGCCATTCAGGCCCTCAAGCCTGCTCTGCAATTTAATAAGATCATGGCTGATCTGATAGTAACCTGAAATCTGCATCCCACCTTCTCCCAATAACCTATCACCCTTCTTGCTTACCAAGAATTTATCCACCTCTGCCTTATAAATATTCAAAGACCCTCTTCCCGAAAAGGTGGTGGAGGCAGAGTTCCAGACTCACGACCCTCTGAGTGAAAAAATTTTGTCTCATCTCTGTTTGAAATGGGTGACCCCTTATTTTTAAACAGTGACCCCTAGCTCTAGATTTTTCCATAAGAGGAAATGTCCTCTCCATATCCACGCTGTCAAGACCTCTCAGGATCTTATATGTTTCAATCAAGTCACCTCTTACTCTTCTAAACTCCAGCGGATACAAGTTTAGTCTGTCCAATCTTTCCTCATGAGACAACCCATCCATTCCAGTATTAGTCAGGTAAACCTTCTCTGAACTGCTTCCAATGCATTTACATCCTTCTTTAAATAAGGTGACCAATACTGTACACAGTACTCCAAATGTTGTCTCACTAGTGCCCTGTACAACTGAAGCATAACCTCTCTACTTTTGTATTCAATTAATGATAACATCCTATTTGCATTCCTAATTACTTGCTGTACTCCATATTAGCCTTTTGTGATTTATGCACTAGGACACCCAGATATCTCTGCACTTCCGAACTCTGCAATCTCTCACCATTTAGATAATATGCTTCGTTTTTATTCTTCCTGCCAAAAAGGACAATTTCACATTTTCCCACATTATACTCCATTTGCCAGATCTTTGCCCACTCACTTAACCTATCTAGATCTTTTTGTAGCCTCCTTATATCCTCTTCACAACTTGCTTTCCTACCTATCTGTGTCATCAGCAAAGTTGGCAACCATCTCTTCAATTCCTTCATCCAAATTATTTTTATAAATTGCAAACAGTTGAGGTCCCAGCACTGATCCCTGTGGCACACCACTCATTACATCTTGCCAACCTGAAAAAGACCCATTTATGCCTACTCTCTGCTTCCTGCTAGACAGACATTCTTCTATCCATGCCGATATGTTACCCCCAGACCATGAGCTTTTATTTTCCACAATAACCTTTGATGTGGCACTTTATCAAATGCCTTTTGGAAATCTAAGTGCAGTATATCCACCGGTTCCCCTTTATCCACAGCAAATGTTACTTCCTCAAAGAACTCCAATAAGTTGGTTAAACACGATTTCCCTTTCACAAAACCATGTTGACTCTGCCTGATGACCTTGAGCTCATCCAAGTGCCCTGCTATAACTTCTTTAATAATAGCTTCTAACATTTTCCCTATGACAGATGTTAAGCTAACTGGCCTGTAGTTTCCCACTTTCTGTCTCCCTCCCTTTTTGAATAATGAAGTTACATTCTTCCAGTCTAATGGGACCTTCCCTGAATTTGCATGATGCACAGCGAAAAGTGATCTGACTAGGGTAACCATTATCCTGCAGAATAACTTTGATGCACTCTATTTCTGCGCCAAGCTTGCAAGGTTAGAAAATAGCTGGTGCTCTATTTGCAAGAGTGCTGAAAGGCCAATCTTGTAGCACATGGAGCTATACAAATCCCAATGTGTATATTGATCAGTGAAGATAGACTTACAGTAGACTGTAGTTAGAGATTAACTGACTTCTCAACTAGCACGTCGAGGAAATGAAGCATTTTAGACTGCTCCATCTCAAAAATGAATTTAAGCACAGGATGGAGCATATTGAAGTGTGTAAGGAAATCCTTATGCGCCTGTGAGTTCAAAGATAGCGAACATATCATATACGTATACAGAAATGTGCATAGAGGAGAAGTTAGGCTCGTTCCATAAAAATGTATTTTTCATGGAAACCAATGAAATTGTTAGCAAGCACTACGAGGGCCTATAGTTCCGTTGTTTTCTCCAATGTAATGCCTCAGCCAATCAGAGTCAATTTGCTAACCAATCAGCACCCTTTTTCTCCTTTGTTATAAATTGATGTGATCGTTTGAAATTTGGCGTTCTTATAAATGTAAGATTAAAAGCTTCGGCAGCAGTAATATTCAAGTACTACTAAATGACAATTAGGCATTTGTTGTTCCTTTCTCTTTTACCACATAACCTATGTTATCACAAGGGAATTAAAATCACAAGGACTTGTTCTACAGTGTTAGTGCAGAGGATGATGAACTTTTGCTAGGTAAAAAGAAAACATTTTTATTCGCCACCATGGTGAATAATAGATTCTTAATTGCTGTCGTCCATTGTTGCCCTGGAGTTGTTTACCAGCTCTTCATGATTAGTGTTTACACATATTTTGAGTATGGAAGTTTCCCTCGCTATGGAGGCAAAAATCACATTCTAGGCAAGAATAAAGGAGTAAGAAAGTAGGAATTTAAAACCTAGTTGCAGGACCATGAAAATGACATTGTGTGGATTGATCTGACATCTAACAGGATGTTGACACTTGTATGTGAGGTTTGTTCTGACCTCGTTCAATTTTTAAAAAAATTCCACTTTGTATTTCGTCAGGCTGAAATTCCTCGTGAAGAAATGGCAGAAAGCAACAAGGAAAGGTCTGCACCCTGCAGCCTCAGCAAATGGTATTGGAGGTGGCCAAGGTATGAGCAGTACTGTTATCATTTCTCCAAACTGTGGGGTTTAGCTGATGTTTAAATAGATGAAGTATCGTCCTATATGTTCTTAATGTATGTTTGCATACAAAGAGAATTATTTGACTTCCACAGCAAAATGATTTAGTAACTAAGAATATTATAAAGGGGGCAAGAGAAACTGTTAACCTAATATTTTCTTCATATCCCATACAATATGGTCTTTTGCCAAGTCTCTGTTTATTTAATCCACAGAAGAAGTGTTACTGTTTCTGTGTTTTGCATATGAGACCCAAAGAAAATAGTTTTCACCCAACGTTATTCATTTTTTCACTTCATTCCTAGCCATTCAGGAACAGTATTTCTTTCACATGTGGCATAGGTTAGTAGTGACACATGGTTCACATGGCATAGGTTCACAATGTGGCATATGTTTGAGTACCTATGTTCAGAGTACGTGTAGTATTTTTTCCACAAGGTTAATATTCAGGGCACAGTAGGTAAATTAGAATTGTAGAATGACACAGAACAGAAGGAGGCCATTCAAGACATTGTACCTCTGCTCCTTCCTTGAAAAAGCTATCAATTAGAGCCACTCTTGTGCTCTTCCCCCAAAGCCCTGCAAATTTTCTCCCTTAAAGTGGGGTAGGTGTGTAGAGACAGAAGGACCTGGAGTTTATGTGCATAGATCTCTGAAGGTGACTGAACATATTGAGAGAGTAATCAGCAAGCCATATGGGATTTTTTGGCTTCGTATATAACAGATATTGAGTATAAAAGCAGGAAAGTTATGTTAAACCTTTATGAAGCTCTGGTTAGGCCACAACTAGAGTATTACATCCAGTTCTGGTCACCACAAGAAAGGGCATGAAGATCCTGCAAAAGTTGCAGAGGAGATATACCAGAATGGTTCTAGGAATGAGGGAATTTAGTTATAATGGTGATTGGAGAAGTTGGGGTTGTTCTCCTTAAAGCAAATGAGGTTGAAGGGGAGATTTGACGGAGATGTACAAAGTTATGATGGGTTTAAATAAGGTAGACCAAGAACAGCTGTTCCCATTCGCGAATCTTACAAGACTTAAGATTTGGGCAAGATATGCAAGGCAGTATGTGAGGAAGAACTTTATCACATAGCAAGTAGTAATAACCTGTAACTTGCTGCCTATGAGGGTGATGGAGCAGAGACGATCAACCATTTCACAATGAAATTGGATGGATGTGAGGGAAGTAGACTTGCAGTCCTATGGCATAGAGCTGGGAATAAGACTGAGTGGATTTTTCTGCAGAGAGCGGCATGGACTTAATGAGTAAATGGCCTCCCTCTGTGCTATAATGACTCTGATTAAGTAATTATTCGATTCCCTATTGAAAATGATACAATCTGTTTCCGCCAGCCTTTCAGGCAGTGCATTACAGGCCATAAAGTGTAAAATTATTTTCACACACAGAGGGTCGTTGTGGAGGTGCTAAACTCAGATTTTCTAGAACTAGGAAAGAGGTTAAAAAGTAGGACTTCGAAGGCGGTAATCTCTGGATTACTCCCAGTGCCATGCACTACAAGAGTGGAAATAGGAAAATAGAAAAGTGGCTTGAGGTATCTACTCAAAACATCAACAACTTAATATTTATATATTTATATTTTTATAGCACCTTTAACATAATGAAACATGAAGCATTATAAAGCAAAGTATGATACTGATCGATGTAAAGAGATATTGGGTCAGATGACTAAAAGCTTGGTAGTAAGAGATTGGCTTTAAGGAGTGTCTTAAAGGAGGAAATAGAGGCAGGGAAGCAGAGTGGTGTAGGGAAAGTTTTTCCAGAGCTTGGGGCCAAGGCAACTGAAGGCATGACCACCAATGGTGCAGTATTGAAAACTGGCTAGCATTAGAGGAGTGCAGATGTTGCAGAGAATTATGGGGCTGGAGACGACTATAGATATAGGGAGGAGTGAGACCATGGAGGGATATGAAAGCAAGTTTGAGAATTTTTAAATCAATGCGTTTGACCAGGAGCCAATGTCGGTGAGCAAGCACGGGAGTGATTGAAAGAAGGGCCTTGCTGTGGGTTAAGGCACAGGCAGCAGAATTTTAGATGACTTCAAGTTTACAGAGGGTAGAATGTGGGAGAACAGCCAGCCGTGTTTTGGAGTAGTCCAGTCTCGAGATAACAAAGGCATGAAGGGGGGTTTCAGCAGCAGGAATGAGACGGGTGAAGTCTGGCGATGTTCTGGAGTTGGAAATAGGTGGTCTTAGTGATGGCACAAATATGAAATCGGAAGTTATCTCAGGATCAAGGTTGTGAACACCAAGGTTGTGAACAGACTGGCCTAATCATAGACTGATGCCAGGGAGAGGAATGGAGTTTGTAGCTAGGAAATGGAGTTTGGAGCAAAGACCAAAAATAATGGCTTCAGTCTTCCCAATATTTAATTGGGGGCAATTTCTGCTCATCTAGGACTGGCTATCAGATTGAACAGTCTGATAATTCAGCAAGAATGGAGGAGTCCAGAAAGAGGTGGTAGTGAGGTAGAGCTGGGTGTTGTCAATGCACATGTGAAAACTACAGCAGTGCCTTTGGATGATGTGACTGAGGGGCAGCATGTAGGTAGGAACTTCGAGGGGTCCAAAGATAGATCCTTGTGGGACACCAGAGCAGGAGCAAGGAGAGTAGCTATTGCATGTAATTCTGTAGCTATAATTAGATAAGAATGGAACCAGGTGAGAGCAGTCCCACCCAGCTGGACAACAGTGGAAAAACATTGGAGGAGGATGGTGTGATCAGTTGTGTCAAATGTTGCAGACAGGTCAAGAAGGATGAAGAGGGGAATTTACTTTTGTCACAGTCACACATTAATAACTTTGATAAAGAGCTATTAAAGGGGACAGGTTGCACTTCTACAGGACTGGGACCAATGCTGTCATGGGGAGGTTCTCTAGTCTGGTTTAAACTAAATTGGCAGGGGATGGGCATCAGCAGATGGAAGTTTAAAAAGTGGAATATGGTACATAGAATGTGTTTGTTGGATAGCACCATATTAAATAGGAGCAGACTAAGAAGGACTACGACGATAGGTTTGAATGAATGTATGTAAACCCACAACAGGTTTTTTAAAATTCATTTACGGGATGTTGGCATCACTGGCTAGGCCAGCATTTATTGCCCATCCCTAATTGACCTTGAGATGGTAGTGGTGGTGAGCTGCCTTCTTGAACCGCTGCAGTCCCTGTGGTGTAGGCACACCCACGGTGCTGTTAGGGTGTTCCAGGATTTTGACCCAGTGGTGAATAAGGTTGGTGAACTACAAGCACAAATAGCCATGTGGGAAAAGATGTAGTGGCAGTAATGGAAATGTGACTTAAAATGTGCTTAATATTAAAGGATACAGTGTTCAGAAAAGATAGGGAAGGAAAAAAGGGAAGACATTGTATTGTTGGAAAGCGAGGATGACTTTGACGGGGCAAGCATTGAATCCCACGTTACAAACAGCAAGAAAGGTATGTTCACGCTACTGGGGATATGTCTATATATCTCCAAATAGTGTCTCATCACCTGTGCAGAAAAACACCTTTGACCAAAAGTCCATCAGGCAATGGTCTGCACGTAACATATGTAGGCCCTGAAGGAAAAAGAGATGGTGGATACTGTTGAATGGTTCCCTGAGCCAGTGGAGATCAGCAAGCACAGGAGTGATAGGGAAGCGGGACTTGATGCAAATTAAGACATGGGCAACAGAGTTTTGGATGACCTCAATTGTACGGAGCATAGAATGTGGGACACCCAGCCACGAGTTGAAATAGTTGAGTCTAGAGAACCAGAGCAGATGAGCTGAAACGAGCAAAGTGAAGCAATGTTATGAATGGTTGTTTTTTGACTGGAGTGAAGTATACGGTTGTACAACCCAGGGGTTGGCACTAGGACTGCTCAAAATACTGCATTTGAGTTTCGTGTCATCTGCAAACTTTGAAATGCTGCCCTGTATATCCTAGTCCAGGTAATTAATCCATATCGAAAAGGGGCAGTGGTCCTAATGCCAACCCTTGGGCTACACGACTGTATACTTGCTGGAATCAGAAAACAACTATTCACCATTATTGTCTGCTTTCTGCCTTTTAGCTAATTTTGTATCCAAGTTCTCACTGCCGCTTTAATCATGTAGGCTTCAATTTAGCGAACAAGTCTATCATGGTACTTTATCAAATGCTCTTTGAAACTCCATATACACAACATCAACTGCACTACCTTCATCAGCCCTCTCCAGTCGTTTGACCTGTACTATTGCCTATCTAAGTTGTCTTTGAGAAGGTGGCGGTGGACCACTGCAGTCATGTGTTGTTGATACACTCATGTTCAGTTAGGTAGAGAGGTCCACAATTTTGAACCAATGCTCATGAAGAAAGAACAACATATTTACGAGTCTGGATGATACATGATATGGAGAGGAACTTGCATGTGATGGTGTTCCCAGATACCTGCTACTTGTGTCCTTCTAAGTGGCAGAGGTTTTTTTATTTATGCTTTCATGGGATGTGGATGTTGCTCGCCATGCCAGCATTTATTTCCCATCCCTAATTGCCATTGAGAAGGTGGTGCTGAGCCTCTGCCTTAAACCGCTGAAGTCCATGTGGTGTAGGTACACCCACAGTGCAGTTAATGAGTTCCAGGTTTTTGACCAAGCAACAGTGAAGGCCAAGGTTGATGCCAGGTGATCCATCCTGTTTAATTCCTTTTAGACTTTGTCATGGTTTTGATGCAACTGAGTGGCTTGCTAGGCCAATTTGGAGGGCATTTAAGAGTCAGCCACAACATTACTGTGGGTCTGAAGTCACATGTAGGCCAGACCAGGTAAGAGTGGCAGATTTCCTTTCCTAAAGCAAAGATGGTTGTGGTTATTGGAGGTGAAGGTTTTTTACAACAATCGACAATATTACTGAGACTAGCTTTTTAATTTCAGATTTTATTAATTGAATTTAAATTTCACAAGCTACTGTGAGCATTAGTGCGGACCTCCTGAATTGCTAGTCCAGTGACATTACCACTAAGCCACCACCTCCCTGCCAATTTGGAAGATACTGTTGATGCCTTAGCGAGTTGCTGCAGTACATCTTTTAGACGATACAGACTGTAGTCACAGTGTATCCTATTCAAGGGGGTGAATGCTTGAGGTGATGAGCGCGATTCAAGTGGGCTGCTTTGACTTGGATTGCATTGAGCTTCTTGAGTGTTGATTGAGCTGCGCTCATCCGGGCAAGTGGGAGTATTGTCATACTCCTGACTTGTGCCTCATAGGTAAGGGAAGGATTTTGGGCAGTCAGGAGGTACTCTACTCCCCACAGATTACCCAGCCTTGGGCAGTATTTCTGTCACTGTTCCAGTTAATTTCCTGATCAATTGTAACCCCCAAAATGTCAATGTGAAAGATTCAGCAATGGTAATGCCATTGAATGTCAAGGAGAGATGGCTAGGTGGACTCTCTTGTTGGGGATAGTCATTGCCTAGTACTTGTGTGGTACGAATGTTGCTTGTCACTTAGCAACCCAAGCCTGAATTTTGTCCAGATCTTGATGCATGCGGGCCTGGACTGCTTCATTATCTGTGGAGTTGTGAATGGTACTGAACATTGTGCAATCATCAATGCACGTCCCCACTTCTGACCTTATGATGGAGCAGATAGGTTATTGATAAAGCAGCTGAAAATGGTTAGGCCTAGGACACTACCCTGAGGAATGCTTGCAGTGATGTCCTGGGGCTGAGATGATTGACCTCCAATAACCATAACCATCTTCCTTTGTGCTAGGTATGACTCAAGCCAGTGGAGACTTCACCCCAACCCCGCACACCCCGATTCCCATTGCTTTCAGTTTTGCCATGGGTCCTTGATGCTATACTGGATCAAGTGCTGCCATTATGTCAATTGTAGTCACTCTCATGCCACCCCTGGAATTCAGCTCTTTTTTGTCCATGTTTGGACCAAGGCTGCAATGAGACTGGGGGACTGAGTGGTCCTGGAGGAACCCAAACTGAACTTGGTGAGCAGTTATTTGTCAACAACACCTTCCACCAGTTTGCTGATGATTGAGAATATACTGATGGCAGAATAATTGGCTGGAATAAAAACAGAAAAGGCTGGAATATTCAGCAGGTCAAGCAGCATCTATGGAGGGAAACAGTTAACATTTCAGTTACCTTTCACCAGAACCACAATCATGTCTTCATGCTAGGTATGACTCATCAATCTGAAATATTAACCCTGTTGTCTCTCTTCACAGATGTTGCCTGGCCTGCTAAGTTTTTACAGCATTTTCTGTTTTTATTCTAAATTTCCAGCACCCACAATATTTTGCTTTTGAATTAGCAACTTGCGGGATTGGATTTGCCCTGCTTTTTATGGACAGGACATACCTGGGCAATCTTCCAGATTGTCTGCTGAAATGTTGTCAGGGCTCATGGTCTTTGCTTTGTCCTGTGTGATCAACCATTTACTGGGGAGACAGTGGCAGAGTGGTAATGTCACTAGACTAATAATCCAGAGGCCCAGGCTAGGATTCAAATCCCATCACAGCAGCTGGTAGAATTTAAATTCAATTAATCAATGAAGCTGGAATTAAAAGCTAGCATCAGCTTTATGGTCACCATTACTATCATTGATTGTCATAAAAACCACCTGGTTCACTAATGTCCTTCAGGGAAGGAAATTTGCCATCCTTGCCTCAACTGTTCTATATCTGACTTCAAATTCACAGCAATGTGGTTGACTCTTAAATGCCCTCTGAAATGTCCTAGAAGTCACTCAGTTCAAGGGCAAATGGGGATGGGCAACAAATGCTGGCCTTGCCAACAACATCCACATCTCATGAAAGAAGAAAAAACACTTGATATCAAGTGGAATGAATTGAATTGTCTAAATTCTGACATCTGTGATGATGGAGACCTCAGGAAGAGACCGTGTTGAATCATCCACTCAGCACTTCTGGTTGACGATGGTCTCAAACACTTCAACCTTGTCTTTTGCACATACATGCTGGGTTCTGCTGTTATTGAGAATGAGCATGTTCGTGGAGCCTTCTCCTAGAACCATAGAACACTACAGCACAGAAAACAGGCCATTCAGCCCTTCTAGTCTGTGCCGAAATATTATTCCGCTAGTCCCATTGACCTGCACCTAGTCCATAACTCTCCAGACCTCTCCCATCCATGTATCTATCCAATTTATTCTTAAAACTTAAGAATGAGCCCGCATTTACCACGTCAGATGGTAGCTCGTTCCACACTCTCACCACTCTCTGAGTGAAGAAGTTCCCCCTAAACCTTTCCCCTTTCACCCTAAAGCCATGTCCTCTCGTGTTTAAGGGTATCAAATCTCCCCTTATTCTTCTACGCTCCAAGGAATAAAGTCCTAACCTGTTTAATCTTTCCCTGTAACTCAACTCCTTAAGACCCGGCAACATCCTAGTAAATCTTCTCTGCACTCTCTCAATCTTTCTGATATCCTTCCTGTAGTTAGGCGACCAGAACTGCACACAATACTCCAAAGTTGGCCTCACCAATGTCTTATACAACCTCACCATAACATCCCAACTCTTATACTCAATACTTTGATTTATGAAGGCCAGTATGCCAAAAGCTTTCTTTACAACCTTGTCTACCTGTGACGCCACTTTCAGGGAATTATGTATCTGAACTCCCAGATCCCTTTGTTCCTCCGCACTCCTCAGTGCCCTACCATTTACTGTGTATATCCTACCTTGGTTTGACCTTCCAAAATGTAACACCTCACACTTTTCCACATTAAGTACCATTTGCCATTTTCTGGCCCATTTTTCCAGTTGGTCCAGATCTCTCTGCAAGCTTTGAAAGCCTTCCTCGCTGTCCACAACGCCTCCAATCTTAGTGTCATCAGCAAACTTGCTGATCCAATTCACCACATTATCATCCAAATCATTGATATAGACAACAAACAACAATGGTCCCAGCACAGACCCCTGAGGCACACCACTAGTCACAGACCTCCAGTCTGAGAAGCAATCATCCACTACCACTCTCTGTCTTCTCCCACACAGCCAATTTCGAATCCAATTTACAACCTCTCCATGGATACCAAGTGTCTGAACCTTCTGAACTAACCTCCCATGTGGGACCTTGTCAAAGGCCTTACTAAAGTCCATGTAGACAACATCCACAGCCTTTCCTTCATCTATTTTCTTGGTAGCCTCCTCAAAAAACTCTACAAGGTTCGTTAAACACGACCTACCACGCACAAAGCCATGCTGACTATCCTTAATCAGCCCTTGGATGTACAAATAATTATACATCCGATCTCTCAGAACACCTTCCAATAATTTACCTACTACTGACGTCAGGCTCACTGGCCTGCAATTACCTGGTTTACTTTTGGAGCCTTTTTTAAACAACGGAACAACATGAGCTGCCCTCCAGTCCTCCGGCACCTCACCCGTGGCTAAGGACATTTAAAATATTTCTGCCAGGGCCCCTGCAATTTCTACACTAGTCTCCCTCAAGGTCCGAGGTTGTTTAATTGACCACTGACATTCACAGTTGGATGTGGCAGTATTGCTGAGCTTTGATCTGATCCATTGTAAGATTGCCTTGTTCTATATCGCATGCTGCTTCTGCTATTTAGCATGATGTTTCTAACATCACTGTGGGTGTTCCTACAACACATGGACTGCAGCGGTTCAAGAAGGCAGCACACCACCACCACCTTCTGAAAGGCAATTAGAGATGAGCAATAAATGGTAGCCTAGCCAGCAACGTCCACATCCCATGAATGAATTTTTTTTTTTAAAAAAGCATCCCTGTCTTGTAGCGTCAACAGGTTGGCACCTCATTTTTAGATATACCTGATGCTGCTCCTGGCGTGTATTTGTTTTATACAATGCATAATCAGTATTTGTTTCACACACTGAATGTTGGCTATATTTTATGCATTTATTTGTAGATATTCAGTATTTCTTTGTGTCTAGGTTCATTGTAGTACTATGCACTATCTGTTCAAATAGTATGTGTTATACATATACTAATTATAATTCTATACATATACTATATTATAATTAATATATGTGGTAATTGTTTCACAAATTATAAATATTAGCTTTTTCAAACAACATGTTTTCCATATGTAGTATATTTCTCAGTGCACTGTAATTTATGCAGTATTTGATTGTTTGCTCACAGTATATATGATATGTGGTAGATTTTTTGCTTTGAGCACCTTGTGAGCACAATGCATGTATGATATTTAAATTCTCCTGCCTGTATTTACCCATTGAAATCTCACTTTTATTTCTAACCATTCATTCAAGCATAGTTAGATGTCTAATGTAACTATCTAAACTATATAATATTTAGGCAATATGTTGACATTTTTTAAATAGACTCATTACACTAAATATTTTCAATCTATCCATTCAATGTGTCTGTTTTAATTCATGTACATATAGTACGGCGTCCATCCCAAAGGGCTGTACATCCCAAAGATTGGCGGATTGTATCAAACAGCATGTCCCTTCCACTATTCGCAACGGGCAAGGTACAGACCACACCCAACCAGCCCGTGCTTGCACAGCTCAAAATACAGTGTTCAACATTAGATGTGATTCCACGATTGGAGAACATTTGTTAAATAATCCTCAGTGTGCTAGGAATTACACTGAGAACCAATTTAAGATTCAATCAGGTGCATTTGCGTGTACTAGAAGCTACATATATTAATACACAAGGCCCTGTTCTTCGCAAATAGAACGTGCACACATATTGTGCCTGTTTCAGCTAAACAAAATAGGTGACAGCTATTCATTGGTTTATTCCACAGAGCAATGCCTTGACCAATCAGAGTCAAGCTGCATTGTATAAAGTTCAAACAATGCTTGGCAATTAACTGTCAGCCACCATCAACGCTTCATTCTCCATGCCAACGCTTCTATCAATCTGAATCCACTTGCCAGCCAATCAGCACACTCTTCTCATACAGTATAAATCGTTCCCTTTTTGTTTGGTATTCTTGTGAATTGACCTGATGAGTGCAAGACAAAATGTTTCAACAAAAAGTATATTTTTTCCAGCAAAAACTCACGTGAAATCCAGATTTTTTAAAATATGTAGCTGCTTGGAATTCTAGGGCGAGGTTTCAGTGTAAAGGATTTCACTGTCCTCCCACAATATCTATATTTTAAGAAATAAAACATGTGCTTGTTAAGCCACACTTGCACTGAAATTGGTCCATTGCCAACATATTGGCAACTTTGGATGGTCAAGAAAAAGGGTCTGAAGATACACCGCCATGAAAAACCAGTTTTCAGCAGAATATGCTGAACCTCTTCACCCCCACCCACCAATCTTAAGGCTCTTTTCTCTGAACTGAAGGCAAGTTATTCACCAAAGCAGAAGTCAATTCTCACATAGCTACCAAAGTTGATAATGGCACACTGAATATGGAATTACAAGCACTGGGCTATTTCTCTTTCCACCAGGTCATGTATCATTTGCAGGGAAGACCAAATCAAAATGTTATCTATGATGAGAAACAAGTTAGCAATCCCACTGTCACCTGTATCTATTGAAATTTAATGCCACTTATCCCAAACTTAGCTCATTGAAGATTGACTAATGAGTCATACTTTGATAGGTCTGCAATAAGAGTAAGAGACTGAAATTCTGCTGACTAAAAAAACCTGCCCCAAAGTGCTCGAGTTTCATTTGTCTAAAGATTTTTTTTGTTCTGTTATAAAATGCTACATGCATTATGATAATAAGCACATTGCAGCTTTTGATGGAGGAAGAAACAAATAAAACTAATCAAGATGGCTTTTAATCTTTGGAACACAGATGCTCTGTGTGGCCAACTGAAACTCAAAACTTTGCAAATGGCCGGGGAGAGAAACTGTTGCCACTAGATGAAAGAAAACTATTGGAATTGTTACAAATTATTCAATCAACTCCATGGTCACAATATATAATTTGACAAGTGTGGACAGCATCTCATTAAGACTAATGCATTCAATAATATATTTGCACTATTGATGAATGCTGTGGTTGCCATCAGTAGGAAATTTCTCTTCAGCTGATCTTCCCTAAATTTAAGGACTGCACTAAAGAGGTTGATTATGTCCTATGTGTGCACTTCACCAACATGGCATTAGGAGGGTGTAAATGAAGAAAAACAATTTGTCTACATTAGGATGACCTAATATGCATCCAGCCTCTGTATGTGTCTTTTGGGATAAGGGGAAATACACATGTTTGCTTTTCCTTTTTCATTTTGTTGTGTTATTGTCCCAACTTATATTTCTAATCATGTAAACATACCTTTAAGGGAAACTAAATGAGTGGGTATAAAACAAATGGTGTTGTGTTATTGACCAGTAAAACATCTTGCAGTGTAACATCCAAAGCAATTTATCCAAATAAGGGAGAGAATGCTTAAATGTAGATCATTTTTATGCGTAATCAAATGACCTGTTATAAATATTAATTTCCGTTTCTAGCTCAAACGATCAAAATGGAGGTGTTTCGCCAGCAGCAACCGACATCAACTCACATTATGAATTCACCACCAACCAGAGACAGTGTATCCACTCGAAGACTTAATAGTTCAATTCACCAATCACCACAGTCCCCATATCGATTACAGATTAGGTGAGATACAAAACAAAACCTGCATGTCTCACATGGATGATCAAATCCGAAAACAATACTGACGTTCTCTGTAAACCTGAATCGAAATGCTAAACTCAGTGACTAACTCAGTGATAAATACACTAGAATGTCTCACATTACCAGTGTTAATTCAGGCTGATCTCAAATTAAGCCCTGATTGCTGGGACCTTAACTGCTGTAGGCAGACCTTCTCAAGAGCTGCAACTAGATTAAGAAGTCTTCCCTGTGCAGGATCCTGATGGATTGTTAACAAATGTTGTTGAAATTTGTTAAACTGTAGCCATTTGTTCTAGTAATTTTCTTTCCTCTGACTAGAGTGGCAGTGGGTTTCTTGTCAAGTATCAGTGCTGCATTAGAACTGACTGCAAGGTGTGCAGCGGTGAACCATTTATTTTTCTTTTTAAACCTTCCTTATTTCAGAGATGGAATTCTACCAAATAGCAGATATTTCTCAACTATTGGATCATGAAATTCTGCCCTTTTAATATTTTTTCCAACCTCAGCCTCGCCACCACCTCTAACCAGGAGGAGAGTCTCAAAGTCTGGAAAATCTCTGCCAATAACTAGGCCGGGAGTAGGCTCGGGAGTGCTGCCATTCATCTAACTGGGAGGGCGCGTTCCGCTGCTGATTTATTGGAGCCACAGGGCTCGGCAGGTGGGGGGAGGAGGAAGCAGCGGAGCCCGAGTTGTAGCAGGGTTCAGTAGGAGGGGTGAAGCGGGTTGAGATAAGGAGATGCTGAATGAATAAGTGAGTTGGGGATGGTGGGAAGAGGGGCTGCTGAGTGCAGGGATGAACCCTTTTCGCCATTTGGTGGAATTCTGACTTTTAGACCTTGGAATTTAGTTCTCTTGATTTTTTTTTCCATCCTCTGGCTGGCCTGAGAAAGCTGTCACTCAGTCCCTGTCTCTTCAACCCTCCTCCAATTCTGACCTGTCTTTTAGTTGCTTTCTATGTCTGGGAGAGATGCAGAGGCCACGCCTCCCCCCAGTCACTACCACTCCCATGTGCAGCCTGCAGATCACCTTCCTGCAGTGTGCCGTCTTCTTGGTGCCAGCTCCATTGTATGAGTCTCTACTACTGCATGGAGGGAGTGGGCTGGGAGCACGGTTGGGGTGTTGGGGGGAGAGTGGGGAAGACCAGACTGGCGGGGAGACTGGGGCCAACAGTTGGGTGGGGTGCTGCTGGCCAGAGCAGAGACTGGGGTGGGGGAGGGGGGCGCGGAGGGAGCCAGGGTCGAGTCAATCTCAGTCACGCAGAAAGGAGATAGTCAAGGAGATAGCAGAAAACATGCATGCTGATCTTGCTTGCAGAGCTTGTTGTGAATGTCCAATTTTAATTTTTTTTTCAAAAGAGTCTTATACTTTGGTAGGCCAGTCTGAATTTTCTGTCATGGTGGATCCCCATTCACTTTTTTCTGTGCCCAAATCTGTGTTTCGTTGGGGCAACAGCACCCACATTAAAATCGGCAAGTGTATTTGGATGAAACAATAATGTGCCGTCACAGCAGCCGATTTTTTTGGTCACTGCTGTTCAGCTCATATCTGCATAAAACAGACATTCATATTAGTATAAAGGCAAACATGGATTTCAAGGGCCCAGATACCTTTCATTGAAGGGAGGAGTGGGACCAAGGACTGGGTTCTGGGGATTGGGCCCTGATAGCCACATCTGTCCTACATCGATCAAGATTTTATGGAGTCTAATTTATAAAATATTAAAATATTTCCCTTTTATCCATCATCATTATCACCACCATCCTCACTCCAACTCCCCCACATCTGAGCTAGGTGGAAAAATCCAGGTAGGGAAGAGGGGGCTGAGTGGGGAGGAGGGCATGAGTGAGTGAGTGGTGGGGTGAGTGGGATTGGAGGGCTTGATAAAGAGTTGAGTGCAGATAGAGGGTGTGTGTGTGGACGGAGTGAATTGGGAAGACGGTTGTGTGGTGGGGGGAGGGGGCCTTGATGAGTCTTCTGTCACCATGGAATCTGGAGAGTTTGGCTGAAACCAACCTGAGTGTATAAAATAATGAATTTTTACATGTACTTAAAAATAGATTTTCATATTTATATGATATAAATGGTGATCTATAATACACAAACTTTAAAAACATACCAAATGTTCCTCTGCAGTTTTATTGTTGTTGATTTTCATGTTAATTTTAGTTTTATTTTATATATTCATTCATGGGATGTGGGAATTGCTGGCAAGGCCAGCCTTTGTTGCCCATCCCTAATTACTCCTGAAAAGGTGGTGGTGAATTAAAATTGAGGTGACAATGGAAAATAGTTGGCAAACCATTGTCATTGAGTTTTGCTTCAGTTCACAAGTACATTATTCATCATCATGTTCTGTTGTTAGTATGGACTTCATCCTGTATTAAATGCACTAACTTTATTGAATGCTGAAATCACTTTGGTGATTTTATATAAATGCTTTGGTCCACAGTCTTGACGGTAATAGATGTAAACAAAGGGAAAACTAATATTTCTACTCACTTGAAGTCTCATAATTCCACCTATTTGAGATGGCCTTTAAGCATTTACATTTCAGTACAGATCATAAAAAGTGCTATAACTGCACGATCCCTTCTCAAAACATTTTCCGACCTTTTTGTCTTCAGCCATTCTCACCCCTCTGAGTGAGTGTGTGGAGGGAGGTGGTTTGAGAAGAGGGGCTGCTGAGTGAGTTGGGAGGGGGAAGAGATGCTGGGGAAAGGGACTGCTGAGTGAGTGAATGGGAGGGAGGGGGTTGGGAAGAAGTGTGCGATGGGAGAGGGGCTGATTATTATGTGTTTGTGGGAGGGAAGCGGGGCTTCACTGAGTCTTCTCTCACCAGTGAAAATGGAGAACTTTGAAACCTGTAGAATATTAACATTTTTACAAGGATATTAAAAATAGGTTTTTATATTTTTATATGATATGTGATCTATAATATACAAATATTATTAAATACTGAATGCTACTATGTTGCTTTGTTGCTGTTTTGTTTTTGCTGACGCCTGGGGTCATGTTCATTTTCAAGAGGTTTTTTTTATGGGATGTGGGCATTGTTGTCAAGGCAAGCATTTGTTGCCCATCCTTAATTGCCCTTGAGAAAGTGATGGTGAGTTAAAATGGGAGTCACATTGGAGAATAGTTTATGAAGCACTGCCATAGTCCTTTGCTTCACTTCCAGCAAGGTCAGTTTCTGTTGTTAGTATGGACTTCATCCTGTATTAACGTGCACTAGCTACATTGAATGTTGAAATGCTGAGGCCACTTTGATGATTTTATATAAATGCACTAGTCCACAGTGTTGATGGTAATAGAAGGTAAACAAAGAGAAAACTAATGTTTCTACTGACTTGAAGTCTCATAATTCCACCCATTTGAAGAGGCCCAGAAGTATTTGCATTCACTACAGGTCATAAAAAGCACTACATGATTCCTTGTCACAAAAAAGTTTCAGACTTCTTTGCCTTAGGCCACTAATTTTCAGACCTTTTGTCTTCAGCCACTCTCATCCCTGACTTGTTACAAGGTCCCACGGTTAAGAGAACTAGCATCATATTGCTCCTTAGTGCAGTGAATTCCAGCATGCTAATACTGCTTCCTGTAGTATTTCTCAGTTTGTGTTGTTGACAGGGCAGGGTAGTTAGGTAATACTCCAAGAAATCAGAATAGAAGGAACCTATGTAGATGTCAGGAGTATTTGTGAATTTACAATGATCACTGGCAGCATAATGACGAGACATAAAGGATGTCATTGGTCATTTCTTGCAGTAATTTTGTTGGGAAGTAAATTGTCATTCATTATTGTTAAGGAAAATAAGAAGTTGCATTTAATTAGCACATTTTTGTATTCCGCATGTCCCAAAGTTCTTCACAACTAATGAACTACTTTCATAGTGCAGTTTCTACTGTTAGGTTGGTAAATACAGCAGCTGATATGCTGTACCAGATTGTCAGGAAGGCATAATAATGTTCATAATGTTATTGGAATTTATCTTAAAGTAGAGTAATAGTGAGGTCTGTGTCTATATCTGTGTGTGTGTGACTTAATTGAATCAAAGGCAGCTGGTCTGAAAGCTTTGATATAACAGAAGGTAAGCTAGGTTTAAAATGTTAAGTAGGTAAACATAGGTAAAGGGAACATTTGCATTTTTAAATAAACCAGACTAGATTGATTTCAAAGGAGGGGTGAAATGTTTTACCTAGCCAGGAGAAGTTCAGAAACAGTGTTTATTTTTCCCCAAAGATTACTGGTAAAATTGATACTTTGATGGATTATATTATTAGAGAGTAAAGTTCAAAGACATAGTGAAACAATGGGAATTTGCATTCAAAGGGGAATATATGTATAAACGAGAAAAGGCTGTGTGTAAGGGCAGGAATTCTAAGATCTAAAACAAGTGTGAAAAAGCCTCCAAGCATCTACGCCTCAAGCTGCTGTCTACAAAGAACTAAAGTTAAGAAAACTCACACTGAATTGGATTGTTCAGGGTATCGTGGTATTTTGCCTGGGTCTTTTAAAATCTATGGGTCTTACTGCTGCCTTAACAAAAGTGTAACTGGGAGTTAGATCTACAAATTACAAATATGATAACTTCTAAATCCCTTAGTTAATCTATGTGTGTACTTAAGATTATTTCTTCTATTAATAAAGGTTTAATTTAGTTTTGTAAGAAACCTATAAGACTCGGTGGTCTTATTACTTCTGGATTCAAGGCACGCATCTTGAAATTTATACAAATTACAAAACAGTTGTGGCAGTTGTTTCAAGTTTCCCGTTGGAATTTGAGCAGCTCAGCATTTATCATCGGCTGTGCCATAACACAAATCCTGTAAACAGTAATGAGCTAAGTAACTAGTTAACCTGTTTTTGTAGTGCTGGTAAATATGGCCGGGATATCAGAAGAAATCCCCTTTTCTTCAGATAGTGAAGTGTACCCATAGTGCAGCCTAGATTATGTTCTCAAGTTCTGGGGTCAGGCTTAAATGCTGGTCTTTTGATTGTAAGGAGCCAGATAAAACCAGTCATATGTAGGAATAGGAGTAGCCTCACAAACCTGATCTGCCATTCATTTAGATAATGGTTGCTCTGTACTTCTAAACAATTTACTCACCTTTGACCCATATCCCTTGATACCCTTTGCCTAACAAAATGTTTTAGACATTGCAATTACCAATGAAAGATAATTGGAAATGTGGAAATTCTGCTTGCAAGAAGTTAGTATGGATATAGACAAAATTAAGATACTGATTCATATGCAGTAGATTCTGCAGCAAAAGTTACAGAGATTGAACTGCTGGAAATGGAAAAGAATGAACAAATGCATGCCCAAATTCATTCACTTATCCAAAATTTCTAGTTTCTTGCCATTTAGAAAATACTAACATTTGTCTTTCTTGGGTCCAAATGTGATGACCTACAGTTTCCCACATTGAAATCTATATGTCACAGTTTTGCCTATTCACTTGATGTGATATCTTCAAAATAGAAGTACGTTTCACTCTGAAGACTGCACTTATGAACTAGATTGCCTTTTAGGTTACCTGATGCACATTCATTGCACCCCCTCCCACCCACCATACTCCTAATCAGCATCAGTACAGGATTTCATTTGGTAATCGTGACATTTACCTGCTTTTTGTAAATTTCAGATCACATTTCTCACCTGGAGGAGGGCAGGACCAGTCATGCCTCTCGAGCAATCAAGACCCTGAACGCTCGCTCACTGAATACATCCAACGACTCGAGGCAATCCAGCAAAGGCTTGGAGGTACACAAACCAATTACTGTCAGGTGCTTCTTTATCTGCTCAGTCACAACACCTCAATCAGTCGATGTTGTGGTGAGATTTTATTTTACTGTGTGTCTTCTCCCTTCCCTTCTTGAGGGCAGGGACCCTGCCAGAACCCTATGTATCATCAGCTCTCCATTGCCAAAGTGGTCATTCTTCAGGTGTGATTCAAAATATTGAGTTTTGACAGATATTTAACCATTAAGTGCATCACAGCTAAGTTCAATTCTGCACTTATCCAGCACCTGCATGTACACATTTTTGAGTGATAGTAATCTGGAACAGGAACCTTCACTGTTGTTTTCCCTCACCTGATATGCCAAAGTTGCCCCATCAGTTAATGAATTAATTGATCACAAATTGTTACACTTTGACTTCGACCTCCTTTTTCTAAGAAGGCTGCTGCAAGACTGTCTGACGTCTTTTTGATGTCCTATTCAGTGAATGTTTTCTTAAAAATGTTAAAATTTTAATGTCATCAAATTGTCCTGTGATCTTCCCCGCATAAACCAGCTAATGTCATTTATAAAAGGTAAAAAGAATTACAAATGTTTGAAATCTGAATTATAGCAAATGCTGGAAATACACTGCATGTTAATGAGCGTTTATGGATAGAGTTGATCAAAGTTGATTTGGGTTCAGCCATTATTCAAAACTGAAATATTGAAAGATGAAGAGGCATTTTAATCAGCATCAGGCCAAAGAGGATTGGGGACGGAAAAGAGAAAGTATTCATGGAATGACCTGAAACACCTAAAAGAATAAGAGATGCATCAAACAACTGAAAGAAGCAATGAAGAAAGATATTTGAGAAATAAGACATATAATTTGCTACAGCAGTGAGGCAGAGAGGTGAAAAGATGGAAGGTATTGGAAAACCTATAAATGAGCGCTGCAATGGAAACTGGAAAAGCTTGGTACAACATGCTGTAGTTTAGCTTTCCTAATATAGACTGGGATAATAGTGTAAAGGGCAGAGAGGGGGAGAGTTTCTGAACTGTTCAAGAGCATTTTCTTGATCCAGCCCCGCCAGGAAGGAGGCATTACTGGATCTGGTTCTGGGGAATGAGGTGGATCAAGTATCAGTAGGGGAACATTTAGGGAGCAGTAGTCATAACATCATGAGGTTAAGATTAACTATGGAATAAAGAAATAGCAATATGGAGTATAAATACTTAATTGGAGGAGGGCCAATTCCAGTGGATTGTGAACTGAACTGATCTGTTCCAGGTAAGTTGGAATAAAGATTGCCAAGCCAAACCAATCAAACAATTGGCTTCCTTTAAAGAGGAGATGCTTCAGGTACAGTTAAGGTACATTCCCTCAAGGGAGAAAGATAGGGCAAGAGTTCCCTGGACAACGAGAGAGAGAATATAATGAGGCAGGAAAATGATGTATATTACTGATGTCAGGTTGATAATGCAAGTGAGAATCAGGCTGAATTTAGAATGTTCAAAGGGGAAGCAATTAAAGAAATGAGAAGCAAACAGACTATGAAAATAGACTGGCAGTTACATGAAAAAGAATTCCAAAGCCTCCTATAGATAGCTAAATCGTAAAAGTGTAGTCAGAGGAGAGATGGTACTGATTAAGAACTCAAAAGGGGATCTGCACATGGTGGCAGAGGGCATGGCTGAGGTACTAAATGTGTACTTTGCTTCTCTCTTTACTAAGGAAGAAGATGTTGTCAAAGTTAAAGGAGGAGGTAGTTGAGACACTGGGTAGGCTAAAAATAGGTGAGTTGTTAGGCTGGTTGTGGTTATTGTTAAGTCACCAGGACCGGATAGGATACATCTGAGGATGCTGAGGAAGTAAGGGTGGAAATTGCACAGGTATTGGCCATAATCTTCCAATACTACTTAGATATGGGGGTGGGGCCATTGAACTGGAGAACTGCAAATGCTCGATAAAGGCCTACAGCTGCAGGCTAGAAAGTTTAACCTCAGTAGTGGGAAAGCTTTTATAAATAATAATCCAGGACAAAATTAACAGTCATTTGGACAATTATGGATTAGTTAAGGAAAGCCTGCACAGATTTTTTTTTAAGGCAAGGATTGTTTAAATAACTTGATTTGAGTTTTTTGATGAGGTAACAGATAGGGTTGATGAGGGTAATATAATTGTGCTGTACATTACTTTCAAATGGTGTTTGATAAGCCACATAATAGACTTGCCGGCCAAGTTGATGCCCAGGGGACATGATAGCATGGATACAAAGTTGGTTGAGTGACAGGATTGGAAGAAGGTATACCTTGGAGTTCCCCATTGGTCAGTACTGGGACCTCTGCTTTTCTTGATGTATATTAATGACTTAGATTTGAGTGTACAGGGCATAATTTCAAAATTTGCAGATGATGTAGAACTTAATGTGAGGAAGAGTGTGTGGCTTCAAGAGGAATGGAAGAAGTGACAGATGAAATTTAATTCAGAGATGTGTAAAATGATACATTTTGGCAGGAAGAACAATGAGAGGCAATATAAAATAAAGGGTACAATTCTAAAGGGAACATAGAAACCTGGGGTTATACATGCACAAATAATTGAAGGTGGTAGGGCAGTTGAAAAACTAAACATACACGATCCTGGGCTTTATAAATAGGGGCATAGAGTACAAAAGCAAGGAACTTGTGATGTACCTTTACAAACCACTGGTTCTGCACACCACATTTTAGGAACGATGTGAAGACTTTAGAGAGAGAATGGAGGAAAGATTTCAGAGGGTTCCAGGTATGAGGTACTTCAGTTACATGGATAGATTGGAGAAGATGGGTTCCACCTTAGAGGAGAGAAGGCTGAGAGGAGATTTGGTAGAGGTTCAAAATCATGAGGAGTCAACATAGTAAGAAACTGTTCCCATTGGTGAGAGGGTTGTGAACTAGAGGACACTTATTTAAGCTAATTGGCAGAAGAACCAAAGGCGACATGAAAAGCTATTTTATGCATCAAATGGTTCGTATTTGGAATGCACTGCTTGTGTATCTGGAGGCAGGTTTAATCATGGCTTTCAAAAATGAATTGGGTAAGCACCTGAAGGGAAAGAAATTGCAGGGCCGTGGAAAAAGAGCAGGGAAGTGGGACTAACTAAATTGCTCTTGCAGAGAGCTGTTACGAACTTGATGAACATGATGGCTTCCTTTTTTGCTGTAGCCATTCTGATTCTTGGTGAAGCGTGACTTCATTCCTCCTCTTGTTAATCTTCTCAATGATAATTTATTTGTCTGTTACGATCTCTGATTTGTCACTGTAACCTTTCTCAGCATTCTTTACTTTTGCTCTATCATTTCCAGGAACATCTCCAGGAACAGCTCGACGTAGAAGTAACCTGAAATAAGGTCGATCCAATATGAACACAAGATTGCAAAATTCTTGCTTTATAACTTAAGCATGTGGTTTAAAAAAAAGTGCATATGGATATTGATCCGTCTTGCGATCAAGGGCTAACTGTGTTTGGAGCTGTATCTGCACACTTTAAAGCACAGGAGAATCTTTTATTTAAAATAAACAGATGTTTTCTGTAGCGTTCACTAATGAATGGGACATTTCTGTGTCTGCCTACACTGGAAAATTCATTATTCAATCAGGCTGGGTAGATTTTATATTCACCATTTGATCACTGTGGGGCAGGGTGTGAGTGTGTGCGTGCATGTACTACTTGCTTTATCTTCAAAAGAATGATAGTCAATGACCTAGATGTTTTCGTCTGTCTCCGCCAGATTTAAATGCGTCCAGAGGCCTGTGTGCCACTGTCCACATCTACATGTATCACATAAGATTTTAAAGAGGTTATTTTTGTAAATGTTGGCTTTTGTTCTTTGCATAAAATAAAGTTTACATGGTATGCTGTGAAAATGTGTCTATGCATACACATGTGTACAGTTACTCACTTGTATTCTCATTTTACCAGGAGAGTCTTTTACTTCTCTCCCAAAACTATTTCAACTCTCCACTCTATGCTTGTCCTTCACTATCAATCTGTCCGGAGCCAAAGTATTCCCTTCGGTGTGAGAGAATCAAAAAGGTGCACAATATTACAGTTGAGGTCTCAAAAGACTTCAATAATCCTTATTATCATGGCCCTAGTTTAATTCTGATCAGTCTGCGAAACCAGGCTGTTAGCTGCCTCGCCCTGAGCTTAAAATTTTAATGAACAATTAACGACCAGTCCTGCATCTCGCTCCCTGCTCAACTAATGTTATACTATATACCTGAATTCTTTGCACATGAGAAATAGGAGCTGCAGTATTTGGCCCTTCGAGCCTGCTCCACCATTCAACAAAATTGTGCCTGATCTTCTACCTCAACTCTACTTGCACTATCCCCATATCCTTGAACTCCTGTGGTTCCCAAAAATCTATCGATCTCTGTTTTGAATATACTCAACAACTGAATATCCACAGCTACCTGGGGTAGAGAACTCCAATGGTTCACAAACCTTGGAGTGAAGAAATCTCTTATCTCAGCCCTAAGTGGACAATTAATAAGTCTGGGACTGTGCATTGCCATTGTATTCCATCTGCCATGTTCTTGCCCATTCACCCACCATCCATATCCTCTACAGCCTCTTTGCATCCAACTCACCACTTAATTTTCCACCTAACTTTGTATCATCGGCAAACTTGTCTATCTAAGTCATCAATATAGATTGTAAATCTAAAGGCCCAAGTACTGATCCTAATTACAGCCTGTCAATCAGAAAATGTCCCTCTTATTATTACTCACTCTCTCTCTCTTCTGTTCATTCACCAATTCTCAATCCATGCTAATATTTTAAACTCAATCCCATGAGTCCTAATTTTGTGAAATAATCGCTTGGTAGTACTGAATTTACAGTGTTCCACTGTAAATATTGCTGAAAAGAGAGAGATGTTGCTGAAGCTTTTCATCTTGCACATATCAGGACAAATGTAAGAATGTCAAATTTCATACAATCACAACAGGTTATATTGCAGGAGAAGAGGGTGCAGATTGGTTGGCAAATAGACTCTTGCCATGGAGAAAGCACCGGGAACTATAGGCTCCCCAAGCTCCCGAGTAATTCAACAAAGGTGCAAGATTTGAACATATTCCTTTTGCTTACAGAGAACCGGCCCCTGTCTATGAATGTATGTCACTTTTGGCAAGTGTAAATGAGCCACATTATGAGCTCGATTGATTATCTTAAATTGATTGTTAGCAATTGGCACACTCAGGATTGTTCATAAAGTGCTGCCTATTTGCAGAATCGAATCTAAAAGTGGACATTTTTTTGGGGTTTTGCAAGCACAGGCTGATTTGAGTACCTCTCGTATGATGACACCTTATTAAATACTTTTTGAAAACGGTTTCCCCCTTTTATACCGAACTAGTTACAACCTCAAACTCACAACGGATTTATCAAACATGATTTCCCTTTCAAAAATCTATGCTGACTCTACTTAATCACATTCTGATCTTCTATCTTCCAATCCTTGTGAATGTTCTTGTAGACTTGAGTTTATTTTGTTATAATATTGTTAGAGCTTAGCTGTCATATCCTTAAGTATATTGGTTAAAATTGTATTCTATATGTACCATAACCACAAAAGCATGATGGATAAATGTTGGCTATAGTTCCCTCCGAGTCAGGACATGTCGAGAAGTGATGAAAGGGACAAATTCAGACCAAGTAAAAATCCTTTGTTTAAAAGTCATCAGAATGTGGATAACTTTAGGGAGGCTGTTAGTCTTTTAACCTGTAACGACTGTAAACATGTCTAGCTAAATAGCTGTGAAATGGGAAAAGTGCATATTAATCTCATTAAGTGGTCATTGTTGATGAATAAATAGCAATGAAGCACAAACTGGATGCCCTTAAATGACAATGAACTATACCAGGCTCAAGGTAGCATTATGGAAGGGCAGTTAGGTAATGACTGACCCATCAGATGAACAGAAACAGATTTTAATATGGCATAGAGTCAAGCTGGAATAATGCATAAAGTAAGGATTTATAAAATTCTAAGCGCACATCATCATCAAGAAGAAAAGACAGAAGATAAACTTGCACCCAGTGAACTGGAAGTTGAGGACCAGTGTTCCACTGTGAATGTTACTGATGACCACTGCCCTTTGATAAGTATCATGATTTTGTGCTTATTGTGGGAAACTTCATAAAGTCTGTGAAGCTTGTAGAAACACCCTCGTACCCATGCGGTTTTGTAGCTAGTCTGAGCTGGAAGTCCCTTTTAGATTTGCTCCCCCAGCCTTAGTCTTTAGCTGTAATTGACTTACGTCTTACAATTCAATTAAAGCAACCCCAGTATTACATTCTAGGATCTAAGGAATTTTGGAAGAGCAAAGCCAATGCACCCACCATCGGGCCAATATCTCGGCCATTATCACTTTTAAAGATGCACGTAGTCAAGTCCAGGGAATTTGTTGCCACTTAGTCCATTAATTTCATTATTTATTTCTTATACTGATCTCTAAGTTCCCAATTCTCATTTGACCCTTGGTTCCACATTATTTCCAGAATGTTTCTGTGTCTTCTGCAGTATAAGGAGTTGATGTTGAATATGTAAATAGACACTCTACATCATCAGTGATGAAAGATCACATGACAATAGAACATGTAGAGGAGCAGTTCTGTGAAGCCTTGTACTGAGCCTTGTCCTATACATGGAAGAATATTTAATAAAAGTTTACCAACAGTTTTGCCTCCAGCAGTTTCTATCTATCCTACCCAAGGACAACCGAAGCTAAGACCCACAACGATAACAACAGATGGTGGCAGCAGTAAGGACAATGACAAAAGCAGAGTAAGCAGCCCAGCGACTGAAAAAGCAGCAAGCAAAATGACCCAGGAAAAGACAGTGTGGGGAAAAAAGCTAACAGAACTCAAAGAATTACTAAAGTGGAGAAAATCTTACCCTTACCAGAGCACTTTGAACACAAGGAAGGCCCAGATCAAGCCAAGAAATGGCAGAACTGGCATCATAGATTTACCAGGTGCAGAACTGCTTCAGTACTAGGAGAAAAGCCCAGCAAGAAACAGGTCAGTACCCTTCTCCGAGCCATAGACTGTAGTACAGACGATGTAATGGTCAGACACGGCATAAATTAAGTAACAATAATATACAAAGATGTTATAAAAGCTTTTGATACTTATCTCAGCCTTAGAAGGAACACAATCATAGGTCAAAGTTCAAGAGACATACCCAGTGACTGGGAGGGAGCTTAGATTCCTTCATTAAATGAATAGTATCGACGAGCTGAGAATTGTGAATATGGAGCCCTCAAAGATACTTTAATTTGGGATGGCATTGTACGAATCTTAGAGGAGACTTATCAGATTTTCTACAGTCAAGGGAGGATTTAATACTATCGAAGGCTGCGCAGTTAGCAAGGCAGGCAGAAGTGAGAAAGTAAGATCGTGTATTTATTCGAGGTGACGGAGATTTCGTGGAGAAAAATGACTGACACAGTGCTGTTTGTAGGACACAAGTGACAGTGCACCTACTCAAAACAAAGTAACTGCCATTACTCAAGTGTTGAAAAGCTCCAAACTCTTAAAGAGAAACCAATTAAAGCATGTAGCATTCAAAAAATTGAAGTTGCAAAAGACAATCAAGTGCTATTCTTGAGAGAAATTACAGGATCTAATGGGAACTACAGGGGTGCAGACATTATGGTCAACAAACAAAAAAATATTTCAAATTAGACACTGGAGCAGGAGATTGTTCTTTCAGACACAGAACAGAGGCTAAAACAAGACTTCCTCCAACCTGCAACCATACGGTCCAAGACACATTCCACTGAAGGTCAAGGGACAGCTGACTGCTACATTTCAGTACAAAGGAAGATAAATCACAGAAACTTTATACATGATCCAAAACCAAG